>NW_028270167.1:97242107-98442107 GCF_037043375.1 Chiloscyllium plagiosum
GCAGATTTTTTCGGGTGGAGACTGAGTAAGAGAATATGCGTGAGAGTGTAAGAGAGATAGTGCGAGAAAGAAATGGCATGTCAATTGCTGAACTCAGTTCAATGTCATTTTGACTATGATGAAATACATTGAGCAAAGACCACTGCTGGTTGAATTTTCTTTGAAAGTTTTCGACACTTGAAGCATTTTCAGGCATGACTTCCGAAAGTGGTTATTATATGTCGCACGTCAGAAAGTTCCTGCTTCTAATAGCAGAAATACCTCCTTATAATCATAAATAATCATCTGATGTTTGCGCAGTCCTTGTGTCTCTGATGAAAATATCGTTCTCCTGATCCAAGATTGTTCAGTTTTTGTGCTCGAGAGTAATAAAACAAAGTGTCCATGCCAAACTGCTTACTGTTATTGAAATGTTGAAGTTCTGTAATCAGCATTTACGCTTCAGTTGGATTAGAAAATTATTGTTATCTATGTTGAGTGACACAAGTATCGGGAGAGAAGAGGAAATTTTCCAGTGAGGGGTTTTATATTCAAGTCGACATTGTTTGATTACTGTTAGTTCAAGGATATGGTGGCTCAGTGGTAAGCACTGCTGCCTCACATGTCAGGGCCTTAGTATCGATTTCACCATCGCGCGACTGTCTGTGTGGAGTTTTCACATTCTCCCCGTGTCTGTCCATGTTTCTTTCAGGTGTACCGGTTTCCTCCCACAATCCAAAGATGTACAGGTGAGGTGCTATAGTCAGGGGTAAATGTCGGGGAATGGGTCTGGTCGGATTACCCTTCAGACGGTTCTCACGTGTTCATGTTCTTCAGGATACGTGACAATAATCCATTCTAAATCTTTGCTTATACATTAATAATAATATTTGAGTTTGCACACTCGGCTTGAGATTTCATCAAAAATCTCTGAAAATTCAAATGCATTACAGTCATTGCTTTTTCTAAATTTGTCGACGAGTCACCTTCTCAAATATTATTCTAATTTCGTAAATCTGTTGTTGCGTTTGCCTATGCCCTTTATCTTCAGTCCCAAAAAATGCTCCAACACCGTTGATTTACTAATTTCATTCTAATGCATTTCCCTCTACAGACTATTGTTTCCAAGTATTGCAGAATTTTTTGTTTGTTTTGTTTCTTCTGTGAAGACAGAATTGAAATAGTTGCTTCATAGTTCTACCGTTTCCCTGTTCTCCATTCTGCATTCCCCGGTTTCAGATTGTAAGAATGCTGTATTTGTTGTCTCTTACGTTGGCCATTGACAAACTTTCAGACGCTGTTTTCGATCACTCTTTTCATCCTTGTTAACATATTTTTCAAAACTCCAGCAATTACAGCTTTACCCTGCTCAATGATTGATTTTCCACAACAATAAATCACAGAAGCATAGAGTCTGTACCATCAGGCATACAGCACGGTCTACATTACTCTTACGTTGCCACATAACGTCCATATCCGTGAATATTATGACACTTCAAGTGCTCGTCCAAGTACCTTTTACAGTTTGAGAGGTGACTGTGACAACTACATTCTCAGGAAGTGCATTTCGGATCCCAACACCCTCTGAATGAAAACAAACCATCCTCAAATCCTCTCCAAGCATCAAGCCCTCCATGTTAAACTGTTTCTCTCATTTTCTTGTCCTTTTGACGAAAAGAAACAGCTGATGTCTATTCACCCTATCCATGCACCTCATCGTCTGATATTTCTAAGTGATATCACACTCAGTGTTCTCTAATCCAGAGCAAACAATCCGAGCTCATTAAGCCTCTACTCACAGCGGATACTCTCCATTTCCTGGAAGGACATCCTGATGAATTTTCTCTGCACTCACTCTCCTTCAACTGTATTATTCATATAACATCCAGTCAAATTCAAGGATCTGTGGAGAAGAACTTTATGAGTTTTTAGTGTTCTGCCAGTCAATCAGAATTCCTCTGTCTAGTTCATTTTTTCCACATTGCATCCATTCAATTTTATCTGTGTTAATTTCTGTCTATCATTGACTGTCCATCTGACCATTCCATGCATATCTTCGAGTAACATAAGACCTTCCTCCCCACTGCCAAACACCCGGGCAATCTTTGTGCCAAAAACAAATTAACTCTTTACACCCGCCCCACATTCTCCACATTCACATCTGCAGAAGTTATAAATACCACAACAAAAAGGGACACAGCACTGATCCATGTGGTACAACCGGGGACACTTGCCTCCAGTCACTCAAGCATTCTTCAACCAACATCCCTGTCTCCTCCCACTGAAACAACTTTGAATGTAACTTTCCAAGTTGCTCTTGAATCGACGACATTTTAATTGGTTTATCAGTTTCCCATGTCAGAAAGACATGTGATTTTTAGTTTTGTCCACCCCTGACAAACACAGGCACCTCCAAGTCAATATGGAGAGTGACAGAGTTGATTGGGACAGGAGGCAAAAAATCTAAAGAATGAATGTTCCGTTGGCATGAGAAAAGCAGTCTACAATCATTCGGGAACATTACTTTAAAGGGATGACAAATATTAAAGGAGTCTTTGGAGGAACTGTGACCGTTGTTTATTCCTGCCTGGCATAATGTAAATTTGAAAATGTGGTCCTGACATGGTTAACAAGGGATGTTAGGCATAGTACTGATCCAAAAGAGAGGCGTACAAATTGGCTGAAAAGAACAGTAGGCCTGATGACTGGGAGCATTTCAGATTTCAGCTGAAGGCGAGTTAGGGATTCATTAAGATGGAAAATGAAGTCCAAGTGTAAACTTGTGGGGAGCATACAAATAAATTGCTAAAGTTGCTAAAGATGTAATGAAGAGACAAAAAAAATGAAAACAGATCTCTGACAACCAGAAAAAGGGGAAGTTATAATGCAGAATAAAGAGATGGCAGATCAATTAACGACATATTTTGGTTCTATCATCACAATGGATGTCACAACTAATTTCCCTAAAACGCAGAGGGAAACATGAGAAGGAGGAACTGAAGGAAATTAGTACTAATACAGAAATGGAGTTGGTGAAATTTCTGAGATTAAAAACCAACAGATGCCAACACCTGGTAATCAATACCCTAGATTACTTAAAGTAGCCCGATATATCGTGGATGCATTCTGATCGCGTGTCTTGAATCTAAATAGGAGAACTTAATGGCCATCTTTGAAGTTTCTGCTGACTCCGAAACACTTCTATGAATGGCGGCAGCCATTTTGGCCATTTTAAAGAAAGACATACAAAGGAAACATGGAATGATAGACCAGTTAGCCTAACACTGGAAAACCGCGACATGATGAGACAGACAGTCAGCATGGATTGACAACAGTGAAATTAGAATCCAGACCTCGTGTTCATTTGAACAAGTCCCTCACAGGAAACATTCAGGTGCAGCGGGAGCTGAAGGTATCAAATGGTAAGTTGGCATTAATAGTGAGAGGATGAGAACATACACAGGGATGTCTTGCTTAAATTGTACAGGGCCTTGGTAAGAGCAAACAGAGAGTGTTCTGTCGTTTTCGCAATGGAGACTCCACAAGAACGGTTTAACAGACCGATTCCTCGGATGGCAGGATTAACTTATGAGGACGAGATTGGTTTAGATGGATTCCATTGGAGGTGAAAGAATGAAGTCGGATCTCACAGAAACCAGTACCATTCTAACATGACTAACAAGGTAAGAGCAATAAAGATTCTCTAAATGACGGGAGAGTCCAGAACCGAGGAGGGCTCGCAGTTCATAGATATATAGTTGGCCAATTTCCACTGCGATGAGGAAAATTTATTTATATAAACTTAGAGATTGGTAACTGCAGAATTTGCTGCCACAGAAAGCTGTTAAAGCCAAACATGAAATGTTTCCAGGAAGATGTATATAGTTCTGATGTTAAATGGAGCGTAGAGAATGGGTCTAAAGTGGGAACACGGTAATGAGGAGGGGCTGATGGCCTAGTATTATTATTGCTGGACCTAGTTAGTATTCTCGGGACTTGGGTTCGAACATCACCATAGCAGAAAGTGGAATTTCAATTCAATAAACAAATCTGGAATTATGAGTAAATGGTGACCATGATTCGACTCTCGATTGATGGAAAAAAAATCTGGATACAGAATTCCCTTCAAGGAAAGAAGATGCCCTCCTTACCTAGTCTGGCCTATATGTGATTCCTGACCCACCATAATGCTGTTAACCCCTAGCAGCCTTCTGGGAAATTCAGGGCAGTAAATGCTGCCTCACCAGTGATACCCTCATCTCATAAATGAAGAAAGGAAAAGGGCATCTATGATCATACCGAATAATGGAGCAGGATTGAACACTACACTAACCTACGCCTTTTCCTATTTTCTGCCTTTGTATTCTGTTAAAGGACGGATGTATAAACAACGATTGCGCCTGGCATTGGTATCGGCATTACCTTATCACAACTGGATTAAAATCCTGTAACTCTTTGTTGACCAGTTATCTGGGAGCAACTTCAGCACACGGACTGCAACATTTCAAGAAGCTGCAGACAAGCTATGGTAGCTTTTGGACTGGCTGATCTTTCTCTCGTTTTCTATGCAGTTCTCAAATTGTTGGCATTTCTGAGAAAAGCAACGTGTATGTACGAAATAAGAAGAGACCTTTGGAATTTTGTTGATAGTGGGACAGAGAGGGGCGGGGCAGGGATAGGGTTAAGCTTACACACGTCAGGAAAGGGAGCAATGAGAGAAACAAAGGGCTGAATTCGTGAGGTGCGCCATGAACAGCCCCAATTTCTAAAGCCTTACAGTATCCCAACCTACTCACGTCTGTCCCTTTACTCCCTGATCCAATTTCTCAGCCTCTGTCACATTGACAGCCAGTTCAAAGGACAAAGATGTTCAGACGACACATTCCCATCATTCTCAATAACTAACACAAACATCAGGGTCTCCCAAATGCACAGACGCCTCTGTCAACACTGCAATGATTTATCACAATATTTTTTTTCCTAATCGACTCACACCAAAGATATACACAAACAGTGACGCGATAAATTAAAAAATAAGAAAACCAAACTCCACCAAGTACGGCGGTCACTCACCGGAGCCTGTTTCTGGCATGAAGCCAGAGGCTCTTCGTGCCTTAAACTGCGGCCCCAGAAACGCCACGTATGTGTCTAGAGTTCGACACTGACCCATGATGAAATTTATAAGCAGAATATAGTTCCTTGCACCTCCCTTCTTTTTATCCATCACACTAGATTGTAACTCCTGGTGCTGTACTTCCCTTTAAATCTCATGCACAGGAATATATCTACTGGTGCAGCAACCCCTTTAAACCTCACTTACTGCCTGGGGACGGCAGACAACGGCATTTCATTCCAGTTTCACTGGCAGCACACGTGCTCACAACCCACATGAACTCTGGGCATACTCCAGCACACTGACAACCTGACTGATGATGTCACACGGCCAATAACAGCAATGCGTAGGACTGGTTTGAGCTGGTTTTCTTGTTCCTCCATTCAATCAGGGAGGAGGGAGGGATATGTAAACGGCCTTGAGCAATCGAAAATGTGATTGGATTCAAGCTCCATCCTTCTTGGATGGGTTGAGGGGAGAACTCGCAGGAGGTTCACTCATTATTTCAGATGGAGGGCTTATTGTCACGTGTCCTCACGGACAGACTACAAGAGACAGGAGGAAGTGGACAATATAGTCCCATACAATAGCACAGAATCACAGAGTTATAGAGATGTACACATTGGAAAAAGACCCTTCGGTCCAACTGGTCCATATCGAATAGATATTCCAACCTAATCGAGTCCCATTTTACTGCACTTGGCACATATCCCTCTAATCATTTCCTATTCATCTGCCCGTGAAGACACCTTTTATATGCTGCAATAGTACCAGCCTCCACCATTACCTCTCGCAGCTCATTCCGTGTACACACCAGATCTGTATAAACAATTTGTACCTTACGTCCGTTTTATATATTTTCCCTCTCATCCTAAACCTGGGCTTCTAGTTCTGGACTTCTCCAAACTGGGGAAAAAGCCTTGCCTATTTACTGTGTCCATGTCCTTCATGATTTTTTAAAACTCTAAAGGTCACCCCTCAGGCCCCAACGCTCAATGGAAAACAGCCACAGCCTATTCAGCTACTCCCCATAACTCAAACCCTCCAAACCTGGCAACACCCTTGTATATCTTTCTGAACTCTTTCAAGTTTCGCAACATCCTACTGATAAGACTAAGACAAAAACTGCATGCAATATTCTGAATGTGGCCTGACAACGTCCTCCACAGCCACAACTTGACCTCCAAACTCCTATATGAAATGCACTGTTCAATAAAAGAAATCATCAGAATTGGTTCTCTGCATATTATAGACCCACATCAGCAATGTCAGCTGTAATTTGCTGAGGTGTAATCTGGGACACTGGGGACAGCAGGCAAAGGGTTGGACATTGTTGCTTTGTGAGAGGTGACTGCGACCAAGTGAGATGGGCTCAATATGGGTGCTGAAGGCATGCTATCCTGATTACCCTGGAATACTGATCGCTCCGGATCAATCATCCATAATGACACTCCTTCGTATGTTTTCCCTTGTACGTCCCACGTCAGTTCAGTACGCCGATAGGATCCAGGCATTTTAACTTTTCAAACACTACTCAGGTCAGTTGTACAGCCTCATATTAAGACCATACATTTTATAAGCACAAAGAGAATATTCAGGTTGCCAGGGTTGTTCCACCGTTCAATGAGTTCACGTCTGATGCGAGGATACTGAACTGCACTTCCTTGTCATTCTTCATAACCCTTAAAACCATGAGTAAAAATCTATCGATCTCAGCCTTGAATATCCTTAATGACTCAGTCCCGACAGCCCATGCTGTACAGAATCCCACCGGAATGTGAGAATGGCAGAACAATGGTGTGTCTACCCGCCAGAGTGGAACGAACACACACTGGAGTTGGGGGAAGTGGAGAAAGGATATGGTGACATTCTTGTAACAGGCAAAGCTGAAGGAAAGGGAGGAACGGTGAGAGGGTTCACAATTGCACCATTGTTCTGCCATTCACACAATCCAATCACTTCATCTGAACTATCAACATCCTTCGTCCCGTGGCACAGCGCCCCGTCCCTATAATTGCGTAGCTATTGCACCCTCCAAACTTCACACCAACTCTGAAGAAGAGTCATCGAGATTGAAAAACTAATCTTGCTTTATGCACATGGATGCTGCCTTACTGGCTGTGATCTCCAGCGTTTTGTTGTTTTCCTCGGACTGTAAAAGTGGTAGGAGAGAAAGCCTGATGGGGACGAAGTTGGCAACAATGCCAAGATTTGTTTACAGGAGAACAAAAGAGGAAAGTCGTAGAAATATTTTATTTTGATTGGAATTATTGTTGTCACGTGCACCTAGGCACAGACAGAAATGCTGTTTTGTGTTCAATACAGGCAGATCATGCCATTAAAGTGCATTAGAAAGAGAACAGCGCGAAGAATGCAATAATTCAGCAGCAGAGATCTCGCATAGAGCGAGTTCCATATTAGATTTAAAGTTTGAGAGGTCCATTCACAAATTTAAGAATGGCATGAAAGAAGCTGTTCTTGAATCTGTTGGTTCCTGCATTTAACTTTTCGCATCTTCTGCTTGATGGAAGACACTGGAAGAGCTTATATCCATGGTGGGAGCTGATGATGTTGACTGCCTTCCCTTGGCAGCAAGAAATGTAGGTTAGGTCACCGGTTAGCAAGGTTGGCTTGCATGATGAACTGGGCTGTGTTCACAGCTCTTTAATGTATTATATTTCTGGGCAGAGTAATTGCCATACCGAGCTGTGTGGCATCCGGAAATAATTGTGGTGTATCTATTAACATTAGTAAATATTCTGTCCAGGCATGCCGAATTTGTTGTGCTTTCTTGACTAGAGTAATCAACGTGTGAGTACTAGTATCTCCAATACTTGGAACTAGATGCAGTCAACCATCTCCACCTCAGCAGAATTAAAGTAGTTGGGATGTGCCCTCCACATTGCTTTATGAAGGCAATAGCCAACTCTTTAATTTTGTTGACATTCGGGAGATGTTATCGTTATATCATGCCACCAAGCACTGTACATCTTCCCTGATTTCTGTCTCATCATTGCTGACATCCAATTTAGAAACGTGGAGTAATCAGTGAAGTTGTAGACTGAGTCAGAACGGAATTTGATCACTCGGTAATGAGTGGATACCAAGTATAATAAGAGGCTGAATATGCAGCCATGCGGGGCACCGGTGTTGAAGATTATTGTGGAAATTATGTCGTTGCCTATCTCACTGATTGCAATCTCTCATATGGAAGCCAAGGTTTCAGTGGCAGAGGCTGGAACAGAGACCAAGATCTCAGACTTTGGAATGATAGTTTTGAAGGCAGATCTGTCGTCAATAAGTAGGAGCGTAACATAGTTATCCAGATGTTGCAGGGATGATGTATGTCTGGGGAAATGGCCACGGAACTGCTGTAATGGTAGTTGAATTTCATGGGATCAAGACAGATTTGATATGTGTTATGAATAATCTCTCGAATCACTTTATAATTATGGATGTCAGGGCCACCGGGTGGTAGTCATTAAGGCGCACTGCATGAAATTACTTTGGTGTGGAGGAGCCGGTGTTGGACTGGGTGGACAAAGTAAAAAATCACAGAACTACAGGTTATAGTCCAACAGGTTACTTTGAGAGTTGTGGCTTTTGAGTGCTGCTCCTTTGTCAGGCGAGTTGTAATCCGATGAAGAAGTAGTTCTCTGACAGTGTGCACTTTCAAGTAAACCGGTTGGACGATATCCTGGTGTTGTATAATTTTAACTGAGTTTTCTTTGGCACTGGTTTGGTGGTGTTCTTCTTGAAGACTTCGGCTTGTAGGAAGGAAAGGTTATAAATCGCAGCAAATGCTTGTGCCAGCTGGAACACACAGTATCTGAGTACACCACCAGGGTCTCCATCTGGGCTAGTCATGTTCCATGGGTTCACACTCAAAACGGCCGATCTGACATCTGCAACGGAGACTGAGGGAACGGGTTCATCCGAGACTGTTGGGGCAGATTACATTGTTTGTCTAACAATCTGTTCGAAACAAGTGTAAAATGTATTGAGCGGAACAGGGAAGAATATGCTTTTGTTTGCCATTCTGATTTGTTTGCTTTGTAACTCAGTATGTTATGTAAGCCTTGTCACAAACAGCAGGTATCTGTATATCTTCATAATGTAAAATACCACTTTTAGACTTTTTTTCTAAATAAAAACAAATTAGCCCGTTTGTATTATTGCAAAACTTAAAAATTCTGAGTTCTGGCATAGCCACGTTGATGGCGAGATATAAAAGACAACTGACGCCAAAGTGGTGTGTCATGCACATAACATACAGGGCAGAAGTACGGAAAGGAATACAGGCCGAGGAAATGAAATAAAGATAACTCTCATCTGCAAGAAAGATTTGCAAATACGGCACAGTCGAAAATGGAGACGAGATGTGGGGAAGGTCCAAGATAATTAAGTTAAAAGAAGATGAAGGGGTTTTGAGGTGTCACTAAAATGAATTGTTTGGTCTTTTCTTGATCAATTATCTCTGCAACACAATCAGATTGGGAGTTTAATGTAGAGCGTCAGTGTGGCATGATTGGCATTTTGAATATTTAGATCAAAATGGCGGTTAGTAGAGGAAAGTTATGCAAAATCAATGTAAAAGATTTGATTCCAAATACATGATTGATTTTAAATATAGAAAGATTCAATTCGTTTAAAATGGATATATGAATAGGAAGGGTGAAGAGGGATATGGGCGAAGTTCTGGCAAATGGGATTAGATTAGGTTGGGATATCTGGTCGGCATGGATGTCTTGGATCGAAGGGTGTGTTTCCGTGTTGTTCATCTCCATGTGAAGAAAATAGGTAGAGGAGAGAAAATAAAAAAATACGTCTGTCTGTTTGAACGTGTTTGATTGGATAGGCGTAGTGAAGATTATTCAATTTATAGGAGTTCATCATTACGAAGCATAAATACAAAGATTTAGAAGAGGTAATCGTTTATTATAAAATATGCCAAAGAGTAAGAATATCTCCATGGGATGAACACACAATCCTTAAATAATTATATAGGTTAAAGGTAAAATCAAACTTAAATGAAAATAATGTAATGGAGGAAGATGAGAAGGTTGGGCATAATGTTTTAAAAAATAGGAAAAAATGACCAAAAAACAATTTGGAGAGGAAAATTAGAGTATGAGTGAAATGTAGTCAGAAATAAAAGAACAGAGCTTTAAAGTCATTCCATATATTTTAGAAAAGTTAATAAACTGAGTGTCTTTCCCATAGTAATTAAATGTGCCCATGTCATGACGGAAAATAAGCAAAATCGATTAATTGGACAGAAATTTGACATTGTTCTTCATTCTCGAGGCTAATGCTAAAAAAATGTCATAAACCAGGAAGTGGCAGAAAAATTACAAAATTGTAGAATAGTTACTTCGTAAATTGTTGAAATTGCGGACTGCCAAATACCTGGTATTGATAGACTTCATCCTCGGGTTTCAAATAGCAGCTAGTAGGATCCTTGATGTATTGGTTTTAATTTTCTGGCTTCTTTGATTGAGCGAAGATCTTAGTAGATTGGAAGGTAGAAAACATAATTCCTCATTTCATCAGATGATGTGAGAATTTGTGCAGTTTAGCAGTAAATGTGAGAATTGGACTATTGGATGGGAGAATTAGAGTAGCGCACCCCTAAACGGGAGAATTGGTTTGGGTACTCTGTCAGTTCTCAAACAATCTCGCAGCACTGATTCTCTGACAAGTCACTGCCTCAGGACGAAACCTCAGACAATAAGACTCTTCATCAATTCTGACCCTCTGGCACTGAAACAATCCCTCAGTAATAAACCTCTGACAGTGATGCAACATCACAGTACTGACATTCTAATTGTGAAGCAAAACCCTCAATTGTTGAATATGGGTCAGTTAGGGTTAGCCCTAAGCCTAACCCTAACCCTCAATTCGGAACCCATTAAAAGAGGCACTGGCTGAGTATTTACTCGTTGTTACTAATGCACTCCCTCCGTGCTGTGGGATTGTTTGAGTACCCAAGCCTGATTCTCTTATTTAGGAGTGGTCTACTCTAATTGTCCCATCCAATATCGTCCTTCACCAATTCTCCCATTTACTGCAAAACTGCACAAATTCTGACCCCATTACAAAAAGGCAATGGCTGAGTATTGACCCGCTGTTACGAATGCACTCCCGAAGCGCCTCCGTGGAATGAGGTCAGAATTCAGGGCTGCGTCATGATTAGAGGGTGAGGAGAGAGGCATCTCTGAAGTACCGTCGGAGGGTTTATACTGAGGGAGTACTTCCTTTTCGGAGATTCATAACTGAAGGAGTGCCTTATTGTCAGAGTTTCTGTCTGGCACTAGTGAAATAAGTGACGTCCTCACAATTAAGCGAACAGTACTTTGGGTACTACAGCTTTACCATCGGGTCAGTCCTGAGGGAGTTCGGGAATAGCAGTACTGAAGTATTGCCTCTTTTAGGGAATCCCTACAGTGTGGAAACAGGCCATTTCGCCCAACAAATTCGCACCAACCCCCCAAATAATAACCCACCCAGCAAAGGTTCCCGATCCTATTAGTAAACATTAACCACTGACTAATGCACATAACCTATATATCCCTGAACACTATGCGCAAATTAAGAAAGCCAATTCACCTACACTGCATATATTTGGATTGTGGAAGGATATCGTAACACGTGGAGGAAATCCAAGCAGACACGGTGCAATTGTGCACGGTCCACGCAGACAGTCGCCCGAGGCTCCTTTTTTTATGTTGGTCAGTAATGAAGGGGTGCCTCAATGGCAGAGAGTCAGTTTCGGCAGTGTCTCTTTCTTTACTGGTTTAGTAATTAGGAAGTTTCTCGTTGTCACAGGGGGGAGAAATAAGGGATTGCATGAGAGACAGGGAGTCAATACTCACCCAGTCCCTCCTTGGAATGTAGTTAGAATTGTCAGATTCAGCACCAATGAATTGCAGCACTGTCAGAAGTTCGGTTCTGAGGGAGGGCCTCATTGTCAGCGTGTCAGTACTGAGGGAGTACCTCATTGTTAGAGAGTCAGACCCGAAGAAGTGCCTGATTAAAAGGGGGTCGGAACTGAGGAGATACCTCACCATTCTAGAATCAGCACGGAGGGACCTCCTCAGCTCCATCACAGGGTAGATTCTGAGTTTCTCGTTGTCAGAGAGTCAGTTACTAACAGTTGATTACTTGTCTGTGTGTCAATAATAAGGCATTGTCTCAGTGTAAGGGAGTCAGAATTGAGAGTGTCACACATGTAAAGCGTCAGTTGTGAGGTACTGCAGCTCTGCCAGGAGGCCAGGATTCAGGTTGTACTGTACTGCCAGAGGGTCAGGACTGGAGAAAATACCTTAGGATCAGACAGTAAATACTGAGAAGCTGCATCATTGCCAGAGACTGAGTTCTCAGAGTACATCATATTTTCATACTTTTTCGTCTGAGGCTGTGCCTCGATTGAATGGGGTCAGAATGGAAGGAGTGATGTATGATTATAGGCTTGAGATAAAGGTAAAGCAGCACTGGCAGTGAGTCGGTTCTTGAGGGCGGGCCTGCTTATCTGCGTGGGTGCCCTGAGGAAATGAATCATTTTAAATGTGTATCAAATGAGGGTGTGTCTCGTGATTTGATCGTCAGTACTGGGAAGTTGCAGATCGATCAGAGGGTCAGTACTGAGGGTCTGCCTCTTTGTTCGAGGTTCACTTCTGAGGGAGAGCTTCATTATCAACATGGCAGTGTTGGGAAAGGGAGTGCAGTATTGTCAGATGACCAGTGGGGTAATGAGGTCAGATTGATCTTGTGTCTCATGAATAAAGATCTGTACTGAGGTGCTGAAGCTCTGTCAGAGAGTCAGTTCTGAAGGAGGGCCTCATTGTCAGAGGATCACGTTGAGCCGGTGTCTCATTTGAATTGGGTCAGAATTGAGGGAATGCCACATGTTTCTCGGATTAGTCCTGAGGTCGTGCAGCACTGTCTGCCAGTCAGTCGTGAGGGAATGCCTCATTGTCAGATGGCTGGTTTGAGGCAATGCTTCTTTGGCAAAGGGTGATCACCTTTAGTGCTGACCCACAGACAGTGCAGCACTAACTCAGTACTAACTCTCTGTCAGTGCAACACTCCCTCAGTAATGAGTCTCTGACAGTGCAGCACTCCCTCAGTATTGGCTCTCCAACAGTGCGGCACTCCTCACAACTGACTTTTCGACAGTGCAGCACTCCCTCAATACTGAAAATCCGACAGTGCAGAACTCCTTTATTACTGAGTCAGACAGTGCAGCTCTCCCTCAGTGCTGAACCACCGACAGTGCAGCACTCCTTCATTACGAGCTCTGACAGTGCAGCACTCCCTCTGTACTGACTCCGGCAGTGCAGAACTCGCTCTGTGCTGTTTCTCTGTGAGTGCAGCACTCCCTCAGTACCAATTCTCTTACAGTGCAGCACACCATTAGTACTGAGTCTCTGAAAATGCAGCATCTCCTCAGTGCTGACACCAGACGCTGTGCCACTGTCAGAGGAACAGAACAGTAGGAATGTTTTATTTCGAGCGGATACGTGCTGAGGAACTTACTGATTGTTGAAGGGTCAATTCTAAGGTAGTTCCTGTTTTCCAGAGTGTCAGATCTGAGGTAGCGTAAAAGTCAGAGAATGTCAATAGCTTGGCTCAGTATTTCGCACTGCTGCCTCACAACGCCATGGGCCGTATTTCAATTCCCGCCTCGGAAAACGATCGGTGTGGAATTTGCACATTCTTGCCATGTCTGCGTGCTTTCTTTAGGATTCTCCGGTTTCCTCTCATAATCCAAAGATGCACTTTTGGTGAATTGGCCACCCTACATTCTCCATATTGTTCATGGATCTATGGGATATTTGCATTCTTCACGGTTAGAAATAGAGTAATAGGGTAGGGAAACGGTTCTCGATGGGTTATTCTTCGGAGAGTCTGTGTGGACTTTGTTGGGCCTCATGGTCTGTTTCCACACTGAAAAGGATTCCATGAATATTGAGTCACTGCCTCATTCTAAGAGTGTCAGAGGGAGCTAAACAATTATAAGGTCCGCACAAGGGATCCATCTCATTGTCTGATGGTCAATACTGAGGCACTGCCTCTATACTCGTGTCACACGGAGGCAGTGTCACCGGGGACCCAGAGGATTTGGTGGAACTAGATTTGGAAAAGTCATTCGACAAGGTGCAGCACGCGAGACTGCTGCAAAAGATACATATGCATGGTTCTAGGTGTAGAGTATTAGCGTGGATAGAAGATTGGTTTACTGACAGAAAGCACAGAGTGGGATAATGTGTGCTATTCTGGCTGGCAATCTGTGACTAGTGCTGTGCCTCAGGGGTCAGTGCTGGGACCACAATTATTTACAAATTATATCGATAGTTTGGAATTGGGTATCACGTAAGAAATTGCCGATGACACTAAGATGAGTGATAAGGAACGTGTGCAGAAGACTGTGAATCTTTTCAGAGGATCATAGATACGTTGAGTGAGGAGGCAAATGGAATACAACTTTTGTAAACGCGAATTCATACATTTTGGTCGGAGTAACAGCAAAATAAGTTAGTACACGAATGGTAAACGTTGTAACATGCTGTTACGCAGAGGGACTTGGGTGTTATTGTGCATAACTCACAGGAGATTGTTCGGGAGGTGCAACAAGTAATTTGGAAGGCAAATACAATTTTGGCCTTCATTATGAGAGGGGTTGAGTTTAAAAGCAGAGAGGTAATCTTTAGCTGTACATTGTGCTGGTGAGGACGCAGCTGGAGTGGTATGTGCAGATTTGGTCTACTTATTTACGAAAAAAGGTGGCACTTGTGGGGGTGCAAAGGAGATTCACTAAGTTGATTCAGGAGTTGAGTGGTTTAGTTTATGAGGAGAGGCTGAGAAGATTAAGATTATGCTCATTGGAATTCAGGAGAATGAAGTGGAATCGTATAGAAGCATATAAAATTGTGAAGGGAGTGGATAAAATAGAAATTGATAATAGGTTTCCACTGATGAGTGAAACTAGGACGAGAGGGCATACCCTCACGATTAGAAGAAGCAGGTTTAGAACTGAACTGAGAAAGAACATCTTCACCCAAAGGATTGTTAATCTATCGAATTCCTTGCCCAGGAAATTAGTTACCACTACTGCAGTAATTACTTTTAAAGGTAAGGTACATACTTTGTTTGGAAAATAATGGAATTAAATGATATGGTAAAAAAGAAACTCAGTTAGGTGGAGGTGAGTCCATAAAAATGATTAGCCATGACCTTATTGAGTGGCGAAACAGGGTTGAAGGGCCGGACCGCCTACTGCAGCTACTAGATCTTATGTTCTTATGTTTCAATTGGAGAGTCTGGACTGATTTGCTGCTTTTTAGTTCTGTCAGTTGGTCATGACTGAAGGATTTTCTCATTGCCAAGGCGCGACCATTGAGTTATTGAAGCACTGTCAGAGCACCGGTACTCAGGCATTGCAACACAATCAGAGAATCAAAGCTGTAGCACTGCATAATTGCTAGAGATCAATACTGAGGCAATGCCACATTGTAAGAGTGTCAGCATTCACCGAGTGCCAAACGATAACGTGTTCAGTACTAGGATGTACAGCACTATCAACAGGTCAATTGTAGGTCAATGCCACATTGTCAATAGACAATAGACAATAGGTGCAGGAGTAGGCCATTCTGCCTTTCGAGCCTGTGCCACCAATCAATATGATCATCGCTGATCATCCGTAATCAGTATCCTGTTCCTGCCTTATCTCCATAACCCTTGATTCCACTATCCTTGAGAGCTCTATCCAACTCATTCTTACATGAATCCAGAGACTGGGCTTCCACTGCCCTCTGGGGAAGATCATTCCACATAGCTACCATTCTCTGGGTGAAGAAGTTTCTCCTCATCTCTGTCCTTATTTTTAAGCTGTGTCCTCTGGTTCGGCAATCACCCATCAGCGGAAATATATTTCCTGCCGCCAGAGTGTCAAAACATTTAATAATCTTATATGTCTCAATAAGATCCCCTCTCAGTCTTCTAAACTCAAGGGTATGCAAGCCCAGTCGCTCCAGTCTTTCAGTATAAGGTAACCCCGCCATTCCAGGAATTGACCTCGTGAACCTACGCTGCACTCCCTCAATAGCCCAGTATGTCTTTCGTAAAATGTGGAGACCAGAACTGCACAACAGTACTCCAGGTGTGGTCTCACCAGGGCGCTGTACAGCTGCAGACGAACCTCTTTGATTCTATACTCAATCCCTCTTGTTATGAACACCAGCATTCTATTTGCCTTCTTCATTACCTGCTGTACCTGCATGCTTACCTTCATTGTCTGGTGTACAAGAACACCCAGATCCCCTGTACTGCCGCTTTACCTAAATTGATTCCATTTAGGTAGTAATCTGCGTTCCAGGTCTTGCCACCAAAGTGGATAACCATACATTTATCCGCATTGAACTGCATCTGCCATGCATCTGACCACTCACCAAACTTGTCTAGGTCACCCTGTAATCTCCTAATATTCTCATCAGATTTCACGCTGCCATCCAGATTAGTATCATCAGCAAATTTGCTAATGTTATTGCTCATACCATCTTCTATAGCATTAACATATATTGTAAAAAGCTGCAGTCCAAGTACTGATCCCTGCGGTGCCCCAATGGTCACTGCCTGCCATTTTGAAATGGAGCCGTTTGTCACTATTCTTTGTTTCCTATCAGCCAACCAACTTTCAATCCAAATTAGTACTTTTCCCCCAATACCATTCGCCCTAATTTTGCTCACTAACCTCCCATGTGGGACTTTATCAAAAGCTTTCTGAAAGTTCAGGTACACCACATATACTGGATCTCCCTCGTCCATCTTCAGAGTTACATCCTCAAAAAATTCCAGAAGATTAGTCAAGCAGGATTTCCCCTTCATAAATCCATGCTGACTCTGACCTATCCTGTTACGACTATCTAGATGCGTCGGAATTTAATCCTTTATAATAGACTCCAGCATCTTTCCCACCACTGAGTTCAGACTAACTGGTCTATAATTTCCTGCTTTCTCTCTCCCACCTTTCTTAAAAAGTGGTATAACATTAAACACCCTCCAATCCGCAGGAATTGATCCCGAATCTATCTAACTCTGGAAAATAATCACCAATGCATCCACGATTTCTCGAGCCACCTCGTTTATTACCCTGCGATGTAGAAAATCAGTCCCTGTGGATTTATCAACATTCCGACCTAACAGTCTCTCCAACACCAATTCCTGGCAAATATAAATTCCCTTAAGTTCGGGTCCTTCAGCCACTGTTACCTCAGGGGGATTGCTTGTGTCTTCCCCAGTGAACACAGATCTGAAGTACCAATTCAATTCTTCTGCCATTTCTTTGTTCCCCGTAATATATTCTGCTGTTTCTGTCTTTAAGGGCCCAATTTCAGGCTTCACCCTTTTTTTGCTTTTCACATACCTAAGAAGGCGTTTACTATCCTCCTTTATATTATTGGCCAGCTTACCTTCGTACCTCATTTTTTCTCTGCGAATTTCCTTCTTAGTAATCCTCTGTTGTTCTTTAAAAGCTTCCCAGTCCTCCATTTTCCCACTTATCTTTGCTATGTTATACTTTTTCTCTTTTAATTTTATATGTTTCTAAACTTCCCTCGTCAGCCACGGCCACCCATGCCTCCTCCTAGGATCTTTCTTCTTTTTTGGAATGAACTGATCCTGCAACTTCTGCATTATACACAGAAATATCTGCCATTGTTCCACCACTGTCATCCCTGCTCAGGCATTGCATCATTGAAGTTTGGCCAGCTCCTCCCTCATTGTTCCATAGTTCCCTTTATTCAACAGAAATATTGTCACTTCCGATTGTACCCTCTCCCTCTCAAATTGCAGATTGAAGCTTATTGTATTATGGTCACTACTTCCGAATGGCTCTTTCACTTCGAGGTTCCTGACCAATTCTGATTCGTTGCACAATACCAGATCAAGAATGGCCTTCTCCCTGGTCGGCTCCAGCACCAGCTGTTCTAAGAATCTTTCTCGGAGGCACTCCAGAAAGTCTCTTTCTTGAGGTTCAATACCATCCTGATTCTCCCAGTCTACCTGCATGTTGAAATTCCCCATAACAACTGCAGTAACATCTTTGCGACAGGCCAATTTCAGCTCCTGATTCAACTTACATCCGACATCCAGACGACTGTTTGTGGGCCTGTCGATGACTCCCAAAAAGGTCATTTTACCCTTAGTATTTCTCAGCTCGATCTACACTGACTCTACATCCCCGGAGTCTAGGTCACCCCGCGCAAGGGACTGAATATCATCCCTTACCATCATGGCCACCCCACCCCCTCTGTCCGTCAGTCTGTCCTTACGGTAGCACGTGTATCCTTGAATATTCATTTCCCAGGCACTATCCAATTGAAGCCACGTCTCAGTTATCCCCACAGTATCGTATCTGCCAATTTCCAAAAGAGACTCAAGCTCATCCATCTTATTTCTAATACTTCGTGCATTCATGTATACTATTTTTAATTTGTTACTGCCCTCACGCTTCCCATCAACTCCTATTTCACTCAACCTTACAGCATGGTCCCTTTCTGAGTATTCTGCCTCATTGATACAGTTGTCTCTCATGACTTCTCTTGTTCTAACTTTCCCTTCAATTTTCTTCTTAAACATCCAGTTTGTTCCCCCCCCCCCTCCCCCACCGGCTACTTAGTTTAAACGAAGCTCTGTTGCAGTAGCAAACCTGCCTGCAAGAATGCTGGTCCCTAACCTATTAAGGGGCAAACCGTCTCTCTTGTAGAATTTATGCTTACCACAAAACATACCCCAGTGATCCAAGAATTTATATCCTGGCTTCCTGCACCAGTTCCCCAGCCACACGTTCAAGTCCATTATCTCCCTGTTTCTGGCCTTACCAGCCCGAGGAACTGGAAGCAAACCGGGAATAACCACCCTGGACGTCCTGCTTTTCAGTCTTCTTCCTAGTTCTCCGAAGTCCCGGCTGTAGTATGTGCCTCCTCCTCTTCCCGACATAATTTGTACCGACTTGTACCACCACCTCTGGCTCTTCACCTTCATCCTTGAGGATTTCCTGCACTCTGTCTGTGATGTCTTTAACCCTGACACAAGGAAGGCAACACACCATCCTTAAGTGCCGTCTGCTGCCATAAAAACCACAGTCAGTTCCTCTCACTATGGAGTCCCCTATTACCACGGCTCTGTGTGATGTCCGACTATTCCGCTCTGCCTCTGTGCCAACTTTTGATTGACAGACCTGGCCGCCTCGCGGACTGGCAGTGTCATCTGTCTCTACTGTTTCCAAAATATTCAACTTGTTCCGAACAGGTGCTTCTCCTCTCTGCCTTCCCCATTCTAATAACAATTACTCACCTTCTCCACCGGCTTTGCGCTCTGCCTTCACTTCCGCCCAGCTCCCGCCGCTCTTTGATGCGAAAAGACCGTTAGCGTCGAGGTAAGTTCATAAATAATGTCAGATGGTCATTACTAACAGTGCCTCTTTGTAGACTGACAATACTGAGGCATTGCTCTATTGTAAGAGGATCAGAACTGAGGATGTGTCACATGTTTTGAGCATTAGTCCTGCGGCAGACTGTCATGTCTGAAGAAGATCAAAATTGTGGGAGAAGGTTTACATCATCCACTACCAATGAAGCATTCCCTCAGAACTAAGTGAATGCAAGGCATTTCCTCAAGACTGAGCATCTGGCTAACTGCTATTACATAATGATCAGCGTGTCAATACTGAGAGAGTGCCTTATTGTTAGGTTTCTTCCCAAGGGAGTGCCTTATTTTCAGATGATCCATGAGGTGGCATTGCCTCTGATATGGGGTCAGAAATGACGGAATGCTTCATGATTAAAGAACCAATACTGCGCTGTTGCAGCACTGTAAGTCAGTCAATTCTGAGGCATCTTGGTCCTGGTTGTCTAACTGTGCTGGACTATCAGTACTTGCCCATCCTCAATTCTGATCACCATGCAGTGAGGCACTCCGTCAGAATTGACCCTCTGACAAAAAGGCTTTGCCTCAGAGTAGATCGCAGGACAAAGAGGAACTCCCTCAGGGCTGACTGTCGGATAGTTCTCCAAAATCTCCGCACTGACCCACTTACTGAACCACGAATTGTGGAGCACACTTTCAATGTAGACTCCTAAGTTTCGAGGCAGTGCCTCAAGATTGGTGCAGTGCAGCAGAAAACAGGTAAATTAGAAAATTGTTGCGGATTGCAGATTAATTAAACAATTGCAGCAGAGCACGTTGAATAGGAGAATCGGCACAAGGAACGCAGTGTACGAATACGTTCGTTTTGAGAGTTGATAGAGGGCTCGCCAAAAAGAGAGAATTCTGTCAGCGGACTACTGAATGGTCGCATTGTTTCAGGGAAATACTCAAGGGAAGAACTGGTGCACAGTCGAACTAAGTTATAGAATTGAGGCATGGCGCCAATTAAATGGAAGAATTAGAGGAGAGCACCCAGAAATGTAGATTTGGGCTAGGATATCAGTAACTGTGAGAATGGTTGACAGGGTAACAGTAATTGGGAGAATTTTTGAGCATCAGTAAATATGAGATTTATTGCACAGTGCCAGTACATTAGAAAATTGTTGCGGATTGCAGATTAATTAAACAATTGCAGCAGAGCACGTTAAATAGGAGAATAGGCACAGGGAATCAGTTAAATAAGAGAGAAATGTTGCAGCATCAGTAAACAGGAAATTCGTTTCAGCTCACAACGAAATGAAACAAAAAGTGTTTCAAGCAACAACTAAATGGGAGAATTGATATGGGGTTCCAATTATTGGAAATTTTTTGCCGGGGCCACTAAATTAGAGAATTAATGCCTCTGCCACTAAATTAGAGAATTGGTGCACTAAGTAGGAGAACGATGGCACGATAATGCATAGTTGGTGAGTTACTGTCAGAAGAAAGATTTGTGAATAATTGGCAATTGGGAGAATGGATGCAGGGAAGCAGAGCCCGAAATGGGAGAATTGCTGCAGGAACTAATAAATGAAATAACTGCACAGTAGAACTATCACAGGAAATTGCGGTATGGCACCTCTAAAACAAGGAATTACATGTGGCACTCCCCAATTGGGGAGAATTGGGCTAGGGTATCAGTAAACATGACACTTGATGCCGGGCAACATTGAGTGGAGAACTTACTCAGGGCATCGCCAAATGGGATATTTCTTATCAGACAACAACGAATTGAAAAATTGGCGCTGGGCATTAGTAAAAGGGACATTTCGTATCAGACAACAATGAATTGGAAAATTGGTGCAGGACATCAGTAAAAGCGAGCATTTGTGCAGGGGGACAGCAGTTTAGCGATTTCGAGCAGGGCATGTGTAAATGTGAGAACATGGGCAAGGAATCACGAAATAGGACAAATACTGTGATGGAGTCCTAAAGTGGAGATTCGCTGTAATGCACCACTAAATGAGCAATTGTTAGGGGGCACCATTTTGGGGAAATGATTATCAGGGAACAACGAACTGGAAGAATTGGGGCAAAACAATATTCACTGGGAGATTTGGTGCAGTTCGCCATGAAAGGCAGAATTTTTGCAGGATTGGCAATTGGGAGATTTGATGCAGGAAACACCAACATTAAAGAATTCTGGCAGCAGACCACTAAATGGGAGAATTGCTGCAGCGAAATACAACATCGAAGATACAGTGCAGAGTGGAACTAAATGAGAGAGAGGGGGAATTAAAGTAGAGCACTTCTAAATGGGAGAACTGGGCTACAGCGTCAGTAAATTAAAACAAAATCAGTGCAGGATTATGAGTAAATAGTAGAATTTGTGGGCATCAGTAAATGGGAGATTTGGTGCTCTGCGCCATTACATTTGAAAAAAAAACGGCAGCAGTGCCAATAAATTAAAGAATTGAAGCAGAGCAGGTCTAAATGTAAGAATAGGCGTACACAATCAATAAAAAGGGAAACATGTTGTCACAAACAATAAACTGGCGTTTTGGTTCAGTTCACTATTAAATGAACAAACGCAATTAGAGAACCAATATGTACAAGAAGTGCATCAGAGAACAGTTAAATGGACATCAATAATTGTAGAATTGCAGGAGCATGTGAGAGATAGCTTGTGGGTACGCAAATGAGAGAGTGTGTTGCATGCACGAGTGACAGCATGTGCATGCAGGACTCACACACTTAATAGTGGTATCCTAGGAAGTGCTGCCAAACAGAGAGTTAAGGCGTGCAGGTACAAAGGTCTTTCAAACTGCCCTCACAGGTAAGCAGGATGGTGAAGAAGGCTTTTTGAACGCTTGCCTTCATCGGTCAGAGCACTGAGTCCAGGAGTTTGGGCGTCATGTTACAGCTGGACAAGACATTGCTGAGGTTGCATTTGGAGCACGACATACAATCCTGTTCGTAATGCTATACGAAGGATGTTATTCAACTGCAAAAAGGTGGAAAATAGGTTTATAAGGCTGTTTTCCAGACTGGAAAGCTTGAGTTCTAAGAAGAGGTGGGACTCTTATTTTCCGAGAGCACAGTCGTGACCGGACAGACGGCCAGAAAATTATGATGTGCATACGATTATGATGAGATGGAAAAGATGTAAATGTGACCTGAGACGTAACTGTGAAACACAGAGCGTGTGTGAATATGGAAGGATTTTTTAGAGGAATTGACAGAAATGAGTAGAATTACAAAGTTTAAAAGACATTAGATATATGTGAGGGAAGAAAAGTGGAAATGGGAACTGGCTCAGGTTAGGAAAAGTGGTTGGCGTGGCCCTATTTCCACGATGTATTATCGATCAAGATGGAGGAACTGAGGGAATTCTGGCTAAATTTACAGATGGTAGAAACATAGTTAGATGGACAGGTAGCACTGAGGAGGCAGAGATGCTGCAGAAAGATTTGACAGGTTATGAGAGGTTAGGGTTACGGTTAGGGTTAGGTTATGAGACGGGGCGAAAAAGTGGCAGGTCGAGTAGAAAATGGAAAAATGTGAGGAATAATAGCATGGACTATTTTTTAAATGAGCAGAATATTCAGAAGTCTGAAGTGCAAAGAGATTTGGGTGTTCCCGTTCTGGATTATCTCAAAGTAATCCTGCAACTTGGGTTATGAGTTCGGAAGGCACGAATTTTGAAAGGGTTGAATTTCTAAGGCTGCAAACTGCTCTGGTCTGGCCACATTTGGAGTGCTGTGTACCATAAAGCGGGAAGGATGTGCTGGACCTGGGGAACGTGCTCAGAGGAGGTTCACAAACGATGCCAGGAATGAAAAGCTTGACATATTAGGAATGTGTTTGAACTCTGGGTCTACACTCGATGAAGCTTAGAAAATCTGATAGAAACTTATGGAATACTGAATGGCTTGGAAAGAGTAAGTGTTAGGAAAATGTTTCCATGGTAGGAGAGACTCGGACATGATGGCACAGACTTAGAGTAACGGGAAGACTTTGTTTTTTGAACAGAGTTAAGGAAAATCTTCTGAAGCCAGAAAGTAGTGAATGGATGGATTTCACTGCCACAAAAGACTGTGGAACCTACGTCACTGAGTATGTTGAAGATGGAGATAGATCTGTTGCTGATTGTAATCAGGATCAAGGGTTAAGGGAGAAAGAGGGTGAATGGGGTTAAGAAACTTATAAGACATGAATAAATGGTGAAGCAGATCCGATGGGCTGAACGGAAAATTTCTGCTCCTATCTCCTTCTCTCTGACGCCACATTCACCTCCAGAAGAAGGTTCCGAACTGGGACCTCACCTTGTGGGTGGCACGGTGGCACAGTGGTTAGCACTGTTGCCTCGCAGCGCCAGAGACCCGGGTTCAATTCCCGCCTCAGGCGACTGACTGTGTGGAGTTTGCACGTTCTCCCCGTGTCTGCGTGGGTTTCCTCCGGGTGCTCCGGTTTCCTCCCACAGTCCAAAGATGTGCAGGGCCAGGTGAATTGGCCATGCTAAATTGCCCGTAGTGTTAGGTAAGGGGTAAATGTAGGGGTAGGGGTATGGGTGGGTTCGCTTCGGCGGGTCGGTGTGGACTTGTTGGGCCGAAGGGCCTGTTTCCACACTGTAATGTAATCTAATCTAATCTAATCTTTTTATTTGTCGCAAATGAGTGATCGACAGCTAGTCTGACCAATGGAAGCTGGATACTGGGCTAAGACTCGCCCTAAGGTTGGGCGCGGAATCTGGAGGGCTGCGGGGCCTTGCTCTGCACTCGGGCGTCATTTTTTATCCCAGAACCACCAGAATGTCCATGGATTTTCTGCGATATTTCAGCTGTCACGGGGGGAGTGCTTATTTTAAATACTTCCTGCGAAGTTAAGAGAACGGCTTCGAATTAATCAACAAAGTATTAATCTTCAGATACACTGAGAAGGATCAATCTTGGCCTCCTCTGCAGTGAAATCAGACGGGGTGAGAAACAGGAAGTGGTTTGAAAGCTCTGTCCAAACTGCATTTGCAGGGTTCCAGGCAAGTAGCTTCGGAATTTGACAGAAACTTTCACAGGGGTGTTATCCGAACCCATGTCCTGGGAACATTAGCTGGGTGTCGTAGGCTGCTCGTCTTAGTCTCCAGCTTGATGGCCTACATTCGAGGATCTAAGTTATACGAATGTAGATATTGTGGCCAGGCTTTTCCAAATTTATCTTGAGTCTGGAGCGGATTGGATGATACCAAATGGAGCACAGCAGCTCAATAAATAAAGGAAAAGAGAACAGGAAACATACAGGCATGAGATTAGTCATCAGAAAAATGCCGGAATTTATTATTATGAATCATACCACAATTGGGAAAGTACAGTCTGATTAAAACAAAGTCACCATGCTTTGACTAAAGGGAAATCTTGTTTGGGTAACTTCTTTTCAGTGGTTTGACGAATCAGGGAGATGGGGAGTCCTGTGTATGATATATGCTTGGATGTTCAAAAGGTGCTACACGAAATGTAAATACTGAAGAGCTCAAGAAGTTTGTGATAAATATCAGTGTCAGTGGAGAATTGATTACTGGATGAGAAGCACAAGAATTCGGCTGATATTTTAAAAAGGCAACATGCCCCCTGTCATTTTTAAATATGTTTCTATCTAACTTTATTTCATTTGTTAGAGAAGATCAGAATCTGAAATAACTCTACAATGATGGAAATTTTACGTAGAGCCAAAGTTCCAGTTGCTTCAAAAGAAAAACGAAGCTTATTCACATAGATCAGAAGAGTCCTTAAAATATGTTTTAAATAACTTGATCTTGTGCAAGCGTCAACAGATGTGAAGCTAGAAAAGCACAGCAGTTCAGACAGAATCCGAGGAGTACGAAAGTCAAACTTTCGGGTTGACATCTGTTGTCAGGACTGGGGAGGGTGCCCAGATGTAAATAGAGAGAGGGGATAGTGCTGGGTGATAGGCATAAATGGATGCATGTCGGGGTTTCTAGCGGTTGATCAGTTGGAAGGGGAGTTGAATAGGAAGATAGACAGGCTAGGTCAGGGAGGTGATACCTAAGGTCGGGACTAGGGTTAGAGATCTGATAAGGCTGGGGGAAGAGAGATTTTGAAGCGGACAAGGACAATTTTGAGGCCATTTAACTGTAGACTTCTCAAGTGAAATATCAGGTGTTGATCCCCTAGCTTTCACTTGTCCTCAGTCTGATAGTGGAGGAAGCCATGAATGAACATGTCACTGGGGTAATTGGTGGGTGAATTGAACTATAAGGCAAACAAATTTGGTAGATGCATACAGAGCACAGCTACTACGCTAAACTGTGTCCATTTCTGTATTTGGACTGCCTGATAAAGAGGAGACAACTATGGGAGCAATGGATGCAATAGATGGAGTGTCGGTGAATCTCTGTCGGAACTGGAAGGATTGTTTTGGACCTGCGATAGGGTGAAAGGGACGTTTGGAGGCAAGTCGTACACTTCATGGGGTTTCAGGAAAAGTTACTGACTGTGGTCGAGCAGGTGATGTTTTGTTTCGAGTAAACAAGGGAGTTTCGGAGTGAATGGTCTCTGTGGAAAGCAGATGGTTGGGAAAGGAAATTTATTTTTGGTGGTGCGGCCACATTGTTGTTTGTGGAAATTTCGGAGAATGATGCGCTGGATTAGGATGTTGGTGGGATGATATGTGATGATCAATGGAGTGGAGATTTGAGGGAAGAAGAGGTGGAGAAGAGACGGTTGATGGCATCCTTAATAACAGAAGAAGGGAGATTGTGCTCGCTGAAGAAGGCGGATATTTGAGACGTCCAGGAGTGGAATACCTAATCATGGGAGCAGATGCCATGGAAGTGTAGGAATTGGCATGGCATAACATTTTAACAGAACCGTGGGTGAGAAGAGGTGTGCTCGGGATAGTTGTGGGTGCCAGTGGTTTGACATAGATATCAGTGGTGAGTCTGTTGCTGAAGATGGAGGGTCCTGGAGGGGATGGACGTGTTAGAAATGGTCCAAGAGAATTTGAGGGTGGTGTGGAAGGTTTTGGCGACGTTAATGAACTGATTGAGTTTCTCACAGTCATCATTATAGCGGAGGAAGAGGTGTGGGATGGTGCTGGTGTAGTTGTGGAACACAGAGTGATCCACCAATCCTACAAAGAGGTCCATCGTTTAGGCCCATGTGGGTGCCCATGGTCATTTATTTGGTTTGTAGGAAGTGGGTGGAGCCAAAACAAAAATGTTGAGTGTGAGGATCAGTTCTGCTAGGCAGATGAGAGTGCCATTGGAGATGGATTGGTTGGGCCTATTGGAGAAGAAGAAGCGAAGGGAATTAAGGCCTTCTATGTTGTGCCAGAAGTATAAATGATCTGCATGTGCATGGTGATGGCACAAAGTTGGCAGATGAAGTGAAGTTGGTGAATGCTGGTGTACGGAAAATGTGTTTTGAGAGGCTGTGGCACAAGTATTACACTCTAACAGATACCTTACAAACACCATAAACTTGAGAGCTTTATTTCAGTTCGCCCCCTAACCACCTCCCACTGATTGCTGACTCCCCATATTGCTATATCCGGTTCATACCCAGTTAACTTTTCAATAATTCATCCATTGCTCATTGCCTCTCTGCATTAGGTCACAAATGTTCCTTCAGCAGATTTTAAATAAAATAGGTTCCCCTCCTCTTTTTTTCAAAAAGTCAATTTATAGTAATAGAATGAAACTTTCAAAATAGTAAGAGATTGTTATCCCATATACTCCACATTATAACCTGACGACATTTCCATTGTCCAGTATCTGCATTAAAACTGCAATTTCAATCTTCATTTCCTTCTTTCAAGTATTTTGGTGAATGTGCATTATCACTTGCTGACTTGTAAACAATATAATACTCAATGGGTATTGCTGCTGAATCCCTTCTTGAATGTTCTTCTAATATTTGTAATTGGAAAAATGCCCTATCTCGTTCCTCACTGAATATAACAGTGTTTCCTGTGAAGATACTTTGTATGACATTTCTGATAGTTTTAGCTTCCAAAATTATAAGGTAACAGTTACTTTCCTTTTCCCAAGAAAAAGTTGGAGCCTCCTTGCCATCGAAAACATCACACAGATTTGCAGAAGAAGCACAGCTTTCTAGAAATTTCATGTTCCTGACACCTCCCAGGCGGAATGTTTTTTTAAATGCTCCTGTCATTTTTTTTTCATTGTTTACTCAAATATATGTTACCTTGGGATATGGTTATGAACAACACTGAGACTTGGCGTGTTTTGAGTGCACAGCTAATTCAGAGTTGCTCCATTTCAATCTTTTGGTAGTTGCTGCATCTCTTTGGACCCTAACTTTGACCATTAAGAGTGGAGCAAATGTTTTCCAAATGTGATTGCTGATGCACAGTGACATTTGCTGGGTTCTGCATGGTATCCAATCCAATGTATTTCAGTGATGTGCAATTATTATTTTCCAATATTTGAAAGCCTTGCACAGCCCTTTCTGTTGTTTAAACTCGTTTCTTTCTTTTAAATAATAAGTCATATCTGTCAGATTGAAATTAGTTTATTTTGGTGTTGCAGTAAATATTTTTAATCAGCTTATTCAGTCATGTTATGATGCAACTCTGGAACAGATGGGAACCAAACCCGGGTTCTTATTCCCAGAGGCAAGGACAGGAATACTGCACCATAAAGCTTACTGAATTCTTTCTTGACTTTAATTATCGACTTTCTGCCGGTATCGTTCAAATTCTCTAGTAAATGAAATCAGTTTTTGGTTCTTCCCAAGTTGGGAGCTGATCATTACCAATGGAACGTTTCGGATTCTTACCAAAATGTAAACGAGAGAGCTTATATTCTCCCACGATTTACAATTATGTCTTAGCATGTGCAACTGTCTCCACTACGGATGACAAATTATAGTATTGTTGATGTGCCAATATTCATGACCATTTTTGTCCACTACTGCATGGTTTATTTTACGTAAGCCAGTGCTAAAAGGGCTTTTTATTGCCATGCTCCGTCTTGGGGAAATGATGGCCTGTAGTATTGTCATGAGATGTTAAATGAGACCCAGGTTGGTGGAAGAATTTGGAATTTGCATCCAACAAAAAAAATCTGAAACTTGAAGTCCAATGATAACCATAAGGCCATTATTGCTTGTCAGAGAAAAAAAAGAGACTATTTCACGAATGTCCTTTCGGGAAGAAAGCTGCCTGTGATTACATGATCTGGACTGACAATGATACCAGATTCTCTGTAATCACTTAACTGTCTATGATTTATAAAGTTAATGATTATCTGACTCATTTCTTCAAGTTATTAACGGAGATGAAGATGGTACAGAAATGTAAACTATCCTCATTGTGTGGAGAATTCTAGAACTTTGGAATGTAGTCACTTCTGCACACATAGGATGCGAGATGTTTGGAAGTCTGTTCCTCCAATGGTGACAGTGCATCCTGGGACTGTTAATTTGTACATTTGAGAAATAGATTTTAATTTTGTTCAGCAACTTTATTATGGGATATGGCTCAAAAACAGGTGTATGTCATAAAGCCGTAGATCATCCATGACCTCATTGAATGGTGGGACATGCTTCGGAGACTGAAAGTCTGAATCCTGTTCCGAGAGAGGACTGTTATATTTTTGCACTCGTTACGGACTACCAGTTGTACACAGGTGAATGAGGAACAGTCTGATCAAGATTTTATGTCAATGTCTGCCGTTTTCCAGGACATCATTAGCAAGATGAGGTTAAAACAATTGAAGTCAGCTTGTGGAACAGGTTGTGATTTAGCTTGCTGAGCTGGTAGATTTGTCCTCAGATGTTTTGTCACCAAGCTGGCTAACATAATCAATGATCTTCTGATGAAGGGCTGGTTTTCAGTCCCAGTTGCCATTTATCTGTATTGGTCTGTTGTAGGAGGTGATAGCGTTTCCAGTTCTTTTTCTGAGAGGTTGGTAAATGCGGTCCAAGTCGATATGTTTGTTACTGAAGTTCCAGTTTGAATGCCAGGGTTCTGTGCACGTCTTTGTTTAGATTGTCCGAGGTTCGATGTATAGCCCCCGTCGAGCAGATGTCACTCTTCGTCTCTATGTATGGATACTAATGATAGTTGGTCACGTCTTGTGGTGGCTGGTTGGTGCTCGTGTATCCTTATGTCTAGTCTCCTGCCCGCTTGTCCAATGTAACTTTGTTTGCAGTCCTTGCAGGCTATTTGATATGTTACGTTCTTTCTGCTGTTTGTTGGTATGCGGTCCTTACATTTATCAGTAGCTATTTCAAAGCGAGGTTTGGTTTCTGGGCGACCATGTTGCTTAGGGGCCGAAATAATCTGTTTGTCATCTCGGATATGTTCTGCATGTATGGCAGGGTGGATAGAGTATCTGGGTGTGTTATTTCTTCGTGTTTAGGTATATTGTGTAGGAATCGGCTTGTTGGGTACCTCTTGCACCTCTTGCACCTGAATACGTCGTACAGGTGTTTCCTCAGATTCCTGGGTGTTCAAGTACGTTGTGGCTGGTTTACATAATGTTCTGCTGCAGCTCCATTTGGTGGGTTTGGGATAATTGATCCTGCAGATGACTATCTGGTTAGTTGTGGTCTGTAGCTCTGCATCTGCCTTGTGTTCTACTGCGATGTCTCTGAAGGGGAGTCGGTTGTTGTTTGGATCCTCTTTGGTGAACTTGATACTGGTAAGGACGCTGCTTAAGTGTTTTTCGGTTTCTTTTACTTTGTTGCATTTTGTGATGACAAAGGTGTCGTCCACATAGCGAACCAAAGCTTGGGCTCGTTGGTTGGAAGGAATGCTCTTTTTAAACTCTACATAACTGCTTCTGCTATGAGTCCTTATATTGGTGATCTTATAGGCATGCCGTTGATTTGTTTGTAGATTTTGTAATTGAAGGTGAAATGGGTTCTGGGGCACAAGTCAACTTGTTGGAGGTTTCTGAGCTTGCTGGTGAAGTTGGTGCTTCCAGGTGTTTGTCTCAGTGGTTGTCCGCACAGTGTGGTCAGTGTTTTCTTTGGCAAGGGTTACGTCAGTTGATGTAAATAGCATCAGCACGTCAAAGGAAACTATTACCTCATTGTCTTCAACTTTTGTGGCTTTGACGTTAAGAAATTCCTGGGTGGAGTGGATGGAGTGGTTTCAGTCATCTACTACGTATTTCAGTTTAGGATGCAGTTCCTTTGCTAGTCTAAATGCCGGTGTTCCGCAATGAAAGAGTGTGGTTCTGAGGGCAGTTGCGTGCTCGACTTGCAGGATGTTGGAGATAAGGGTTACCACTGGTCTCCCTACTGACTTGGTCTGCAAGAACTATATCCCCTTCCCGCATTAAGAAGTTGGAGCTGGATGAACTTCAGATCATTCGGGAAGCTGAGGGGTGATAGAAAGAAGTTATACGGCGGTAATCACACTTTCATTATAGGGTAAAGGTATCTGGGTGAATGTCAGGCGAGGGAAACGGCAGACAGTGCAATGCACACCTGTGGCCATTCCCCTCAATTATCAGTATACTGTTTTGGACAATGATTGTGGGTGGAGGGAACCTATCACGGGAAAGCCACAGGTGCCAGGTTTCTGGCACTGAGCTTACCTTTATGGCTCAGATCGGAAGGGAGGAAAATAGGAGAAGGGAAGTGATAGGAGATTCAGCTGGAAGAGGAATGGACAGGGGATTCTGTGGTCGTGAGCAAGTATGGAATGTTGCCTCCTGAGTGCTAGGTTCAAGGATGTCTCGGATCGAGTGTACAGAATTTTGAAGAGGGAGGGATTGCCGCTACAAGTTGTGGGCGTACTTTGGTACCAACGACGTAGGTAGGGATAGGGGGAAGGACACCTGAAAATAGAATATAGGGAAGTGAGGTTGTAAGCTATAAGGTAAGATAAGCAGAGTAGTAATCTCAGGATTGTAACCACTGCCATGTGCTTGTGAAGCAAGGAATTCAGAGTAAGTGCAGATGAAAACGTGGTTGCAGAACTGATCTAAGAGAGTGAGCATCAGATATGTGGTTGGTCTGGATACATTCTAGGGAAGCTGGGAGCTGTACAAGAAGGATTCTTAGCTTCCAACTGGTCGGCCAGCAAAATCCTGGGCGGGAGGTTTACTTGAGCTGTTTAGGAGGATTTAAACTAGATTTACAGTGGGTAGGATCAGATAATGGAGGAGTCAATAGGCAGCCAGAACCAACGTGCAGAGAGTCTGTGGGAAAGAATAAGAACTTTATTGGGGAAAGGGATAGTCGGTGTGATGGATGAAATTGTGAATATTTTAATGCACAAGGTATCAGGAATAAGGGTGACGAACTCCGGGCATGCGTCAGTACTTGGAACTCTGATGCTGTGGCCATTGAAGAGACTTGGATATGACAGAGGCAGGAATGGTTGTTGGATGTTCCAGAGTTGAGATGTTTCAAAAGGACTGGGGATGAGTGCGTTAAAAGAGGTGGGGTAGTGGCATTGCTAACCACGGATAGTATCACAGCTGCAGAAACGGAGACCGTCGAGGTACATTTATGTACAGAGTCAGTATGGGTGGAAGTAACAAACAGGAAAGGAACAGTCAACTATTGGGAGTTTTCTACAGGCCTCCCAATGAAAACAGATACACAGAGGTGGAGATTGCGAAGCAGATATTAGAACGTGCTGAATTAACAGCGTTTCTGTCATGAGTGAATTTAAGTTCCCTAGTATTGATTGAAATGTACTTACATTAAACAGTTTGGATTGAGCAGTTTTTTTTTCAGGTGTGACCAGGAAGGTTTCTGAGCTCAACATATAGGTAGACCGACTAAAGAGAGGCCATATTGCATTTGCTGCTTGTTAACGAAGTATGCCTGGTGTCAGATCTCTCGATGGAAGAACATTTTGGTGATCATGATCACAGATCCCTTCATTTACTAATGGAGAGGGACAGGAGCAGCCGGTACGAGGAAGTAATTAATTGGGGGAGGGAGTTATGTAATGCTATTGGCAAGGAAATGGCGAACCTAAATTGGGAACAGATGTTCCCAGGGAAATGCACGACGGAAATGTGCAGATTCTTCAGGAAGCACTTGCCTATTCTGCTTGACAGGTTTATTGCACTGAGGCAAGGAAAGGATGGTCGGTCGACTGACCTTTGAGAGAGAAAGAATATGGAACACTGAGTCAAAAGGTAGAAGGAAGCTTGCTTAAGGTTGAGGAGCCAAGGATCGAAGAACGCTATGGATGGTCACGTGGTACCCAAGAAGGAACTGAAGAATAGAATCAAGAGAGCGAGAAGTCGGTACGATAAAGCTTTAGGATTAAGGAAAGCACTAAGGCGTTGTAAATTTACATAAGGAAGAAGTGGGTGGCCAGAATGAGGATGGTACCAAACAAGGATAGCAGAGGGAACTTGCGGCTGGAGTCAGAGGAGGTACGTGAGGTACTTAATAAATAATTTATTTCAGTATTCACTACTGAGAGAGACTTTTACATCTCTGAGGACAGCTTGAACAGACTTATTTACTAGAACAGGCTATTTTAGGAAGAAAACCATAAGAATAGATAAATTGCATAAGCCAGATGGGATATAATCTTGATTACGAGAGGAAGCAAGGGAAGAGATTGTTTTGCCTTTGGCGAATATTTTTGCATCCTTCCTGTCCACTGGGTGATTGGAGAATAGCACTTGTCATTCCTTTGTTAATGAAAGTGAATATTTATAATCCTGAGAATTACAGACCAATCATTCTTTCGTCAGTGATGGACAAAATATTGGGGTTGTTTCTGAGAGACATGATGTATGATTATTTAGAAAATGATAGTTTGATTAAAGATAGTCAGCTAGTCAGCATGGTTGTGTGAGGTGAAGGTCATGTCTCACAGACCTTATTGATTTATTTGAGGATGAGACAAATTATGTTGACGGGCGAACAGTGGATGTGGTCTATATAGATTTCATGAAGGCACTTTACAAGGTTCCCCGTGGTAGACTGATTCAAGAAGTAAGAAGGCATGGGATATGGTGGCATTTGTCTGTCTTGATACAGATTTGTTGTTCCACAGAATGCAGAGGGTGGCGGTAGATGGAAAGTAATCATCCTGTAGCTCAGTGAACAGTGATATAGCGCAGGGATCTGTTCTGGAACATCTATCTTTAAGATTTTTACAAATGACATGGATGAGAAAGTGGAAGAGTGGATTAGTAAGTTTACCAATGACACGAAGTTTGTTGGAGTTGTGCTTACTGTGTAGGGCTGTTGTAGGTTGTTCAGGGGCATTGGCAGTATGCGGAACTGGGCAGATAAGTGGCAGATGGAGATCAACTTGGAAAAGTGTGAAGTCATTTTCCTTGCAAGGCCGATTTTCAATACACAATGCTGCAGCTCTGCAGCACCTTGGTTAGACCACATTTAGAAAATGGTGCTCAGTTTTGTTTGCCTCATTACAGGAAAGTTGTGGAAGCTTTATCGAAGGTGCAGAGCAGACTTACCAGAATGCTGCCTGGAGGGGAGGGCATGTCTTGTAAAAAATGTTTGAAGGAGCGAGGGCCTTTCTCATTTGAGCGAAGAAGGATGAGAGATGACTCTGAGAGACATGGATAGAGTGGATAGCCAGAGACTTTATTTTTCCCAGGGTAGAAATGCCCATCACGAGGGGACATAATTTTAAGGTGATTGGAGGAAGATTGAGGGGAGATGTCAGAGGTTGGTTCTTTACACACACCATAGTGAGTGGAATGCACGGCGGGCAGTTGTAGGAGAGTCAGATACCTTAGTGAACATTTAAGTGACTCTTGGATAGGCACATGAAAGATCGTACAAAGAAAGATAAGTCTCATGTTCTAGTTGGATAGAAGACCATGACAACATCAAGTGCTGAAGGGCTGGTGCTATGCTTTACTGTTCTATGTTCTATTTAAACTGCTCACTCTGCTCCAGGTGTGCAATGACATGAACCTTATACAGTTACAGTTAAACGTCTTGACTCTTTAACTTCAAACCTTTTGAAATGAGAGCCCACGTTCCATGAGCCGCCTTAGTTAACTGTTAAGCCTGAATTGCAAGTTTGTGTGTGTGTTCCATTTCCAAGACATTAGTTTGTAAGTTTCTGAAGTTTATCTCCGTTTAAATTGCATTCGTTTCTTCTGTCCTGCATTCCAAAATGAGCAACTTCTCTTTTTCCCACATCACACTTCATTTGACAGCTTTTTGCTCCATTATTTAACCTATCAATATCTTTCTGAACTGTGTTTATTCCTCTCGCAAATTGCCTTTACCCTTTGTTAAAACCTGTCAATTTCCAGGACATTGGCTTTCTTCCTCCAAGGAGATATATAACTTGAAAAAGAACCCCTTAGCGCCACACTCTTCTTGCTGTCCAGTCCTCAGTTCTCTTTCTATGCCAATATAATGTCATCAAAACTTTGTTCCCCATAACTGCCTCGATTCCATTTGAAAGAGTCCATATTCACTTCGGCCTTTCTATATAGAAAACTCTCTTTTTAAACTTATTCATTCACCCGTTGATGGCGTCACTGACCAGACCAGCATTTGTTACCCATCCCTTACGACCCAGTGGGCAGTTAAGCATCAACCACTGCTGTGGGTCTGGTATCAATGTTGGCCAGTCCAAGAGAGAAAGGTAGTTTCCTTCCCTAAAGGACATCGGTGAACCAGATGGCTTCTTTTAAGTCGTCAATCCACAATGGTGTAGTTGTCACCATTAGGCTTTGAATTCCAGATTTTAGTTTTTAATTGAGCCCAAATTCCAACATACGCCAACAAATCATCATGACACTATCTGGGTCTCTGGATTTATAGTCCAGCGATTATATTCCTCACTAGTTTCACCATGTAATTTACTTTCTCTCTCTTTACCTTTATATCTCTCCTTCGCAGAATCGACTGGTTCTTAGCTTTTAACTTAACCTTTTGTGAGGTAACTTGTCGAATGCAATCTGGAAGTCCAAATACAAAATATATACCGCTAAGATTCTATCCAGTCCAGTTGAGACTTCCTGAAATTCATCAATTACTGCCACAGTTTTGTTATTCCACATTATCTTGATCACACTGGCCAATGGGCCAACGAATAGCAGGTGAAGTTTGGATAAGTGCGAGGTGCTGCATTTTGATTCGGGAAAACAGGTCGGGACTTGTACAGTTAATAGTAGCATTCTGGGAAGTGTTCCCGAAATGAGAAACCGAGAGGTGTATGTTCACATTTCCTTGAACGTTCAGTCGAGTGGACAGGGTGCTGAAGGGTGCTGAGTTCAGAGTGAGATGCTGGAACAGCAGAGCAAGTCAGGAAGCATCTGAGTAGGAGGCGAAACGATGTTTCAGGCATTAGCACTTCATCAGGAATGAGACTTGTGGGCTGGGGGCTGAGAGATAACTCGGAGGAGTGGGTTGAGGGGGAATGTAGCTGAGAAAGCGCAGGGTAGATGAAGGTGAGAGAGGAGGTGATCGGTTGGAGATGAGCCTGACTCCAGTTCCAAACTCCCATCACATCGCGAAGTCCAGCCCAACTGCAGGTCCAAGCTCCCAACCCTGCTGTGTCATCACCATCCCCCCAGGCCTCCCCCTCACTGAGGACGAATGTTTGGTCTTCAGTAAAGGCCTCACATTAATCCCTTTACGATCCCAGCTAAATGAGTTCGACACACACTGAAAACTTGAACGTTTCTTCCACCACCTCTGCCTCCGTGCCTTCTGTTTTAACCAAGACACCCGCTCACACACCGACAATCACTTCGCCCGCCTACAACGCACCACATCCACCTGTACATCCCGTGCTGGCCTGCTATGCACTCTTGACATCTTCACTTCAAACTGCTGCTGTGATATTGACCACCTCAACGTGTCAAACTACCTCACCCACTCCAACATTTCACCATCACAACGTGCCATCTTCCACTACCTCTGATCCAACCCCAACCCAGCAACAAACCGGCAAACAAGGGAGTGCAATAGCAGCCTGGCACACTGACCTGGACACTGCTGAAGCCTGGCGCCAACTCTCACATCCTTCCTCCTACTGTCCCCTTGATCACGACCTCACCTCTCATCACTAAATCATCAACTCATATACCATCCACAACCTCATCACCTCTGAGGATTTCCCATCAACAGCCTCCAAAATCATTTTTTATGATTCTCGCACTGCCCGATTCTACTTTATACCGAAGACTTATAAATTTACCTGACCGGTCGACCCATTGTCTCAGCTTACGAAAGTTTCCCACCTAACTCTTCTCTTCAGTTCATCTTCCACAGTTACACCGGTACCACATCCAACCGTTACTCTGCTATCTCGGTGAGCTTATCGGTACTGCCTTTTGCTCCCACAAGGAGGGTGAATAGCTCATCAACTTTGCCAAGACATTCTAACCCGACCTCAAATTTACCTGGACCGTCTTGGACACCTCCCCCCACCCCCTCCCTGGACCTCTCCATCACCGTCTATGGCAACGAATATCCATAGGCATATACTACAAGCCCACCGACTCCCAAAGCTACCAAGACAACATCTCTTCTCTGCTAATCTCCTTGTAAAAACGCCATTCCTTATTCATAATTCCTCCAGCTCTACTGCATCCATTCCCAGGATGGCCAATTCCACCTCAGAATATCCAGCTAGCCTCCAGAATATTCCAGGTTCGCATCTTCCCTTCCCACTTGGTTTACCATGCCCTCCGTTGCATTGCTTCCACTTCATGCACCACTGCCCTTGAAACCTCCCGCTCACAACGCAGCAAAGAACAGAACTCACGAGTTCACACCTTCCACTCTACCAAACCTCGCTAACAATGCATCATGCTCTGCCACTTCCGCAACCTCCAAACGGATCCCACCACCAATGATATATTTTCCTCCCTACCCCTATCAGCGTTGCGAAAAGACCTTCGGCGACTCACATGGCAAGTCCACCACCCCCACCAGCCCACAACTCAAACCTGTCACATTTCTCTGCCACTGAAGGAAGTGCAAAATCTGTGCTCACACCGCTTCCCTTCACCTCCATCCAAGGCCCCACGGGATCCTTCCACATTCATCAGAAATTCACCTCTACCTGTACCAAGGTCATTCATTACATTCTTTGCATCCGGTGTGGTCTCCTCTCCATCGGGGAGACAGGACACGTTCTTGAGGATCGTTTCAGAGAACATTTATGGGATACCCTCACCCACCCACCCCACTGCCGCGTGACTGAAGACTTCAAATGCCCCTCCCACTCCATCTAGGGTATGCAGGTCCTGTGCCTTCCCCTTTACAGTTAACATTGTTAGAGTAATTGGACATGAGGAATAAGGTCAATAGCAGGCGATGACAACATTCCACCCAGGCAAGGTATTTTTCTTACATTAAAAGTGTTGTGGTGTGCCCTGTACCTTTCAGAGAAAGTGAAAGGCGGCAACAATTGGACAAGCACATAATGTGCCAACCAGTTTAAAACTGTAATAGTTGGCTGTGAAGCAAATAGATGAAGGTTAGTTACTATGTTACAAATCAAATTCGCATTTCGTTTATCACTTTAAACGATGCCACAGGACACCAAAATCGAATCGAATTTGAATGCTAATGCTTTGATTACATCAAATCAAGGAGTCGATCCGACGTTTTGACATACAAAACAGGACATGTAGATTAGTCAGTAAGTGCAGCAAAGAGCAGCAACAAACACAGATGTCCCACAGAATCACTCTCTTAAGGGTACATATTCATATGAGATCTGCGCAATCAGGGAACATTAGATGAGAATGTTCCAAGAATAGATCAGAACCAGAGAACATTGGACAAGAGTGTTCTAACAACTGAGCAGAATCTGTGAACACCACACTGGAATGTTCGGACAATAGATCAGAATGTGAGAACAATAGACTGGAATATCTCAGCAATGGATCAGAATCTGAGAACATTATGTTGGAATGTTACAACAATGGATTGGAATCTAAGAATATTAGAATGGAATGTTTGGGCGTTGGATCAGAATCTGAGAACATTAGACTGGAATGTTACAACAATGGATCAGAATCTGAGAACATTAGGCTGGAATTGTGCCAACAATGGACAGTAGGTTATTGTATGGTTTTTACCGGCTTTCTCAGGATTGGATATGGTTACCATGGCAGATTGTATATGTCCTGATGATTATTCAGGCAGTTTGCTATCCAATCCTCGCGATTGCTGGTGTTCATGGCAAGTCTATCTCTGTCTAATTATTAATTCTGTAAACCATTCTGAAAGCCATCACTATTTTTATTGTCTATATTTATCAAATATATAAACTACTGTATTCACTTTCAATCACAAACTCCATTCCTATTCCATGGTTTTCATGCCAATCACTTACAATCATCAGGGGTGGAACAAAAGTGTTCAGAACCAAGATAACCGCATTGTGTCCTAAGCTAACTTATACCTCAATGATCCCTCCATCATCAAACCTGTCCACTGCCACCGCTACCTATCCCCAGTGTTCACTTCTGTCTCAGGGCTGTTTCTGAATAAACTGTCATCCACACCTTTCCGATTGCGTTTCTCGACTAGACTGTATTCTAAATACAAATTTATTTGATCACAAACGTATTCCTGTGTGACCCTTTCCTGTGTGACCCTTGGCCTATGCCAGGTGTAAATTGTAAATTCAGTTTGATTCCAAAATGGGGTGGTCACAGTTTTATGTCATCTTTGTCAACATAAACTGTAACCTAAATTTAGATAGAGCACTGTGCTCTCAGTGACCATGAAGTGGCAGTTTCTTTGAACTGTGTTGATTCTGGACGTTTCCGAGCAGAGTTGGTATCAAGTTAATCAACTCTCATGTGCACTCAGTGATGGAGGCAATCTATGCATAAGACACACCCCCTCCACCTCCGCTGAGGGCAAAATATTACCTGTGTCTATACAGAGGACGGCACGGTGGCACAGTGGTTAGCACTGCTGCCTCACAGCGCCAGAGACCCGGGTTCAATTCCCGCGTCAGGCGACTGACTGTGTGGAGTTTGCACGTTCTTCCTGTGTCTGCGTGGGTTTCCTCCGGGTGCTCCGGTTTCCTTCCACAGTCACAAAGATGTGCAGGTCAGGTGAATTGGCTATGCTCAATTGCCCGTAGTCTTAGGTAAGGGGTAAATGTATGGGTGGGTTACGCCTCGGCGGGTCGGTGTGGACTTGTTGGTCCGAAGGGCCTGTTTCCACACTGTAATCTAATCTAATCTTATCTGAAGATGAAGATACACAAAACCTTCCAGAAATTTTACACGAAAGAGTGATTGATGAAATTGTGAAACTGTGGGAGATTAAAATTAATACAGAGAAGTTAATAGAAATATTGAAGTGTAGGTTGGTAAGGGGTAGAACATGGAACATTACAGCGCGGTACAGGTCCTTCGGCCTTCGATGTTGTGCCGACCTATCATACCAATCTGAAGCCCAACTAACCTATACTATTCCATTTACGTCGTAATGCTTGTCCAATGACGACTTAAATGTAATTAAAGTTGGCGAATCTACTATCGTTGCTGGCAAAGCATTCCATACCCTTACCACTCTCTGAGTAAAGAAACTACCTCTGACATCTGTCCCATATCTATCACCCCTCAATTTAAAGCTATGTCCCCTCATGCTCCCCATCATCATACTTTGAAAAAGGGTTTCCCTGTCCACCATATCTAATCCACTGATTATCGTATATGTCTCTATTAAGTCAACTCTCAACCTTCTTCATTGTAACGAAAACCTCATGTCACTCACCTTTTCCTCATAAGACCTTCCCTCCATACCAGGCAACTTTCGAGTAAATCTCCTTCGCATCCTTTCCAAAGCTTCCACATCCTTCTTGTAATGCGGTTGGCCACACCAGAGTTTTGTACAGCTGCAGCATACCCTCTTGGTTCTGGAACTCGACCCCTCTATTAATAAAAGCTAAAACACTGTATGCCTTCTTAACAACACTGTCAACCTGAGTACCAACTTTCAAGGAACTGTGTACATGGACAACGAGATATCTCTGCTCATCGACAATACCAAGAATCTTACCATTAACCCAATACTTTGTATTCTGATTAATCATAACAAAATGAATCACCTCACAAATGTCCGCATTAAACTCCATTTGCCACCTGTCACCTCTCAGCCCAGCTCTGCAGTTTAACTATGTCTCTCTGTAACCTACAACATCCTTCGTCACTATCCACAACTCCACCAACGTTTGTGTCGTCTGCAAATTTACTAACCCACCCCTCTACGCCCTCATCCAGATCGTTCATAAAAATGACGAACATCAGTGGACACAACACCGACCCTTCCGAAACAGTAGTCGTGACTGGACTCCAGGATGAACATTTCCCATCAACCACTACACTTTCAGCAAGCCGATTACTGATCGAAACTGCTATATATCCCACAATCCCATTCGTTCGCATTTTGAACAATAACCTACTGTGGGGATCCTTATCGAACGCCTTGATCAAATCCATATATACCATATCATCCGGTTTACTCTCATCTCCATATTTGGTCACCTTCGCAAAGAATTCAATAAGGTTTGCGACGCACGACCTACAATTCACAAAACCGTGCTGACTATCCCGAATCAAAATACTTTTTTCTCGATTATTTTACATCCTATCTCTTATCATTTTTTCCAACACTTTACCAACAACTGAAGTAAGGCTCACTGGTCTATAATTACCAGGGTTGTCTCGAATACCCTTCTTAAACAATGAACCCTCATTTGTTACACATCAATCTTCTGGCACAATTCCTGGAGACAACTGCGAATTAGAGTTCATTTCAAGAGGCTCGGCAATCTCATCAATGGCTTCACAGAAGATCCTAGGATATGTCCCACCCGGCCCAGGTATTTATCTATTTTCACACGCTTCAGGATTTGTGATACCTCCTCCTTGTGAACCTCAATCCCACCTCGTCTAGTAGCTTGTATATGGGTATTGGACAGGGATGGAAAATAAATCAAGTTTAAATATTGGACAACTTGGTGTCTGTGCTGAGGAAAATATTGTAATCTGTTATTTGGAATGCTACAAATTGACAAGGAGGGTGGGAATCATGACATGACTTGGCAGAGTCAGCTGAGCTTCAGGAAATGGAATCACCATTGCGAAAACTGTGGAATTTGTACTTGTTGAGGCGTTCACAAATGAGACCCAGTCGGAGCAGTGTAAATTAATTTGCAGAACAGTTTTGACGTCTTTAATGACAGGTGTCCGGAAGTTCATGTGTACAGCTGATATACAAACGCATTGTAAATTTGGTAGCAGACACAATACAGAAAGCAGTGCCCGTTACTGGACTGAAGACCGTTATTCTCGGGTTATCACATGCATCAGTGTTTGGTCCAGGTCAATTTGGAGGTGATTAAAAATAGCAGAGATCTCATTTTGTATTGATTAGTTGGTGCGAGGTTGGGAAATGCCGTTGTTCGAAAGTGCCTTCAAGTCCTTGATCATGAGTCAACAAAAAAAATGCAGACGTGAATGAGTCATTAAGTCTTAAGTACGCAAACGTGTCCATGCTGACCTGTTACAATGTCGACTGTTTTGCTCAATTCAAAGTACAGCCACAACTGCTTGCTTACGGTCGGGCTGTTCCAGATATAACAATTAGCTGCCAATTGGATACCTGAATTTTGGTTGTTTCTTTTAATCATATCCATGATACCTGAAGCCATTCGAAGCAGAATTTTATTATTTACACACCTGGAAACCAATCAAGTTATAAGAATTCAATGTGTCAAGGGAGAATATAAATCCGGTATTTTGAAAATAAGAGGGAGAGCAAATACCATCGATGAGCGGAGCAAGTTTTGTACAGCCTCTGACCATCGAAACTATCTGACCATCGAAAGTCTTGGTTCAAGGATAGTACAAAACACTCTCTATCAAAGATAACTTTTCATGTAAAACGTACTTGCAGTTAAAAAGAAGTAAGTGGACCCAGGGAGAAAAGCAGCTGGAAGGTTGAAGACAGGGGAGGAGACAGAGACTCCGTGGTGTTTAGATTAGGTGAATGTAAATATTAATAAGTGGATTATTAGAGCAGCATGTATTTTTACAGATTTGGCGTCAGATAGTAAGTAGTTAAGAAAAATAAGTCTTGATTTTGTGAAAAGTTGTTGTTTCATGTTCACACACACATACGCACACACATACAGAAAGAGAGAGAGGGGGCAGAAAAGGAATCAGAGTGCATTTTCTTGCAGTATTAACTGAATGATAGAATCCTACAATGAAACTGCAGAGCGCAGAGGATAAATGAGCAGAAGCACACCAGATTGCATTGCCAGTAGCATACTGACAGGAAGTGTTACAGGTAGCTCTAGGATGTCGACTACGTGTATGGAAGATTCCTGCTAAAGTACAAACGCACTTTTAATGGTCTGGAATGCGCAAGGCTGTGGTTAGTTTTTGCCATGCATGGCATACATTCCAAATATTAGGTAAGCCACAGGCAGTAGTAAAAACTAGCATCTTTGTTGCTACTTCCTGAATTCAAAATACATTTCACGGCGGTTATGATTCATTGTAAAGGTCCCCTTTCTAAACTAAAATTGGGAACCCGTACTTGTTAACCATAATGGACGTGTCTACCAGATATCCCAAGAGAAAACAATGGGCAGTGTTAAGGCAAAAAGGTTGGCACAGGAGTTGGTAGCTTTCTTCTTACGGTATTGGCTGCCCAGAGAGATTCAGTCGGACAAAGATTATGAATTTAAGGGAATCATGCATAGATAAGTACTCAGCATTTTAGATCAAGTGCCTAACATCCTGTTTACCAGAGAGCCTTTGAAAGTTGGCATCACACACTGAAAACCATATTAACAGCATACTGTCAAGATTGTCTGAATTGTTGGGATAAAGGTATCACATTTGTATTGTCTGCCAAAAGAGATGCCTCCTCAATTCTCTCCTTTTACTTTATATTCAGATATAAAGTGAGAGACCCTTTAAAATTAATTAAACAGCGATTGACAGCACCGAAGTCAAAGATCTCACACTTGTATTATTTATGTGAGGTCAGGGAGAGATTAGATCGTTTAGATGAGTTAGGAAAACAGCACCAGAAGATGCATAACATAGAATGAAGCAGGTGCAAATCAAAACGCTCAAACTTTGACGTTTATCCGTTGGGGTGACGTATTAGTATTGCCAACATTGGTAGCAAACCTCTTCAAAACCAGGTTTAGTGATCCCTTCCAAATAAAAAAATAGAAATTGTGTCAATTAATCTATCTGACAAAGATACCGGATCTTTTTTTAAAACGTTTATCGACTATGTCATGTGAATATCTTGAAACCTTACTAGAGTAGAGACAGGAAAATGGCGAAACAGGTGTTATGTACAGCCCTGCAGAGTCAGGAAGCAAATCCAGATGTCATGAAGTTCGATGTGCCTCAAAATATTTAAATAAGTAGTAATTTATTGAGGAGTGGGAGAGGGTAGTGAGCTAACCGTTACAGGAGCAAAGAATACGATTCTTAATTGCATCAATGTAAAGACACATCCAGGAAAAATAATGGGTGGACTTACACGATTATGCATGAGGTGGAATTAGGGAATACTGATGTGAAAAAACAACAACGACACAAGTGTAATCCTTTCAAAGCCACACAGTTCCAGGAGGAAGTGGATGTGGTTCTCCATGAAGATATCATTGAACTGAGTCAGAGAGAGTGAAGTTGACTGATTCTGTTATTTCCCAAACCTGACATAATTCAACAATTTGTGTGGACTATCGGAAGGTCAACGCTGCGAGAAAATAGGATTGCTATCCAACACTAAGTTTGGAGGACGGCATACATATAGTTTCACATGCCCCACATCTGACTAAGTTGGACTTACGGCATGGTTATTGGCAGATCCCTTAATCAGAGAAAGGGAAACAAGTTTCTGCATTTGTTACCCAAATGGGCTTTATCAATTGAAAGTGATGATCTTTGCAATGAATAATGCACCAGCCACATTTCAAAGACTCATGAACAGAATTGTGGTCAGATATAAACATTAGACAATGTATTTGCATGATGTAGTGATCTTTTGTAAGTGATTGAAAGGTAACATATTACAGTTGGCAGAACACATTAAATGATTATAAGAAGAATAAGTGACAATAAAATTAAAGAAAACATGATTAGCGAAGGCAGAGGCAACGTTCTTGGGCATTACATTGGACATTGAAAGTTGACCAGAAGGAACGTAGAGAGGAAGGCCATTGAGGGATTTCCACCAACAACCTCGAAGAAAGAAGTGCTCTGGTTTTATTAAAAGAGGAATTCTAACTCCGCCTTTTAAATGTCCTTCCACTCTAACCATAACTCTCTGCACTTCGCCCTTACCCTTCTCGTTCATTCCTATCAATAAATTTGCCCATATGCTTTTCAAATAGTGTTGATTTACCCCATGCCCTCAACTATATCCACTGACAGCACATCCGTGTCCCAGCTTCAGTTTTTTAAAAAAAAATACACTTCAGGTTCCGCTTTTATTCCTCCTCTCTAACCATAAGCGGATGTCCTCCTGGTTTCAATTCTACAAATCTTGGCAAAAGACTGAGAGAGTTCACCTTACCCATGCTCGAAGTGATCACATACAACTTTAGAAGATCCGCTCTCATTCTCCTACACTGGAAATGAAAAGTCCGAGCTGGTTAAAACTCTCCCGAGAATTCAGTCCGTTAGGTCCAGACAACTTTCTTCAGCACTCTTTCCAATTTAATGATATCTTTCCGATCTGAGTACTCCAAATGCTCCAATGTCTCTCTGGTCCACCGCACCACTTAGCCCTTACAATTGACCGTGCAATTCCTACCTTGTATTGACTTTCCAAAATGCAAGATCTCACACAAATCTATATTAAATAGCATTTGACATTTCTTCGCCCACCTACTCAGCTGATCAAGTTCCTGCTGCAATTTCAGCTAAATGTTCTCATTTACCACGATACCAACTATTTTAGTGTTATCTACAAAATTATTAATCATGCCTAAACCATTGATACAGATGACAGTAATGATCAACATCCTTTCACATTTACCCTCTACTTCCTCCCAACATGCCAACTGTGAAAGCAATTTGGCAACTCCCCCTTGATTCCGTGCGATGCAACCTTACAGACAGTGTACCATGTCGATTCTTACCAAAGGCCTTACGGAAATGTATAGAGATTATGTCTACCGCTCTGCACTCATCAACCTTCCTGGTAACTTCACCATAGAACTCCACCAAATTTGGGAAGCATGACCTCCCACTCACAAAACTATGCTAACTGCTTCGAATCAAACCCTGTGTAAGCAACAGATGCAGTGAATGGCATGCTGTCCTACATTTTAAAACGATTCAAGTATATGAATAAAGCCACCTTCCTGCAGTCGTAGAGCCTCGCTGAGGGAATATTTGAGGCACTCTCTACAGTTTTGTTCTACTCTGTAAGGAATGATCCCTTTACCAGAGAAACAGGAGATCGTACAATGAGGAGAGAATGAAGAAGCAGAGTATTTAATCTGTAGAGCTGTGAGAGAAAAAAAAATGGTTGCAGTGATCCTTGAGGACTGGCAGTGATCTATTTCCAAAAGAGACATGGAAAAGGTGAGAAAGTGCAGACTTTACCCAGGATTGAATGGTTTGATTAATTATCAGGTATACCTCAGTACAGGGAAAAAATGCTTTATTTGTGAGCAGTAGAAGCAGATCATTGTAAGCATGGACAGACAGATCATAGGTTGAAAATAGACTTGGACAGCATAAAGTATGTAAGTTACAATGCACAGGACATGCACTCGACAAGATCAACATGAACAACATCAGCATTATTTGGACTTAGAGAGTTCATTCATCAGTCTAACACGGCTTTCTTAATAGCTGATCTGCCTGAATTAACTCTCCCCACATTAATGTGCTGTTGACTTATGAATCTGTACTGAATGCCATGTTGTTCACAATTCCCAATAGCGGCCAATGTACCTTACTTCAGAAACTGGTAGCTATTCCCACCAGCTTCTGATCTCTGCAGAGATCTGCAGTCTGTTTTCTCAGAGATGGAAGATGACTTCTGGAGACTTCACAGAAAACATTTTACTTCCTCCCTCAAAGCTGGAAAACCACATTAAAGTCCCACGTGTGTACCATGAGCAAGTTAGCCACAAGGAACAGTGTGCGTCAGCGTCTGCTCCACTTGTTTATCATGTTAGAGCAACAGTTAGACGAAAGTGAGGACTGCAGATGCTTGAGATCAGAGGAGAGAGTGTGGTGCTGGAAAGGTCCAGTAGGTCAGGCAGCATCCAAGGAGCAAGAGTATTGACACTTCGGGCGTAAACCATTCAACAGGAATCAGCATCAATTACCTCGTTCTGTGCTTATGGAAGTGACTTTATGGGCTGAATGGCCTCCTCCTATTCCTGTGTGAGTGACTTAAGGGAGTCAATGGCTTCTTCCTCGTCCGATTGGACACGATCAAGGGCCTCATTGTGTTACCACTCGTTCCCGTATAACAGCTGGATGTGCTGGCTATTGTGAAAATGTTGCTACTTCAAGAATTAATTTATCCTGGGTCCATTTAAGAGAGATTAAACAGTCGTTACCCAGCAGGTAAGTTAACTCCACTTGCATTAACAGCATGGGTCGTCTTAGGTTTATTTTAACGCAGCCTGAGTGGGTGTGTTCAGCTCTCACAGATGAGGATTGTTATGTTTTGGTTTCTCAATAACATCACAAACTGATGGGGTCTCAACAGAATTTAAAGCTTTAGTGAATGTCTCCTGACTGCTACTCTCTCTGAATTTTCTCTTGATGCTGTTTTTTTTCTTCCTGGATTGGAGAAATTTTTGTGTCAATCTCCCTCTGTGAATTTTCCTTTCTGCCAAAGGGTGTGTTTTGGGGATGTTCCCATATTGGAACAGTTAATGAGCAATAGTTCCTGAATCTATTATTCTGTTAGTTGTCCAATAGAATTACATTCTTTAAAATTCCTCTTTCTTTGTTTTAATTTCATCTGCAGCGTTTAAGTAAATTCTTTTGTTTCATTCCGAGTAGTTTGACCAGTCACATTGCATCTGGGACAGATGCATTCCATTTCCTATAACATAAGACATTACAGTCTCGGATACTGTCTTCAAATATTTTCGAGGGCTCTCGTGTGGTCCATAACTCTAGACTGCATCTCATCCTGAATAGTAGAATAGGCTTGAAAGATTGAATGGGCTATCGTGTTCTTCTGCAATTTGTCAATGTCCGGAATGACTTCCTCATATTACTGTGAAACCAGCGTGATGTGCTGAATGAACTCTTCATTTTACTCTTGCAAGGTGCAGTGTCAGACAGTACTGTTACTGTCACAGTAATGCTACCGACACTTAAATCGTGCAAGCCTGACTGTTTTTCCGTGTCTAGCTGCACATGGACACAGACAGGTCAGGGAGTTGAGGGCGGACAAAATATTCTGAATATTGTGGAATACATCAGTGAACATCCCCACTTAGCAGCTGAAGATGCTTGTGCCAACAAAACTACACTGATGATCTCACACTGAAATGACCCAGGAAAGAGATGATTAACATTCAGGAAACACAAACATCTTCCTTTGTGTTATGACTGACTCCATACACTGGAGAATTTACTCTGATTCCCATTATTTCCAGTGTTGGTAAGCTCTTTGATGTCAACCTCAGTCAACCACACAGTCAATCCGGGCCAGTAACCCTTCCCTGAACCCTTGTGTCTACATCAATTTTTCATCTTAACAGGTCATGTTGAGGAACAGGAATTTTTTTCTTCCAACAGAGGGCTTTGAATGTCAGGTTTTCTCTTTTCCAGAGTATGAGCCGAGCTAGAACATTGAAAGTATCTGAAGAGAAAGTAGATAGATATTGATCTGTCAGAGAGCTAAGCACTTTGAAGGATTGGGCATTTAAAAGGATTATGACGGAGAGCAGATTAGCCATAATCTTAGTGAAGTAGAAGTCATGCTTGGGTTTGGGGATGGGGGGGGGGGGGGGGGGGGGGGTGCGTGGTGAATGGCGTTCTCCTGTTTCCGATGTTCTGGCATTCTGTTATTGGAAATTTAGTGGCTGGCATTTTCCTGGAATGTCTATTATGGAATGTTGCAGTCAGGGAAATCAGATGATGTTGTGAGCCTTCTCAGGATGAGGTATCGGCGTTGTATTCACAGTGCATCTGAGTGTGCAACCACACCAACAAATGGAGCATAAGGTGCAGAAAAGGGAAGCTCTGTCAAGAGATGTGGGGGGGTGGGTGGGGGGAGGCGCTTGTTTCATAAGCAACCTGGATTTTCCAATTACATTTCTCAAATAACCTCAAACCGTGTGTAACAGTCTTGAAGGGCTGCATGGTCTCCTCTGTTTCTGTACACCAGGTTATAGCAGTAAGTGGCCTCTCTGATTGCTCCTGTCCAGCAGCTTTGGGGGGCTGAATGCAACATAGGAACATGGAACTGGGAGCAGGAGAGGGTCATTAGACACTTATTCACCCGGCACTGAGATCGTGGAGGATGAGGTCGTGTCTCAGCCCCACTTTCGTCTCTGTATCCCATTATCCATGATTCACTGTCTGTCATTTATTCGACTAACACACTTTTGAATCATTGTGAATAGAGGGGCACGGTAAGCTTCCAATTAAGACAGTTCTCTCCCCAAAACACCTTTCAGACTTTCTCCTCATCCCTCTTTCGAAGCAGAGAGTCATACTGGATGAAAACAGAGTCATTCTTCCAATCTGTCCAGTCCGACCAGATATCCAAATCTGATCTCGTCCTATTTGCTAACATTTGGCCAATATCCCTCCTATTTCAGACACTTTTAAAATGTGCGATTGTACCTCCCGCCACCACTTCTTGTGTCAGCATTTTCTGCCCTCACGCTACTCTCTGCGTGAAACGTTGACAGTAAGTTCCCTTCTAAATCATTTCCCTCTTGACTTCACCCTCTGCCCAATTGTTTTGAACTCGCCTATCCTGGGAAACAGACAATGGCGATTCCGAGTATCCATGCCGTGATGATTTTATAAAGCTCCATAATGTCATCCCTCAGCCTCTGACACTCCAGCGGAAAACACCTCAACCCATTCAGCCTCTCCCTACAGCTCAAACCGTCCAGTCCTGGAACATCGTGTAATTCTGCAGCCAATCGAATAGTATGCAGCATTCTTAACGTGGCCTCACCAACCTCCTGTGCCGATGCAACATGCCATTACAACTCCTATACTCAATGCACTGACTGATTAAGGTAAATGTGTCAAATGTGTTCTGCACCACTCTCTCTACCTGCCACTCCACTTTCAAGGAACTGTGCAGTTGCAGCGCATAGTTTCAGGGCCTTACATTGAGTGTATAATTCCATTCCTGATTGGCATTTCCAAAATACAAAACCTCAAATTTATCTAAATTAAACTTCATCTGTCATTTGTTGCCTTTTCATCCCATGTAATTGTAGTCACGTTGTACTCTGACAAATCCACTACACCACCTTTATAATGTCATCTGTAAATGTGCTAATTATGCCTCAGATATTCAATCCAAATCCTTTACAATAATCATGAAATGCAATGAAATCAGTTCTGATTCTTGCAGCACTTTGCTGGTCACAAGCTTTCAGTCTGAAAAATAGCCCTCTTCCTTCAAGCCAATTGTGAATCCAACTGAGTAGCTTCCTCTGTACGCCATGTGACATAACTTTACGATCTGTCTATAAATTAGAATGCGATGAACATCTTGCTGAAGTCCATATTGACAACGTCAGCCAAAAACCCTTCATTAATTTTCTTTTTCACCACTTCAAAAACACAAACTAATAAATGAAACGTTATTTCCCACGTACAAAGCCATGTCGACTATTTTTAATCTGTCCGTGATTTTCCAAAATGGATCGAAATCCTATTCATCAGGATTTGCTCCAACAACTTACCCATCACTGACATGTTGTTCCGTGGATTTTTGGGTCACTGTTTGTATTTCTAGTACTTTTTCTCCACTGCTAAAATAACACGTTTACAATCCAAAGCAAAGTTCCTCAAATTATGATGGAAAGATGAATGACAAACTGTTTAGACATTGTAAATATATAATCGATATTTCCCTTTCTACAAACACACACATACACACACACACACACACACACACCCACACACACACACACACACACACACACACACACACGCACACACACAACATGACAAACCGAACAGCTAAATATCGGCAATTTAAATTGAAAATACTTTGCCCGAATGCAAGTGTAATTCATGGTACAATGAAATTTTGAAAGATTGTCCAAGTTGTTTTTTTCTCACAGAAGCTACTAATAATGGGATTTCTTTCTGGAACTATAATATTTACAAAATTCCCTGTGCTTTTAGGCAGTGAGTTACTTCCAAGAAATTCTGGTCAGTAATCCTCCACGAGTGGTGAAGACGACTGATGCGTTTTTCTTCTCAGCTTGCACATATTGCTGTGATGAGGAACAATGAAGAGAGAGCGAGAGTGCAACAGGCCGTTCCTTCGCGAGGAGATCACATCTTCTTCCTCTCTGAGTTGAATCGCACAGTAATGTCGCTCCCTCCCAAACTGCACCATATGCATTCTCGTTGTACATTGTCCGAATTGTGCCTCCTTCACTTTCCTTGTTCCATGTAGTTGCATCATTGCTGCTTTCATACACACAGCCATATTGTTAGCAGCAAAACGACCCAGTCGACTTGAAAATGCCTTTATATGTACATGCGTCACTTCACAATTTAACGTTTAATGTCTTAGAACACCTGTATTAAAATGAATGCATCTTATTTTCTTTAGCAAATACAGGTATTGCTGGATACGCTCGGCAGATCTGACAGCATCCAGATGCCTTTTAAATGTTGTAAATGAACCAACCTCCACACTTCCTCTTGTAGCTCATTCCATGTACGCACCACACTCTGTGTGAAAAGGTGCCCTTTTCGCCTCATCTTCCCTTCTCCCCTTCAACCAATGCCCAGTAGTTTGAAATTCCCCTACACTAAGGGAAAAAAATCTAACTATTCTCTCTGTCCATACTCTTTATGATCTATAGACGTCTGCTGCTGGAAAATGTGTTTCCAATCAACATGAATGGCTGTGCTTACAGTCATCCATGACATAAATTCTGAAAGTCAACACTGACACCTCTTCCTTCTTCATCGGGTCACAAATCTTCTAACACAATTTAAATCATTTTGTTTGCACGTATTATGAAACACTTCTGTAGGGTTTGTACCTCGAGCTTTGTACCCGGTGGTAGGGTATTTTTATATGAGAAAACAAAGGTCAACATAATTCATATGGGGTAATTATTTTCGACAGAAGATGGCTTGTGTGTGGAATAAACTTTGAGGAGAAAGTGAGGTCTGCAGATGCTGGAGATCAGAGATGGAAATGTGTTGCTGGAAAAGCGCAGCAGGTCAGGCAGCATCTGGGGAACAGGAGAATCGACGTTTCGGGCATTAGCCCTTCTTCAGGAATAAACTTGCCGATCAAATTGTGAAAGCAGGCACATTCACAAGAGTTGAAAGTATTTTCAATCAGTGCATCGGTAAGAAATCAGTCTGGATGGTGCTGTGAGCACCCGCCCTTTCCCTCTTTCCTCTCTGAAGGAATCCCTGTTGGTTTTCACCCTCTGCCAATGCCTATGCAGTGGCGTGGGACGTCAGCAGACAGTGATACAGATACACACACAGCAACTGTTCGGACACGGCGTTGAGCCTTTCTGCTCATTGAAGCTAAATGCCCAGAACAGATCAAGCCACCTCATAACCTGCTAAAATATGAGTGACAGAAAGCTCCCAAATTCCACTGTTTAAATGAATCATCAGTTATTTTTTTAAAACTGAAAGTGAACATTAAATAACAACTACTCACAACACTGAACCTCCTTTCTTTGAAATGCTTATTACCAGCCTCCAATTCGATATCAATATACTGTTCCAATAAGACACTTATTAAAACTAGCTGTGCGTTTGATCAGCTTCCCTTCATCGTGGAAACAGGTCCGTCAGCCCAACTAGTCTAAACCGATCCTGCTAAGGTTAACCCAAACAGACCCACTCAACCTAACTACACGGGAAATTTGTACATCTTTCGACTGTGGGAGGAAAGTGGAACACCCGGAGAAAACACACGCGGAGAACGGGTTAACAGAACACAGACAGTCGCCCGAGGTTGGAATCGAACAGTGGTCCGTAGCGCGAGGAGGTAGCATTGCTAACTGTTAAGCCACCGTGCCGCCCAAAATCCATCAACTAAATTTCAAAACCACACAGTTGATTTCGTTTTTGGTGATTTCTTCCAGCTGAAGATATCCCTTGGTCATTATATTTCTTTTTACTGTGATTCTCTTTCATATGAAAAGTGCCCTGGATAGAGAGAGATTCCTAATTTCTTGGATCTGTGTTGATGGCATTATTTTCTGCCTGAAAATTTCAAAACTTCGCCATTTTTTATATCCCAAACATCCGACCGTCTCATTGGTATGATGCTGGAAGAACAGGACATTCAAACACAATTTGTTTTTCGAGTCGTGGGGCATAATTTAAACTGATTGGTTAAATTCGAATTGTTGTTCGAACAGAAAGCAACTCAGGTATTTTAAGTTACAGCCAAATGTTATTTTTTCAATTTTATAGTGTATTCTGGAACTGCCATATTGTCATATACAAAGAAGTCTGTTAACACTCAGTTCAAAGCAGCATTCACTGTCTGTTAATGGGACAGACCGTGCCTTCAACTTCATAATATCAATACCCTGATGAAGATAGACAAGCGGACTCTATCAGGATTTCTCTTGCTCAATGCTGTGTCAATTCTTCATGCAATCTGGTGTTTGTCAGTGTTTTCGTTGCTCCGTTGATAGCATGTCGTCATTTGACTCTCTCTGTGGGACGACAGCAGTATTTCCCATGCTCACACTCGTGAGTGTGGTAGGATTTCAATTGCTCCATGCGAACTGTGATGCTCTGACTATCTCACGTCTAGCTCTTGTGAGCAAATTAGTAGCTCAGTTTGATGATATCTTTGCAAGTAATCTCACTGAGCTTCAAGGTTTGTTTTCAGACATTTCATCATAATGTCTACGTAACATCATCGTGAGAGTCTCTCGTTTAGTGTGGTGGTATGTCCAGCCTCTTATCGGTCTTGGTTTCTTAAGTTAGGTGATGTCATTTCCAGTTCTTTTATGTAAGCGAAGTTAGATGGGTTCTAAAGCGATGTGTTTATTGATGGAGTTCTGGTTAGAATGCCAAGGCACTATAAATTCACGTGTGTGTCTTTGCTTCTCCTGTCCTGGTATGTTTGTTTGCCCCAGTCCAAATGATGTCCTTCTTTGTCTGTATGTATGAAAACGAGTGATAATGGGTCATGTCTTTTCGTGGCTAATTGGTGTTCATGTATCCTCGAGGCATGTTTCCTGCCAGTGTCTCCGATCTAGTATGACATAGCTGTGGTTCTGCTCGCCGAGCTGGAAGTTTTTGATGCAAACGTTTCGTCCCCTGTCTAGGTGACAGTGCTTGGGAGCCTCCTGTGAAGCGCTTCTGTGGTGTTTCCAAAGGGTCTGAGTAGTCTGGAAGCCATTTCTGATAATGTAGCTAAAGTTTTTAGTTGCGTTGCGTCTGCTTGATTGTGGTTGTTTCCGAGGAATCGCAGATTGGGTTTATTGGGGACACATTTTTTCTTGAAAGCATTGTATAGATATTTTTCTTTAGCTGTTGGTATCTCTTTTGTGCTGCAGTGATACAGTACATTGAAATAATGTCTTGCTGCAACTCCGTTTGCAGATGGCTCCAAAACTGGAAGAATTGTAAAGTGCGTGGAGAACAGTGTGGAGCTCCAACAGGACAGTGGCAACTTGGTGTAGTGTTCAGGTGTCTGGGAGATGAGAATCAATGTAGAGCAGTGTGAGATGATGCACATTCGTAAGAAGAACACTGGAAGATAATATTAAATATGATGTGCAGTTAGAAAGGGGTTGCAGGAGCAGAGGGTCCTGTATGTATGTGAATACAGATTATTGAAGATGTCAGGACAAATAGGGAGAGCAGTCAATAGCAAGAATAGATTCAGACTCTGAACTTTTTACCGGAGAAGGTGTAGGAGGGAGTCTCCGTGATCTCTTCCAGGCAGGTGGTGGTGACAATGAGCTGTGAGCACACCGTCCAACCCATCGAGACCATGGAGATTCCATTTCTACTAGCACGACACAAACGAGAGATGGCAGAAGGGCCACGGCTTCTAAGTTGCGCCTGGGTGGAATGGAACTGACAGTTGGTTTACATTGAGAATTACCTTTCACTGAACATTGCTCCTTCCTTCATTGCTGAGGTGTGAATGTTTCAGAATCTCCACACGAGGCGTCCTGGTCCTCTCCGGCTTGTACCATGGTCCTCCCAATATGACGAAGGAAGGTGGGTGAGGGAACAGATATTGGGCACTCCACCACCCGGCTTGGCACTTTCTGTCGTATTCCAGGCTCTTTGACTGGAATGAGAGAAAAGAAGCGAGGGAGTGAGGATGGGAGTGGGTGGTTCTGCTGTTAGTGCTGATGTAGATGATGGAGGGAGCGGAATGGTGAGGTGTCCAGAGTGAGTCCGTTCACAGTGCAGTGTCCTTGCATTGTAATTAGTGTGGGGGGCAGAATGGAGGGGTAGGTTGAGTTAGGGAATTAGAGAGAGAGAGAGAGAAAGTGAAGGCGCTGCATGCAGTAGAGAGAGTGGTGGAACATGTACCTTGGTCGTGAATAGGTGCTATAACAGATATTTAGTGAGTGTGAGGGAGCAGAGAGAATGCGATGAGGATCTTAATGGTTGTCCGTACTACTGGACATTTCTTTTGAACAGATAGTGCACTGAGTTGGATGATGAGCTCACACCATGTTCTGTGGTTCTGATAGTGTGGCCTACTCTAGGAAGAGAATACTGCTACTCAGCATTCGTCCATCCGCCAGGACCTACGTGCCCCTGTCAACAAATAGTGGTGTAATTGCCCCTTATCTGCCATGCTCGCGGTGTGTCCATTGGCCTTTCAAAGATGGCGAATATCCAGTGATAGCTGGGCAATAGTGAGTACCTCCAGCCATAACGGGTGGCATTGAATGAGAGGGATACCATTGGGTTGGGTAGGTAGTTCATGAGGTGAGTTCGATAAGATAACATCGGTAAAGTAGGTCGGCCTCGTGCAGATAATCGCTGTCACACTCAGTGAAATTGCTATTGAGACAAATTATTCTTAGAATCAGTCCAATGAGTCACAGACTGTGCTGAAATCTCTCCCAGTTACAAAGCTGCAAAACAAATACGCATTCAACACTCTCCATCGTCTGTCCTCATACGAAAATCTCGTTCTCCCATTTTTCCTGGGAATACTGGCTCATGCTCAAAATGACTACATTTCAGTATTCTTAAACCTGTGAACACATCGATCTGTAATACTGCCTCTCCATCTCCTCCATTCTGTCTATTTTGTAAACCACTTCCATTTGTTTTTATTTAAACAGGTTTCCCCGCAATCTCTCTCTGGCAGTGATTTTCAAAGCCGCAGGATCCATTGTCATGGTACAATGAAGACATGGAGTTCCAACAGGATGGCGCCTTCATATTCTGTCACTTCCAGCAATTGCTGCAAATTTCCCCATGCAGGGCAGCGATCTAACAGAGTGTTACTGAATATTGCACTAGGGTGGCATGCACAGCTCTACATGCTGTAAGGGAAACTGTTCCTGGTTCACAATTAATTCATCGGTGATCACTGTACAATTGACTGTGCTGCTCAGACTATGTGCTTGATTTTTATAGATAATGCAATGGTGTGGTCTATGCATTTTCTTATGCTGTATGGATATTTATTTCAGGTTTATAAATCAATTGCCTGCTGTGTTCTGTAGAGCTCCGAGTGCTGGACAGACATCAAGTCCGGGTTTATAGATCAATGCATTGTTGTCTGCACAACACCGAGTGCTGGACACGTATCTAGTCCAGTTTTATTGATCAATGCACTGCTCTTATCTGTATATCTCTGAGTGCTGGACAGAAATCTTGGCCAGTTTTATTGATTAAAACGATACTGTGGTATGCATAGTTCCCAGTGCTGCACAGACACCTAGTCTGTGTTTATTAATCAATGCACAGCTTGCCAAGCTAAACAGGCAGGAGTGTGAAACAACACAGCAGACCAGGCAACATCAGGCAGTGAAGAAGTCGATGTTTCAAGTGTAACACTACTTCAGGGCTTCTGCAGAAGGGTTACACCTCAAACGTTGACTTCCCTACGTCCTGATGCTGCCTGCCTTGCTGTGTTCTTCCAGCTTCCTGCCTGACTACTTTGGAAATAAGCATCTCTCTTTTTTTTGTCTCTCTCCCAGCTTCCCATACTCGACATATGTGTAGTCCGTGTTTAAAGATAAATGCTGCGATATGATCTGTGCAGTGCTTCAGTCTGGACAGATTGCGGATTTTATTGACCAGCGCAAAGGGTGAATCTGCACAGTGTTCCATTCTGGGTTGTATGAGAAGAACACCAGCCCGGGCTAAACAGTGTTCCACTTCGAACATGTCTCTCCTCTGGATTTATGGTTTCTGGGCTCATTGTCCGTGGTGAATTATGAATGTGCCAAAACTAACTATTTCAGCTTATCTGGCAATGCCTTTAGTTCTCATTGTTGTGATTGGACCCTGCAATTCTCACTCCATTAGTTTTGCAGCGTAAGCATGCACAGTACATTATGCCCACTCTACTGTCAGGATCCATGGCCTCTTCGTTCAGAAATAGTCAGATATTCCCATCGTCTTCTGGTCTCCACGGAGAAATGAATGATAGCCTTTTAGATAAACGCCGTCCCCTTTGTACACGGATCAAAACGCCCTCCTCATCATCAACTCCCATCACTAGGCAATCACATCAAAATATCCCGTGTGTAATGAGAGGAGTGGGGCCACTTGGAACAAGGGGAGCAACACTTCCGAGGTCTGTACGGGTCTGAGTGAACTCTCCAGTACTCAGTGTTACATTTAGTTTTTAATCTCTCTCGATTTTTGCAATATACAAACCCTTTTCCTTGCTGAAAACAATCACAGGCACAGATTTAACCACGTTATATTCTATTTCCCAAGTTACTTTCTATTGCTTATCTATTTACAGTTTCACTACCGCCACTGGATAACTTCAGTTCCTAACTATCTTAGTGCCATTCTAAATCTAGTTAGTACACGTTCGGTCCTTTTCTGGAAATAGATGATATTATTTGCAAATAGTTGAGGCCAAAGCACTGGTCACTGAGTCACTGCAGTAGTAAACGGTGTTAACCTAATAGAGAATGTTTTATACCTCATGTATCCATGCTTTTGGCTCAGTAACCTGTTCATCCCGTATACCTGTGCCGCGTTTTTGATAGGCTGCATATTCCCTTCCATTTACTATGAAACAAGTATGAGAGATTAAACGCTCCAATTCCTGAGTAACAGCCTCGAATGGCTGTATGGGCCCTGTTGATGTTAAAAAAAAACACCTGATTGGCTGAATAGCTTACTTCAGTGTCGGTGACGTTGTGAATGGTGCTGAACATTTAGGACCCATAAATGATCAGCCCACTTCTCCCTTTATGATGGAGAGAAGGCCATTGATGATGGCCCGCAGTGCCTCGTGGATGCCCAATTTCCATTTGCTCGATCCTTTACAAATATGTGCAAATTCACAGGAAATAGTGCCACGTAAAACAATAGGCAGTATTTTCAATATGTGGCCGAGACTTGCCCTCCACAAAGACTATGCATTGGCTCCTCCTTCAGATACACTTAAGGACACATCCATCAGTGACAAGCAGTGTGGTGAGAATGTTTCTCTCTTCTGGGTTCCTCCATCACTTGCCATAGTATGGCTGCCGTGTATTTGAGGTCTCTCCATGCTCAGTAAGTGAAGAGCATGTGGAGACACTGTTGGTGATGGACATTGAAGTGCCACAGCCAGAGTACGTTCTGGGACCTTGTCACCTTCAGTGCTGCCGCTGGTTTCTTTTCCGCATAGAGGGGAACTGAGTTGTCACTGTGGGTGGATGTGGAGGGCAGTTGATGTCCATCATCAGGCGGTTTCCTTGACTATATTTGACGTGTTGCCATGGGAATTCCTTGTTTCTGGAATTAATGCTGTGGAATTGCAGGGTAACTTCTTTTCTGACTGTATTATACGGTATCCCCGCCGCTGGTGGGTCTGTCCTTCCGGTGGGACAGTGTATATCCCAGGATTGGTATTGGGTTTTATGAAATATGTCCCATCATATCTGATTCTGTGAGAATCAGGTATCAGACGGTTTCTGACCGGGTCAATGTGAGGAATACAGGCGACAATAGATCAAGAAATAATGCGTATAAAAGTTGATTGAAAGGCACTCTATCTCAATGGGTTTTATATTCTGACTAAAGATTGAGGAATGGATATGATAATCAGAGAGACATGGCGACAGTGTTACCACTATTGGCAAATGAACGTCCAGCATATTGTATATCTAGCTATGTTCTACAAAAGTGAAGGTTTGACTTAGGGTAGCTCTCCCAATAAAAGGACGACATCTGTATGATTGTAAAGTCGCACCCTACATCAAATGTCAAGGAATTGCAGACAAGATTTCGAGTGTGACGAAGTTTGCAGATGACAGACAATGAGTGGTAGACCAAAGTGTGCAGAGGGCACAAAACATCTGCAGAGGGACAAAGATAGCTTCAGCGAGTGAGCAAAGGTGTGGCAGACGGAGTGCGATGTTGGTAAATGCAAGGTCATCCATTTTTATTTGGCCTAACTGTCAAAAGCATAGTTTTTAAAATAGTGAAAAATTGCTGCATGCTGATGTGCAGAGGGAGCTCAGTGTCCTTGTGCAGGACTCAAGAAAGGTTGGTTTTTAGGGAATTAAGAAGGCAAATGGAATATTATCCATTATTGCTGAAGAGATGCCGATTAGAAACAAGAAGTGTATTTGCAGCTGCACACGGTGCGGGTAACACCACATTTAAGTACTGTGTACAATTTTGGTCTCCTTACATGTGAATTAATACACCAGCACTGTAGTGCGTACAGAAGAGTTTCTAGACTTGATAGGGTTTAATAATGAGAGGATATTAAGGAGACTGGAATTATTCTCATTAGAGTTTAGCACAATAATTGTCTTACAGAAACCCTGCTCGCCTTCTCCCCTCAGAAGGAGACAGAGACGCACATTATTGTGTCGCTGTAACTAATGACATTTGAAGGCCCAGACCAGATTTGCAGGATTCACCACTTCAGAATCCGATTATGGAGGATTTGTTTTGGAAGGGTCAACATTCAGAAACAAGGAGACAGACCAGGACTGTGTTGAATATGCTGTAATGACTACTCATGAGGTTGTCAAAGCGGGATCACTCCCTTCTCTTCTGTCAGTGCAAACAGCGGACCTGATTACCTTTACAGAGGCGTGCAAATTGGCTGAGGGAAAGACAGTTTATATTTACACCGATCGCAGATACGCATTCAGGGTTGTTCATGATTTTGGAACCCTGTGCAAACACAGGGGTTTCTAAACCTCCACTGGAAAGCCCATCACACACCGTGGTCTGATTTATGACCTCCTGGAAGCGGCCCAATTGTCCGAATCAATGTCTGTGTGTAAATGCGAAGCCCACACAAAATAATTAAGTTTCTATTTCTCAAGGGAATGCAAGGGCAGACTCAGCAGCAAGAACGACAGTCCAGCAGCCGCCAAGTGATCGCATTGACAAACGTATGACAAGACTTTGTACCCCAACAGCGGACGTACAGGACTTAATGTCACAGTTCACGCTGGAAGAAAAGCGAGAGTTGACGAAAGCAGGATGCAGTGTGAGGGAAGAGGTATGGTGTGACCCCAATGGCAAACCATGTCTACAACGATCATTATTTTAATTCTATGCCATACACACAAACGTTAAGGACCATGTATAAAAAGAGGGGATGTAAGACAGTATTTCAACACATCGGTTAACTGAGGGATTTACTCTTTACTCGCAGAAGTATTGCGTACGATGTGCTGTATGTGCCACTAGTTATGTGGGCTGGGAAATACAGATAAGTCAGACAGCACACCCCCAACCCAAAGCCCTTTGAACATTTACAGACGGACTTTATTGAACTAACACACAACAAAGGGAAAAAATATTGTCTGATAATATTTGATACGTTTTCCAAATCGGTGGAAGTATTCCCCACGTCTACAAAGGATGCCAATGCAGTCGTCAAGACTCTGCTAACTTAAATAATCAGTGAATATTTGGGAATAAACATTAGAAAACACTGTGCCTACAATCTAGGGAGCGGTGGGGCAATGGAAAGAGAAAATTGCTACGCTAAAAAAAAAACTAAATTCACAAAATGTTGTGAGGAACTAGGGGTGGCATGGACAAAGGAACTTGAAATGGTGCTGGCGTATATAAGATCGAGGAGGAGAGGAAGAGCTAACGTTAGCCCGTTTGAGATTTTGTTCGGTTGGCCGCCGAAACCATGTTCTGGATTAGTGCTGGAAGAGCAAAGCAGTTCAGGCATCATCCAAGGAGCAGCGAAATCGACGTTTCGGGCAAAAGCCCTTCATCAGGAATAAAGGCAGTGAGCCTGAAGCGTGGAGATGAATTGGCGCAAGACCTAAGGTAAGACAGGTAACGAGCCGCTGTGAGGATGAGATGTTGTGTCACTATCTAAATCTCTCTGCACTTTTGTCTCAAACATAAAATTAAGTGAAAGCAAAACTACCCCAGAAGGGAAGCTGCACGATTTTGCCCTTGAGACTGGATAGTGGTGAAAAACGTCATGATTAAAAACTGGAAGGCGAAGAGATGTCCGGGACCATTTCAAGTGCACCTTACAACACAAACAACTGTCTCTGTTTGAACTTTGTAAACATTCGACTTGACCTTGCGACAGTCGAGTTCAGCGAATGCTGAAGAACTGTTATGTCCAAGGCCAAGGGATGAGAGAATAACAAGTTAATTTTTACCTGTCTTTGCCCTTGAGAGCGTGATATGATACAGTATAAGACAAGTAACTGAATTATGCTCAAGTACCCCTTGCATAAGGCATTTTGTCAAGTGAAGAGGGACCCTTTACAAAGCTTTTCCTTCACACCTTTCTGAACATTCACCAGCATTCACAGCATTCACCACCCTTCAGTGTTCCAGCAATTGACCTGGACATTCCCTGCTATACATATCTCAGCAAGGTATCTAACAGTCACTTTCCCCAGCTTCTCACAGCATTCTAGGTACACTTGATCACTTCACAGGGAATTTTCTGCCTTTATGAAATTTTTAGACTTCCAGTTTCTCCCCTTCTGTAAAATGGACACATTTCAAGACATCATTGTTTATTTCCTCAAGTTCACTACTTCACAGATCCTTCTTCGTAGTAAATACTGATGAAAAATATTCTCTTAGCATCTCACCCATGTCCTGTGTTTCCACAAATATATGGCCTTGCTGATCTTCAAAACCCTATTCTCTCTTTAGTTACTCTTTTGACGTTCATATATTTTCAGCACCACATTGGATTCTCCCTCACTGCGTTGGCTGAAGATAAGGCATGTCTGCATTTTCCATCCTGATTTCTCTCTTGAGTATTATACCACTGCCCTTGATTCAAATGATTCCTGCTGTCTATAGCTACTCCTTATTTTTCTTGAGCAGAAACACAATTCGGCTCGGCAACCAGTGTTCCCCACGCCTATCATCCCTGACCTCGTCCTGAACAGGAACATACTGCCGCTAGACACTGTGATCTCATTTGTGAAGGTGCCCCACTTTCTGCCACTAGCTTCGCCCAGAGGCAAGATAAATTGCGGATGATGGAATCCAAAATAGACAGGCAGGAGGCTGGAAGAATACAGCAAGCCAGCCCCCATCCGGATGTGAAAGAACACAGCAATCCTGACAGTTTCATGAGCTGGAGAAGTCAACGTTTTCGGATTGATCCTGTTTCAGGACTATGGGAAAGTGGAGGAGGGGGGAGTAGCTGCAGGTAAAGGAGCTAGATGAGCAATGTGGTGAAGTCGCGAGAGGCCAAGAGAGACACGTTTTTATTTTCTCCTTAACCGAGTTCATCCCATTGCAAACTTTCTTCAAAGGATGCGCACTTTGAAGATGTTCTCTGCTTCCTCATAACCCAGCCCGTCGCTCTCCTTTCCATTGCACCCTGCAACCAAACGGATTCAATCATCCCATTGACCAAACAGGTCGTGCCCTCTACTTGTCTCCACCTATCAGCATATCACCACTTGCCCCTGCCTCCCCCTACACTCACCTCGAGTTCAGAAAAGCAGTTAGACCCGAAATGTCGATTTCTCCAACTCCTTGCAGTTGCCTGGCTTGCTGCGATATTCGAGCTTCCTGACAGTGCCTCGCTTGCTGTGTTCTTCCAGCCTTCTACCTGTAAACCAGCTTCTACCAAATCCCTTTTCAAAGTGGTTGCCTCAATCGTTCAAAATTGACCTTATTCAATTTAGAACTTGAGGCTCTACATAAGGAATATTCTTCTCCATGAGTATATTAAAACTAATAGTCACTGCATCAGTCTCAAGAAGCAGAATGACGTCCCTTTGCCTCCGGATAACAGGCATGATAGGGCTGAATAGTTTCCTACTGTCACTCTGTAACTGGCACCATGGGGATGGATAATCCCCTTCTTTCCCTCTGGGGCGGCACGGTAGAGCAGTGGTTAGCACTGCTGCCTCACAGCGCCAGAAGACCCTGGTTCAGTTCCCACCAAAGACTGAATGGCCCCTCTGTCCATCTGTAACAGGATAGAGAGCTGAATGTTTTCCTTCTGTTCCTCTGCAGCAGAATTGAGGGGGTAAATTGTCTCCTTCTGCCATTCTGTAACAGGCTCAGCAGGCTAAATGGCCTCCTCCGTTCCCTTTGAACAGGCGCAATAAGACTGAATGCCCTCTTCCTGTCTCTCTGTAACACGATCGAGGGGTTGAAAGGCTTCCTTCTGTCCCTCTGTAACCCGCACAATGAGGCTGAATTGTCTTCTTCTGCCCCTCTATTAACAGACTCGATGGGCTGAATGGCTTCCACCTATTCCTCTTAAGCATTGTGGGGACAGAATTCCTTCCTCCTGTTCCTGAGCAGCAGTCTTGTTGCTGTGAATGATGTCTTCATGTCATGAAAGGATTTCACAATTGTAAATTTAAACTAATAGAAGCACTACACAATGTCAATGGGCAATAAATATTTTAGCCCTGATATGGTCTCTGGAAATTTCCCATCATCATCTTAGAAAGTTGGTCAGTTACATTATCGCTGTCTCCCTGTTCGATCATGGTGCAACATATGCAACTGTGTAGTGTTCTGGCACTATTCTCACATACTGGGAAGAACGATTTTAACAAGATTGGAAGTTTTATAGTCCTTCCCTAAGCAGCACTCATCCATTCTATCCAGACCGCGTAAATATTCCCCTTTATTGTGATTTGAAAAGTGATAAGGAAGGGGTTAACTGAACTTGTTTGTTCGGTAACTTTCACTGATGTCAGTCTCCATGGAATTCGCATTATCCCAGTGGAAAGTTTCCACCTTTAATGATAACGTCGCTCCGTTCGGTATGTTATCCCATAGTCTGAGTGGAACCATCAACGACAACGCTAAAAGGGATCAGCAGCTTTAGTGAGAGAGAATGAGTGATCAGAATCTCAGCACCTTCGACTGTAATGCCCCAAGAATGGACAGGAAATTACACTGGGATGTTTGGCTTCTTTCTACATATTATGATCGATGGTCATTACCACTTCGGATCATACGTGCAATTTACATTATTCAATATTTTTACTATCCAATCCTGGCTATTGCTTCTGTCCCTAGAAAGTCTCAATGCTTAATCATTGATTCTATAAACCGCGTTTCACTGTAATACTGTTCTTTTCATTGACTCTACTATCCTTGCAGCTGTTATTGTTCCTGCTGAGTCCCTAAATCCAGATATACAACCCAGAGATCACTGCTAACTGCATCAGGGAACTTCTTTATTCACTTTTTCTCTTTTCCCTTCTGGCAGTGTCCCTCATAGATCTTTGTGTTGACCTACTCATTTTCAGCTGGAAACCACGTTTCATGGGTTCACTGCCCTTATTACCTAAGTGTTGGCAGGTCACTGTCGTATTTTCAGATAATAAACTCCATTTGTAGCGTCTGACACTATCCCATTCCTGGTCAATATCTGAATCTGAAACAGACGAATCACAAGTGTGAACTGGCATCTTCAGAACACATTTCTCTGTTTCGTCCCATCTGCTATTTAATACTTGAGCTACGCAATACAGCCGTCATGATGGCAATAATTTGCTGCTGGCTTTCCCAGGGAGACAGGGATAACCTGCAGAAGCAATTCTGAATCGATATTCCATGGTTAGGATCCGTACTCACACAAAACTACCATCCATGTATTATTCCTGTGCGGATTGATTTATATAGATATTGTGTCTGGCGTTGCCTTTATTATAACATACTCAAGCACATCCTCAAGTCTGTCCATCGTCTATTCCTCTATCTTGCTGTATCCATTCTCGCAATCCCTGCCATTGTTCGTACGTAACCTGATTTTTGTCCATGTGTATTCTCTGTCAGACAATGATATTCACATCTATCACTTTCCCAGACCCACACACATGCAGACATAAAATCGTACGACTTGAACTGATGAATGGAGTTACAGAGCCATAAATCTGTGGGAGTCCCATATACTGTCACTTTTAGTATGGGCTGCATATCTTCGCATGCTCAGCAGATATCCAGGGCAAGTGTAGCAACAATATACTGGCAAAGCTTAGCAGTACTTTCCATGCTTGGCTGGTAGTCCAGTTCACTGGACAATATACTAGCATAGTCTGCAAAGCTCTCCATGATGGGCTGTTACCTTGTCCCAGTTAATGGTGTCTGGGCTGATTCAGTGGGGGAGAATCAGAATTGTATAAACAAACTATTTCAATGCATCTCGCAATGTTTTTATTCATGTTTTCATTCTTGAGATTGGACCCATCAAGTCTAACTCCTAAATTCTTCCCACTCCCTGTCTTTTCGTTTTGCCCATGTTTCCACACCACGTTCCCAGTTATTTAATTATCTGTTTCTATTTTTCATGTCAATCTCCTTCCATATCTTTTCGTGGCTTTGGTTTTCGGCTCGAAGTAAAGACGTATACAGACTCCAAACAAGGCCTCACGCCTAAAATACATTGTCTGACCGGAGGGGTCACCTCCTTTTCATTTATCTCCAGGCAGAGACTTGTAAGACTCTCTCGGATTTCCATACTAATCACTCAAAACCTGCACCTCCATTCTAACTGATTAAAGATTTAAACGCTAGCTTAGTTGCATACAATTCATGCACATGAGTTGTACGATCCTCTGAAGGTTTCCTTATAAATTATGTATCAATGTTCTTCCTCCCTCTCTTTAACACTTGGCAACGTAGCTGTTCCCTGAAAGCTAGTGTTTTCAAATACGTGTGTTGGAATATAATCTAGTTTGTCTGATTTTTCATCTTGACGACCGCTGTTCATCACCGGTACCTCCACATCCTGGCTATTATTGGTTTGCTAACGCTCTCTCCAAGTAAATAAGCTTTTTTCTACCGCCATGAACTCTTTTCTTGAATATGCAGAGAGATCTCTCTGTCCATGTATAGAGACCCCTGAGAGGTGCCACGCAGGTTGGTAAGGTTGTTAAGCAGGCAAACGTAGTGTTAGCTTTGGTCGTTGAGGGATTGAAATTCGGAGCGACAAAGTCATGCTTCGGCTGTACAAACCTCCAGTGTGGCCGCACTTGCAGTATTGTGTACAGTTCTGGTCAATGCATGAGATGAAGGATGAATACTTGGAAAGTGTTCAGCGGAGTTTTTCGAGGATTTTGCCTGGTGTGCAGGGAAGAACTTATGGGAAAAGTCCGAGGAACTTGAGGCTGTTTTCGATGGAGGGAAAAAGATTGAGAGGTGACTTAATTGACACATATAAGGTGACCAGAGTGTTGCATATGTTGGATATTGAATGCCATTTTTCTCGAATGGTAATGGTTAGCACAAGGAAACATAGCCTTACTTTGAAGTGTGACAGATATAGGACAGATGTCAGAGGTAGTTTCTTTACTCAGAGATTAGTAGGGGTGTGGAATGCATGGCATGCAACAATGGCAGATTCTGCAACTTTCAGGTCACCAAAATGGTCAAATATATGAACGGAAATGTAACAGCGTAGGAGAGGTAGGCTTCAGATTGGTTCAACAGGTCGGCAAACATCAAGGGCTGAACGACCTATTCTGCGCTGTAATGTTCTGTATTCCATGTTCTGTTGTTCCCATAGAACAGAGACTAAACTGAATTACCTCCTTACGATCACATAAGGTATTCACACGGTTCTGTACCCTTCTGTTCTTGTGCAAGAGACTCAATGGGCTGAATGGTATTATCCTAGTGTGGCAATTTCCTGTCATTTTTGGCCTTTTCCAGGCCAAAAATGCGTTGCAGCATTGTGAACGCTGAATTGTCTCATGTTGATATTGTGCAACAGGATACACCATGGTCTATTGTGGGTCCTGTGTTGTAGTGTGTAGGGGCTGATTGGCCTCTTCCTGAATCGGTGTAATCAGGATCCAGAAAATAAACAGCCTCTTCCTCGTCAGCTGCAAAAGGTCAAAGGAAACAGATTCTGCTGTTCCAGGTTCGAGAATTGGAACGGATTCCTGAATTTGCACTGCAATTGCTTTCTGTTGCTGAGCCTTATAACAAGTTCCTCTGTCATTCCTGTAAACTTTAATAGGTATTGAATCAATCTGCTCATCCTTCCCCCGTAAGTTAACGTGACACTCTTGTTTAGTTGGTTAAAATGCTGCTTTGTAAATATGTCGATCGGCGGTCAAACCTGAGAAGTTCCTGAACGTCACGTTAACCATTCCTTGTTTACATTTCTCTGAAATGGCGTGTAGCTCTTCCATTGGGTTGTTGATCCAATCTGGTGCTGTGGAAGGAGGCAAAACGTGATTGGTTGAACGGGATTCTCGTGTTCAAAGGAAACATTTCCTTCCACTCCTGTTGCCTGAGCTTGCCTCCTTTCAGAGAATGTTGAATGCAGTTAAGATAATGCCGCTCTGGTATTATCACTTCCCTATGCAACTAGTGATGCAGTGATGTCCTCGGGAGCTGGATTCAAATTCTGCTCATGTGTTTAGTTCAGTGTGGTAGCGTGGCTGAGCCCGCAACGGTGCTGGATCTAAGCTTCAGTATGAATTGACGTGTGGATTTGAATTCCACGACTGCCAGATGCGCTGATAGGTGTTATCCTGAATTTTGGTCTGAGTGACTTCGGTCTGCATTGAACACGTCAAAATGTGATCTGTTTCTTGCAAAGTGATCTATGATGAGTGACAGTACAGAACGTTCAGAGAGTCAGCGGTCACGCTGTGTTTCTGCAGTATCGTGGTGATCACATTTCACCTCATATGTCAAAGGTCCCTGGGCAGAAACAAGGTGGTGCTGCTGCTTCATGCGGAAGGCGAGTTGTCGTACCTACACTGGTTAGCTCAATGGTTCGCACTGCTGCCTCACAGCACCAGCGATCAGGGTTCAATTCTAGCCTCATGTGACTGTCTGCGTGGAGTTTGCACAATCTCCTAGTGTGGGTATGGATTTCCATCGGGTATCCAGTTTCTTCCAAAAGTCTCAAGATGTGCAGGATAGTTCGATTGGCTATGCTAAATTAACCATCTTGTACGGGGATGTGCAGGTTAATGCAGTAGTCATGAAAATTCAGGGTTACAGCGATTGGGTAGAGTTTGGGTAAGCTTTTGATGATCTTTGACTGATCAGTGTGGTGTTCATGGGTCAAATGGCCTATTTCCACGCTGTAGGGTTTCCATGAGAAACACCTTCGTTGCACAAATCAGTTGATGGAACAAACAACAAGTTAGTTCCAAAATCCTGTTTTCACGGGCAGAGATTATATTGAAACACATTACTCCAGATGTGATCTCACAAAGGTCCTGTATAGCAACAGCAACACATTACCAGCTGCTGTAAGATTCCAACCCTGCTTACAACAGTCTCAGCTGTCGGGGGAATGCACTGCATTGTTGAAATATCATTGTCCTTCTCTATCTGTCAGCACAAGGGGATATCTGGTGAAAATGTTATAATCATGCTAGAGAAAAACGGGTAAGTTGTGGCGAGATAAAATTAATGTTGAGATATGCCTCGCCAAGCATCTCAGCTGATTCTACCCTTAATCTCCTCCGAGCCCACGTTGCTCAGATTCCAGAGAACCTGTTAAGGTGGAGTTGAGAAACAACAAGGAGAAGCAAACATCGATGGGGGTGAAATTCCAAACACAAAGCTTCTACAAATGTTGGGGATGTCACAAAACAGGGAATTAGAAAGGAAAGATTGTGAATACGGCAGTAATGGTGGATAAAGTGAAATTGCATGAAAACTGTGATAATACGAATGAATGTTAATGCTGGGAAAATTGATTTCACGAGTGTGTATAAGCTGGTTTCCTTTAACCATACGTGAGCACCGAACTTTCTGGTTAAAGGAAACTTTATGGTTAAAGGAGCTCACCGATCAGGCACTTTTTGAATTGGTGTTGTCTGATCAGAAGAGGGCATTGAAAACCTTGTGATAAATGAGCTTTTGTGAATACTGATCTTAATTTATTGATTTTTACATGATGTCATTAATAAATCAGTATGTTTTTCTTCATTTTTCGTATATATCGGAGTCATGGAAGCCCTGAAAGTATAAAGAGCAAGGTGATTTCAGTGAATTTGGAAAGGACATGAACATGATTTAAAGGAAGACAGGCAATATTTGCTATTCATGCAAACACTAGAAGATGTAGATTATATGCACATCCAATGTGCACATAGCAAAAGGTTAAGGTGACTCCACCATGGTTAACAGAAGATAGAAAGTGTATTAGATCAAGGAATATGAATCAGAGAAAATGCAAAATATTGTGGATTCATTGGACCAAAGGAGGGCTAAGAAACTTGCAAGGAAATTAAAGTGTATCAATAATGCAAACTAACAAGAAACATAAAGACTTACGAAGACCTTTTATTAATATTTGAAAGAAAAATGAAAGCAAGGTCAAATGTGGATCAGTGAATGTGTGGAAATGGTAAGTTATTGTTGAGAGCAGAGAAATGACGTGAAACTAATTAGTTAAATTCTGACTGTCTTCATGGAGGAAGGTACAGAACATCTCCCAGAAATGTAAAGCGACCAAGGGACTTGTGTTATTGAATTTTAAAGCTATTCATGTTAGTGACGAGGTTGTGTTTGAAAACATAACCGAATTGAGGATTGTTAATTCTGACAGACCAGATATACTTCACACTGAGATTTCAGAGAAAGCAGCAATGCAAATATGAATTGAACTGAGGAGCATTGTATTTGTCCGCAATCAATTTGGAACTTTAATAATGTATTCCAACGATTCAAACTGGGAAGAAGAGGGAGAATGGAGAACAACAGACCAGTTAACTCGTCATCCAAATAAGGGAAAATGTTGAAATGTATTAGAACGAATATGATATTTGTCATCTAGAAAGTAATAAAAAAACTTCAATAGAATGATTCTGCATTAATGAAACGGATGTTATAATTTACAAACCTATCGGATGTACGTTTGCTCGCTGAACTGAAAGGTTCATTTCCAGAAGTGTAATCATCATACTAGGATACATCTTCGGTCGACGTCACGCGAAGCAATGTTGAAACTTCCTGCTTTCTATTTACGTGTTCGGGTTTCTTGGTGGAGAAAGTGAGGTCTGCAGATCCTGGAGATCAAAGTTGAAACTTTATTGCTGGAACAGCACAGCAGGTCAGGCAGCATCCAGGGAACAGGAGATTCGACGTTTCGGGCACAGGCCCTTCTTCAGGAATGAGCAGAGAGTGTTCAGCAGGAGAAAATTAAAGGTAGGGAGGAGGGACTTGGAGGAGGGGCGTTGGAAATGTGATAGGTGGAAAGAGGTCAAGGTGAGGGTGATAGGTCGGAGTAGGATGGAGGCGGAGAGGTCAAGAAGAAGACTGCAGGTCAGGAAGGCGGTGCCGGGCTGGAGGGATCCGGCTGAGACAAGGTGGGGGGAGGGGGGATGAAGAAACTGGTGAAGTCCAACTTGGACTTCACCAGTTTCTTCATCCCCCCTCCCCCCACCTTGTCTCAGCCGGATCCCTCCAGCCCGGCACCGCCTTCCTGACCTGCAGTCTTCTTCTTGACCTCTCCGCCTCCATCCTACTCCGACCTATCACCCTCACCTTGACCTCTTTCCACCTATCACATTTCCAACGCCCCTCCTCCAAGTCCCTCCTCCCTACCTTTTATCTTCTCCTGCTGAACACTCTCTGCTTATTCCTGAAGAAGGGCCTGTGCCCGAAACGTCGAATCTCCTGTTCCCTGGATGCTGCCTGACCTGCTGTGCTGTTCCAGCAATAAAGTTTCAACGGGTTTCTTGGTGTTGGTGACGTCATTTCCTTTGGTGATGTTATTTCCTGATGTGAAGTTACTTCCTGTTCCTTTTCTCAGGGGGTGGTATATGAGGTCTAACTCGATGTGTTTGTTGATAGAGTTCTGTTTGGAATGCCATGCTTCTAGGAATTCTCGTGCATTTCTTTGTTTGGCTTGTGCCTTTCAGCTCAGCGAGCAAATCCACATCCAAAACCTCAACCTGACCTACAAATGTTCTCAAAACTCGTTACAAACTTATTGCTTGAAGATATCTCTGGTCGACATAAACAATGGAGAACCAATGAATGTGATACAGTTGGATAAGCAGGAGCTCTTTTTCTTAAGAATTCAGACAGTAAGGTATTTGGAAAAAATGCAATGTGTATTGGGAGGTACATTTGCAAATAGGAAGATAAAAGGCTGGTGTGTCTTCTTTGAAAGGGAATCGGAATGTAGATGGCGAAAATCATGTAGATTAGAAGTGTTAGCTTGCTCTCCCTCCATTGATGTTGTCAGACTCGCTGTGATTTCTAGCATGGGTTGTACTGCAATAATTTACTTCTTCTAAAAGTCAGTCTGTCCTGCACCACAATCACCAAATGTTAGTAAGATGGTATTTGGAGTATTATGGACAGTTTCAGTGACCTGGTGTAATGAAGAATATACTGACCACATATACTCAATGGACATTCTCCAGATTAATCCCTCATATTGCCAGATTGTCTGATGAGGGAACTTGTTTTGTGTTCCCGGGAGTTTCAATGAATGAAAATTAACCGAAACGAAACTGATAAAACTCACACAGAGGGGACTGACTAAAACATGGACATGTAGAAGTGAGAGCAGGCAGAATCCCAGAATATTCCAAAAGGATGTCAAGTGGAATAATATTTTCAGCGATCAATCAGGTCTAATTAGAAACCAAGGGGACAATCAGTATGTGAAGCGCAAGAACACTGTGAGATTGTTACATGCGAGATTCACACTTGATTTACTTGGGAGATGGAGAATGCTGGTGCAGAATTCAAGAAGATTGAGTGGGAGACTCTTCAGCCGACTGATTATGATTGAATTAGGGATTGATGGTTTTAGCTGGTATAAAATTGGGCAAATAGCTTAATGCGTGTTATCCCAGGCTGCTGTTGGAGACAACGGAGGAAAGGCCCTGACAAAATTATGTGTTGAATATGACCACAGGAAAAGGACCGATGTGGTTGCACTTTACAGAAAAATGGTGCAGATAGACCAGCTAACGAAAGGTCTTTAAGTATCAGTTCTTTGTTCAGGCAACTATTGGAGAAAAGTAGGAAAGATAAAATTGATCTCCATTTCGACAGGCAATGTATGTTCAGGGATAGTCAGCATGGCTTTATCAGAGGGAAGTCATGCCGAATGAATTGTATTAAAATTTATCACGGATTTCATTTGTATGGTATCTCAGCAGGATTTTGGCAAAGCCCGACATGGGAAACTGCAAGTAAAATCTCATGCTATCAAATGTATCTTATTGATTTACTTTCAAAATTGTTTGAGAGGCAATAGACAGAGAGTGGTGTTGGAAGCCTGTTTCTGTGACAGGAGAATAGTGTGCCCTGGTGTACCACAGGTATCAGTTCTGTGTCCTTTATTATTTGTGGCATTCATAATTGATGTAGGTAGATTGGATTTTGGTATTTGGTCGGAAGGGACAAGTTGGACCGAAGGGTCTGTTTCCATGATGTACATCTTTATGACTCTATCAATTGCAACAATTAAAAGGCATCTGGATGTGTATATGAAGCGAAATGGTTGGGAGGTTTTTGGGACAGGGGCTAGCAGGTCGGACTAGACAGAGTTGGAATATCTGGTCAGCATGGACGAGTTGGGAAAAACGGGTCTGTTTCCGTACTGTACATCTCTGTGGCTTTATGACTCAATGTGAATGTGGAAGGACGTGTGCGGGTCTGATAAGAAAGTGCATCTTTACCAGTGAGGAAAATTTTATTTTTATGTTACAGGACGATACAGATGGAATAGAGAGATGGGCAGATCATTAGCAGATAGAACGTAATGGTCATAAATATGACGTGATGTACTTAAAGAAGGAACCAGACAAGGGAGTACTCAATGAATAGCAGCACACTAGCAACCTCAGATAGTGTTACTCTACACATCCCTGAATGTGACTCGACAGTGTAATGGGCTAGATGAGAAGGCATAGTGGACTGTAGAGATAGCCTCTACTCAATGAACCATAGACTATAAAGCGAGACTTGACTTTGAACAGATTAGACTTTAGACCAAAGCTTATGTCCTGGAAGTGACCTGTGTGATGAAAGCGGAGTGGCCAGTCCCAGAAACTGAAGTCTTGGAGGAATCAGTTCCGCACTAGGCTGTGTGGAAATAGGCGTGAAACTCATTCTCCTTCGGCCCTTCTAATTTCGGCCGTTAAACTGTTGTTTCATTCATTTGTTTGCTCTGTGTATTTACTGTTTGATTATTGAGAATGTTGTGCATATTCGGCACATGATACAGTACAGCTTGGATAGACTGAGTTCTGTAGATGTTCTTTATTCTTTTCTTTGTGTTTCATTGCGAAATGTTGTGATTGTATTTTGTTTTAAACCTTGTTAGTGAACCTAGCTAGCTTACTCCGGGTAATGTTCACTGTCAGCTTACCGAAACAAATAGCAAACCCACCGTCTGGGCTGCTGCTTAAGAATGGTTTGAATGGTGGGCCTGATCAGTAATGGTTTGGCAGCTGTTTCAAATATTTCAAACAGCGAATGGTAGGCGGTAGTGTATTTTGTTTCGGGTATTGGTTTGGTTGGTTAGATAACGTTTGGGATAGCAATGGCTTTTTTCAGTCGCCAGGGGTTTTCTGGATGTGGATGCAGTAGCTTTGGAAGTTTACACAAAGTGAATAAGACGAAGCTAAAGGAATCATCAGACAATTGGGATTGGAGGTGTCTCCTTCTATGAGGAAACGAGAGATGATTGCAGGAGTAGTTCAGCATTTAAATTTGCTGGAAACACCATCAGGATCTCGAGAGATGGCAAAAAATCGATTGCAGGTTGATTTAGAGATAAGAGATAAGGAAAGTGCAGCAGAATTGAAACAGTTTGATTTACGATTTAAAGCAGAAGAAAGGGTAAAAAGAGAACAGCAGAAGAGAGAGAAAAAGAGAGAACAGCAGAACAGAGAGAACAATAGAGAACGTTCGAACGTCAGAAATTGACACTGAAAGAGGGAAGTCAGCTTAAAAGGTTGGAGGTAAAGTCTGAAGGTAACCTTAGTGAAGAAGTAGTGCAATGCCATGTGGAAGAGTAGAGAGTTAAAAGAACAAGGTTATCAGCTGCAGTGGAAGATGATTATGAGCTGTTCCATAAAACATCGATTTGCTTCATCAAAATAAATTTCTGTTTTTTTTTAGATTAGATTACTTACAGTGTGGAAACCGGCCCTTCGGCCCAACAAGTCCACACCGCCCCGCCAACGCGCAACCCACCCATATATTTACCCCTTACCTAACACTACAGGCAATTTAGCATGGCCAATTCACCTGACCTGCACATCTTTGGATTGTGGGGGGAAACCGGAGCACCCGGAGGAAACCCACGCAGACACGGGGAGAACGTGCAAACTCCACACAGTCAGTCGCCTGAGGCGGGAACTGAACCCGGGTCTCTGGCGCTGTGAGGCAGCAGTGCTAACCACTGTGCCACCGTGCCGCCCACAAGGCGTTCATGAGGGGTCGAAATTGGGACAAAGAGAAACCCGCATTTGGAAAGGGAAATGTAGACCTCAGTGAAGATCAGAAGGAGAACTTACCACAGTGGCAAAACGAAACCCTTAAAGTGGACAAAGAAGTTCAAATGCTCTGGTTATTTCATTGTAATAAAGTGGACCACACAAAACCAGAGTTTTGGTGGGTAGGAGAAAGTCAGATGGAGGAAAATCAGACAAGCCTGGAGGTTTTGTTGGGAAAATAACAGAAAAGAGAGAGTGAGGACTGCAGATGCTGGAAATCAGAGCTGAAAAATGTGTTGCAAGAAAAGCGCAGCAGGTCAGGCAGCATGCAAGGAGCAGGAGAATCGACGTTTCGGGCATAAGACTTTCTTCAGGAACAAGGAAGGTGAGTCAAGCAGGCTAAGATAAAAGGAAGGGAGGAGGGACTTGGGGGAGGAGCGTTGGGAATGCGATAGGTGGAAGGAGGTTAAGGTGAGGATGATAGGCCGGAGAGGGGGTGGGGCGGAGAGGTCGGGAAGAAGATTGCAGGTCAAGAAGACGGTGGTGAGTCCGAGGGTTGGGACTGAGATAAGGTGGGCGGAGGGGATATGAGAAAGCTGGAGAAATCTGCATTCATCCCTTGTGGTTGGAGAGTTCCTAGGCGGAAGATGAGGTGCTCTTCCCCCAGACGTCCTGTTGCCATGGCCTGGCGATGGAGGGGTTCAAGAACCTGCATGTACTTGGTGGAATGGAAGGGGGAGTTGAAGTGTTCAGCCACGGGACGTTTGGGTTGGTTGTTGCGGGTGTCCCAGAGGTGTTCTCTTGAACGTTCCACATGTAGGGCGGCCTGTCTCCCCAATGCAGAGGAGGCCACATCGGGTGCAGCGGATGCAGTAAATGATATGTGTAGAGGTGGAGGTGATTTTTTGATGGAGATTACACCTCCTCCCACCCTGTCCCATGTAAAAACGCCATCCCATGTTCGCAATACTTTGTCCTCGCCGCATCTCCTCCCAGGAGGACCATTTCCAATACCGAAAAACCCAGATGGCCTCCTTCTTCAAAGAGTTCAATTTCCCCCCAGACGTGGTTGACGATGCTCTCCACCACATCCCCTCCACTTGCCACTCCTCTACCCTTGAACCCCGCTCCTCCAATCGCGGCCAGGACCGAACACCAATGGTCCTCACCTACCACCCCACCAACTTCCAGGTACATAGTATCATCTTTCGTCATTTCGGCCACGTCCAAACAGACCCCACCACCAAGGATATATTTCCCTCACCTCCCCTATTAGCGTTCCGGAAAGACCACTACCTCCGCGACTCCCTCGTCAGGTCCACAGCCCCCACCAACCCCAACTCCATCCACGGCACCTTCCCCTGCAACTGCAAGAAATGCAAAACTTGTGCCAACACCATCCCCCTCACTTTCCTCCAAGGCCTCAAGGGATCCTGCCAAATCCGTCACAAATTCACCTGGACCTCCACACACATCATTTACTGCTTCCGCTGCACCCGATGTGGCCTCCTGTACATTGGGGAGACAGGCCGCCAACTTGCGGAACTTTTCAGAGAACACGTCTGGGACACCCGCACGAATCAACCCAACCAACCATCCCGTGGCTGAACATTTTATCTCCCCCTCTCTCTCCGCCAAGGACATGCAGGTCCTTGGCCTCCTCCATCGCCAGACAATGACAACACGACGCCTGGAGGAAGAGCGCCACATCTTCGGCCTAGGAACCCTCCAACCACAAGGGATGAATGCAGATTTCTCCAGCTTTCTGATTTCCACTCCGCCCACCTTATCTCAGTCCCAACCCTCGGACTCAGCACCGCCTTCTTGACCTGCATTCTTCTTCCCGACCTCTCCGCCCCATCCCCTCTCCGGCCTTTTCAGTCTCACCTTAACCTCCTTCCACCTATCGCATTCCCAACACCCCTCCCCCAAGACCCTCCTCCGTTCCTTTTATCTGAACCTGCTTGGCGCACTCTCCTCATTTCTGAAGAAGGGCTTATGCCCTAAACGTCGATTCTCCTACTCCTTGGATCCTGCCTGACCTGCTGAGTTTTTCCAGGAACACATTTTTCAATTCAAAATAACAGAAAGCCCAATGGAAGCTAGAAAGCTGTATCAGAGATTGATTGAGGACGAAGTGCAAGGTCAGTCGAGTTTATTCAAATAAGCCCGGAGTAGCAGATAAAGAGATTACAATATTAAGGGAAAACGGATCCTCACAATCTGTGATGCAGAAGGATGACGAGATCTTTACTCCTGAGGGAATATTGCCCGAAAAGGTACTGGTAACAAATAATCATGGCAGGGAAATTGCTCAGCTGTATAAAGTGAGTCTAGAATATCCAGAGAAGAGGGGAGAATTTGTGGTTCGAGTCCTGGGCAAACATCTCAGTTCCAGTGATGCAATTTGTCCTTGCAAATGATGTACCTGATTAATCGGTAGGCATGCTGCCTACTGTATTTAAAATGCCAGTACAGAGTCAGGCAACGGAAGCATTGCAGGAGCCTTATTGGGAAATCTTCCCAGATTGTGCCTTCACGATTTCATAGAGGCACACGTTGAAGCAGAAGAGATCAAATGATACAAACCAGAAAGCGGAAATTCATTTGTTTGAGAGTGCTTTGATCAGGTAAGAGGCACAGAGCAGGAGCAAATCGATTAAAGTGCAAGTTTCTTAACTGTGCTCCATCTGGCTTTCTCCTGCACCACCAACACTCTGATATTATGCGGTCCACGTTACAACAACAAAATCACCAGAGCTTTTGCTTTTTGTCCCCTCAAGGATTTCTTTCTTACACTGTGGTAAGCTTATTTAAGACTCAATGGAATTATTTGAGGAGGTGACAGAGTTGAATGTTGGCGACAGGGCTTCAGATGGACTTTAGTAAGGCGTTTGAAAAATTTCCCCATGGTAGGCTGATGGAGAAAGTGAAATTGCATGGGATCTAGAATGTTCAAGCAATTGGCATAAATAACATTTTGGGCAACAGGAAACAGAGTAGAAGTGGATCTGTGTTTCTCAAAATGGGGCCCTATCACCAGTTGTGTTGCACAGGGATCCGTGCTGGGACCACTACAACGCAAATTTTCAGTTAGCACTTAGACTGGTAGAGTCGCAGGTAGTGAAGGGGATTTCAGAGAATACAGCAGAATACAAAAGATGGGCAGAGAAAAAGCAGATGGAGTCCAATCATGGCAAATGTGAGTTAATGCATTTTGGAAGATCCAGTTCAGGAGCGAACTATACAGTAAATGGAAAGGTCCTGGTGAAAATTAACCTACAGAGAGACATGGGTGTACAAGTCTATTGTTCTCTGAAGGTGGCAACGCAGGTCAGTAAAGTGGTCAAGAAGGCATACAGCAAGCCTTCCTACACTGAACAGGGCATTGAGTACAAGAGTTGGCAGATCTTGTTACAGTTTAATTGGATTTTAGTTCGGCCGGACTTGGAATACAACGTACAGTTCCGGTCACCAGAAGGAAGTGGATGCTTCCAATATGGTGCAGAGGAGGTAAACCGGGATGTTGCTTTTCGTGGAGGGCGCTAGCTATGAAGAGAGATTGAGTAGATTAAGATTATTCTCATTAGAAAGATTGAGGTTGGGAGGACCTGATTGAGATCTTCACAATCATGAGAGGTCTAAACAACGTGGATAGCAAGAAGCGTTTATTTTCCCAGAGTGGGATCTCACCCATCGAGCAGGAACAGTCTGTAAGGCAGTGGAGTGGGAGAGGCCGAGTCCTTCTGAGGACAGTGGGCCCGGTTTGTCTAGGTGCTTATGAACTGTTCTTAAACTGGCAACAGTGTTCCTGTATTTTTCCCGCTTTGTATCAAGATTCTGTACGTTGCGGGGGGTGTGAAGTGGGAGTTGAACTTGGCACATAAGATTGCGTCACATGTGGCGACTTGTCTTCTTGTGAATACATGTGACAATAAAGCTAATAAATTGAATCCGTCCATTGTGGAACCACACATAAATGGCTGTTTGATTTGGAAGGCGTCATAGTTTCGAACGAATTTATTTTTTGCCCTTAATCTACTTCTAGTATATCTTTCCATTTTCCTTAACCTTATCAGCCAAAGCTATCTCATGCCCCCTTTTTGCCCTCATCATTTCCCTGGTATGTGTACTCCTATACACTGTATGTTCGAGGGTTTCACTTGATTGAAGCTGCCTCTCCTCGTGCTCGCATTAGTATTCACACTGACAGGAAAATGCTCTTCCTGAACTCTATCTCGCTTTTGAAAGCCTCCCATTTGCCTGACGTCCTTTTACTTGCGACCAGCTTCTCCCAATCATGTTTTTAAAGTTCCTCGTAGCATCACAATGAATCTAACCCCAATTAATAACGTTTATTTTGTGGACCAGGATTATCCATTTCCAGAACAAATAGATTTACAGTCACTGGTCCTAATGTGCCCTCACTCTAACAGCCCAGTCCCTTGCCCTGCCCAATTTCCCAAGAGGAAATAACGTTGCAGCCTGGATCACGTCAGCCATGGTCTTATTGATTGTAAATGCAGGCTTGAGGGGCCAAATGTCGCCAAATACCTGTATATTTATTTGTGTGTGTGTGTGTGTGTGTGTGTGTGTGTGTGTGTGTGTGTGTGTGTGTGTGTGTGTGTGTGTGTGTGTGTGTGTGTGTGTGTGTGTGTGTGTGTGTGTGTGTGTGTGTGTGTGTGTTAGTGTATTACTGCAATGCGTGTAACTTTGCTTCTCTGAACATTTGCGATTCTGTTGTTTTGGGAGTGAATCCATTGAAGTGGGCAACCAAAATGTCCCTTCTCGCTCCCTCAATCTCTCTTTGTCTGTCTGTTCCGTCTGGCTTTTGAAGTGACGTAATTCCACCCTCTCCTGGACGAGCCATGGCACTGTAGCATTGCTTGGAAAAGGCATCAAAGACTATCACTCTCACACGTTTCAATTGAATTGTCTTCATTGTCACGTGCATTCTAATGTGTGCAGTGAAAAGATTGCAATATTTTTTGTTTATGGCGCCAGTTCAGATGCAAGAAATCTTGGTACAGATAGTATAGTATTGTATGCAAAATTGAAAGAACCAAAAATGAAAGTCCAGCAGAAGAATAATCAGGTAAAAATGAACGAACTCGAAATACAGGCCTTTCGACCTCAGTCTGGGCCAGCACTGAATATCTGGACAACACCAGGCCAAGTCTCCAGATCACGACAGGGCCAGTCTCCAGACTGTAGACGGCCCAGTCTCCAGACTGCATTGGGCCCAGTCTCCAGGCTGCGCTGTGCCCAGTCTCCAGGCCGGGACAGGTCCAATCTCCAGGCTGTGCTGGGTCCAGTCTCGAGGTCGCTCCGGACCCTGTCTCGTGACCGTGGTGAGCCTAGTCCCCAGGTTGCTCAAGATCCAGCCTCCAGATTGTACCGGCCCCGGCCTCAGTCCGCACTGGGCCCAGTCTCCCGACCGTGTCGGGCCCAGTCTCCAGGCTGCGCTGGGCACAGATGTCAGGCCACAACAGACTCAGACTTCAGTCCATATCGAGCCGAATCTCGGGACCGTGCTAGGCCCAATCTGCAGGCTATGCTAGGCCCTGTCTTCACACCGTGCTGGACCTAGTCTCCAGATTGCACCAGTCCCAGTCTCCAGACTGTGCTAGGCCCAAACTCCACTGCATGCCAGGCGCCTGGTCTCCAGTGTGTTGCCAGCCCAGAATTCATACCGAACCAGGCCCAGTCTCCAAACCAAGCTGGATCCAGTATCAAGGTCATGCCGAACCCAGTGTCCAGATCAGACCAAGCCCAGTTTCCAGACAACTCTGGTCCCTGTCTCCAGACCACACTGGGCCCAGGCAACAGACAACGCCCGGCCTCATCTCCAGACTGCACTGTGCTTTAAGTCTCGAGGCCTCGCCTCCTGTCTGAGACTTATCTCCTGCATTAAATGTTAAAAGTTTGCAAACAGAAAACAGAATGCAAATCAGATAAACGAAATGTGGGCAGAGAAGAGAAGTTTCAGCTCGAATATTATGACTCTGCAAAAATCTTTAGGACATTTCACGGCTGTTTCTTTCTTCAAAAAATGCCTTAGAGACTTAGAGTTGTTTTGTCCAATTCTGTCCCTCAGTTACGAATAGAAGGAGATGAACATGGCCGTTGCTGACCCCTTTGCTGCCATTGCGTTTCATTCAGCATTGTAATTCTCACTGTAATTTGGAGCATGCATCCAAATAATTGAAAGTTAAAGAAAATGAAATGAAATTCACATGAACCTCTTACAGGGTGCGTCATTCAGAGAGGCCTGGATATAGTTGCACTGCTGGAGTCTGCGTAGCTCCCAGTGTTGGACAGATATCTAATCCGAGTTTATAGTTCAATGCACTGCTGTGGTCTGCAATGTTCCCACTGCTGAACAGATATCTAGTCTGCTTTTATAGATCAATGCACTGCTGTGGTCTGCATAGTTCCCAGTGCGAGTCAGATATCGATTTCGGGTTGACAGATGAAAGTCCTACTGTGGTCTGTACAGCTTCTGGTGTTGGATAGATAATCTCGTCCGTGTTTACAGAACAATGCACTGGTGTCATGCTGGACCGACACCTAATCCAGCTTTTTGGATCAAGGAACTGCTGTGGACTCCATCTCTCCTCGCGCTAGACAGATATCTAGTTCGCTAGCTCAATGCATTGCTGTGGTCTGCATTGCTCGTGGTGCTGGACAGTCATCTGGTTCGGCTGTTGAGATCAATGCATTGCTGTGGTGTGCATAGCTCCCGCTGCTAGACAGATACCGAGTCCGTGTTCTTGATGAATGCACTGCTGTGATCTGCACAGGTCGCCGTGTTGGACAGTTCTCTTGTCCGGGTTTGTAGATTAACGCACTGCTGTGGTCTGCATAGTTTTCTGCACTCGGCAGATTTCTGGTTTGCATCCCGAAGAGCTTGATTCACACAGTTTCGGAGCTGAAAGATATCTCCTCTGGGCTAATGGTTCTCTTTGCTGGATTGACAATGTGATATAATTAACCATATCAGCTGATCTGACAATGCATTTTTTTCTCATTCTTGTGATTGGACCCTCTGTTTCTCACTGCATTAATGTTACCGTGTAGCCATACACAGTACATCATGTTGGTGAATACTAACTGTCCTGGCAGCAGCCGGAGCCCCTTCATTCAGATCGTCTTCGGGTCGCTACATGGAAGGAAATGATGCTCTCTCGGATAAAGGCTATCCGCTTGAATCGCGATTAAAAACACATTACCAGTCCCCAGCGCCAAACACCCACATCAAAATCTCTCTCCATTGATGTAATATACAGCCTTTTTTGTGTTCCTGAAACAAAATCAAAATTTCACGGTTACCCACGTTATATTGCTGCTGCCAGGTTTTTGTTAATTGCTTGTCCAATTCGCGATTCTCTACCGTCTCTTGATTACTTAGTTTACTGCCTAACATAGTGAGAATATATTTGTTCCATTTGTCTAAAACGTTGGTTTAGTTGCAAGTAGCTGTGCTCCCAGCATTGCTCACTGTCTCACTGCAGTCGATGTTTTGTGTTAAACTGATAAATTTCTCCTTAATTTATCCCTGCTACCGCCTCAGGAACCAAATCTCCACGTATTCCTATGTTGCAGATTAGAAAGGCTGAGAGAGCCCAACACTTTCCTATGGAACAGACATGAGAGATTTACAGATCTGCACCAATTGCTGAGTAACAGTCCCCAATGGTTGAAAGGCCACATTGTTTACATGTTTAATATTGATAGGTGGAATAACCTTCTTCAGTATTGATTTAGTTGTGTCTGGTGCTGAACATTTTGGAATCATCAGTGAACAGCCGAATACTGACTTTACGATGGAATGAAGGCCATTGATGCTGCAGCTGCACACGGCCCACAGTTCCTCATGATGCCCACTTTGCATTTGATCGGTCCTTCGAAGGTATGCCTTGATTCACAGGTGCTAGTAACACATAATATAGTGAGCAGTATCTTAAATATGAGGATGAGACTTCCCACTGCCAGGACTGTGTGCTGGCTGTTCCTGCAGATAATATTAGGGACAGATCTAGCGGTGACAAGTAGTTTCGTGAGGAAGTTTCTCTCCTGTTGGTTCTTCCTTTACTTCTCACAGTCTAGCTGCTGTGTATTTGAGGCCTCTAGATGCTGAGTCAGTGGAGACACACTTGGTGATCGACATTGAAGTCCCACGCCCAGAGAGCGTTTTGTGTCCTTGTCACCCTCAAAGCTGACTTCGATTCATTTCCAAAATCGAGGGGATCTGAGTTATTGCGAAGTCTTGATATGGAGGGCAGGAGATGTCCATCATCAGGTAATTTACTTGACTGTCTTGAACTGTAACCGTGATATTTCTCAGGTTCTGGAAGCAATTTTGGGGATGCAGGGTAACTCCTTCCTTGACCGTATCCCCCGGTGTCCCCACCGTGGTGTCTGTCCTGTTGTTGCGACAAGATGTAATCAGGAATGGTATTGAGTCTTCATGAAACCTCATCAATCAGATCTAATTGTGTGTGCATGAAACTCTCATACTGTTTCCGGACCGGGAGTGTTGTGCTGGAGAAGCAAAGCAGTTCTGGCAGCATCCGAGGAGCAGGAGAATCGACCTTTCAAGCATACACTCTCTATCAGGAATGAGACTTGTGGGCGGGGTGCTGAGAGAAAAAATGGGTGGGTATGGAACTGGGGAAGGTAGCTGATAATGCGAAGGTAGATGAGGAAGGGGAGAAGTGATTGGTTGGAGTGGAGGGTGGACCGCATAAGTAGGCAGTCGATGAACAGGTCAAGATGGGTGGCTCCAAGTTCTAGGCTTGGTCATGGGATAAGGATGTGCAGGGGAAATGAGGAAACTGGTGACATTCATATTAATCCAGTGTGGTGGCAGGGTCCCAAGGTGGAAGTTGAGACATTTTTTCTCCAGGCTTTGGGTGGTAAGAGTATGGTGATATAGAAGGATCAAGACCTGAATGGTCTTGGTGGATTGGAAGGTGGGGGTGCAACTGTTCAGCCAAGCGTCGGTGGCGTTTGGTTGGTGCATATGCCCCAGAGATGTTCTCTGAAATGATCTGCAAGTTGGCGTTCTGTCTTTCCGATGTATAGGAGACCACATTGTGAGCAATGGATACAGTAGATTACATTTGTGGAGGTAGAGATAAACTTCTGTTGGAAGTGGAAAGATCGTTTGGGGCATTTCACGGAGCTGATTGAGAGGTGTTGGCGCAGATTTTGTACCTTCTGCTGTGTCAGTGGAAAGTGCCAGGAGTGGGGTGCGTTCTGGTGGGGCGCGTGCAACTGACATGGGAGTTGCAGATGGAATGGTATCTCTGGAACACTGTAAGAAGTGGGACGGAAAAGAATACCTCGTGTAGGGGTCTGTTTGTATTTGGCTGAATTGGCGGAGGATAATGTGAAGTATACAGTGATAGGTGGGATGGAAGTTGAGGATGAGGGGAGTCTATCCTTGCTGCGTTTGGAAGGGTGGCATTCGAGGGCGGAGGTGCGGTAAGTGGAGAGGATGCACTAGAGGGAATCATCAACCACGTGCAGTGGGAAATTGTAATCCATGTTAAAGGAGGACATTTAGTATATTCTATGCCAGAAATGATAATCCTGGGAACAAATGGAGGCGGAGGAATTGGGTAAAAAGAGATGGCGTTTTCAGAGGAGTTAGGATGGGAGGTGGTGTCGTCCAGATAGCTGTGGAGTCAGTAGGCCTATATTGGGTGTCCGTGGTTAGTCAGTGGCTAGAGATTGAGATGGAGTTGCAAAGGTCGACCAAGGGGCGGGGGGGGAAGGTGTCCAGAATTGTCCACGAAGGCGGTGAGCTGTCTGAGTTGGTCCAGGAAGGGGAGGGATATGTCCAATATTGCCCAGGAAGGGGAATGAGATGTCCAAAATGGTCTGAGAAGGATAAGGAAATGTCTGAGATGGTCTTGGAAGGGAAAGGAGATGTTAAAGATTGTCCATGAAGGACAGGGAGGTGTTGGATATGATCCTTGAAGGTTAGTGTACTGTCTAAAATCGTCTATGAAAGAGAAGGAGGAGTCCGAGATAGTCCAGGAAGGGGAGGGAGATGTCTGAGATGATCCAGGCGAACATGAGGTCGAGTGGAATGCGTTTGTGAAGTTGGTGAACCGTTCAACCACCTCACGTTACGTGGGGCTTATACAGTCATCGATGCAGTGAAGGAAAAGGTGAGGGATGATGCCGGTGCAGCCGCGGAAGATTGCCCAAAACATTTTGTACCCAACATTCTATAACTGACATTCCCCGGAGCATTCTGTACCCAACATTCATAACCCGACATTTCCCAGAAAGTTATATCCCAGACAATACTTGTGAACGGCCGGACGTCAGTGAATTTAATAAGCAATTCGATCCCGAAGGAATAGATCCCGTTCGCGGGAGGTGGTGCCACTGTTCCGAAGTCCACTGAGGTAGTTAAAGAGATGAATGCATTTTCCCTGAATTTATATTTTTTCACGACACAGGATAGACCACAATTGGGGAAAAATATAGAAGTTTCCAAACACTGTTTGTCTACAAGGAACTGGGCGATAATCCTTCAGGAGAGCAACTTTTCACGCTCCGTATTGGGAAATGGAAAGAAGTGGTCTCTGTCTGCTCTCGAATGATCGAGTGTGTAAGAATGTTCTGAAAAACCATCTGTTCTTATAGATGTGTCTCTCTGTGTTTGGAGAGGAATGGATTCTTGTGTTTTATGACATTTTGTTCAGTACGTCAGACCTTCCCATTGGTTACTTGAGCTCCAATTATTTTATTAAATCTCTGAATACAATGACATATTGAAAATCTCACTGGGTCCTCAATCAAACTGGTCACTTTACCTCAAGTCTGAAGTGTATGATGTTCCTTTTCCTTCCTTACAGTTCACGTAATGACGATCTGCGTCCTGCTTTATAAAGATTGTGGATTGTCGCCATGTGTTAGACGTTACCTGGGGGCTATGGCAGTGGCGGATCTACTGGTCATTATCCTCGACCTGATAATGAGACACATTCCCATTGTTTATAGGGAAGAGTTTTATTTCCTGAGGCGATCCATCCACGTGTGTAATATCCACGCTGTTCTGCTTTATGCAGCCACTGACTCTTCTGTCTGGTTCACCGTCACTTTCACCTTTGATCGGTGTGTGGCCATTTGTTGCCAGAAGCTGAAAAGTAAATATTGCAATGAGAAAACAGCGGCTGTCGTTCTGGGAACAGTGACTGTGCTCAGCTGTTTAAAGAACATTTTCCAGTATTTTATGGTCACAAGTCGATATATGCTGGGGAACACCCCCTTTTTTGTGATATCACAGACGCTGTTCGATCCTCCCGTGTCTGGGCCGCAATCGAGTTCCTCCATCACATTCTGACTCCGACTCTCCCATTTGTCCTGATTCTTCTACTCAACGTTTTCACTGTCAGACACATTTTCGTGACCAGCAGGGTCCGCAGAAGACTGCGTGCTCACATCAATGGGGTTGCTCAATCTGACACAGAAATGAGGAATCGAAAAAAATCCATCATTTTAATGTTTGCGATCTCGGCCAATTTCATTCTATTATGGTCAACGTTAATTGTGTTTTCTATATGGAAACGGATATGGGATATTGGGCATGGGTCTGTGTATCTAGATTACTTTGTGCGCGATACTGGGATTCATGCTGCAGCTCCTCAGTTGCTGCACAAACAGTATTATTTATGTGGTGACCCAGACTAAGTTCAGACAGCAGCTGGTGAATGTGCTGAAATATCCCTTTACCCAAATTCATCAATTAATAAAATACGCTCATCAATCAATCCACCCAGGATTTTCTTATTTCAATTCAATGTTTCAGCGATGAAGCAGTCAGTCCCTATGGTAACGGACTGAGGATAGCGCTGGTTTGTCCAACCTTACCCCATCGGAGTGTTATAGGGACACATTTCAATGTATCTCGCAACTCAGGGGCCAGTGACAAAAGGCACCATCCCATTCACTGTATCAATATCTTCAAATTGTTAAAAATAAAAATATTCATTAAATAGTGCCACACAGCAGAGTGAACAAATATTGTTTGTCTTTGTGTTGAAGGAGATGAGCTGGAGAGACCGACTCAGCCCCAAGTCCTGGATTTCAAAGAAGGGCTGGGCACCGGGCCCATTGGTCAGGAGTTGGGTTTAATTCCCTCTGTCCTTGCTTTCAGCTCTGGATTTCCCCACTCCAAATTGTACGGGGAAGTGAACGTGATGGTGGAGCATTGTGTAGGTGACTGTGTGTGACAGTGTGGCACAGTGGGGGAATGTCATGGCAGTGAGCATGAGTGTGGGGGAGAATGCGGGGGCATGAGCGTGACATTTGGAGAGTGTGGAGGGTAGTGAGAGTCACAGTGATTGAGTGATGGGCGGGTGAGAGTAACACTAGGGTTTATTCAACAGCGTGTCCATGATTGTGAGGGTTTGTGTGGGGCGCTGAGATTGACGGTGGGGGAGTATGTGTGACTGTGGGCAAGTGTGCGGTGGAGTGAGCATGATGGTAGTTCAGTTTGCAGGGAGTGAGTAAGATTGCGGGGGAGTCTGCAGGGCAGTGAGCATGAAACAGAAGGACTGTGCGCTGGAGAGAGCGTCAGGAGGATTAAGAGAGCAGGGCAGTGAGTGTGAGAGTGAGGGAGATTGCAGGGGAGTTAGCAGTAAGTTGTGGAGTAGTGCAGTGGAGCGAGCCTGATGGTGGGGTGGGGTGAGTGTAGTTAGCCTGACAATGGGAAGAGTGCAGCGGAGTTAATGAGATAGTAGTGGAGTATGTAGAGGATTAAGCGCGAAAATGGAGGGAGTGAACGCGAAAGTGAGCATAATGGTGAGGTGAGTGTGGGTGAGTCAACATGATGATGGGAAGTGTGTGGAGGTGGCCCTCGATAATAGGCACTGGGCGGTGGAGTGAGTGCAACTGTGGTGTGAGCATGATGACGGGAAGTGTGCGAGAGAGTGAAATGATGGTAGGGGACTGTGCAGGGGTGTCAGCAAGACGTTGGGGCAGTGTGAAAAGCAGTCAGTGTGACGGTGAGGAGCGTGCGGGGTATTGATTGGAACATTAGTGTGATGTGGGAGAGTGAGCATGGCAGCGTGGGAAAGTGTGGAAGCATGAGTATGACAGTGGGAGTGTGCAAGGGAGTGAGCGTGTCGCTGGGGGAATGTGTGGGGGAAGAGGACGAATTTGGAGATGTGTGTGCGAGAGTGAATGTGACAGTGGGGTGATACGTGGGGACTGAGAATGATGTTGGTGTGGGCAGGCGTGTTATTATGATAGTGGGAGTGCGTGCAGGGGGGTGAGTGTGACAAGCGGAAGAGTGTGAGTTTCTAAATGTGACAGTAGGAGAGTGTGTGAGGGAGTGAGCGTGATGGTGGAGGAGTGTGTGGATGTGTGAGCGTGACAGTGGGAGAGTGTGTGGTGTGAGCATGATAGTGAGTTTGGTGTGGGAAAGTGAGTCTGGTGCTGGGGAGAGTGCGGCCAGTGAGCATGTCGGTGCAATAGTGTGAAGCAGACGTGAGCATGAGTCTGGAGGAGTGTGCAGGAGAATGAGTGTGACAGTGGGGTGGAGAGCAGGAGAGTGAATCGGATGTTGGTTGGTGTGCGAGAGAGTACTGGTGCGAATTGGGAGTGTGCAGGAGATGTGTATGACGGTGGAGAAGTGTGCAGGAGATGTGTGTGACGGTGGGGGTGAGTGCGCTGGAGTGAGTGTGACGGTGGGTTAGTGTGTGGGGGAGTGAGTGTTTTGGTGCCCGAGTATGTGAGCAGGTGAGATTTACCGTGGGTATTTGTGGATGCAAGTGAGTGCAATATTGAAATAGTGTGTGAGACAGTGAGCGTGACCGTGGGGATGTGTGCATGGGAGTAAGGATTACATTCCGGAAGTGCCTAGTAGAGGGGGCGTGATGGTGGGCTTCTGTGTGTGGGAGACATTGTGACAGTGAGTTGATGTGCGGGCAGTGAGCATGATGGTGGGGAGGATGGGGAGTTTAATGTGACAGTTTGGTCGTGCGCAGGGGAGTGAGTTCAGTGGTGTGTGTGACACTGAGGGACTGAGCGGGGAGTGAGATTGATAGTGGGGACGTGCGAGGGGAGTACATTTGTCAGTGTGGAGCGTGCAGGGGAGGGGGCATTACGTTGGGGGCTTGTGCCAGGCACTGATCATGACGGTGTGAGAGTGTGCGAGGAGGTGTGTGTGACAGTGGGTAAGTGTGCAGGGAAGTGAGTCCGACATTGGGTGAGTGTGCGGCGGAATGAGAGTAAGAGTGGGTATGTACATGATGGTGGGGAAGTGTGCAGAGTGTGAGAGTGACAGTGGTGGAGTGTGAGGGGGAGTGAGCATGAGTTTGGGAATGTGAGTCGTGGTATGAGATTGTCAGTGGTGAAGTGTGTGTGGGCTTGAGTGCAACACTGCTGGAGCATGTTAGGGAGTGTGTGTGATGGTGGTGTGGATACGAGTGAGTGAGTATGAAGGTGCTCGAGTGTGATGGGGTGAGTGTGTGGGTTTCTAGTTTGAGTGGGTGAGTGTGACTGCGGGGTTGGTGCAGGGGACCAAACGAAAGGGTGCAGGGATGGTTTCATGACAGTGCGAGAGTATGCAGTCCTGTGAGCGTGGCAGAGTAGTGAGAGTGATGATGGGGGGTTGCGCGTGGTAATGAGTGTGACAGTGGGTAAATGTGCGCGGGAGTGAGCGTGATGCTGTGGAAGTGTGCACGCAACTGAGCACGAGGCTGGGGGAGTGTGAGCGAGACATTCAGTGAGTGTGTTAGAGAGTCAGTGTGATGGTTGTGGAGTGTCCAGGGTTTTTTTGTGACAGTGGGTGAGTGCCCAGCGAGTGAGTGTGATTGTGGGGAAGCTTGAGGGGGAGTTACTGAGACTATGTGGGAGTATGCGTGCAAGTGGGAGTTAGAGTTGGGGAGAGTGTGGTGCAATGGGTGTATCATTGGGCGAGTGTCTAAGCAAGTGAACGTGACGGTGGATTAGTGTACTCGGGAGTGAATATGACGTTGTGGTCTAATGTGGGCGAACGAGTGTAACAGTTAGAGTAAGTGCCCGGTGGAGTGGCATGATGGTGGGTGTGCATGAGAGGAAGTACGACGGTGGGGGATTGAACAGGGTAGTGAGTGAGATGGTGGGCGAGCATGCCGGGGAATGAGGGTGATTGTTGGGGATTGTGCAGGGGAATGAGGGTGACAGTCGGGGCGTGTGCTGAGGAGGTAGTATGACGGTGGGAGAGGGTTTGGGTGATTGAACATGACGGTGGGGGAATGCGAGTTGAGTGTGTGAGGTAGTGGGCGAGAGTGCGAAGGGGTGAGCATGACAGTGATGAAATGACAGGAGAATTGAGACTGCCAGTAGTGGGCAGTGTGAAGAGTAAGTGTGATAATGGGAGAGTGTAGAGGGCATCAATAGTAATGGTGGTGAGCATAGTTGGTAGTATGAGCGATCGTGGGGTACTGTGATGGGGAGTGACCGTGAGGGTAGGAGTGTGTGATGGAAAGTGAGCGTGATAGTGGATGATATGCGGGAAGTGGGGCTGATGTACGGGAACTGTGCAAGGGAGACAGCGTGATAGTGGGCGAGTGTGTGAGGGTTGAGAGTGATGACTGAGCATTGTGCATGGTAGTGAAAGTGACTATGGGGTATTGAGCATCGGACTGAGTATGATGGTGATGACTGTGAGGGATGTTGTGGATGAAAGACTGCAGAAGAGGGTCTGATGGTGGGGGATAAGCACGGGAGTGAGCATAGTGGTGGGAGGTTGTGCAGGGGACATACAGTGATGGTGGCAGAGTGTGTGATGAAGTGAGAGTGACGGTGGTGCAATCCGCAGGTAGTGACAGTGATGGTGGCAGAATGAGTTGGAAAGCCAGAGTGAGGGTGGGGGGAATGCAGGAGAGTTGAAGAAACAGTGCGGGGTGCGTACGGTGGATGTAAGTGTGATGTTGGGGACTGTGTCAACGTGAGTATGGTGGTGCAGAGTGAATAGGGGAGTGAGTGTGATTGTGGGGGACGGTGCGTGAGAGTGCGTGTGACAGTCATCGTGTACCGCGGGGAGTGGGTGCTGCGGTGGGGAGCGTGTTGGGGAGTGACTGCCACATTGGCGTAATATATAGGTTTGTGAGAGTGACAGTTTGATGCAGGGCAGTAGGGGTGACGGTGTGTTCTTGTGATGGTGTGTCAGTATGATGGTGGGACAGTGTGTGGGGGAGTGACTTTCACTGTGGGAAACTGTGTACCGGTAATGTGTGATGGTGAGTGTGTGTGTCGGGAGTGAGGGTAGTGATGGGTAGTGTGCAGGGGAGTGGGTGCGGTGGTCGGGGAGGCTGCGCGAGAGTGGGAGTAATGGAAGAGATGTGTCTGGGTTGTTGAGTGGTCTGATGGGGGAGCATGTTGAGGAGTGAGTGTCACATTGGGGTAGTGTACCGGTTTGCGAGAGTGACAGTATAATGCAGGGCAGTGGGGGTCACGGTGGGTGAGTGTGGGGATGAGCGGGTATGATGGTGGGCAGTGTGTGGGGGAGTGAGGTTCACTGTGCCAAGCTGTGCGGCGGTAGTGAGTGTGATTGGGGGTGTGTGTATGTGGGAGTGAGAGTAACAGTCGGGGAGTGAACATGAAGTTGGTGAATTGAGAGGCGGTGTGAGCATAACGGTGGGAGTGAATGCCACAGCAGGGGCTATGCGGGGGACTGGGCGTGATGGTGGGTAGTGAGCAGGAGATTGAGCATGTATTTGAGGAAGTGAGTGACAGTGTGAACGTGACGGTGGGTGAGAGTGTGTGGAAGTGAGTGTGACAGTGGGGGAGTGTGTGGGGTTGTGAGCATGATGGTAATGGAGTCAGTGGGGGCTTAAGAGTGATGGTGACGAGTTTGTGGGGTAGTAAGCGTGATTGGTTGCACTTGGGGAATGTGTTGGGGAGTGTCCGTGATGCTGGAGTGTGTGTGGTGAAGAGGGAATGATTGTACGGGAACGTTCGTTGGACTGAGCGTGACGATGGACAACGCAAATGGGGCGTAGGTGTGATGGTTGGTAGTGTGCGGGATTTAGAGGATGAGGGTGGAGTAGTATGCGGGATTTTGAGCCATGACGGTAACAGAGTGTGCAGTGGACAGTTGGTGACGTTAGACGAGAGTCTGTGGGGATGAAGCTGACAGTGGGGGAGTGAGCAAGGTAGTGAGAGTAATTTGGGGGGATTGTGCTGGGGAGAGAGCGTGACAGTGGCAGAGTGTATGGGCAAGTGAAAGTGATAGTGGGGGTGTGCATGGGGGAGTGACAGTGGCGGTAGTGGAGCGTGTGGTGGAACTGAGCATGACGGTGGCGAAGTATCTGGTGGAGTAACCGTGACAGTTGGGAAGTGTGCATGGGAGTGAGAGTAACAGTGGGGAAGTGTGCAGGAGAGGTGAGAATGACGTTGGGGGACCGCGTGCAGGGCAGTGAGAGTGACGGAGACGTGGTGTGCGGGCACGTGAGCAAAATGGTAGGTAATTGTGCAGGGGAGTCAGCGCCATGGTAGCAGAGTGTATGGAACATTGAGTATGACTGTGGCGGCGTTTGCAGGGCAGTGAGTGTGACAATGGTTTGGTCTGTTGGGGAGTGAGCATGCTGGCGTAAAAGAGAAGGGGGAAAGTGAGTGTGACAGTTGGGGAATGTGTGGGGAGTGAGGGTAATGGTAGGGGAATATGAAGAGGATTAAATGTGACAGAGTGGACTGTGAAGAGGTGTGTGTGTGCGTGTGTGATGACGGGGGAGCATGTGGGAGAGTGAATGTGACAGTGTCGCAGTGTGTGGGCGAATGAGCATGACAGAAGAGGATACTGCACAGGAGTGAGAATAATGGTGAGGGATGTGCGGGTGAGAGAACATGAGAGAGGGGTGTGCGCTGAGTACTGAGAGTGATGATGGGGGTGTGAGTGGGCGAGTGAGAGTGATAGTGCGGGAGGGCGCGGGGCAAGTGATTACGAAAGTGGGAGAGTGATGGAGGAAGGAGTGTCATGTTGGAGACTGTGTGAGGGACTGAGTATGATGGTGGCAGAGAGCACGGGGTAGTGAGATTGACAGTGTGGAGAGTACGGGGAAGTGAGTATGACTATGAGGAATAGTGTAGTGAGCAGGTTGCAGTGCAGATGTGTGTGTGGGAGAGTGAGGATGATGGTGGTGAAGTCGGCTGGATAGTGAGAGTGACGGTGAGGGAGTGTGTGGGGTAGTAAGAGTGATGTTGTGGGAGAGCATACGGAAAGAACGTGTGATAGTCGGCGAGTGCGTGTGGGGGTGAGCGTGACGGTGGGGAAGAATGCGGAGCAGAAAAGGTGACGGTGGGGGAGTGAGCAGGTGAGTCAGAGAGCCAAAGGGGATTGTGTTGAGGAGTGAGAGAGATGGTAGAGGAGTGAATTGGGGTTTAAGCGTGACAGTTGGGGATTGGGCTGGGGAGTCAACGCGACAGTGGGTGAGTGTGTGTGGATGTGAGAGTGGTGGTCGGGTGTTTATGGGATAAGAGAGAGCTAAGGTGGGGGAATGTGCGTGGGGGAGAGTGTCATGATGGGGGAGTGTGTGCGGAGTGCACATGATTATGTGAGTTCATGTGGGAGAGTGAATGTAGCAGGTGTGGAGTGTGTGGGGAGTGAGAGTGATAGTGGGAGATTGTGAAGGGGAGTGAGCGGAACAGAAGAGAAGTGTGCAGAGAAGTGCACATTACGGTGGGTGTGTGTGTGGGAGAGTAAGCATGATGGTGTAAGTGGGTGCGGGAGAGTGAGCGTGACAGTTGTGGAGCATGCGGGAAAAGCGAGTGCGACGGTGGGGGACAATGTAGAGGCATGAGGTTGACAGTAATGCTGTGTGTGGTGGAGCGACAGTGACAGTGGCGAAGTGGGCAGTGGAGGGGAGTGATATTGGGGTTGTGTGTAGGGCAGTGAATGTGACAGAGGTTTGGTCTGTGGGGTGTGAGGATAATTGTGTGAGTGTGTGCAGGAGAGTGTGCATGATGGTGCATGAGTATGTGGCGGAGTGAGCAGGGTGGGAATGTAAATGTAACACTGCGGGAGTGTGAAAGTCAGTGAGTGTGGCAGTGGTTTGGTATGTGGAGAGTGAGAATGATGGTATGAGTGTCTGCAGCAGAGTGAGTGTGACCGTGGCCAGTATGCAGGAACGCGAGAGTTTCAGAGGTGCAGAGTGCGGGGGAGTGAATGTGTCGGTGGGAGCGAGGTGGAGGAGCAAGTGGGACCGTGGGGGAGTGTGTTCGTCAGTGAGGGTGCAGGTGGTGGAGTGTCTGTGGAGTGAATGCAATAGCGGGGAAGTGTGTTGGGGTGTGAGAGTGACGGTAGGGCAGAGTACACAGGGGTGTGAGTAATGCCTGTTGGAGTTTGCAGAGAGTAGACATGACAGTGGGGAAGTGGGCAAGTGCCCAGGGGAGTGAGCTCGCTTGTAGGTAGTGTCGGGGCAATGACCATAACGGTGTGGGAGAGAGTATGACAGTGGGGGTTTGTCTGGGGTGGTGAGCGAGATGGTAGAATAGTGTGCTGTGGAGTGATATTGAGTGGAGTGGGCAGAAGAGTCAGTATGACACAAAAGGATTGTGTGGAGGAGAATGCCTGTCTCTGGGGGAGTGTGCGGGTGAGTGAATGTGACAATGTGGCAGTGTATGGTGAAGGGAGCGGGCTAATGTTTGAGAGTGCAGAAGACTGAAGTTGATGCTGGTGGATGATGGCAGGGCGACAACATGACAGAGGAGGAGTGTGCGCAACAGTGGGGGCGTGTGCGGGAGAGTTAGTGTGGCATATGCAGGGAAGTAAGCATGACAGAGGACAAGAGTGCTGTGGAGTGAGAGTGGCGGTGGATAAGTGCGTGGGGAAAGTGAATGCCATGCTGAGAGAATCTGTGGGTGACTGAGCACGTCAGAGTCAGTACGGGCAATGAGATTCACGGTGGGGTACAGTGGAGGTAGGTGTACGTGACAGTGGGCGAGTGTGCAAGGAAGTGAGAGTGGCGTTGGGGCTGTGTGCAGCGCAGTAATTACGAGGGTGGGTGAGAGTGTGGGGAAGTGAGCTTGATGGTGGCAAAATGTTCAGTGTAGTGGGCATGACGGTGGGGGTGAATGTGGGGGAGTGAGTGTGATATTGTGGGTGTCTGCAGGGCACTGAGTGTGACAGTGGTTTTATGTGGGAGAGTGAGAATGATGGTGTGAGTGTATGCCAGAGAGTGATCATGACATTTGGGGAGTTTGCAGGTGAGTGAGCGAGAGCGGGCAGTGTGCAGAGAAGTGAGCGTGGCAGACGGGGATGTGCGGGGGAGTGTGCATAATGGTGTGTGTTTACGCAGGAGAGTGAGTGTCACATTGGTCAGAGTGTTGCGCAGTGAATGTGACAGAGGTGGTGAGTATAGGGGAGTAAGGGTGACAGTCTGAGGTATGCAGAGGTGAAAACTTAACAGAAAGGAGATGTGTGTGGTTCTGACACTGTGGGAGTGTTTTGGGGAGTGAGCATGTCAGTAGGAGAGTGAGCGGGGGAGTGATTGTGACGGTGGGGCAGTCTGCTGTGCTTGAGCTTGATGGTGGAGGAGTGAGTGGGTAGTGAGCGTAACGGTTGGGGAGTCAGCAGTGAAGCGAGGGTGACGGCGGGGTAGCGTCTAGATGTGTGTGGATGACGATGTTGGAGTTTGAAGGGAGAGCGCATGACCTTGGAGGAGTGTTTGGTTGAGAGAGTGAGAGAGTGAGAGATTGCGACGGTGGCAGAGAGTATGGGGGAATAGTTTTTACACTGAGGAAGTGTCCGGTCGAGTGAGCGTGAAATTAGAGTAGCTTGTAAGGTGGTGACTGTGTCGGTGGGTCACGAGAGTATTTTCGTTCCAGGGGAGAGAGCATGCCAGCGTGGGAGTGAGTGTGACAGTGGATAACGTTGCAGGGAAAACCTGTGCCGGTGGGGAAGTGTGTGGAGGAATGAGTGTGAGGTTGCTGGTGTGTACGGGCAGTGAGCCTGACTGAGGAGCAGGGTGCAGGTGAGAGATTCTAATTTCTGGGAAGTGTCGGAACAGTGAGTGTGACGGCGGGAGTGTCTGGAGAAGTGAGGGTGACACTGGAATAGTGAATAGGGGAGTGAGCGTGATGGTCCGACAGTGTGCACTGGAGTGAGCGTGATGGTAAGTGGTTTGAGCGGATTCAGCATGATGGTGTAGGAGTGAGTGCGACCGTGTGTGAGTGTGCATGGAATACAACTGACGGTGGGGTTTGTGTGTGGACTACGTGGCTTGACGGTGGTGGAGTTTATGGGGGAGCGAGCCTGACTGCCAGAGAGTAGATGGGGAGTGAGTGTGACGGTTGAGCAGAGTCCGGGGGTGTGAGCGTGACAGAGTGGGATTGCACAAGTGTTTGAGTCAGATGGTGGAGGAGAGTGCGGGCGAGGGAACATTACGGTGCCGAAGAGTGTTGGGAGTGTGCATGGGCGTGTGGGAGAGTATATGAAATTTTGCCTGACAATGTGGGAGTGGGCGAGAGAGTGAATGTGAAGGTGATGGATTTGCGGCTGTGTAAACATGCCTGTCGATCAGTGTGTCGGGGAATAAGTGCGATGGCGGGCGTGTGAGCGGCGTAGCGAGTGAGATGGGACAGAGAACATAGATCATAGAACAATATAGCGCAGAACAGGCCCGACGGACGTCAATGTTGTACGGACCTATGAACTATTCTCAGCTCGTCCCTCTACACTATACAGTCATCATCCATGTGCTCATCAAAGGATTGTTTAACTACATCAGCAGGTAAGGCAGTCCACGCCCTTAGCTCTCTCTGAATAAACAACCTGCCCTTGACATGTTTCTTAAATTTAGGATCCCTTAATTTGTAGTTTTGCCCTCTCATACAAGCTGACATCATCAACCTCGGAAAAGGTTTCTACTTTTTGCCTGATCTAATCACCTGAACATCCTGTATGTCTCTATTAAATCGCCCTACAGACATCTTCTTTCCAATGAGACCATATCCCCACTTAGCCTTCTTCTTTCCAATGAGAACAAGCCGTATCTCAGCCGTTCCTCATAAGACTGTCCCTCCAGACAAGTAATGCTCAGGGAGTGTGTAGGGGTGAGTGCATGATGGGGTGTGGAGTGTGTGTGGGGGGGAGTGATCATGATGATGGGATAGATAGTTTGGATGCAAGTGTGATGGTGGCGTGACTGCGTGGGAGTGAGGGTAACTTTTGGGAGTGTATGGGGAGTGGGAGTGACGGTGGGAGAGTGTGTGTGGAGTGAGCATAACGGCGAGATAGGTGCGTCGGGGACAGAGAGTGCAAGTACAGTGGTGCATTGAGTGGGGGGAGTGACTGACGTTGGGTAAAATATGGATGAGTGAGTGTGATGGTTAGTAGTGTGTGGGGGAGTTATTAAGACTTTGAACGATTGTGTCGGGAAGGGAAACTGATGGTGTAGGAGTGTGTGCGGGAGTGAGTGCGATGGTGAAATCGTTTGCAGGAGAAGGTGTGATGGTGGGGGAGTATTCGGATACGTGAGTGTGACGCTGGGAGTGTTTGAGGACAGTGAGCGTGACAGTACTGTAATCTGTGTGAGAGGATGCCTGATGGTGGGGAATGTGTGACAGAGTATGCGTGATGTTGGGGGTCTCTGTGGAGGAGTGAGAGTGATGGTAGGTGAGTTTGCAGGGACGTGAGTCTGATAGTGGACAATGAGCGGGGAGCAAGTGTGATATTGGAGGATTGTGTGAAGAAGGGAATTGACAGGGAAGAGTGTACGGGGCAGTGAGCAAAACAGCAGAGGAATCTATGGGGCAGTTAGCCTGACGGTGCAGAGAATGCAGTGGAGTGAGCGTGACGGTACGGAGTGATGATTGTGATTGTGGGACTGTGTGCTTGAGAGCAACCATAACGTTCGGGTATTGAACAGGGGAGAAGGTTGAAGTTGGAGGAATGGGTGGGGCAGTGAGCCTGGTGGTGGACTCGTGTGCACGGGAGTGAGGGTGTTTGTGGTCTTGAGTGCAGGGACTGAGCATGACGTTATGCGAATGTGTGGGGGAATGAGCATGACAGTGAGGTACTGTCTGGGAAGAGAACATGGCAGTGGAGATTTTGTGGAAGAGTGAGTGTGACCGTGGTGCTATGTGTTGGGAATGAGCGCGACGGTGGGCTATTATGGAGGAGTGAGAATGACAATGGTGCAGTACGTGGGGTAGTGAAGCTGACGGTGGGGAATGTATGACGGAGACTGTGTGATGTTGGGGGACTCAGCAGAGGAGTGGGAGTGACGGGAGGTGTGTTTGCAGGGGTATGAGCATGACTGTGTAGTAGCCTGTGGGGATTTGCGCATGATGGTGAGGTAGCGTGTGGGGGAGTGAGTGCGATGGTTGTTGTGTGCGGGGAGTGCGTGAGACAGTGGGGGAGTGACTGTATCATTGGACAATTGTGCATTGGAGTGAATGTAGTAGTTGGAGTGTGTGTGGGCGAGAGAACGTGACAATGTAGGACTCTAGTGGGGAGACAGCAAGATGGAGGGGTAGTGTGCGAAGGAGGAGGAATGATGGTGGTTGAGTGTGGTTTGGAGTGAGTATGCCGGTGGAGGTATGTGTGGGGGAATGAGCATGATGGTGCGGTGAGAGCAGGGGAGTTCGAGTGACGGTGGGGGGAGTGTGCAGAAGTTGAATGTGTCAGTCGTGGAATATGTGGAAGAGTGAGCGCAACATTGGGGGATTTCACGGCCAGTGTGAGTAACGGCGGGGGAGTGAGGTGTGGAGTGAGTGTGTCGGGATAAGTGTGCTGGCGAGTCAGAGTGACGGTGGGGAATAGTAAAGGGGATTCTGGATTAGTGGAGCTGGAAAAGCACAGCAGTTCAGGCAGCATCCGATGAGCAGTAAAATCGACGTTTTGGGCAAAAGCCCTTCATCAGGAATACAGATCCACCGTCACGTTTGCACAGCCACAAATCCATGACCATCACATTCAATCTCTCGCCCACTCCCACATTGTCAGGCAAACTTCCGTATACTCTCCCACACGGCCACGCACACTCTCCAACACTCCACCGCACCGTAATGTACCCTCGCCCGCACTCTCCTCCACCCTCTGACTCAAACACTTGTGCAATCCCGCTCTGTCACGCTCAACTCAATCCTCTATCCACTTCTCTGTATTCCAGATGAAGCCTTTTGCCCGAAACGTCGGTTTTAATGCTCCTCGAATGCTGCCTGAATTGCTGTGCTTTTCCTGCACCACGAATCCAGAATCTGGTTTCCAGCATCTGCAGTCATTGTTTTTGACCCAATAATGTAGGGGAGTCAGCATGTTAGTTGGAGTGTGTGCAGCGAAGTGAGCGTGTCACTGGGACAGTGACTGTGATAGTTGTCCATTTTGCACGGAAGGAGCGTTAGGATGGGGGAGTGTGCAGGGGAGTGTGCGTGTTGGTGGCGGAATGTGCCAGGGTAACTGTGGGGAAGAGTATGGGGGACTGAACGTGATGGTAGGGAATGTGCAGGGGAGTTATCATGACATTTTAAGAGAGTGCGCGGAAGACAGCGTGATAGAAGGGGATTGTGTCAGGATTGTGAGGGTGATGGTGGGGGAGTCTGCGGGAGTGTAAACGTAGCGATGGGAGAGTGTCTGGGAGAGTGATTATGACGGTGTGGGAGTTTGTGGGAAGTGAGCACGATGGTGGAGGTTTGTGCAGTTGAGTGAGAATGATGGTGGCGGAGTGTGTGTCTCAGTGGAGTGGTGTGAGTGTGACTGTAGCCCAGTGAGCGATAGAGTGACTGTAACAGTAAAGAGTGGACAGGGGAGCGAGCGTGATGGTTGTGGTGTATGACGGGGAGTGAGCGTGATGGCAGGGAAGTGTGCAGAGGAATAAGTGTAATGATGTGCATGACGGTGGGGGACTGAGTGTAAGCTACCGAGGAAGCGTGTCAGTATTGGAGTGTGCCAAGGAGTGACAGCGACGGTGGGAAAATGTGCCGAGGAGTGAGAGTGATGATGGGGGTATGTACGCAGGAGTGTGGGCGATTTGGATGGTGTGCATGGGTGTGTGTGTATGTGCTGGAGTAATTCTGGTAATGGTGTGTATATGGGAGATGTGTGAATGTGATGTTCGCGGTGTGTGCAGGAAATTGAGCACGACGACGGTAGGGGAATGATTGGATGAGTGACTATGATGATGGGGTTTTGCGGGATCGTGAACATTTCAGTGGGTGTGTATGGGGAGGAAGTCGGCGTGAAGATGACTTCACGGGAGAGTGATCTAGATGTTGGTGGTACATGTGGGAGTATGTTCATGAAGTGGGTGGGCATATGGGGGAGTGTTCATGACGGTGGCGAGTGTACAGGAGATTGATCGTGACAGTGGGGTTTTGTGCAGGACAGTGAGCGTGCTGGTAGGGGAATATGCATAACATTAAGGATGACAGTGAGGGAGGATTTTGTGCAGCGTGACTATGATGAAAGGGGAGTTGCACAGCGGAATGAGCTTGACAGTGTCAGAGTGTGCGGGGTAGTGTGTATGATGGTGATGGTCTGTATTTTGCAGTGAGTGTGAGGGCAGGCGAGTGAGTATAACAGTGGACCACTGTGCAAGGGAGAGAGCATAACAGTGGGAGATTTTCCGGGGATTGAGCATGATGTTGTGAGATGCTGGGGGAGTATGCGTGGCAGTCCTGGTGTGTGCTGTGGAGTGAGTGTGAAGGTTGTGCAGTATGCAGGTATACGTGCGTAATGGTGAGGGTGTGTGTTGGGAAGTGAGCGAGAAAGTGAGGAAGTGTGTGGTGCAGTGAATATGATGTGGGAGAATGTCTGGGGGAGTGAGCTTATCAGTGGCAGGATAACCGGGGGAGTGAGCGTGATGGTGATGGAGTGATGGTGAGTGGGTCAGGGGAACTGTTTTGGCGTGAGAGTGAGGGTGTCTGAGTGACGGTCATGGAGTAATGTAAGGGTGCCTGGGTGACAGTGGTGGATTTTTGTGAGCGAGTCGGTGTGATGCTCAGGGAGGGATTGTGAGGACTGTCAGGGTGATGTTGATGGCGTGAGTGTGAGAAGGTTTGTGTCATGGTGAGGGTGAGAGTAGGAGTTCGGCAGGGTGGCAGGGATGAGGGGTTCAAGTTGTGGGTGACGGAGTGACTGTGATGCGTTCATGGTGATGGTGACTGCGTGTGATGCTGTAAGCGTAATATTGATGGATTGAGTGTAAGAGGTCAGTTTAATGACTGTGAGGTGGTCAGTTTGACGGTGATGGAGAGAGTTTGAGAGGGTCATGTTTACAGTGCTTTAGTGACTGTGAAGGGGTCAGGCTGATGGTGACAGAGTGAGTGTGAGGACGTGACGCTGATGGTGACAGACTGAGTGAGAGGAGCTCAGTGTGGTCGTGATGGAGGGAGTGTGAGGGGGTCAGGGTGACGGTGATGGAATGACTGTGAAGACGTCAGTGTGACACTGATGGAGTGAATTTGAGGAGGTCAGTGTGACGGTGATGGAGGAAGTATGAAGAGGTTTTTGTGACGGTGATGGAGAGAGTATGAGGTGGCCAGTATGCTGGTGATGAGAGCGTGTGAGCGGGTCAGCATGATAGTCACTGACTGAGTGTAAGGGTGTCAGGGTGACGGTGATAGTAAGAGTAGGAGGGGGTGCAGTTGACGGTGAAGGTGTTAGTGTGGAGGTGATGAAGAAATTGCTGAAGTGAGCATAAGGAGCTCAATGTCATGTTGATACAGTTAGTGTGAGGGGGTCAGGGTGACGTTGACAGAGTCAGTCTGAGGGGTACAGAGTGGCGGTGATGGAATAAGTGCGAGTAGGTCAGGGTGAAAATGATGGAGTGAGCGTGAGTGGTTAGGTTAATGGTGAGAGAGTGAGCATGAGAATGTCAGGGTGACAATGATGAAGAGAGTGTGAAACGACCTATGTTATGGTGATGGAAAGAGCTTGAGATGGTATTGATTGCAAATGGTTTAGTGACTGTGAAGGGGTCAGGCTGGTGGTGACAGGGGATTGTGAGGGTTTCAGGGTTACAGTGATGGAGTGTGTGAGAGGCGTCCAGGGTTATATGATGGAGTGAGTGTGGGGATTGCGAATGAGTGAATGTAAGTGCGCCAGGATGACGGTGATGGAGTGAGATTGAGGCGGTCAGAGTGATGTTGAGAGATGGGATGTGAGGGTGTCAGGATGACAGCGATGGAGAGTTGACGTCCACACAGTCACTCCGTCACCATTACAGTGATACCCGAGCACTCCCTTATCACCACCACACTGACCTCCTCACACTCCTCTGTCACAATCAGCCTCATGTCCTCACGCTCACTCTGTGACCATCAACCTGACCCCTTCACAGTGATACACCACTGTAATCATGACCCTTTCAAATCTCTCCATCATTGTCAAATTGACCGTCTCACACTCTATTCGTCACTCCCAGCCTGACACCCTCACGCTTGCTCCATCATTTGCGCCCTGAACGACTCACACTAATTCCGTCACTGTCACTATGACGCCCGAACACTCACGTCATCACCGTCTCCCTGACCACCTGACACTCATTAAACTGACCCCTTGCACTCAGTGCATCAATGTCACTATTTCTCGATCACACGCAGTCACCATCACCATGAACCCATGACATTCACTGCGTCGCCCATAATTTGATTACCTCAAACTTGCTCGCTGTCACCCTGCCCGACTCTGACTCACACTCTCACCATGACCTTGACCTCTTCACACTCACGCCATCACCACCACCCTAGTACTCCTCACACTCACTCTCTCAGCATCACCTCGACCCACTCACAAAAATCCGTCACTTTCACCCTGGCGTCCTCACACCCATTCCATCACTGTCATCCTGAACCCTTCACACTTACTTCCTCACGGTCAACGTTACACTCTCACACTCACTCAGTCATCATCACTCTGACCCGCTCACTCTCACTGCATCATCGTCGCCCTGGCTCACTTACATTCACTCCATCACAATGACGCTGACACCCTCACACTCACTCCGTGACTGTTACTCTAACCCAGTACACCCACTCCGTCACTGTCAACCTCACCCCCTGACATTCACTCGGTCATGGTTACACTAACTCTCTTTCACTCACACCATCACCTTCATCCTAACGCTCTCATGCACACACCATCACCGTGACGCAGACCTCCCCACTCTCACTCTATCATATTTATCCTTCATGCCTCTCACCCACTACATAAATGTCACTCTGACTCCCTCACATTCTCGCAGTCACCATCACTCCGCCCACCTCACACTCACTCGGACATGGTCAACCTATCTCCCTCTCCGTCGCTCCATCACCATCACTCTGACGCTTTCACACTCGCTCCATCACTGTTAGAATGACCTCCTCACATTCAGTCCATCACTGCCACACTGACGTCCACACAGTAACCCTGTCACCATTACAGTGACCCCCTCACACTCCCCTATCACCACACACCGACCTTCCCACACTCACTCTGTCACAATTAGGTTCATGTCCTCACATTCACTTTGTCGCCATCAGCCTGACCCCTTCACAGTCATTACTCCACTGAATCCATGACTCTGTCAAACTCTCTCCATCACTGTTAACCTGTTGATCTCATATTGTATTCATCACTCGGTCATGGTCACCCTAACTCCCTCTCATTCACACCATCACCATCACTCTGACGCTCTCACACTCACTCCATCACCGTGACGCATACTTCCCCACACTCACTCAGTCACATTCATCCTGAACGCCTCTGCCCCTCTCAAAAACTGCCATCCTGACACCCTCAGATTCATTCTGTCACCATCACTCTGACCACCTCACACTCACTCGGTCATGGTCACCCTAACTCCCTCTCACTCACACCATCACCATCACCTGATCCTCTCACACTCACTCCATCACAGTGACGCGGAATTCCCCACAGTTACTCCATCACATTCATCTTGAACTCCTCTCACCCACTCCATCACTAACACCCTCACATTTATCTGTCACCATCTCGGTGAACCCCCTCACCCTCACTCCATCACCCTTACTCTGACGCTCTCACACTCACTCCATTACCGTGACGCTGACTTGCCCACACTCACTCCGTAATATTCACCCTGAATGCCTCACACACACTCCATCACTGTCACTCTGACACCCTCAAACTACTCTGCCACCATCAGGCAGACCCCTTCACAGACAGTAAACCACTGTAACCATGACCGTCTCAAACTCTTTCCATCATCATCACACTGACAGTTTCACACTCCCTTCGTCACTGTCACCCTGATATCCTCGCACTCACTCCCTCACTATTAAACTGACCCCTCACATTCACTCCATCGCGCTCACTGATTCACCATCAAACTTGCCCACTCACACATTTTGTCACTCTCACCCTGACCCCCTCACACTCATTCCATCACTGTTCCCCTGTTCCCCTCACACTTACTTCATCACGGTGACACTTACACTCTCACACTCACTCAGTCACCGTCAACTCTGAACAAATCATACTCACTCCATAACCATCACACTGAACCGCTCACTGTTACTCCATTATCACACACTACCACCACACTGACCTCCTCTCACTCACTCTGTCACCATCAGCCTCAGGTCCTCAAACTCACTCTGTTGGCATCAGCCTGACCCCTTCACAGTCACTACACCACTGAAACCATGACTTCAAAGTCTCTGCATCACCTTCAAACTGATGGTCTCATGCTTTATGCGTCACTACCACCCTAACACCCTCACATACACTCCTTCACCATTAAACTGACTTATCACATTCACTCCATCACTTTTATCCCGACCTACTTGCACTTACTCCATCACCGTCACTCTCTCCCACTCAGACTGACTCTGTCAACGTCAGCATGACCCGCTCACACTTACTGCGTCACCAATACACTGACCTCCTCATAGTCACTACAGCAATTTCTTCATCACTTCCTCACATTCACTCACTCACCGTCAACCTCACCCCCGCATACTAAAAATCTCAACGTCACCCTAACCCCCTCACTCTCATTTCGCGACAGTCGTGCTGACCAATCACACTCCTCCATCACTGTCACACTGACCTGCTCACACTCACTGTCACCATCACCCTCACGTCCTCACACTCACTCTTGTTTCCATCACACTCACCTCATCACATACATTTTCTCGGTGACGGAGTGACTGCATTGACGTAAGTGTGATACTGATGGAGTGAATGTGAGGAGGTCGTTGTGACAGTAATGGAGGGAGTGTGAGAACGTCCGGGTGATGGTGATGGAGTGAGTGAGAGGGGGTTTGGTTGCCCATGACCGAGTGAGTGTGAGGTGATAGAGAGTGAACAGGTCAGAGTGATGTTGATGGCGAGAATGAGAGGTATTAAAGTGATCGGGACTGAGTGAGTGTAAGAGTGTAAGGTTGACCGTGATGAAGTAAGTGTAAGGGGATCAGGTTGACGGTGATGGAATGAATGTGAGTGGCCAGCGTGAAACTGACGAAAATGCGTGAGGGAGTCATTCTGATGGTGAAAGAGTGAGTGTGGTGAAGTCAGTGTGAGTGTGAAGGGAGGGTTGTGGTGCGTGAATGAGTGCGAGTGGGTCTGGGTATCTGTTTTGGCGTGAGTGTGAGGGGGTCTGAGTGACGGTCATGGAGTAGTGTGAGGGTGCCAGGGTGACAGTGACAGATTTTTGTGAGCGGCTCGGGGTGATGCTAAAAGAGTGAGTGTGAGGAATGTCAGTGTGGTAATGATGACTTGAGTGTGAGGAGATCAGGGTCATCGTGAGGTTGTGAGTGGGACTAGGGCGGGGTGGCAGCGAGAGTTTGAGGGGATCAAGTTGTGGGTGACGGAGTGAGTGTGATGGGTTCATGGTGATGGTGACTGGGTGTGTGATGGGGTAAGGGTGACATTGATGCATTGTGGGTAAGGTGTCCGTGTAATGGTTACGCAGTGAGTGTGAGGTGATCAGGGAAACGGTGACAGTGTGAGTGTGCGGGGGTCATAGTGACAGTGACGAAGATAGTGGGAGGGAGTCGTGGTGATGGGGATGGAGTGTGTGTGAGCTGGTGAGGGTGACAGTGACGGAGTGAGTGTGAGATTGAGGATATGAAAGTTACAGTAACGGAGTGAGTATGAGGGGGTCAAGATGACAGTGATGGAGTGAGTGTGAGACGCTTAGGCTGACAGTGACAGACTGATGTGTTTAGCAATAATGGTGACGATGAAGGAGTTTGTGTGATGGGGCCAGGGTGACGGTGATAGAGTGAATGTGTGGGGGTGAGTGTAACAGTGATGGAGTGAATGTGAGGTATTCAGAGTGAATGTGATGTAGTGAGTGTGCGAGTGGAATGGTGACGGTGATGGAGTGAGCATGAGAGTGTCAGGGTGAAAAAGTGAGTGTGAGATTGAAGGTTCAAGATGACAGTGACGGACAGAGTACAAGGAGGTCAGTGTGACAGTGACGAGTGAGTGTGAGGGGGAATGGTGATGCCGATGGACTGATGGGTGATGGTGATAGTGTAAGTAAGAGAGGGTCAGAGTGACGTTGATGGAGTGAGTGTGAAGTGATAAAGGTGACAGTGATGTAATGAATGTAAGTGTGTCAGGGTGAAATTGATAGAGTTAGTGTAATGTAGTCAGGATAATGGTGAGGGAGTGAGTGTGAGTGGGTTAGACTAATGGTGTTTGTGTAAGTGTGAGTGGGTCGGAGTGACTGTGGCGGAGTGAGTGTGAGAGTGTCCGGGTGAAAGTGATGTATTTTTGTGAGCGAATCAGGGTGACCATGACAGTGCGAGTGCAAGGGGTGTCGGGGTGATGGCAATGGAGTGAGTCTGAGAAGGTCAGGGTGACAGTGAGGGAGTGAATGTGAGTTCGTCAGTGTGGTGAGCGGTTCAAGGAGATGGAGATGAAGTGAGTGTGTGGTGTTCTGGGTGAAGTTGACGGAATGAGTGTGAGGTGTTCGGGGTGAAGTTGATGGAGTGAGCATGAGTGTTTCACAGTAACGGTGTTGGAGCGAGTGTAAAGTGTTCATACTGACGGTGATGGAGTGAGTGTGAAGCGGTCAGGGTGACAGTGTCGGAGTGAGTGAGAGAGTGAATCTTCATTGTGACAGTAACGGAGTGAGCATGAGGGGTTCAAGATGACATTTATGGAGTGAGTATGAGAGGGTAAGATTGACAATGACAAACTGATATGTGCTGGGGTCAGCGTGATGGTGATGGAGAGGTGTGAGGGGGTCAGACGGACGATGAATGAGTGATTGTGAGGGGGTCAGGGTGATGGTGATGGAGTGTGCTATGGGTTCAGTGTCAGATTGAGTGTGAGATTGAGGGTGTCATAGTGACAGGAAAGAAGTGAGTATGAGGGGGTCAAATGACATTGATGGATTTAGAATGAGATGGCTAGGTTTACGCTGACAGACTGATGTGCGAGGTATTCAGAGTGATGGTGATGGAGTGAGTGTGAGAGTGTAATGGTGATGGTGATGGAGAGAAATTGAGGGCGTCAGTGTGACAGTGATGAGTGAGTGTGAGGGAGTCAAGGTGAGAGTGATCGAAATGTGTGACGGTGATGCAATGAGCGTGAGGGTGTCAGGGGGACCGTATTTGAATGAATGTGTAGTAGCCAGTGTGACAGTGACCAGTAAGTGTGAGGGAGTCAGTGTGAAAGGTTTTCGAAATGTGTGATGGTGATGCAGTGAATGTGAGTGCGTCATTGTGATGATGATGGAGTGAGAGTGAGCTGGTCAGGGAGATTTTGCTAAAGTGAATGTAAGGTGTTCGGGGTGACGGTGACGGAGACGGAGTGAATGTGCTTCATTGTAATGATGTTGGAGTGAGTGCATGGGCCTCATAGTGACAGTGATGGAATGAGTGTGAGGGGGTCAGCGTGACAGTGACAGAGTGAATATGAGTGTGAGTATGTCAGGGTGACAGTAATGGAGTGAGCATGAGGGCATTGAGATTACATTGATGGAGTGAGTGTCAGATAGTTAGGGGACAGTGACAGACTGATTTGTGAGGAGATCAGAGTGACAGTGATAGAGAGGTGTGAGGGGATCAGGTCGATGGTGAAGTCGTGCGTGTGAGGGGGTCCGTGTTACAGTGACGGAGTGAGTGTAAGATTGAGGCTGTGAGAATGTCAGTTGCTTTCTAGCATTCAGCTTTCATTCTCTCTTAAAGGTACAGTACACGCCTTCAGCTTCATAACAGTGCTGGTTATATCGATGACCTGGTGAGTTTTAGTCACGCATGGAAGGAACATTTGCAACATTTGTCAGAATTGTTCAATTGACTTCCGGAGGCAGTCTTGAAAATAAACCTGACTAAAAAAATGACATTTCCATTTTCCAAAGCCCTTGTCTCCTTTATATGCCATGGTATTGAATATGAGTAAATGGCCTCACAGATTGCAAAAAGAAAGCAATTGGACAGTTTCACAATCCATCTACAAAAGGACTGGTGTCATTGTTCCTGCGATTGAGTGAATATAATGAAAGTTTTGGACCAAATTTTAACTTTGTGGATCCTCCACGCACTGAACTGCTGAAGAAAGGCAAGGCGTTCCGGTGAACAGTGAACTGTCAGAAGGTATTTGACAACCTAAAATCCGTGAAAACCACAGTGCCTGTATTAGCCACACGTAATTAGTCAAAGCCAATTAAGGTGGTTAATGATGCGAGGGATGTGTGTGTCGGGCTTGAGCTCGTGCAGGAAGCTCATGAGAAGATAAAAGACCCTCCGGGTATTTCTCAAGAAACTGAATATTCATCAGCAAAAATATTCGACTGTAGAGAAGAAGACGTTGCGCTCGTTTTTGGCATTAAAACAGTTCAATGCTTATGTAATCAATAGTGTACCTTAGACAATTATATCCCCTGATCGTAAAACATTGAATTTTGTGGAGAGATTTCAGGACAAAAATACCGGATTGTTTACGTTGTTACAGCAATTCAATTTGAAAATTGTGAATGTAACACAACGAGAAAACGTGATTGCTGACGGATTTTCGAGACTTGGATGAGAAACGGAAGCATTCGATGAAGGGAGTAAACCAGGCTGCAATAGAATGTATTATGCATGTTTGTATGTTTATCGTCAATATCATCTATATGGGTGTTGTAGTATACTGAAGAGTTCCATTATTGAGTTCTAAAATGAAGCCATCTTTTGGTATATGGGTCATACTACAGAACATTGACTGCCGGATTATCAATGAAACCCTACAGAGTAGGAACAGGGTACTTGGCCCAACAATCCCAAGCAACGGTGGCACAGCAGTTAGCATTGGTGCTGCACAGCACCAGAGACTCGGGTTCAATTCCCGCCTCAGGCGGCTGTTTGTCTGGAGTTTGCACATTCTCCCCGTGTCTTCCACAGTCCAAAAATGTGCAGGTTAGATGAATTTGTCATGCTAAATTGCCCGTAGTATTAGGTGTAGGGGAATGGGTCTGGGTGGTTTGCGCTTCGTCGGGTCGGTGTGGACATGTTCGGCCGAAGGGCCTGTTCGCACACTGTAATTAATCTATAAAAAATACCTCGAGAGTGTTCCACCCTGACCTATCACCCTACCCTATTCCCATAACCCTGCATTTCCCAAGTAATACACCTAACCTACACATCACTGAGCAGCTCAAGCGCAACTAGAAACAAGCAACATGGCCAGCCAGCCATGGTCACACCCCTGATTACATTAAAAGAAACGAGCTCACTGATGGTTTTCACTGTCCTCCGTATCAGTCCATGCACTCTGTGGGAAGACCAGAACAGAGTGCTACTGCTTAATATTAAACAGCGCACAACGCACCAGTCCTGTTGCACACATAAGTACACACAAACACACAGAGATGCATGCACTCTCTCGCTTACAAATGCACATAACCACAAAGACAAACATAACAATAGTCGCACAGATAAAAAGAAAAGCTAAAGCGCTGACATGAATGCAGATATAGGGCATCTCAGTATTTCCCTTGCATTGAAATTGAGTTTGCCACTGTTGCACTTCATTCATCAGATGTGTGCTACCGTTTCTGTTGCTCAGCTGGCAGCCTGTCATTATTTTTGGAAGTGTGTCAATAATTCAGTCTCGCTATGTGAAGTGGTTTAGTGCATAACATGCTCACACGGATGACTGCGCCAGGGTTCACTTATTGTGTGAGGATTGTGTGTATTTTACAAAGCCAAATCATAGAGATGAGATCTAACCTGGAAGAATTGTCAAGTGTGTGGAGGGCAGTGTGGAACTCCAAAAGGACAGTGACAAATTGATGCAATGTTCAGATATATGGCAGATGAAGAACAATGCAGAGCAATGTGAGGCGATGCACTTTCGTAGGAAGAACTTTGAAAAGCAATTGAAACATGTCTGGACCATAATAAAGTGGCTAGATGAGCAGAGATCGCTGGGTGAAAATGAGCACAGATTACTGAAGATTTCAAAAGTGGGAAGAGCAGTAAATGTTTCAGGTTAGTTTCAGGACCTGAGCTGTTTACCGGAGGAAGTGTAGGGGGAGACACTGTGCTCCTATCGTGGGAAGTGGTGGAAACGATGTCTTGTGGGCAAACCCTGCTGCCCACCCAGACCTTGGAGATTCCTTTTGTTCAAGCTCGACACAAAAGGTAAATGGTATCAGAGCCATGGCTTCTAAGTTGTTCCAGTCTGCCAGTCGGTTTCAAGTGAGAATTGTCCTTCTGATTACTCAGTTGGTGAAACGTGGCTGTTTCCTAATCTCCAAACGAATCATCCTGGTCAACTCCGACTCGTGCCAAGTTTCTTCCCGTAAGAGGGGGGAGGGGTTTGATGGAACGGATGCCGGACACTTCACCACCTGGTCGAGCACTTGCTGTCCTATTCCCGGCTGTTTCTCCTGATTCGGAGAAAGGGAGGGAGACAGTGGGTGGCCCTGCTTTTACTACTGATGCCGTTGAGGAGAAGGGAAATGGTAAGGTGTGCAGAGGGAGACTATCCACAGTGTTGTATTTATGCAGTGTCATTAGTGTGGGGGTTGTATAGCAGGCAAGAGAGACAGAATGTGAGAGACGGAAGGTGTGACGTGCAGTCGTGATATTGGAGATATCCAATTAATGTGAGGCAGCAGAGACAATAGGGTGACACTTATCCTGAAAGTGTGGAGGAAGCTATAGATGCTTATCTTATTTTGCTGGACATTTCTTCAGATCGCAAATACTACACTGAGTACAGACCAAGCTTGGTGAGACTGGTGGTGTGATCTCCTTTGTGAGGAGAATCGTCCACCTCTGTACAAGCCCATCCAACCAGCGCTCCATGCCCTGTCGATACATGGTGTTGTAATTGCACCTTGTTTGCTTTGATCGGACTCAGTTGTGCAGGGCAGCTCCAAACTGAGAAAGCCTAGCCATGTGCCAATTGGCGATTTAAGGAGAGTAAAATTGCCAGGGATCACACAATATCAGCGGCTTTGAGGCGATGTTGAACACCTCCAGCTGTGATGGTGAGAGAATCAGTTGACACTGAATCAGAAGGACACCATGGAGTGAGATGAGTCGTTCACGAGGAGAGTTTGATAAGATAGCACATGGAAACTAGCTCGGCCTCGTACAAACGATCCCTCTATCACACTCAATGAAAATAAGACTGTGCCAAGTTTTTGTTAGATTCAGCTCAATGAGGCAAAGATTCTGCTGAACCCATTTCGAGCCTCAAAACTGCAGAATAAATGTTTCTCCAATGCTCTCCATTACCTGAACACACACCAAAATCCTATTTAACCATCATTCCTGGGAACACGGGCCCATGTTGCAAGATGCTAACGAAATGTCTACATTACAGCATTCTAAAACCCGTGATGCGTCCTTGCATGGCATTGTCTCTCAGTCTACCCTCTTCTGTCTACATCCCAAACCTCTACCATTTGATGGTATTTCACCTGCTTCCTAAGACAGCTCTCTTTGCCATTATTTTTCGAACCTACAGGACCCCTTCTTATGGAATAATGGAGTTATGAAGGTAGAAATGGATGGGAGCTGCATGTTTTCCCACGCTGGCCAGCGATTGAAGACATTGTTACAGAACAATCCAGTAGTATGGTAGTGCACACAGCTCTTCATTTTGCGAGGATAACTGCCTCTGAGCAATTATTCAGTTATAACATAAATATCAGTCCCTGTTGTTTTGGGCCCGAGCAGGTCCACTCAAAACATATGAAAAAGGGAGCCTCGGCCCAAACGTTTTTTGTTTTAAAGATGAATGCGAGAATTGGTGTTCCAGATGCAATTCGATTGGTTACACTACTCGACGCTAAATAAATATAACAAAATATATCTCCACCTCCACACAGCTACACAGGGCAGTGAAAAAGGCTTTTGAAACGCCGGTCTTACTTATTCAATGCATTGTGTATTATACTGGAAAGTTACATGGCAGTAGTACAGGATGTTGGTAAGGCCGCACTTGACATATTGTTTTCAGTTATGAGATGTTGGTAGAGGGAAGATGTTACTAAATTGGAAAGAGTGTCAGAAAAATTACAAAGACGTTGGCAAGATCCAATTGTCTGCGTTGCAGGGAATGATATGAAACGCTCCTTAATGTGTACGACAGTAAGGGGGAAATCTTAGAGAAATGTATAAAATTATGTGAGGTGTGGATGCGGTGAATCCATTCACTACCTTTCACAGGGTTGGGGAATCGAGGACAGGAGGGTATCATTTTCAGGCTGGAGGGGAAAGAGCAAAAGGGATCCTGAGAAGCAAGATTTTCGCACAGAACATGATGCACATATGGAATGAATTGCTAGCGGGCGCGTGATGGTCAATTATGTATTAAATAACAATTAAAGGACATTTGGACAAATATATGTTTGGGTCAAATGCTGGGAAATGAGGTGAGCGTGGGTGGACTTTTCGCTCAGCATGGACCAGTTGGGGCCAAAAGGCCTTTGTCTGTGTTGTATAATTTTATGGCTCTAAGTACATCTGGTCCGTCAGACTGATCAAGGCCCGATGCAACTGTGTTTTAAAATGCTACGTCGCTACTGATATGAATAATTTTCCTCGATAGTTATGACAGTCCAATGGCAACTTAGTGTTTCTCAGGGAATTTCGGGATCTTGCACCACATTAAAAGCAGAGAAGTTACCCTGCAGCTGTACTTTATGCTCGTGAGGCCACTCCTGGAATGCAGGGTGGAGTTTCGATCTCTTAATTTGAGAAAGGATACATTGGCAGAGTAGGTTCCCTCGGCAGTTCCGGAACTGAGGGGCTTGGCTTTTGGGGAGAGACTAAGTGGATTGGGATTATCTTTGTTGGAATTCTGAAGAATGGGGGAGGGCGGGTCTTGAAGAATCACATCAAATTTTAAAGGGAAGAGAAAGGATAGATGCAGGGAGGATGTTTCCGATAACAAGTGAAACGAGGGCAAGAAGATATATCCTCAATCTTAGGGACAGCAGATTTAAGCCGGAATTGTAGATCAACTTCTTCACCCAGCGGGTGGTCTATCTATGGCGTTGCCGACCTCTGTAATCTTTTATAAGGCTAAAACAACTACTTTCTTGAAGAATAAAGGAATTAAGTAATACGGTCAGAGCTAGTTGGAGTGGCGTTCATGAGAAGATCAGTAATGAACTTATGGAATGTTTGAGCAGACATGAAGGGCCAGATGGCCTTCTCCTGCTCTTAGTTCTTTTGGTATTATGTTACGAAGATAAAAACAAAACAGCTGTTTCGTGTCGCTGCAATTCCTCAGTTCTGTAAAATAAATTATCCTGTCTGCGCATTCACCGTAACACATTTGAACTTGTGTTTAGTATTTATTTGTAAATATTAGCAGAATCTTTTCGGCAGGCGTTATATTTCTTGATAAATTGTGGTTTGATTTTTAAAAGTATTTTCATCAGTTTATTGGTTATCCTTTGCACGGTCCTAAGTGTCAAGTGATCCTTGTCTCCCCACAATACCTAGCAATTCTTTCTCAACTGCTGCCTTTGAACTCATGAAAAATTTATCTTATTTTGTTCACAATCGTTGAGTCAACTTTCCCTTTTGCTGTTTACATCTTGGAGGGACATATGGACACAGGTCAACGAACAGCTTTTTTACGACTAACAAACATTGCCCATCTTCCGTTAAATTTGTTTCAAGTATTTTACAAATTCACTGAAGCCAACTTGCCCCTCATGCCTTCATGTCTTGAATGACTCAGGCTTACACAGATCTTTCTTTCAAAGAAAACCGTTTTTGTTTCAAAAAGTCTTTTAAAATTCAACATTTTATGAACACGACTCCCAACATTTCCTTTACAGCAAGATTTCAATTAGCACTCTGATTACAGAACACCAATTCTAAACCAACCTGATCTCTATACTAGTGTGCAACGTCCTAAAAAAATGAGAGAAACCATTTCCCCAGAATTAATATTCATTTGGATTAGCACAGTTTCGATGCAACATGAAATCGTCTACTTTTACTGCAGTACTCACAAGCCTGAATAGTAGATTTCTTGTTTCAGAGCATGTCATACGATTTTATTGCAGTTTTCACTTTTATACATTAACTCAAATCGATGCTTGCTTCTCATTGTGGTTCCTCAGCTCCATCTTACCGGATTCTGTGCACATAGAAAAAACGGAAGGCCTTTGATGAGGAACCACAATGCGGGCTGCTCTGGAAGGTAAAATAGCATGGAATCCGGTGCTGCTGGCAAATTGCTTACGCAATTTTCTTGATGGGAAGGAGCCAAGAGCAACAGTGGAAAATTCTTGTCGGACTGGAGGCCGTTGAGTAGTGGAGAGTCTCAGGGGCAGGTGTTGTGCCCATTACTGTTTGTTATCTATAATCAATGATTTGGACAAGAATGTACAAGTTATCATTAGTAAGTTTCATATGACACTAAAATAGAGATCGCAGTTTGTTTATTCTGGATCACGCTGATGTAAGGAGAGAAGATGTTTTGGGTCGGCTAAAGGATATTAAGTGAGACAAATGCCCAGGAACGGATGGGAGCTATCCCAGATTGGTGTCGGAGGCGAAAGGGGAAATAGCTGGGGCCCTGAAAACATTTTGTAGCATCCTTAAACACAGGTGAACTGCCTGAGGACTGGAGGGTTGCTCATGTGGTCCCGCTGTACAAGAAGGGTAGGAGGGATAATCCGGGTAATGATAGACCAGTGAACCTGACGTCAGTGGTGCGAAAGTTGCTGGGGAAGGTAATGGGGGATAAAATTTGTTAATGTTTCGAAAAGAATGGGCTTTTCAGTAAAAGGCAATCGTGGTTTGTACGGGGGAGTCTGTGCCTTCCCGACTTCATAGTGTTCTTTGAGTACGTGACCAAGTTGATAGATGGAGGAAGTACTGCAGATGTCATGAACATGGACTTTCAAAAGGCATATGGTAATGTTCTCGACGGCAAACTAATGGATGAAGTGAAGTCACATGGTTAGCAGGATGTTCTAGCGAGGTGGATAAAGAATTAGTTGAGCAACAGGAAACAGCAAATTGCAACTGAAGGGAATTTTTCGAAGTGTGGAAAAGTGACCAGTGGTGTTCCACAGGGTTCAGTATTTGGGTCACTATTGCTTGTGATGTATGTCAATTATCTGGAAGAGGGCATTGTTGGTCTGACCAGTAAGTTTGCAGATGGACGAAGATATATGGAGGAATACAAAGTATCGTGGACTGTCAAAGATTTCAAGTGTATATAGATAGAATGGAGAGTTGGATGGAGTTCAATCGAGGGAAATGTGAGGATATGTATTTTAAGAAGTGTTAATTTACAGCCAACTATACTGTCAGCGGATGAGCCTTGGGGGAAAAAAAACGTTGATGAGCGGATCGATCTGAGAGTTCAGGTTTATTCTGCACTGAAGATGGCTGCACAAATGGATAGAGCGGTCGTGATGGGGTATGGTGTGTTTGCTTTCGTTGACGAGGTATTGAATATAAGAGCTGGCAAGTCACGCCAGAATTGCAAGAGACTTTAGTTCGTTTGCATTTCGAATACTGTGTACGGTTCTGGTCGCCACGTTACCAAAAGGATGTGGAACCTTTGGAGTGGGTTTGGAGTCGATTTATGAGAGTGCTGCCTGGCATAGATGGTGCTCGCTATGAAGAGAAGTTGAGTATGTTAGGATTATTTTCATCAGAGAAAAATGAGATTGAGGTTGAACTTGAATGAAGCTTAAAAATCATGAAGAGTGAATAGACATAATACTTTTTTTTCCCAGGGGAGGTGTTCAATAACGAGAGGTCACGCGTTCAATGTGACAGGTGAAAGGATTAAGGGAGATACACGCAGAACCTACTTTCCAAAGAGGGTGTAAGTGCCGGGAACGTGTTACCATCATAGATAGTAATGGCAAGAATGCTAAATTCCTTGAAAGGGCGATGGGTAGATGGAGAGAAGAGGGATACAGATCCATCGGATTTAGGTGATAGATTTAGACAGTGGATCTGGATCGGCACAGGCTTGGAAGGGTGAAGGACCTCTTCCTGGTTTGTAAATTTTCTTTGTTCTTCTTGGTTCTTAGGCGATATCATAGACAGTGTGGAATGTTATTAGAAACACAGCAGATCTTTCATCAATTATAGCGATCCTGGGTGTTTTCAGTATGCAGATAGACTGAGAGAAAGTTCGGTAGTGGATTGCAGGAAAACGAAACTGTGGATTGTGGACACTTTGCTGTTTTGGGAGCAGCTTGTATTGGACCACGCTGCGGAACAGGCGATATTAAATTTAGTGTTTTAATTCAGGCAGATGTGATAAGGGGACTCAAGGTGAAAGAATGCTTCGTGGCCATTGATCATAACATGATTGAACTTGCTGTGCAATTTGAAAGGATGCAAGTAGATACAGTGGTCGTGGTATTACAGCTGAATAAAGGAAATGATTCGAAACATAATGGAGTAACTGTGTTAATATAAGTCGTAGAGGAGCCTTGCAGGAAAATAAAACAGTGGAATAGCAATGAAAGGAGTTTGTGGGAGTGATTCAGCAGCCATGGCAGAGATTCACCCAGAGGAAAAATAAGCATGACTCAGGGAGTGTGAGGCAAGTATGGCTGACCCGTTAAGCCAGGACAATGACTAAATCCAAAAAGCAAGTGCATAATGTTGGGAAAGCCGATAGAAAATGAGAGGTTTGGGAAGCCTGCAAAGAACAATAGACGGCAACAAATAAATAAAGAGGGAGAAGTTTAAATATGTGAGTAAGCTAGCCAGTAATATGACAGGAGACTTCAAGCGTTTAATGATATATATAAAGGGCAAGAGAGGCAGAAGTGGACATCGGGCCGCTGGAAATCAACGCTCGAGAGATCGTTGTGGGAAATAAGTAAATGACTGAGGAACTGAAAAATAACTTCGTGTCAGTCTTCATTGTGAAAGACAGGGGAAATATCCCTAAACTTCAACAGAGTGAGAGGATACAGCTGAGTATCCTGGCCATAAACAATGAGAAGGAGCTAGAAAAGCTGAATGGCTGGACGGTGGATAACGTACCTGGGTTAGATTCACTACAGACCTGAGTCCTAATGGAAATTGCTGAATTGCTGAGACAGTGGAGACCTTGGTGGTTTTTTTGAGAAATCGCTCAAATCAGGCAGGATCTCAGAGGACTGGAAAGTCGCTAACGAGATTCCCCTGTTTAAAATGTGAGTAAGGCAAAATATGGAAATTTACAAACCGATTAGCCTAACCTTGGTCACAGAAGTGAAGAATGAAATCTTTCAAAACTTCGAAGTGCATGGTTTCATCCAGGGGAGGTGATGCCTCAAAGCTGGCATAATTCTTAGAAGAACCAACGAGCAGCTTAGACCAAGGGCAGTCAACGCTGGACTTCAAGAAGTCTTTTGACAAAGACCTGCATGGAGCCTACTGAGTAAGATGAAAGGCCCATGGTAATAGAGCCAAATTACGAGCATGGATAGGTGATTGGCTGTCTGGCAGAGAGCAGAGAGTGGTGATGGAAACTATCTTTCTCAGAATGTCTGCAGCTAACAAGTGGTGTCCTGCAAGGTTCTGTGTCAGGACGACACCATTTCACTTGATACATTAACAAGCCATATGAAGACGTGAAGGGCATTCTGGCTATGTTTGCAGATGATGCGTCTTATAACCATTCAAATCGCCTTGGAGGGAGTTGTGTATTCGGACATCTCAGCTGGTAGACAAGCGATTTTCAATCCCACGTCCAATTTTTCACAAATGTACCTTTGAATCCTTGCTTTGTGAGCTTAACCTTGGTTACTCATTCCAGCAGTAGCACCATCGTATTTAAAGTGAGACTTTCTCTTGTTTGGTTTGATTAATGTTGCAGTAATATTTTGAAAAATCAATACCCACCACCAGAAGTAGTGTCATTTGACATTTTGCGTGGCATAACGTGTACTGTTAGCTATTTTGGGAACAACAGCTGAATTGTTGTTTGGACTCAGAAAGGAAATGGAACTCTGTAGTGGTTATGAAGTAACATAATGAGCTAAAATTAAAATAGTTAGTAAAAATGGACACGGGAGTCTGAGGCAAAATCAGAAGACAACGTACACTGATTTATTTAAAATGTTCAAATAGATTAGCGCAGCACATGATCAACTTCAAGATATTGAAATTAAACAAATATGCACTGTGATAAAACACATACAGGAACAATTCTCATTTGTTTTGTGATCCGAGCAACCTGCCACATTATATTTGATGATGAACAGAAGATCTACCATTTGGCATTCATAACGATATAATATGACGAACAAGAGAACGGAGATAATGGGTAACGTTGGTAAGACATGTATTTACCAATTTAATAACGTCACACTCCGTCCATAGTTACAGAAAAGCAAATTAATACAATACGATTCGATCATTCAAGGGCTGCATCTAAACCCAACGTGCTGCTGAACGTCTGCTATCTACAAAATAGTAAAACAATGTGCACTTGTAATGTTGAAATGTGGAGAGAACATACGCAGAAAAATGAATGACAGCAGAGTGATGATCAAAATTTTCGTTTACAAATGTTAAAAATTATGGCATGAGGAGAGACCGATGGATCTGGTGAATGTTCATCAGACTGTCTAAACATGTTGTGTAAGTCTGTTTCCAAACCCAATCAAGAACGTATCTCTCCCTTACAGGAAGTAAGGAGAGCGGATCTCATCTTCCATGTTGGGTCTTTGCTAAAGGCAGCCATCCTACTGAGGCACAAGTAGGTGTGATGAACTCTAACGCAACTGTTTTGATAGCGAAGAAGAGACTCACCAGCTCAGAAGAATCACAAACAACTGAATTGCTCAGAATTATCACAATTTCTAAACCAAACTGATGAGGTCTAACATCTTCTTGATTAGTCAGTACTAAAGCAAAGATTGAAGGATAAAATACCAAATATTGACAGAGAAACAATAACTTCCTCGAGTAAAATTAGAGACCAATACAAACTATGGAGAGAAAGCAGGTACAGATTTAAGTCTAGTGACCCTTCTTAAATCTTGCACTCCAATTCCCTCTGCCATACAGCCATACGTGTTCAATTATCTGCGGCTCTGTTAAGTCACATGTAGGCTCTCAGCCGAAACTTACGACCTTGAATAAACATTATGAACAAATAACGAATCCGCCAATAGCCAAGATGGACAATGTTCAGCAGTTCCATTGGTGTGGCCATTGTGAAATTTCTCACAGGAGGAGAAAATGTTGTGAACTCTGCATTGACAGTGAAGGTCTCCCAAGAAAGCACGCCGTAAACTGTAACTAATGTAATATATCCCTTTTAGAGTCAACAAATACGAAGAAGATTTAAAATCTTCCTTACCCAAAATTACCAGACGCGTGTGCAACTCTTACACTTTTTCACGTTTGTGCAATAGGTGTCCGCATCAGATGCTGAAGAAGGAGCGACATGAAATTGTTTTCGCGTGGAGTTTATAGCTAGGACTAAAGATACTGACTTCAGTATTCCCGATTCTTACTGGTTAAATTATGGAAATTGAGCAGTGGAAGTCACACACTTCAGTAAAGTGTGTGACTTGCAACTGAATTTGGTAACAACGTTATTTACATACAACTGCTCACCAGGATAATTAAAGCAGTTTCAGGATGTGTTTCTAAAATCCCTCTTTGGAATCCAACATATCCATAATCTCTCCCAATCTCTCGCTTTTTCGCTCCTCTAATCAACACCACAGCAGATATTATCCTTCCTTCCTTGAAGGATATTTGTGGACAAATCAAACAGCTTTCAGGCAGAGCTCAAATGGGATTTTCTGTTTTGGCGGACATCTCTCATGCACTTCTTTCTCATTTCAGACACGTTCACAGGATTTTGGAAGTGGAGAATTTAACATTAGGAAATGCAAATCAAATATCACATCAGAATCTCAAAGTGTTACACATTTCTGGAAACCTGAATATTTTGGATTTTGAACAGAAAAGTTAAAATCACCATTTACAGTGGGCCGAAAACATTATTTTGTCCCCTGGGTGGCAAGACTCTGTCGATGGCCAGACACAAGTGCAGCCATATCAGCAAGTGTAGTGCTGAAAAAGCAAACAGGTCAGGCAGCATCCGAGAAACAGAAGAATTGATATTTGCAGCATATGTCCTTCATCAAGAAGGGTTTGTGCCCGACACTTCGATTTTCCCTGTTCCTCGGATGCTGTCTGACCAGCTCCGTTTTTCCAACACGCCTCACTCGACGCTGATCTCCAAATCTGCAGTGCTAACTTGCTCTACTGTCATAGACGGGTGAAATTGTGTAAATATGTTGGTTGTGGAAAGCGAATCAATACCCATCTGACCTGGAAACATATCTGCGCAGTCACACTGTAGAGAGACGTTTCACCTGTGCAGAACATGAGAAGGGATTCACTAAGTTATCCCAGCTGACGGCAAATCAGAAAGTTCACACTGAGAACAGATCATTCATTTAATCAGAGTGTGGGAAAAAAAAGTACTCAAGCAACACACTCACTAAAACACCAGCGAGTTCACATTGTGGAGAGACTATTCATGTTTTCCGAATGTAGAAAGGGATTGACTCAGCCATCCTACCAACTGAAACACGAACAGATTCATAGTAAAGCAAGACCACTTTAACTGCTGTATTTTGAAATTGATTTAAATATTCGGCGGAACTTGTAAGCCGTTTGGATGCTTCCACTGGTACTGGGTTCGCCAGCAAGTTCACAACATGTAGATGCCAATCAGCCTCCCCAAATGCAGAAAACGCTACTTTTTTTTCTAATCTGATAAAGCACCAGCATATTCTCATTGAGGAGAGACACTTCGCCTGCTGCAAGTGTGGGGATTGCTTCTCTCAGTCATCAAATGTTCAGGCATGAGCAAGTACCCAAATAATTTACCATGATTGAATTTTGTTGTTACTCGCAGCCTGGATTTAACCTTGTTAACCAGGATCTATCTCTGCTGATTATTACTGCCTCGAGACGAGCTATTTGTGTTAACATTCTGGATAATGAGAAATCAGTCTGCTTTGTTTTAAAATAATGCAGATGTTCGAGGCCTGAAAGAAAAATAAACAGCTTGCCAGAAAAAGTCAACAGGTCTGATATCATCAGTGGAGAGATAAAAGTATTGAATGTTTTAAGTCTGATCCGACTCTGCTTTTGCACTGAAGTGGAGTGGAAATTATTATGGTGTAGCAAAGGAGGAGGTAGAGGACGTGAAATATTGTAAATGTGCCTAGAAAGGTAGTGGTGGTATTGGGATGTATAGATTGAGAGGCACTGCGAGAGGTCAGTTTACAGAGAGAAAATAGGTTAGTTCTGCTGAGAGCAAAAGTAATATCCATGACACTGGGTAGCTCGCAGGTTGAGTGTAGAGAGGGGGTATCAGTAGAGGGAAGTTGCCGAGAGGGAGCGTTGAAAGAGAGATTAGTGGTAACTCAAACATGGTAATTCAGAGTGTAGGACAGAGTTCCTGGTGTTTAGTTTTTGAACTCAGTGTTGAGTCCTGAAGACTGTTCTTCCAGCTTGCATGTTAACTGTAGACGATGCCGAGTTTTTGTTTTTGGTATCTCAGATGGCAGGTTGTCTTTTTGAATTGCTCGCCTTGTCTCCTCCATCGTCACTTCCAGCAACAAGAGCGAGGAGCTCATGGAGCTTTTCTGACAGTGAAATGGAAGCTATCTGATCAGCTGCTTCCCTCCAACCACCCATCATTGGACAAGTCCCTAAATGACCTTTTACAAATACGAAGTCCGGAGAAAGACACCAGGTCCCATAGTATCTGTGGAGTAACATAATTCCAAAGAAAAGTCATGCTCAGCACAAAATGTTCACTCTGTTTCTCTCTTCAGAGGTTCTGCCACACCGAATTTCTCTAGTATCAGTGTTTCTAGTTTAGATTTCCATTATCGGCAGCATTTTGCTTTCATTTAAGTCTCTGGATTTTCATAAAAGACCTGCACATGTAACTTTATTCAGCAATGTCAGAGCTCATCTTGAACAAATTTACTGATTTGCCTTCTTCCCACGACACTGCCAGGAAGTGGAGGAGGCTGGTACAATTGCAACATTTAAGAGGCATTTGGAATGTGTATATGAATAGAAAGGGTTTGGAGGGATATAGGCCGTGTGCTGGCAGGTGGGAGTAGATTATGTTGGGATATCTAGTCGGCATGGACGGGTTGCACCGAAGGGTGTGTTTCCATGCTGACATCTCTATGACTCTATGTCTCTGTGATGCAATTCCCCCATGTTCACTGATATTGTAATTGTCCTCTCTCTTTCTTCTGGTATCGTCATTCCCTCTTCGAGATTCACAGTCAGCATCCATCCTCAGAAATAACCGCGTTCTCTCTCGTCCACACAGAGTACTGACACATCTGCGACCTCCCTTTCCACTACTTGTACATGGTGTCGCCAAGGATTAAGCCTTTGTTTGTCCTATTCCTCATTAACACGCTTCCACTGTTTGAATCACACAATGCGCTGCTCGTTTTCACATTACCACTGAAATGACCTAGATATACCTCACCATGCTCCGTCTCCATTCTGGTACTTCATGAATATCTTCCACTTGAAACTCAGCGAATCAAAGTTGTCTTCTTTGTTTGCTGCTGAATGTTCCTTTCGCTAATGTCCAAGCCTTCTCCCATCCTGGAAACTGTCTAAAGACGAATCAATTTGTTCACAATCTTGCTGTTGTATTTGCCACCAGGATCAGTCCGTGATAATTTGTTCCAAAGGCAGAAATTGAGGACTGCAGATGCTGGAGGTCACAGTTGAGAGTGTGGTGTTGGAAAATCACAACGGTGCAGGCAGCATCTGAGGAGCAAGAAGGGCGTATGCCCGAAACGTCGATTCTCCTTCTCGTTTGATGCTGCCTGATCTGCTGCGCTTTTCCAGCAACACATTTTTAAGCTCCGATCCCCAGCATCTGCAGTCCTCACTTTCTGCTAGGACTATAATGTTTCGGGCATAAGCCTGCATTTCTGGTAAAGGGCTGATTCCCGAAACATCGACTCTCCTGCTCCTTGCATTCTGCCTGCCGTGTTGTGATTTTCCAACGCCACACTCTCGATAATGTGACCGATAGCAGACACAGCTCAGAGTGCCTTCTATCTCACAGAAACTATGGCTCCATTATCTTATATCCCCTTGACGTGGAGAACAGAGAGGGAAGTGCAGTTTAAACAAGTTCCCCCCATACAGTCACCCGTTCCTATCCCTATGATGTGAGGAATAGAGGAGTGTATACAGACCATGCAGCATCATCTCATGGTCCATCTCTCCCTATCCCCGTGATGTGGGGAATGAGGGATAAATGGTCTTTTTGTAACATGAGGCATGGACGAATTTCAATGACAGCACGCACCAAATTCGAAGAAAATTGTGCATCAAATCATGGACTTAGGGGTAGGGAGCAGATGCGGTTTCCACATGTTTTTGAGGTTTAACTTGATTTCAAATATTGTATCAGCATGCCAAATATAAACTGGTCAGGGAAATATCGTATCAAGTGTCTTAGATTGGAGTTGATTTTCTGTTGAAACTTCCCGAGTTGGTGTAGTGGGCAGATAGGACGCAGAAGATGTCCAATGCAGCATAATATGAACACTGAAAGGTAATCTAAAATATGAGGTACAATTCCAACGGTGGTATAGGAGCGCAAGGACGTGGGTGTATACCCGCCTCACAAAAGGTGACAGGACAGTTCGAGAGTGATACATTAATGAAACATCCAGTGTGTTCAGTTTTATCACAGTGGCACAAAATACAATAGCATGGAGATAACGTTGAATTTGTTCACCTTTGCTATTCATATAATTCATGCCTCACGTGATTTTATAAACCGCTGTATGGTGACCCCTCAGCATCGTACATTCATAACCAGAACAAAAAAATAATGCAGCATATTCAGGCTTCCCCTGTAGCTCAATCCTGCCTTTCCCACCAAAACTCTTGTAAATCTTTTCTGCAAGCTCTCAAGTTTAGGCAAATCTTATGTGCAACAGGGAGAACAGCACAAAATGCAATACTCTGACCTAGACACCCAAACTTTCATACTCTATGTGGTGACCAATGCAGCGAAGCGTGCCAATTGCTTACTTCACAACGCTGTCCACCTGCAACTCCAATTTCTCGGAAATATGTACCAGCGCTCCAAAATCCCTTTTTTGGTAATATACCCCATGTTCCAACCATTATCTGTAAATGTCCTGTCCTGATTTCTCTTACCAAAATATATCACCTCACATTCATAACAATTAAATTGCATCTGTCACTCCTCGGTCCATTTGCCCTTGTGATCATATTCCGTTGTTCTCTCAGATCACCTTCCTCGCTGTGCACTGCACCACTTATTTTTATGTCAATTGTAAACTTAATATCGATACCTCTTATTTTCTGATCCACATCATTTATATAAGTTCCGAAAAGCGATGGATCCTGCACTATCCTTATAGCATAGTACTGGTTCCAGGCCGGGAGAGCAAATCCCAATCCTCTACCACCACCATCTCCATTCTGCCTTCAAGCTAATTTGAATCCAATTTGATTGGTCCCTCTGGACCCTATCAAGTCTGAGGTAACTGACCAGTCAACCATGCAGATCCTTACTGGCCATTTGCTGAAATCAATAGATAATGTCTGCAATTATGCCGTTTAAATCATAATTTTTATCTTTTCAAAAAAGTCAGACATGGGAATAACTTCTTAAGGGCAAAGCTATGCTGGCTATCCTTCATCAAAATGCATGAAATTCCCATGTCTCAGAAATCTCTCCAACAATTTACCCACCACTCATGTTCGGCTCAGCGGTTGAAGTTTCAGTGGTTCTTCCTTACTACCTATCCTAAAGAATGGCATCATATTCGCCACATTTCAAGCTTCTGGACGCACAGCCGTGTCTGTTGAAGATACAAATCTCTCACAAAACTCGCAACCATCTGTGAGCTTGAACTTGAAGAACTAAGAGACACTTTATCAGATAAATTAGTTAAAAGCTTGAACTGTTCTTCCCCAGCAGAATTTAATGTCTACTCAATGATAATTGAACATCTGGTACTGAAGGACCTTTGCTAACATAACGTATTCGGGGACATGGGGCACACATGAACCTGACAGCTCGAGATTTCCAGATCTCAATAACTCTCTGTTTTGATCCAGAAATATCTGAGCTCAATGTTGAGTCCAAAGTTGTAAAATGCTCTATAAAACTATGAGCTGCTGTTCTAACAGCTCCGATTTAGGTTCATTGGTATAATACCTGGAGATCGTGGATACACAGGTCAGAGTGAGAGTGGCAGAGAATTAAACCGCAAGGGAACAGAAGCTAAAGCTCATTCCTGACGAAGTGCTTATACCTGGAACGTCGATTGTGCTGCTCCTGGGTAGCTGCCTGTCCTGCTGCGCTTTTTCAGCACCACAATCTCAACTCTGATGTCCAGCATCTGCAGTCCTCACTTTCTCCTAATTGATTTCAAACTGACTGCGAAGCCTCTTCCAAGGATGCCGACCGTGAAGATGTTCTCCTCCTCTCTCCACAAGCAGATTCATAATGAAGGGCTAATGCTCGAAACATCGATTCTCCTTGTCCGTCGAATTTCCCTGACATGCTGTGTTTTTTCTAGCACCACTCTCTCGACCAGAAGCTAACGGTCAGCCGGCAGAATAAATGTAACTTTTCCACAAAGTGATCACCCACCCCTATTTGATCTTCCCAAGGCAGGTCAATAAATTACAAGAAGTACAGACAAATCACGCATTTCTTTCAACTCCAACATTTTGGTAAAATGCCCAAGAAAAAGTCCTTTATTGACTGTGTGGGTTATATAATCATGTTATGATTTGTTAGGCTATAGGATTAATATCATACGAGGTAAAGAAAAAAAATGTCGAAATGGTGAGTTCTATGCCAGTTAGTTTTGTTTTAGTATTAGCAGAATTTAACGTGAATCTCTCAGTGAAAACTTGATTCAGTCCTAGAAATGATTGATAGGAAAATCCCATTATGCAGTCACAGCAGATCACCACTGATTTCTCCGTGAGGCGGATGTTTGATGAAACTATTTCGCAAATGTTCTGACCAAGCGAAGAGCCTCTCTGCAATGTGAATCGTTGGTAAATATCATGGGAATTATGGTTTTTCCCATGGACCAGCTGCTGTTGTCCTTCCGGCAGTTGGGGATTTGGGAGAAGGGGAGGCGATAATGAGCAATCCAATCTACTGACACATCACTGCATTCACACTGGGGAGAAGCTGTTTTCTGTTCCATATGCAGAAATGGATTTCCTCGGTCATCCCAATTTCAGACACATCAATACGTTTATACGGTTTAGACACCTTTTCAGTGCTCTGACTGTGAGAAGATATTTATTTTTTTTAAATCAGCTGATATCATAGATCTAACACTGGACAGAAACAATGCTACTGTTCTGTGTGTAGGAAGTTTTTCATACAGTTACCCAGCTGCCTGATAAAATAGCGAGTGGACAAGTGATCACAGGTGTTTGCTGCAGTGGCTTTTGTCACTGATCATCACAGTAAGTATTGAATTCCTTCATTCTCACAGGTTAGGTTCATATCTAATGACTTTGAAATAGAAATACGAGTTGCTGCTTAATAGTGTGGTTAACTGCCAAACAGAATGTCACCATTATTTCAAACACATTGATGCAATTTTGTAACTCTTCCACCCGAGTGTTTGACACCATCAGGAGTGAGATCAGAAAAGACAAACTTGCAGAAGGATCATACACTAAGAACAGAAATTCAACCATGTCATGTTCTTTCAGCGGAACACTGAGAGGGACAAGCAGCATTTTATGTGGATAAAATGTTGGATAGCCGATATGTCCAATACGTTCTGGCGTTGTTGAAGGTCAATTTGTATGATGTGAAAGGGCAGAATGGCGAGAACAGTTATTCCAGATCCTTTGTGAATCAGTGTCTGGTTTCTGTTCATACCATCATACCATTCCAATCTCCACGTCACAGCTGTATTTCTAGGCAAGGAGAATGGATACAATCTGTGAAATCAGAGATTGGTACAAAGCTGTGCTTTGTTCTTCACGAGAAGTCCATAAGTTATATGAGCAGGTTGACGCCAATTGGCCACCATGTCTGATCCACCATTTCATGGTCATTGATATGTTTCCCAAACCCATTCTCTTCTTTCTTATCATTACTCTTAATTTCCATTCCAATCCACAACTATCTGTTGGTGCACTGATCACGCTGAATGAATTGATGTCGAAACGTTTCTGTCACAGTCAGTTCCACTGATCAATCACACTCTGACTTCCTTGTTAAGTATCATCTGCTGCTTTGTAAAGCTTACCAAAACTCTCGCCTCCACTGACTTTCACCACCTTTTATGCTTCAGCTTTTGCTATGCCCCTGACTTTCATTGTCATGGTTGCATCATCCTCCCGTTATATATTTTCCTTCTGTGGATTGGATGTCTGTTGTGTGTCTTCAATTATCGCAGCAACTCCTGCCATTGGCGCTATATTCTCTTCCGTGTTAGGCGCCCATTACAATCAACGCTAGTCAACTCGTCTCTCATGTACCACCATTACGTCTGATTCAGTTGTTTCTCCCAAACTGCAAGGTGAATCCTGTCATCTTGTGACAACTGCTCCGCCGGGCCTCCTGCAACTTCAGTGCCCAATTCAAACAAGTTCCTTAGCGATCACCAAATCCAGAATTGCCAGTTCCCTTATGAGCTCGATCATAAGATGCTCTGAAAATAACATCTTGTGCAAATTCCACAAATTCGCTTTCCTGAGAACTGATAAAAACGTAATTTCCCCAATTCACCTCCATTTTGAAGATGGTCATAATTATTGGAAAAGTGAATGTTCTGAATTGCAAAAATTAAATTTGCAGCTTTAACATGGCAGTGATGACTTTTGTGAAGACTCTAACATGTTTTTTGTGACAGTCCAGAGCAACCATTTTTGACAACCATCACAAACTACTAACATAGCACTTTTATCATCCAGTAATAACTCGTCAGAGGCTGGCAATTCCTCATTGAGCGACTCATCTCCAAACCTGTAACATCAACCTTTCGGAAGGACAATCGCATAAGATGCATGCAAACTCAGCACCCATATGTTGCACTGCAAGAATTCACCATCTTGAGTTAGAAGATAGATTGCCATTTCTTTGTTGTTGCTATGTCGAAATCACTGGAACTCACTTCCCGTCAGCATTGTGAGTGTCAATATACTTCATGGACTTCTGAAAAGCAACATATTGTCACAGTTTGCACACCAATTATGAATGGACGATAAAAATGGCTGAGCCAGGATGTCGACATCTGGTGAATGAATAAGAAAACGTGACTAACTAATGCACTTAAATCGCCACCTGAAGAGTTCAGAGGATCTGGTACAAGTACAACAAATGTTTGATGTGCAAATAAAACATGATCTGCAGCGTGTTATGAGGAATCCCCCGTTTTATTGATGTGTGCATGTCAGTTATCATATAGTCGCAGTAGTCCTTCGTTACCTTTCAATTTGATCATCAAGTCCATAAAGAACTAAAGCAACTGACGACTTCCTCATGTCTTCTTCAGTCAGCAAATGTTTCCAAGACTAAATGAGCTATTGTAACATAATTTGTTAAAGTTAAGTTTCTATTTGCAGTTTAGTGCCAGTCTGTTTCAATATTTCAAATTGCAGTTCAGATTTCTAATACCCAAGCTCTTGTAAATTATTAAGAGCAGTAGGTTCAGGCTTACTCCTCGGAGAACATCACTTCCTAACATTTGGCTGTCTTGTCTAGCTGAGCTTAATTGCTACACACTGATTTATGTATTGTATCACACTTGCCATCCATCACTGTCTGGCTAATCCGCAGGCTAAACGTAGTCAGGCTATGTCAACTGAACAGCCAGACAGCAGATTGTGTGGAAAGCTCAATACAAAATCACAGAATTATTTCGCTGCTGAAAGAGGTCTTTTGGACCGTTGCATCTGTCTCGTTTTCCAAATGAGGAATATAACTTAATATCATTCTCATGCCTTCACACCTAGCCCTGCATATTGCTCCTGTTATCATGACTATCTGATCCAGTCTTGAACATCTTAGTTACAAATTCTGCCACCACACGTCCAGGCAGCACATTCCAAATATTTGCTGTCGCAAAGTTTAACCAACTTGCATGTTTTCCTTTCTTTGTATTTTAGTCTGAAGTCATTCTCTTTGGTTCTCGAGCAACATATGAACAGAAAACGTCCCCTGACCTCCTGAGTGTAGACCCTCATAGTTTTGAAAACTTCAAAAACATCTCCTTTCAGCCATCTCTTCTGTAATGAAAACGGTCGCAGTTTCTTCACATTATCCGTATTAGAAATTCCTCCCCCTTCGAATCATTCCTGTAAAAAAATTATTCACTCTCTCTAATGAGTTATAATTCGTCCTGATATGTGGTACCGAGAACAGAAAAAGATATCCAGCTAAAGTTTCATTTATGACTTACAGAAGCTCAGCATAACTCTTCTAATCTATGCCACTAATAGCAAAGTCTAGAATTCTGTGGGCTTCACCAATGACTCTCTTTACCTGTCCTGCTGCCTTTCATAGCTTGTGCACATCTACATCCATGTCGCTCTGATCAAGCTATCTCTACAGTAGTCGTGCTTTATTTTATACTTTTCATGTTCTTTCTGCACTTTATCTGTTATCTATCTGACTACTTATCCAACTTGTCAGTGTCGTCACAGCTTAAGCAGTAAAATATTATAAAGCAGTATAGAAGTGGAGGCTTTGATGCAACCAGTCTATTTTGACAATGTTCCCATATTGAATGAGTCCCACCTGCCTCTCCAGTCCTTTCCTATCCATGGATTTATCGACATTTCTACAAAACATTGTCACTTTACCCCCATCCAACACTTTCTCTTGAAACTGTGCCTTGGCCCGGAAGTTCTACATTGTTCTGGAAAACTGAGATCGATTTACCAATTCCTGTGTTACCGCAGTAATTTATCAACACGAAATATTGACCTGATTGAGGTCCCTGTGCAGAATAGCAAAATTTAACCTGATGTTCCTAACTTACTGTGCAGAGACCCAGTGAGCAATTGCAAAACACAGAATTACTGAAGTACATGCAATTCTTCAAATGGACTTTCCAATGTTTCTCCATTCACCTGAATTTTCCTTGCAACCTTGCAATTTTTAAATCTCAAATAAATGTCTCATGACCTTGGTACAACCTACCAAATTCACAGTTCCCTGATTTTTATTCTAGATGTATCTGCTTACTTTTTGAAGCCTTTTTCTCTCCTCACATTTCCGTCTCTTTAATTTAGTTGAAAACGTAACTTGTATACTTTTAACACGGTGAACAATTTCACACTGTCCACCTTGTACAGAACATTACTGATTTTGAAACCTTCTTTTAAAATTCCTTTTCGCCTTCTCTATTTTAACTTTACTGCTGAAATGTCCCCACTGCTAGAGTCACTTATATAAAGATGGTTTCTCCAAACTTCCTCGTGTTCACTTTTTTGGCTCCTTTCCCGCTGAAATTAACTTCAACCCGGAATAATATATTTTCTGGTTCCTGACTGTCTTTGTGCTGAACAGTTAATTTCAATTAAACAGTGGAAAGAATTGAGCCAAAGTTTCCAGTCCATGCTCCAATCTGAATTCCTAATCATTTCCTCCATCCTACTCTCTTGTGACTTTTTGAGATTCAGCTACGCTGCTCAGAATTTGGTGCTGAATTTGATTCCTTCTGATCTCCTTTCTATGTTAACACGAAGACCCCCTGGATCCACCTCTGTTATTGGGCGGCAGGGTGGCTCAGTAGTTAATACTGCTGCCTCACAGCATCAGGGATCCAGGTTCGATTCCCGCCTTGGGCGACTGCCTGTGTGGAGTTTGCACAATCTTCCCGTGTCTTGCTTGGGGCTTCATCCACGTGCTCCAGTTTCCGCCCGTAGTCCAAAGATATGCAGATCAGGTGAATTGGTCATTCTAAATTGCCGACAGGTTTAGGTGGATTAGTAATTGGGAAATGCAACTGGGCGGGTTACTCTTCGGAACGTCGGTGTGGCCTTACTCGGCCGAAGGGCCTGTTTCCACAGTGTAGGTGATCTAATCCAATGTAATCTCATTGCAGCTTGTCTCTCTCTCTCAGTGCATCTGCTGCTGCAACACACATTCATTTGTTTCTTACTTCTAGGCTCGACAGCTGAAATTCCGTGCTCAATGATCGTCCATATTGTTCTCTTCAAACTTGATGTAATCTAAAACTTTGCAGTTATTACATTCCAACAGTTCTCAATCCTCGATAACTATCCTGCGGACTGATTGCACTAACTCCAATTCAAGCAACATCGAGATTTTAGAACGCTCAGCCTTGTTATCAAATTACTCCCATGGATCCTCCGAACTTTATCTCTGAAATATTTATTTCCGATAAATGTGGTCTTTTCCCATGCTGGCCTTTTGCACATCCCGTACTTTCATTGTTACATAATTGGTGACTGCACCTTAAGTTGCCTCAGCTCCAAGATCTGGAATTCTCCCTCTCATTCTCACTTTTGTCTTTCACACATTGTTCTTTTCCAATGTGTTTGTTCAACTACCCTGCTGTGACCTCATGTAGGTTCCATGAAAGAACTCTTTTTACCTTCTACCTATGAAATGTGTGAGAATTTTGATTCAGATCACAGGTGCAAATCAATTAGAGTTGTTGCTAAATTCAACCGTGGCCTCCTGCTTCATTTTCCCACACACTCTTATTTTTCTAGTCTGTTCTTCAGCCGGGTTTGTTAACACCTTGAAGACGAAAGTTGTGTTGGCACGCTACAGGACTGTGCCCTCACCACAAAGCTGGTTGCAGACAAAAACAAAACACTGCAAATGCTGGAGCTGAAAGACACAGGCAGGAGGCTGGAACACCACAGCAAGCCCGCCAGCATTAGGAGGTGGAGAACTCGACGTGTCAGGTGAAAACCTTCTTTGGTGTCGAGCAAGTGGCATATAGAGGGGTGTGGCTTGGGCAGGGTGGTGAATTGCAGATAGTTGAAGACAGGTTGAGGTTACGATCTGATCTGTCATTTAGAGGAATGAATCCATTGGTGGTAAGGAGCAGTGGAATGAAAGAAGACGGAATCGGAGAGTGAGGAAGGCGATTATGTGAAATTGGAGTCCTCCGAGCTGCAGGCTACAAGGGCGAAGATGAGGTGTTGTTCCACTAATTTGCACTGTCCTTCGTTTTTGGGAATGGCAGAGAAAAAATGTTGTCATATCAGAAGGGAATGGTGGGGGAACAGAATTGGACAATGACTGGGAAGTCGATTGACCCCTGTCGAGCTGGCAGCAATGCTCGTTGAACTGTTCGCACGCTTACATACGGACCCTGGATATAGAGAGGGACTCACTAGAGCACCTGATGCAATTACTAGTTTGAAATAGAGCCAGATGAATGATTGCTTCACTTGTAAGGACTGTTCACGGCGCTGAATTGAGGTGAGGGTGTATACATAGCGGGTTTCACATCTTGTCCATTTGCAGGGGTAGGTACATGGGTGTTCGGGAAATTCAATGGGGAGACCTGCGCAAAGCAAGGAGTGTCTAATCAAATGGTCCTTGTGGAATGAAATGATTGGTGGGGGAGTGCAGGATGATCTTGTTGGTGGGTTTAAGTTGGAGTTGGTGAATGTGTGGAATGATGATGCATTGGTTGTAGGGACTTTTGGAGTGCTAGTTGAGGACCGGGGTCTCTACCTTTGTTGTGTTGAGAAAGGAGAGCCACAGAGCAGTGGAACAGGGAATGGAGGTGGTGCAGCAAATGGCTATCTGGATGACTGGGCGAAGGAAAAACACGTCGCTCAAAATAGGTGAACGACTAGCAGGCGCGGCAGAGGCGGACGAATTGGGAGAATCGGATGGAGCTCTCGAGGAAAATAGGGTGCGAGGAGGTGTAACCCAGGTAGTTATGTGAGTATGCATGTATGTCGTAAACGTCCATCTGGAGACTGTGGCCGGAGATAGAAACTATAAGATCAACTAAGCGGACGGATGTGTCTGAGATGGACCAAGTGAATTTGAATGTGGGGTGAAAGTTGTCAGTGGAATCAAAGAACTGCTCCAATTCAACCTCAGTGCAGGATGCGGCACCGATGCATTCACCGACTGCTCCATCTCACTCTCCACTCCAGTAATGTGTGTCTCTGCCACCGTGAGCACCGTGTCTCACTTCAGTTATATACAATGCAAGATCAACTCTCTCTCAATTGACGCAGTTCTGACCAATAGGAAAAGACAGTCAAATTGAAATTCCATAAAGCAAAGGCTGGTGCTTCAATTAATAAGAATTATTGGATGGCGAGGCTGAGGCCTGTTGATAGTTTGAATTGGTTAGAGAGACGTTTCACTCTGTCCTCATTCAGAACAAAACAGACTGGAAAACAATTCGTCCCAAAGACTGCATCTGTGAGGTGTGAGGTGGAGCGAGTCCAACATAAACAGTGCGATAGATTTCCAAGAACCTTCAGGGAGATTGTGAGAGGATTATCCAGGTACTGATGCTATGAATTGATACGACTTTCTCTGTGTCGTAGCTCTCGATGAGTCAAAATTGGTCTCCTCGTTCGATCGCCCGCATCGCAGCAGGAACAGAGTACTTGGCTCGTTGAGCCTGCTCTGTCACTGATATGATGAGGAATAATCATTCTACTTCTTTCCCTTTTCCCACTTTCGCCCCACCCAATCGGTTCCCGTCCAGCTGCAAAATTTCCATTGAAACAGCAAATTAAACAAAAAGATGTCCAGCTCTGTTGTCTCCAAAAAAAAGCATGACACTTATATTACTTCCAGTTATCATCCTTTCTTTCTACTCTCCATAATTACTGATGGCAGTGAAAACAACCGTACCATCAAACCGTACTCACTCGGCAATAACCAGCTCACGGATGCTGTGTGTTCCACCAGGGCCACACAATGGGGTTTGTGGTGGTTTTGAGCTGGAACAAGTTAATGAATGTATGAAAGCGCACATTGTGGCTTTATATGATATCACCTAGCGCTAGGATCCAGATTAGAATAGAAAGGGCCAGGGACAGATTTTTGGAAGACACCATGTTCCAGCCATTTGGAGAGGAAAACAAGTTCATAGATGATTTCAAGATTGGTGTGCAAAAGAAGGATTTCAAGTCAGTGGCGGAGACAGATACAGAAATGACGCTTAAGAAACATTAAATAAGCGCATGATTATGCCTGAAATTGGAAAAAAATGAAACAAGGACAGGCAAAAGTCACTAGATAAATTAGCGTCAGGTTTGGCAAAACCTTCTGGGTTGAAGAGTCCGTTCCTCACCTGTATTATTCTATGTTCGATATCTACAGTCCTCGTCGCTGTGAATGATGATATCCTTTCATTTTCGAAATCCAAAGATATTCAGGCTGCAAAAAAACTGTGCGACTCTGTCAGATGTTGAAGTTATGTCTGCTTTCTCGTCTTCAGATTGAAAACCTTATTGCTTTAATGTCTTGTGAAATTGGTTGAAAATAGACAAAGGAGAGTGAGAGAGAAACCAACATAAACAGGGCAAAATGTATGCAATTTCATTCATTAAGCGTGGTCTCGCCATTCAATGAAATCAGGGCTTAGATGGTAAGACATGACTTCCCTTTCCTCTCCTATTCCCTAACCTTTCATTACCCTACTGATTCAAAATATGTTGACCTCAGCGTTGTATATACTGAAGAGCCAGTCTCTACCGTTCTCTGCGGTTAATAATCTCACGGAATCAATAGCCCCAAAGAAGAAGTTGTTCCGAATTTCAATCTTAGCGAGGTGAACACTGAGTTTGGTCCTCGCCTCTGAAACAGTGAAAAACAATTAGCATGAATCTATCCAGTCAAGCCCCCGAGAACATTTTATCATTTAATATGTTTTCCTTTCATCCAATTAGGATATTTTTCCTTATTCTGCGCCATTACCGTGAACTTTCTCTGAACCATCTTTCCCAAAATCGTGGACTAAAGCTGTCCTGAGTTTTCGAGGTTGGATCTGACTGGTATTTGCACAGTTTTAGCAATATTTCCTTGTGTTTACTTTCTATCCCTTGAAGTGATGAATATTAGAACATTTGATTTTCTTGTGAACTGCTGAACGTGGACTCTTTCATTTTGTCTTTCAGACACGACTATCCACAATTTGCTCTGTGATTTGGATTTCTGTATTTTTCTCCACAGTTACATGATATTCATCTCTTCCATCATTCCGCGAAAATGCATAAACCTCCATCTTTCTCACGTTATCTTCCAGCTGCAGAGTCTTTGTCCACTTGTTTAAGATACCTCTTTAACAGTAGGCTCATGTTAGCATCCTCATGACTAGGCTCCCCATCAGTATTTTTTATCGCCAAACTCAGCAATATTGCATACATTGGTAATTAAGGCTATTCGTATGTATTGTAAATAGAGTCAGACAGATGTCCTCGACGAAAGCCGACTCTTCAAGCCTGCCAATCAGATATTCTAAATTAATCTAATTCCATTTGCCACCATTTGAATCAGAACAATTTAAACCTTTCCTGTTCATGCATCCGTCTGGAAGCCGTGTAAACGTTGTTCTTGTACCATCCTCCACGACTACATCTTGCTACTCATTCGATAAATGCATCAGTCTGACTGAAAATGTTGCCTCTTTGGTTCCGCTTAAATTTTTCCTCTCTAACTTTAAACCTATGACATCTAATGTTGGACTCCCTTATGTGGGGAAAACATCTTGACTATTCTCTCTTTCCAAGCCCTTGTTGATCTTATGAACCTTTATAATGTCATCACACAGCCTTTGAAACAACAGAGAAAAGAGTCCGAGCCTATTCAGTGTTTAACTGTAGCTCACACCCTCCAATCCGAACAACATTGCTGTAAACCTTTTCTGCATCCTTGGACGTTTCACAACATCTTTCCTATAGCTCAGGAATGAGAATTGAATGCAATATTCCAAAGGTGGTCTCACTAATCTTCTATTTCATAGCTGCATGGTGTCCCAACTCCGAGACGCAGTGCACTGACCAATAAAAGCAAGTGTCCCAAATGTCCAGAAACGAGTCTTTCTACATACGATTCTACAGTTCAGGAAAAAGAAACATGTAAACGAAGACTTTTTTGCTTCGTAACTTTCCCCAGGCTTATTTCATTACGCGTATAAATTCGGCCGTGATTAACTTTATCAAAATGCAACACCTCAAACTAAATGAAAATCCATCTGACACTAATCGGCCTACCTGATCAAGGTGCAATGTTTTCTTTTGAGATAACACTGTCCACCACACTGCCAATTTTACTATAATCTAGAATTGAACTGACTAGACAATCAATATTTGCATTTGAATTATTAATATAAATGACAGAAGCAGTGAACCCAATGATGATCACTGCATTGTATTGCTGTTCCCTGGACTACAGTCTGAAAAGCAACACTCCCCTTTCACACGCTGTTTTCTCTGTCAAGCCAATTCTATAAATGGTGGCGAACGCTCCCTGGATTCCATGTGATCTAACCTTTCTTCAGTTTACTATGCAGAAACCTACTGAACGCCTCGTTGACATCCATGTATTTCACGTCAACAGCTCTGTTCAAGCACCAAGATTAGATTAGATTACTTACAGAGTGGAAACAGGCCCTTCGACCCAACAAGTCCACACCTACCTGTCGAAGCGCAACCTACCCAGACCCATTCCTCGACATTTACCCCTTCGCCAAACATTACGGGCAATGGAGCATGGCCAATTCACCTAACCTGCACATTTTTGGACTGTGGGAGGAAACCGGAGCGCCTGGAGGAAACCCACGTAGACACGGGAAGAATGTGCAAATTCCACACAGTCAGTCGCCTGAGGCATAGAATTGAACCCGGGTCTGTGACGCTGGGAGGCAGCAGTGCTAACCACTGTGCCACCATGCCGCACACTTTTCGTCAGATCTTCGCAAAAAAGCTAATTAGTGAGATAAGATTTACGATGTTGACTATCAGTAATGAGTTCTTTCCTTTCCAAAAATATGAATACCCAGTTCCTCAGAATCCCCAACAATGTATCCACCATCTATGTCACAGTCACTGGTCAAGAGGTATCTGAACTTTGCTTACCACGTCTTCTTATGAAAAAAGGCACACTTCCGTCTTCCAGTACCTCACTAGTGACTATCAATGACACAACAGTCTCATCAAGGGGCCCAGCATTCACTTCCCTTGTTTTACACAATGTTCTCGGAAACATCTGGTCAGGGTCTGAGTATTTAATTGATTTTAAAGGCATCGCGCCTCCTCCTCTCTAATGTGAACACCTATCAAGTTTGCACTATTTAGTTCTCCAAGTTTTCTTGCTTCCACAGCATTCGGCACAATAAGTACTGACACAAAATATGAGTTTAGAATCTCATCAATCGCATGTGTTTCGATGCTTAGAGAGCCTTTTTTTTTATTTTTAGGGGCCCTATTCTGTCAAGTTACATTTTTGCACATAATGCAATTCTATAATCCCGTTAAAATATTTTGAATGTTATTTTCCAAAGATATCTCATGTTCCATTTTTTCCCGCTTACTGTCCCTATTATCCTTGAGCGATTCAATCAATCCCGCTGGCCACAGCAAAAACAGGCCTCCTTCATTTTCTTGACCAGGGCCTAAATTTCAGTAGTCATCCAGTACAGTGAGTGGTGATAAGAGGGGAGGAGAAAGGGGAGAGTGGCGTGGAGAAGAGGGGTGAGGACCTCTCCTAAATACAGACCAAGTGAGTTACATTTTCCCTAGTTTTTCTGCACGTCACTGGACCATTGATCTGCCTCTCTGCGGTGTGAACTCAATGGTCTTTCAGCAGGTTGTAGAGCAGGGAAATGGGCTTTCTCAAATCTGAAATTGCATGTGTTAAGTGAATTTGAATGGAGTGTGGAACCAACCGTAGTAGTGGCTACTCGTTCTTTAACACATTATTTCCCAGGAACGTTTTAAATATTTCCCACACTCTGGGATTTTGAAAATTCTCTCATCCACGTAACCACGCTGATGTTTCAATATGATGAGTGGCATAATAAATTCTCCCGCACTCCAGGCAGGGGCACAACACTGGCTTCTCAGTTGGGAATGTATATGAATTCCTACAATCCGCACAATTCCACGCTTTAGCGTGGCTGTCAATACAAAGATGTTCTGATAGAACAACTGACTGATTGAAGCCTCTTGCACACATACAGCATGTATATGTTTTCTCCCCAGAGGGAGTGGTGCCCTTTCCTGCCAGGATTACAAACTGAGTGCCCAGCTTACAGCAGATTGGGCGATTCATTAATATAATGCAATGTTTCTTGAATGGAAATTGCTCACTGCACCTCCAAGGCACAAGTCAACAGTGTGATGATTAATACCACAATTTTCTGGATGAGGGCAGTTCCAGTAACACTCAAGAATCTTGACAAAATCTAGGTCAAAGCAGCCCATTAGTTTGAATACATCCACACGCACCCACTTCCTCTATCATGGACGTTCAGCAGCAGCAGTGTGTACCATCTACAAGATGTTCTGACGAAATTCATCAAAGGTCTCCAGAGAGCGCCTTGCAAACGCACAACCACGACCATCTAGAAGGACGAGGGAATCAGATACAGTGGTACACCATCACATTCAATTTCCTTTCCAAGCCACTCATCATCTTTACTTGTACATATGCTGCCATTTCTTCACTACCGCTGCGTCAAAATCCCGGAATCATCTTCACAATGAATTGAAAACACGCTTAGAAACCATTTTTTTTCCTGCAACATAGCGACAGTGGTAAGGGAAGTAATTCCCAGAGTAGCGCGAGTGTAAGCTAAGCAATTGCCATTCCAGAAACATTGCATATTATTAAATATCAGTGCGAGGAGAAGTGAGTTCAGTGGCAGTGCAACTTACCTTGGTGCAGCTGAATACCTGGCTGAACTGACTGGAGGCATGGAGTGGAGCGAATCTGTTGTTGGCCTTGGACTTGGTGTGGGCGGTCAAACCACCTGGTCTCTGTGCTTGGACAATGTGGTTGTAATAATATCAATCTGGAACTATTTACTGGTCTGCAATGTCGATCCTTCAACATTGATATGACGATTGTACCTTACTTCTAACCTATTTTAAACACTGTTAGTAATGCTACTTTTTAAAACTTATATTCCTCTTTTGTATCTGAGATGCGCACCTGTAAATTTACCACTTCCAAATTGAGATGCAGTACTCTTTTGAAACGTCTGATGAAAGCCAATGACACCGCTCTTCCCCAGGCAATGCATTTTAATCTTAACATCTTTCTATATAAAGACGTTCTTCCACATCTTACTCATAATTCTCTTGCTGGCAATCTTGTAACTGAAATTCAAATATCCACTTGTCCTGGATTGGCATCAGTGTTGTTACACAGGGTACAGGACATTCATCTACTCTCAGTGTGGAAAGAGATTTGCTCGGTCGCCCATGAACTGGGCGAAGAAACCTTTCAAACGTCATAATAAAGGAAAGTCATTCAAAAAGTCCAAGGACCTGATATGCCATCAACGTTTTCACATGATCATAAAACTTTTAAATGTACAGACTGTAGGAAATTCTATAAACATTCAAGGGATCTGATGTCTCGTCAATGTGGTCAGACTGACAAGAGGGTATTCAGGTTTTCTTTGTGTTGGACTCAGTACACGCGATCAATCCAACGTGCAGTTCACCAGCGAGTTCAGACAAGGGAGAAGACAGTCATGTCTTCTTTGCAAGTTAAGATACTCATTCAAACAATGATCCTGCTGAAACGTTACCGCGTACACACTGACAACACATTATTCAACTGCTCCAAATACAAAAAGTGATCAGTCTTCCAAACCATTGACCAGGTTTCTTGAGGTAGAGAAGGTTCACCTGCTCTGAATGTGATAAAACAGATCTGCAACGACTACACGCTGGAAAGTGGCCTTTCATCTATTCTGAGGCCTCCCACCATCTGAAACATCATCGAATTCACATTGGCCAGAGAGCATTCACCTGCTCCGAGTATGAGACAAGATTTATTGAATCATGTATCAATAATGTCGCACTGGAGAGAAACCATTTGCCTGTTTAAAATGTGCGATAGCACTTACATAGCCAAACCAATGACCATTCTTTTACTTTCTCCACTTCAGTATTGAATTTGAAAGGGGTTTCCAAGCCAGGTCGGTAAGATGGTAAGCCGTTGTGAGGATCAAATTCTTGGATGATCCACTGTAATATTAATATGTGGATGGAGTCACGAAGAAAGGTGTAGAATCTGTCTTGATGACAGTTTTCTGTTTGATATGAGCTCTGTATTCCCAAATTGATGACATGCTCATTCAGGAAATTCAGAAAAAATGATCGTGCATTACTATTCTAAATTCGACAATGAAGCCTGTTTGTTTTTCTTCATTATATGGAATCCTGTAGATTTATTCTCTTAACAGATGCTCAAGATCTGAACTTTTCGTCTACTTTTTTTTTAAAAACTGGAAATCAGAGTGAAGTACTCAAAAGAGTTTTCCTGAATAAAACTAAAATGTTTGAAGCTGTTCAACTTTCTGACACGGCCATCATGGAAAGGTAAAACCGTAAATTTGTTTCCAAAGTAATTTCCACTGCCCCTAATTACAAATTCTTCAGTGCATCTTATCAGTCTCAGTGCATGCTTAGCATTAAATGATAAGATTCTATCCAACACCGCTCCCCTATCAATGTTGAATTCTTTTTGTGACTGAGTTTCACTTTATAGTCACAGAGATGCACAGCATGGAAACAGACCCTTCGGTCCAAACCGTCAATGCTGAATAGATATCCCTACCCAATCGAGTCCCACCTGCCAGCCCCCAGCCAATATCCTTCCAAACCCTTCCTATTCATTTACCCATCCATATGCCTCTTAAATGTTGCAATTGTACCAGCTTCCACCACTTCCTCTGGCAGCTCATTCCATACACATAGCACCCTCTACGTGAAAAAGTTGCCCCTTAGGTCTCTTTTATATCTTTCCCTTCTTACCGTAAACCTAGGCCCTCTAGTTCTGGACTCCATCACCCCAGGGAAAAAAACTTTCCCAACTTACCCTATCCATGCCCATCATAATTTTGTAAACCTCTATCAAGACACCCCTCAGACTCCAACACTCCAGGGAAAACAGCCCCAGCCTGTTCAACTGCTCCCTGTAGATTAAATCCGCTAACACTGGCAACATCTATGCCAATCTTTTCTGAACTCTTTCAAGTTTCGCAATATCTTTCCGTTAGAAAGGAGACTAGAATTGCACATAATGTGCCAACATTGGCCTAACGAATGTCGTGTACAGCCGCAACATGACGTCCCAACTCCTGTACTCTATACACTGACCAATAAAGAAAAACATACCAGACGCCTTCTGATATGTCCTATCAACCTTCGACTCAACTTTCAAGGAGCTATGGACCTACACACCAAGTTTTCTTTTTTTCAGTCACATTCCCGAGCACCTTACCATTAAGTGTATAAGTCCTGCTAAGATTTGCTTTCCTAAAATGCAGCACCTCGCATTTATCTGAATTAAACTTCATCTGCCACTTCTCAGCCCATTGGCCCATCTGGTCCAAATCCTGTTGAAATATTCGCTTTCCACTACACCTCCAATTTTCGTGTCAACTGCAACGTTACAAACTGTACCTCTTTTGCTCCCATCCAAATCATTTACGTAAATGACCAAAAGTAGAGGACCCAGCAGCGATCTTTGTTGCACTCCACGGGTCACAGGCCTCCAGTCTGAAAATCAACCCTCCACCACAACTCTCTGTCTTCTACCTTTAAGCCAGTTCTGTATCTAAATGCCGAGTTCTCCCCGTATTCCATAAGATCTAACCATGCTAATGAGTCTCCCGTGGGGAACTTTGTCAAACAGATTACTGAAGTCCATATATATCACATCCACTGCTCGGCCCTCATCAATCCTCTTTGTTACTTCTTCAAAAAACTCAATCAAGTTTGTGAGACATGATTTCCCACGCACAAAGCCACGTTGACTATCCCTAATAAATCCTTGGCATTCCAAATACATGCACGTCCTGTTCCTCAGGATTCCCTCCAACAACGTTCCCACCACCGAGGGTTGGCTCATCGGTATATAGTTCCCTGGTTTGTCTTTACCGCAATTCTTAACATTTATGTTATGATGGACTCTTTTGACTCCGTAGAATTTCTCTCGTTGGTCAAAGAAAGTTGGTAAAGGACACCCATGCTCTTAACACTGGCACCAGATGGACGTGATAATGACTCGAGGCTCCCACCTAAGGAACGTCATCACGATGCACTCTTTTCGGAGTGCCAACTGCGACACAGATCACTCTCTAGTTTGTCGCAAGGTCAGAAGTTGGCCAACCAAAATGCACTACGCTAAGAATCCAAGAAACAAAAAATAAGTGCATCGATATCAGTAAGATTCAACACCCAGAAAATACGAAGGTGTACATCACGTCAATGGAACATCCATTCCTTTCAGACCCACCCGAAGGAGATTCTCAGCAGTGATGGGAGTGTCACAGGGACATTATCCACAACACGTGTTGGAGGTGGCCTTTGAGATTTCATACCTTGGCTTCACCATCGCAGACAGTCTCTCCTTAGACTGAACAGACGGATCGTAACTGCAGCCTCAACATTTGGCAGTCTAACAAAGAGAGCCTGGGAGAACAGAAAGGTGATGACGCATACCAAGATTGCATTCAACTGGTCCTGCGTCATCAGCACACTGTTTTTTGCCAGCGATAACTGGAGCCTGTACTCCAGATAAGAGTGGCGTCTCATAGCCTTCCACCGTTGCAGCCTGAGACGCATCCTCGATTTAATGAGTCACCAACACTGAGTTCCTGGCCCGCGCCCAGATACAGCAATTTTACCCTGCTCCAACAACACCGTCTCCGATGGCAGGGCCACTTAATCTGCATGTCAGAGAGGAGGATGCTGAAAGAACTGCTGTAAGTGGAACTGGCCTCCAGCAAAAGAGTACAAGGGCGGCCATGTCTTTATTTCAAAGATGTCAGCAAGAGAGACATGAAGTCATTGAACATAAACTTAGAGAGGTAGGACGACATTAAAAGCGATCTCTCTCGCTAGAGGCTGGAATTATGCAGCAATCTAAAAAGAGGAAAAGTGAAGCTGAGGACCGTTGCGGAAGAAAACTGGGCTGGCCAAAATGGAACATCACCATGACAACACCGGAGAACAGGTCTTTGAAATCCAGACGCTGCACGGGAGACTGCCATTCCCATAGTCACAACAATGCTCAACAATGATTGGAGCAAGAATCCCAAGGCAAAGATCCATGGTCTTGCGAGAAAAACCGATGTCACCAAGTGACAGCGCAAAATATTAATTTAACACCACACACACGTTCCTTTTCTGCAGGACTAAATTCACTATTTGCTTTCTTATCAATGTGACTACTCTACTAACAGCCGTTTGCCATTGAACGGTGGTAGACGTATTTGAGACATCCCTTTCCATTAGTTTTCAAACTTTTTCCCATAAATGCTCTTTGCTGCATTTATCTGATTTTTCGCTTCCCGTCTGAACATTAGACATTGTCTTCAGGGCTCAATTTTGGAGTCGAAGACGTCATCAATCACTGTCACTGCAGTTTCGACTTGGGGACACTGCGGTACATTGTTCAGCATGGTGTGGATCGAGGGTTAGGCTTCGGGGATGGGTAATACTGTCACATAATATTTTTACAGAAAGAATAGTATGGGAATTTGTGGAAGTTCGTGAGGTCGACAGGAAGGACAAGACAAAAAAGCAACGAAGATTCAGGGCTGTCACTTTATTATCAGTCCCCGGCCGCGTTTGCCTCTGGTAAATGTGAGCTATATTGGCGAATATTTTTCTGTGAATCATGAATATAATCTGGAATCGGAAGTGGCTGCAATTCATAATCTGAGAGAATTCATTTAATTTGTTTTTTGTAGGAATTCCCAGAATCTACGTGTGAGCAAGGCAAATATATAACAAATACAGTCCAACGCCTAGCAACCTCCTGTATACCCTTTTGCGTGAGTCGAAAGCCTCACAACCTACCTTTAATGCTGCATCCAGAACTGGACGCAACTGTTCAATCGTGGCCTAAATTAAGATTTCTAAGAGCTGTAAGTTGAATTCCTAAGTTTTATGCTGAGTGTGTTGTTTGGTGAATGCAGTCATGACATATACCTTTTTGAACACCGTATTCACTTCTGTTGACACTTTCAGAGAGCAACTGACATGCACCTCAATATCCTCTGCATATTAATGCACCTCAGGGTTCTGCCATTTCCAGTACACATTTTATTTTTGCATGAGGTCTCCCAAAATACATCACCACATACATGGAATCACAGAAATGTAGTGTGGAAGAAGACCATTCAATCATCGAAGTCCACAAGGACAATCCAATAAGCATCTTAAACAAACCTTTGTCATTAAGGTATCCTTGTATTCCTATCTCTCTCACGGCTAATCCACCATGCATTTACATATTTGGACTGTGACAGACAGCCTGAACAACCAAAGACTCCCCACTCAGACTTGCGAACGAGTATGCAAATTCCAAACAGACAATCGCTCGAGGGGGTAATCGAATCCTGGTCTCTGGCACTGAGGCCAAATTGATAACCATTTCGCTTGTTCAAACTTTAACTACAATTTTCCCCCATATTACAAACTGATTGGTATCCCATTACATCCTTTGACAAGTCTCCTCACAATTGACTGCTGTTCATAGAATCATGGAATACCGGCAGTGTGAAAGCAAACAAGTCAGCCCTCCAGTCCACACCGACATTTCGAAGAATATTTTATTCAGTACCACATACTTATTCTATTGCTGTACCATTGCATTTCGCATGGTTAAAGAACGTAACCTATGTATCCCCTGCTCCCCTTATTAAGCTAGGCATCGACAACTTCACTTCTTGAACGTTCCCGAATTCTTCATGTTAAATGTATTTGGGCTGGGGGAGGGAGAGGTTGCACTTGAAGTAGACGGGCACGTGGTGTTTTGGAGGTGGAGTTTAAAGAAGGGGCGTGCATGTTTCGTGGAAGTGGTGAAGGGTTTCTTTGTAGGAGAACAACTATGAGTTGGTGAGGGGGAATTCTGTCAGTATAATGTTATTGATTGACTGGGACGTGCTGCCACTTACTATGAATGTTTCCAGTGTGATTTCAGGACTTTTCTGAGAGTGATGGGTCGGAAATAGATGCTCAGCATCTTCGCTGCAACGATCAAACGACCATAACCGGTCACTCAATTTCTCTGCAATCAGTTTGAGGAGATAACTTTCTCTGCTGTATAGACGCAGAGCTTTAGATCTCTGTTAGAACTTGACAGAGATGCCACCTGAAGACGAACCGATCCATGAGAGTTAACTAGTTAGTTTCACTGCCACTAAACTTTCCCCAACGCCCTGTACGTTTATTCGGCTGTCTTCAAATTTCTATTTGAAACTATTTCCATTGTCTTGGGAGCTGACGTATTGAATTTCAGATTTTTGTTTGTCATGTTGCACATCACTGCGCAGAAGAAAAATGTTTCTTCATCTTATCTCTGATACTTTAGACAATTGTCTTAACCTTACAGCAACTAAAATGCTTTCTCCCTATTCATACTATCCAAACCCATCCTGACGTTGAACATCTTGATTTAAAATTTTGCTTCTCTTCCTCTGTTTTGAAGAGAACAAGGCAAACGTCACCAATCTCTCCAAGTTCCTCCCATCATTGGAGGAAATATTGCGCGCAACCACTGCAAGCTATGATCATTCTTGCTGTACGATAATGCTGAGAATTGACTGACTAATACACCAAAAGTCCAGCTCGTGCTTTTTAAGATTTGACATAACGTCTTTGGTTTTGTGTTGTATATTTTCTGTTATGATTTCAGGGATGCTGCTGGGGAGTCATGAGCTACTCGCTGAGCAGGTCCCAAACTCTTCAATGGTTCATGTGAACACCCTAACCCCAAAATCTCTCTCTCATTATCAATCGCACTTTCATGTCCAGCAATACATGAATTGGGAGTTGAAAGAGACTTTAAGTGTTACTGCATATTATACCTGCAATAAATGCTGTTGGTTACGAATCATATCAGATCTAATGGACCGGTTGGAAAGACAGTTAGGGGTAATGAGGAATTTGCAACAGCAACAGTATGTGATGGATGACCGTTCTAGGAAGGGAGGGAAAGTCTCAGATACAGTCACATAGATGGGTTAGCTCGAGGAAAGTTAAGCGAGGTAGGCAGTTGGTGCAGCAGTTACTGTAGCTATCCCCATTTCAAACAAGTATGCTGATTTGTGAAGAGTAGGGCGTGATCGATTCACAGGGAACGTAGCACAAACACTCAGGTTTTGGGCATTGAGACTGTATCTAATGCAACGAGGGGCTCGCCGGCTTCCCAGAGATCAATTGTGTTATGGATTCTCTAGTTGGAGGTACAGACAGACGTTTCTGTGGCCAGCAGAAAAAGAATGGTGTTTTACTTCCCTGGGGCCAGGGTCAAGGATGTCTCAGAGTGGATGCAAAACGTTCTCAAGGGGGAGAGGGGCCAGTATGAAGTCATTTTTAACATTGGAACCAACAACATAGGAAGGGAAAAGGTTGAGGTGCTGAAGGGAGATTACAGAGAGTTAGGCAGGAATTTTAGAAGGAGGTCCTTGAGAGTAGAAATATCTGGATTACTCCCAGTGTTACGAGCGAGTGAGGGCAGCATTAGAAGGATAGGGCAGGTGAATTGCTGACTGAGGAGCTGGTGTATGGGAGAAGGATACACGGTTTTGGATCATTGGAATCGGTTTTATTGTGGAAGTGACCTGTTCAAGGAGGACGAATTGGACCTAAATTGGCAGGGGAATAATATGCTGACAGGGAGATTTGCTCGAGCTGCTCGGGAGGATTGCTCGGGAGGGTGGGAGCCAGTGAGATAGTGAGGAAAGAGATCAATCTGAGACTGGTACAGTTGAGAATAGAAGCGAGTCAAACAGTCAGGGCAGGCAGGGACAAGATATGACTAATAAATTGAACTGCATTTATTTCAATGCAAGTGGCCTAACAGCGACGGCAGATGAACTCATGGAATTGTTAGCAACACAGGACTGGAATATCACAGCAGTTACAGAAACATTGCTCAGGGCTAGGAAGGACTGACAGCTTAATGTTACTGGATACAAATGCTGCAGGAAGACTAGTAAGAGAGGCAAGAGAGGAGAGGAAATGGCGTCTTTGATAAGGGATAGCATTCTACATGCATTGGGACAGGATATTCGTGGAAAATACATCCAGTGAAGCTAATAGGGTGGAACTGAGAAATAAGAAAAGGAAGATCACCTTATTGAGACTGTACTACATACACTCTAATAGTCGGAGGGTAATGAGAAACAAACGTGGAAGTAGATCTCATCTGACTGTAAGAATAATAGGGTGGTTATGGTGGGGGATTTTAACTTTCCAAACATAGACTGGTACTGAATAATGTTAAGGGTTTAGATGGAGAGGTTTCGAAGAAAGTTTTATGTATCAGAATGTGGATGTACCTACGAGAGAAGGCGCAATAATTGAACTACGTTTGGGAAGTAAGGCAGGGAAGGTGTCAGTGGGAGGGTACATTGGGGCCAGCGACCATAATTTAATCAAATTTAAAATAGTGAAGGCAAATAATAGACCAGACCTAAAAGTGGAAGTTCTAAATTGGAGAAAGGCCAATTTTGACGGTATAAGGCAAGACTTTTCAAAAGTTGCTTGGGGACGGATGCTCACAGGTGAATGGACGGTTGGAAAATGGGAAGCCTTCAGAAATGAGAATACGATAATCCAGCGACTATATATTCCTGTTCGGGTGAAAGGAAAGACTGGTAGTTTTAGATAATGCTGCATGACGAAAGAAACTGAGGATTGGGTCAAGGAAAAGACAGAAGCATATGTAAGATATAGACAGGACAGGTCAAGTGAATCCTTCAAAATGTATAAATGCAGTTGAAGTGTACCTAAGAGGAAAATCAGTCTGGCAAAAAGGGGACATGAGATTGCTTTGGCAAATAAATTGAGGAGAATACAAAGCAGTTTTAGAAATACATTACGAGCAAAAGTGTAACTAGGGAGAGAATAGTACCCCTCAAAGATCAGCAAGGCGGACTTTGTGTATAGCCGCTGAAAATGGGGGAGATACTAAGGAGTATTTTGCATCAGTATTTACTGTGGTAAAGAATATGGAAGATATAGAATGTAGGGAAATAGGTGGCCACACCTTGAAAAATGTCCATATTACAGAGGAAGAAGTGCTGCATGTCTAGAAACACATAAAGGTGGATACGTTCCCAAGACCTGATCTGGTATAACTTAGAACCCTGTGGGAAGCAGAGAAGTGATGGCTGGGAGTCTTGTGAGATAATTGTGTAATCGGTAGTCACAGGTGAGGTACCGGAAGACTGGAGGTTGCCTAACGAGTTGCCACAGTTTAAGAAGGGTGGTAAGGACAAGCCAGGGAGCTATAGAACATAGAACATAGAACATTACAGCGCAGAACAGTCCCTCAGACCTCGATGTTGCGCCGACCTGTGGACTTTTCTCAGCTAGTTCCCCTACACTCTCCCAAAATAATCCATGAGCTTATCTAAGGATTGTTTAAATCTCTCTAATGTGGCTGAGTTGACTATCTTAGCAGGTCGGGCATTCCACGTTCTTACCACTCTCTGTGTAAAGAACTTGCTTTTGACACCAATCTTAAATCTATCATCCCTCAAGATGAAGTTATGCCCTCTCGTACAAGCTGACGTCATCTTCCCAGGGAAAAGAAAAGTCTACCCTATCTAACCCTCTGATCATCTTGTATGTCTATCAAATTCCCGCGTAGCCTTCTTCTTTCCAATGAGAAAAGATCCAAGTCTCTCACCCTTTCCTCATAAGACCTTCCCTCCAGACCAGGCAACATCCTGGTAAATATCCACTGCAACGTTTCCAACGTTTTCATATCCTTTTTATAATGGGGAGACTAGAACTGTGCACAATATTGCAAGTGTGGCCGCACCATCGTTTTGTATAGTTGCAGCATAATATTGCGGTTCCTGAACTCAATCTCTCCACCAATGAATCCTAACACACCGTATGTTTTCTTAAAAGCACTATTCACCTGGGTGGTAACTTTCAGGGATCTATGGACTCCAAGATCCCTCTGCACATCAACACCACCAAGTTCTCTGAAATCCTCTTGTTCTTCCCAAAGTGCATCTTCTCACATGTAGCTGCATTGAACTACATTTGCCACCTCAGTCCAATTCTGCAGTTTATCCAAATCCCCATGCAAACTGTAACATTCAGGGAGGCTGACGTTGATGTTGGGCAAGTTGTTGTAGGGAATCCTGCGGGACAGGAATTAATATATATGGAAAGTCAAGGACTGATGAGAGAATGTCAACATGGCTTTATGTGTGGGAAATCATGTCTCACAAACTTGATTGAGTTTTTAGAAGAAGTAACAAAGAAGATTGATGAGTGCAGAGCGGTAGATGTGATCTATATGGACTTCAGTAAGGCATTAGACAAGGTTCCCCATTGGAGATTAGTTAGCATGGTTTGATTTCAAGGAATACAGGGAGAACTAGCCATTTGGATACAGAACTGACTCAAAGGTAGAAGGCAGAGGGAGGTGGTGGAGTGTTGCTTTTCAGACTGGAGATCTGTGACCAGTGGAGTGTCACAAGGAACGGTGCTCGGCCATCTACTTTTTCTCATTTATATAAATGATTTGAATGCGTGCGTAACGGGTACAGTTCATAAGTTTGCAGATGAGACCAAAATCGGAGGTGTAGTGGACAGCGAAGAAAGTTACTTCAGATTGCAACAGGATCTTGATCAGATGGGCCAACGGGCTGAGGAATGACAGGTGGAGCATAATTCAGATAAATGAGAGGTGCTGTATTTTGGGAAAGCAGAACTTACACACTTAATGGTAAGTTCCCAGGGAGAGTTGCTGAACAAAGAGACCTTGAAATGCAGGTTCAAAACTTCTTGAAAGTGGAATCGCAAATAGAGAGGATAGTTAAGAAGGCGTTTGATTTAATTTCCTCTATTGGTCAGAATATTGAGTACAGGAAATGGGAGGTAATGTTGCGGCTGCACAGGACAATGGGTTAGGCCTCTGCTGGAATATTGCCTGCAATTCTCATCTCGTTCATATCGGAAAGATGTTGGGAAATTTGAAAGAGTTCAGAAAAGACTTACGGAGATGTTGTCAGGATTGCAGGAATTGAGCTATAGGGAGAGGCTGAAAAGGCTGGGGCTATTCTCCCTGAAGCGTCGGAGGCTGAGGGGTGACCTTATAGAGGATTACAAAATTATGAGGTGCATGGATAGGATAAATAAACGAAGTATTTTCCCTGCGATCGTGGAGTCCAGAACTAGAGGGCATGGGTTTAGGGTGAGAGAGGAAATATATAATAGACACTGACGGGGCAACTTTTTCACGCAGGTGGTGGTACCTGTATGGAATGAACTTCCAGAGGAAGTGGTGGAGAGTGGTGCAATTGCAACATTTAAGAGGCATTTGGATGGGTTTATGAATAGAAAGGGTTTTAAGGGATATTGGCTAGGTGCTGGCACGTGGGACTAGATTGAGTTGGGATATCTTGTCGTCATGGATGGGTTAGACTGAAGGGTCTGTTTCCATGCTGTACATTTCTATCGCTCTATGACGTCCTCTAATGTTATCACATCGTTCCTGTAGTGTATAGAGTGAAACTGCACACAGCCGCAGCCTGATTAACGCTATGCAAAACACCAAAAAACACCTCCTTTCCCTTACGCAATGACACAATTGATTAAGTCAAGTATGGCCTATGCCTCATTAAATATCATATCCACGTCCTCTGCTGGCTTCAGGAAAATGTGAATAATTAACCGAAGATCCCTGTATCCCTCCAAGCTTCCCAGCGTCCTGCCTTGCATTAAATTCTACAGCATCTTTATTTCCTTAACAAGACTTCAACCCTTCTGCGATGGGCCTACCAATCTGATCAACACTTCGATGCTATGGTTCGTATTTTCGCAGATGACACAAAAATACGTGGTGTTGTTGACAGTGAAGAAGATTACCTCTGAATGCAACGGTACTTTGAGGCAGATCGGCCACTGGGTGGTGGAGTGTTTAAATATAGCTTATCTTAATTACATGTAAGGTAATGTATTTGGAAAGTCAAAAAACCCAGACATATACACTTCGTGATGAAGGGCTTTGCCCGAAATGTCGATTTCCCTGCTCCTCGGATGCTGCCTGACCTGACATGCTTTTCCATCACCACACTCTTGACTCTGATCTTCAGCATCTTAAGTGCTCAGTTTTCTCTGTAGAATTAATGGTAGGGCCTGGGATGCGTTACTCTGTAAAAAGACCTTGGAGTGCAGGTTCATAGTTCCTTGAAAGTGCAGTCGTAGGTAGATTGGAAGTACAGAAGGTGATTTGTAACTCTGATTTTGTTTGGCAGGGCATTGATTAGAAGATTGTGAGGTTGCAGGTGTGCAAGACATTGGTGAGGCCATTTAAAAATAACCTGTTCGAAAATGATCTCTTTGCTACCGAAAGGATAGCATGAAATTTCAGAAAAGGTTGCCTGGAATGCTGAATTTGGAGGCGTCAGGGTCTCTGAAGCGCAACAGGATGACGGGTGAACCTTTCGAATTTTATAAGTCATGATGATCATGGGAAGGGGGAGTAACTCAGGTCTTCTTCTCACTGCAGAGAGTACAAACCCTGAGAGCATAAGCTAATGTGAGAGTAGAAAGAAATAAAACGGAAAAGAAGGAACGTTTTCTCTCAAGTAGTGATGCACTATTGGAGGCGGGTACAATTCCAACATCTGAAATGCATCTGGATGGCTTTCATGAATTGGAAGCGCTTACAGAGATATAACCGAGATCTGGCAAATAGGAGATCAGTTTAGGATATCTGGTTGGCATGGCCATGCTATTTAAAGGCTACGACCCAATGATGGATTGACTCTCATACTCTGTCCTTCTGGTAACCTCAGTGTATTTATTAGTTTGAAGTTATAACTTGCCGGACAAAGTCGGACATCAGAGTGAAATCCACTTGGTGGTTCAAAATTTTTATTTTTTCTCATCGTTTTATGCGTGGGCTGCTGCCTTAACATATTAGCCAGGTGCTATGAATGCACTTTGTGTAAAAAAAAAGATTATTTTAATGTAATCGAAAAAGGTAGCATCCTTGCATAGTCAGTTGCCATTTACTGGAGCGAACTTTGTGTGAACTTCAGAAAGGAAAATATAATGTATTTTTCCAATCGATAGCCCTTCAGAAACTCAGAGGCCACGACGATTTCTCGTTATCAATGTGTTAAGTATCGTTGACAGTTCGCAAGACTGCAATCTACCTCCTTTCCGGAAATTCATGTGTTACCACGCATTGTAAACTTATTCAGAAATAGCTACCCGATTATTAAAAAAATTCATACTCAAATCAATCTCACTGATCATGAGATTGATTTGAAATGAATATTCAGCTCCATGTACCTCCACTGTAAATCCAGCACTCAGACATTAGAAGATTAAATATCAAACCTTCATAAAAGAAGGAAAAGAAGGGGAGATTTAACTCTCTGCTGAAACATGTCAGTTGTGAAATTTTGTGGACGCCCGTCCGAATTGTTTGTCATGTTGAGCTGAGCATACGATATCAGTGCAAATATTTTAAAATCACACGACACCAGGTTATTATCCAACAAATTGAATGGAAATCACTAGATTTCGGAGCGCTGATCCTTCATCAGGTTGTTGGGGAATATAAGTTCTTAAGACATATAATTTATGACAAGGTTTAAGACTGATACAATTGAAATGATATGTTGATAAAGATCTGGATTATTTGTTAACTCTTAGCTTTTCGAATGCCGATGTGTCTTACAGTTCTTTCATATGTAAAATCGCAGAAAATGTTTTAAAGTTACATTCTCAAATGAACTTAAACAATAGGTGCCATGTCAGCGCATAAATTGCATCAAAGGTTTGAGGTGCCCTATGTGAAGCTAGCTGAGTCCCAATGTTCATACTGAATCTAATCATCAAAAGGGGTTCACAGGATCTTATATGGATTCATGCTGTTTTTGAGCAAAATAAAATATTATTCTGCAAGTACAAACTCGCCTCACAAATTAATGTGTGTGTGTGTGAAAATGTGGCTACGTACGTTAGGAGGTAGCATGACTGTCGGTGAAAGAGTGTGTGTATGTGTATATGTGTGAGTCTGAGTGTCAAGGGGTACATATGCGTGAGAGATTTCAGTGTGGGTGTAAGCATGGGAGGGTATGTGTGAGGGTATGAGTGAGGGTCTGCGTGAGTGTGTGTGTATCAGTGTGTGTGTCTGTGTGAGAGAGACAGAGGGACAAAGAGAGTGTGTGTGAGTATATGTGTACAGTGCAATGGGGTCACCTATTGTGTATCATGAACCCAAGGTCCTGGTTGAGGCCATCCACATCAGTACCGAACTTGGTTAACAGTCACTCTCCATTGAAAGCAATGATTTAGCGATGCCGTCACACAACACCAGGTTATTGTCCAACAGGTTTGAGTGGAAGCACTTGATTTCAGACCGCTGCTCCTTCATCAGGTGGTTGTGGAGTAAACGTTTGCAAGACACAGAATTTTAGCAATATTTTGCAGTGTGATAAAACTGGAATTATATATTGACAAAAAAGGTTATTTTTAAGTCTCTTTTCTGCTAGAATGACCATGTAAATCGCAATACGTTTTTTTTTAAAGTTACATTCTCTAGTGAACTGTAACAATTGGTGTCATGACACGGTGAACTCTGCTGCCACACAGCACCAGGGACCCAGGCTAGATTCTGACCTCGGCCGACTGTCTTTCTGGAGTTTGCACACTCTCCCCGCGTCTGCGTGGGTTTCCTCCGTGTACTCGGGTTTCCTCCCATAGTCCAAAGATGTGCAGGCCAGTTTAATTGGTCTTCCTAAATTGTCCATAGAGTTAGGTACATTAGTCAGAGTGAAATTGGTCTGGCTGGGCTACTCTTCGGAGGGTCGGTGCGGAGTTGCTGGACAGAAAATCCTGTTTCCAATCTTTAGGGAATCTAATCTAATATCTAAAAAAACGATGGCCAATGTAATGTATTAAAGGTATGAGTTTCCTTGTGTAAGGCTATCTGTGCCACGTTGGTCAGACTGATTCTAAACTAAAAAGGGGATTTACGGAATCTTACATGGAATCATACCGTTTTTGAGCAAAGTAAAATGTAATTCTGCAGTCCAAATAAACCCCCTCAAATTTATTTGTGTATGTGTATATGTGGTGGAGTGTGATTTTTATGTATCAGTGAGAGCGATTGTGTGTTTGTGTTTGATTGTGAGTGTAAATGGGTATAACTCTGTGAGAGGGTCCGTGTTTGAGTGTAGGAGTGTATGTGTATAAGAGAAGGTCTGCGTGAGTGTGCGTATCTGTAGCTGGGTTTGAAATTGATTTTGCCTTAAATTTAAGGGAAAATTTTCAGTCCAGAATTGTATCGTGTGAATAAAAGATAGTTTGAGGAGAAATGAGTTGTAAACAGCTGTTGGTTTTAATATTCTCTGTTGGGTGTGCAGAATTAAAAAAAAATTACTTTTTACTTTAAGTTGTACCTTCTTGGATGATTCTTTTTCTCTTCAAATTTAACAGATTACGGTGAAAGGTGAGGTTCTTTGTGTGCCTTTTTGGAAAAAAATAACAGAGGTTTTGTAGTGTGGAGGTTCTCGCCTGTGATTTCGCAGGGTTTATGCAGATCCAGTCTGATATTTGGAAATGATTTGGAGATGCCGGTGTTGGACTGGGGTGTACAAAGTTAAAAATCACACAACACCGGGTTATACTCCAACAGGTTTAATTGGAAGCACACGAGCTTTCGGAGCGACGCTCCTTCATCAGGTGATTGTGGAGGGCTCAATCGTAACACAGAATTTGTAGCAAAAATTTGCAGTGTGATGTAACTGAAAATATACATTGAAAAATTGATTGTTAAGCCTGTCATCTGTTAAAATACAGTGATAGTTTCACTTCTTTCATGTGTAAATCACAAAACCCTTTTTTTAAAAGTTGCATTCTCGGGTTAGCTGTTAACAATGGTGATAGCTAGACAATATGTTCAACATATTGTCGAGTTATCACCATTGTTAACAGCTAACCCGAGAATGCAACTTTTAAAAAAAAAGGGTTTTGTGATTTACACATGGAAGAAGTGAAACTATCACTGTATTCTGACAGATAACAGGCTTAACATACAATCAATTTTTCAATGTATATTTTCAGTTACATCACACTGCAAATCTTTGCTACAAATTCTGTGTTAGGATCGAACACTCCACAATCACCTGATGAAGGAGCATCGCTCCGAAAGCTAGTGTGCTTCCAATTAAACCTGTTGGAGTATAACCCGGTGTTGTGTGATTTTTAACTGAGATTTGGAAAGATTTCAATAGATGTGGGATTCGATAAAAGACCAGTAGATAAGGCATTTGCAGGTTAGTGACCTGGATATTTAAAAAAAAAGCTTAGGTGAGACAATTTGTTTCATTTTGTTTACATATGATTGGTTAAAAAAAGTGAGAGAAATGTTTGTTAAATTGGTAAAGGTTATCTGGGGTTTGAACACGATTCCAAGATTGCCAAGAACGTTTGGAAAGAAAAGAAAAATAAAACGAAATAGTCTTAGAACTACAAACAGAGGTTAGAATTTGTATAACCAAAGACAAAAGTAAAGCTGAAATTATCAAGGAATTTACTCAAAAACTTAGATATCAGTGAAGCAGACATGGGCAGTGTGCTGAGAAAAACCTGAAATTACAATTGAGGGAAATTTTGTTTGACGATAAAGAATAAAGGATGAGAGAAAGACAAAAGAAAGGGGGAGAGAAAGCGACAGGAAACTTTCACTGAGCAAAAAGACAGAGAATTGGACTTGCCAACTAGCAACTTCATCATCAGAGTCAAGTTAACAGGATGGAGATTAGAAGAGAAGTTCTTGATGTACACAAATATTTCAAATATCAGCCACATTTTGATGAGAGAGATATCGAAAGCCTTCTTTAACTCATTTGAAAAATTGGCGAGGCAGATGCCGTGGTCCAAATATTTATGGATGGTGTTCGTTTAGACTAAACTGTTAGGATGGACTAATGACGTATTTGAGGCTCTGTCAGATAAGAGATCAAGAGATTATAAATAGGTCAAACAGGATATTTTAAGTGCTTGTGAATTGATACCAGAAGCGCATAAACAGCTTTGTAGAAGCATTAAGATGGAATTAGGACAGAGGTATGTTGAGTTTGAAGGAATTAAACAGTCATTTTGACTAATGAATGCATTAAAGATAGATAAGATTTATGCGATTCAAAGAGAGATTATTCTGCTGGAGTAGTTGAAAATTCATATGGAATATTCCTGTGGAGTAACAGAAATTTCAGAATTTTCATACAGCATAACGTTGAACACCGTTTACAAGAAGAATGAAAATACTCCTGTGGGTAACTATTAGAAAGGTTGAAGCTTGAGACAGAAATGGAGACCATGTTAGGAGAGGGCAAAACAGAAATGAGCCCAAATGCAGTAGATTGTGTAGTCTGTGTATTGCAGAGCGGAATTATTAGAGGTAGAATATGAACTAAAATGTAGGTGTCCACCATGGTGTATGAAAGACTCAGGCTTAGGTGCAAGATCATTTTTATTTGCCTGGGCTGCACGAGGATGTTGTTAAACTTCGCCAAATGTGTCATACATGCCAAATGGTAGGTAATTTATGGGCGGAAATAAAACCAGGATCTTTGTTACCAATTCCCGCATGAACGTTTCACACGGGTTACAAATGATTGTTTCGGACACATGCCGAGAAATAAAAGTGGGAAACTGTTTTCGTTAACTATAATGGTTGTGTCTACCAGATTTCAAGAGTCAATTCCATCATGCGAATTCAGGCAAAATGAGTGGTAGAGGTGTTTGTCGCTTTATTCACGTGGTATGGGCTACCCAGAAAGATTCATTTGAATCAAGGTACTAATTTTACTGCGAGGCTTTTTATGGATTCGGATTTTAAATCAAATACGTATCATCCTGAATCTCAGAGAGCTTTAGAATACTGGCATTAGACCATGAAGACCATTTTGAGAGCATACTGTCAGGATTACCCGAATGATGAAGATAAAAGTATCCAATCGTATTGTTTCCCATCACAGATGCGCCAAATGAATCTAATCAGCTTACTTCCCTCGAGTTAATATTCGGACATGAAGGTGACGCCTCACGAAATTATTTAAAGAAAAATTGACGACACCAAAACCCACGACCTCACAGTTAGATTATGCATCTGGTGAAAGGAAGAAATTAAGTCGATTAGGTAATTTAGCTAAAACGTAGCAAAAGGGCCCACAGCATACAATGAAGCAGATGCAGATGAAAACACAGACTCAGCCGTTGCCTTGAGGTTATGAGGATACAATTTAAAGCCAGGTTTAATAACACCGGATAAATTTGGAAAAAGTTGAGTTCGGTGAACTACTTCATAAACTTGTTTACATGTTGAAATCGTATTAAATTGGAAAGAAAGAACTGAAGGACCAGATGTTAGTTACTGCACAGTAGAAGCGGAATCAAATCCAGATGTTGTGGGTTTTGATGTGACTCTTTATAATATCTTTAATACTAAGAAGGACTTGAGTAGTGGGAACAGGTTAATACACTATCTTCGTCAGGAGCAAATATCACAGTTGAAAGTTTTTTACTGTATAATATGGACATAAGTATCAATCAGAACAATGGGAAGAATGCGATTGTACATGAAGTAGAAGTAGGGACTGCTGTTCCGATAAAGAAACACCCCCAATAGCTTCACACTTCCAAAGCCAGCTAGGTCAAGAACGGGGTAGTAGCCAAATTAAACGGGGATGGCCTTGAACTGAGCCGGAGCGCATGACGTTCAATGATGTTCTCAGTTACCAATTACCGCATGTGAAGAATGTTGCACACGGATTTTGAATCATTGTGACAGACCCTTGCCAGGAAATAAATGTGGGAAACAGCCATAATGGTTATGTCTACAAGATTTCAACAGTCAGTTCCAATCACGAGAATTAAGGCAAATAGAGTGGGCTCAACACCAGACAGGACTCAACGATTCTTCGTGGATTATCAGAAGGTCCACACCGTTACAACATCGGTCCTGCATCCAATACCGAGATTGGAGGTCTGTATGGAGACACTTTGACTAGAAGCCATATCACCAACTTGGACTTATTGTGTGGGTATGGCAAGTAGCTTTATCAGAGAAAGAAATTTCTGCTCTTCCAAACCTAAATGAGCTATATCAAATCAAAGTGATGCCCTTTGGAATGAATAGCACACCGGCCACATTTCAAAACCTCACACAAGATTGTGGATCGGTCAACAAACTGTGCAGTCTTTTTGGGCAATGTAACGATGTTTCTTAAGCTCTGGTACGATCTTCTTGTGCAGTTGGTAGAGCTGTCCTAACGACTACGAGATACAAAATTGGCAATAGCATTAAATAATACAGAAGACACGAAAGCAGAGGTGACGTTCTTGGGTCATAGCACTGCACCTGGAAAGCTGACCCCACGGAACGCAAAGATGAAGGCCATCGAGGAAATTCTACCTGATAAAGTATAGATAAGAATGGGGTATCTGTTCAATTATTAAATATATTTATCTGGCAAGAAGTTAATGTGAACATAGATTAAAGTCATACACATGTCGTGGTAATGCTGTTTAGGCAAAGAAGAAATGGAGCCAATTTTTCATTATGATGGTCCTCTTTTTCTTCGGGGAAGGTGTCATGAAGGTTCATGTGTGTACTGTATTTTCAAAGGAGAGAAGAAGTTAGTGCGGACATAGAGAGAAGCACACAGTGAACAGAAAGACTTAATATGTAACATTTGGTGGCCACAAATACTTTGCACGGTGTTGCAATGTAACTAATAAATTCAAACTCGCTGGACCAGTTTCAATCATACTCCTGCTAAGAAAAAAAATCGATTTTCAATTTTACGATTGGGGATAACATCAAACCAATGAAATGATACCATGTGTTGGGGAATAAAATCAAACATTTTGAAGGTATCGGTAGAGAATAGCCACGACACCAACAAACAAACTGATAGCTATATACCTCTCTGAACGTTACGTGTCTAAAAACAAATTTGTGCAGCAGAAATTCGAACTAGAGAAATCTACAAAGAAAGGTCGACATCTGGAGATGATAACGCATTTTCAAATTGATTTTCCCGTAAATTGCAGTGAATTTATCGGACCATTATTGCTGAGTGATAGTTAAAAAATAGCTTTAAGCGAAAGTAGTAAATAGTTTTTGATTTTAGTATTCTCCTTCAGACCTAAATAATGTTTTTTTTTAACTTTTACTTGAAATGGTGACTTTTTGCATGACTGTTTGTCTCTCGAAATTGTACACTTTGCAGCAAGTGGTGAGGTTCTCTTTGTGTCAGTTTTAGAATTATCAGAGCGTTCTAACCTGTGTCATAACAAAGACTTCAAACACAGCGAAGAAATATTCATTGAGAACCACTTCCATTTCCTTCAGTTCCACAAAAATATATACTCACACTCTTACTCTCGCGAGGCCACATTCTTTCTGTAATTATTCTTTTCCTTTAATGTACTGAAGGAATTTCGGAGATCTCATCCAAATTCTCTGAGTCAAGGATACCTAGTACCTCTTTTCCCTCTCCTGATTGCCTTCATCAATAAACTCCTTTTCCCACTGTAAACCTCTCGGGACTCCCTTGATCATAACCGCCTTGACGTGGGACATAACGCCTTTATTCCTTTATTGTTGATCTTCTGTTCAAGAAAGTAAATAACGATATTTAAGAAAACTAAACAACAGTCAGCTTTATATTGGCATTTGGAAAGTTGTTGGAGAGAATTCTAATGGAACAGACTTTTGACGTTTCAAAAAGCCTGGTCGAATTAGACACAGTTAGCATGCCTTTGTGCAGGCAAGGTCATGTCTTACTAACATGATTGAATGTTTAGAGGAGGTGATGCTACTGTTCGTTAACGGTAGAGATGTGGGTAATATCGACATGGATTTTACTGAGGCTTTCAACAAGGGCCCTCATGCTAGAGTCATTCAGAGATTTAAATGCATCGGATCCACGGTGATTGTGTCGTATGAATTCTGAATCGACTTTGCCGATACTCGGCAGAGGAACGTGGTGGAATGGCGGCTTCTTTTTTTCTGAATGGAAGTCCATGACAAATAGTGGTCCATAGTAATCCCTACTGCCAACTCTGCTTTTTCTGGTTTTCATTATGGAAATGGATGAAAATTCAGATGGGTGAGTTTGTGAGTTCACAAATAAGATAAGGTTCAGTGGAATCTGGGATAGTATAAAAAGTTGTCAAAGAATAGAGAAGGATGTAAATCTGTTCCAGGAATGCATGGAGACTTTGCAGATGGTGTTTAATCCAGTGCTGCATTGGGCAGATCAAGTGTTAAGAAGATGTGTATATGAAGTGGCCACTAAAATCGATAGGGCGGTAGAGCAGGTGTATGACATGCTTGTCTTTATTGTTGGGCGAATTGTGAGTAACAGTCAGAATATCATGTTGTAGCTTGATAATACATTAGTTCGGCCAAAAATATAGACCAATTCTGTTTGACATGCAACGCTAAGGATGAGGGGGCTTTGGAGAAGGTGCAGCAGAGTTTTGCAGGATGCTACCAGCAATTGAGGATTTGAGCGATAAGGAAATGCACTAAAAAAAAACTCGGGTTGTTTTCTCAGAAGAGGTGGAGGATGAGGTGAGACTTTACAAAAGGCTATAAAAGTGTTGAATTAATGGATCGGGTTATTGGCCTGAGTCGGTTCCCCACAGTGAAGTGTCTAACATTAAAGTGTATGCATTTCAGGTGAGCGTGGCAAAGTTTAACGGAGATGTGAAGGACACGTTAATTTAATGCAGTGAGTGTCTGGTGTCTGGAACGTACTGTCGGGCTGTCAGAAGTGGCGATTAGGAAACATTTAGGTATGTACATGTGAATGTACGTCATGTAGGAATATGGAGAAAGGGCAGGCAGACTGAATTAATTCAATTTGGAATCATGTTGAGGGCAACATCGTTAGTCGAAATGCACGTTTCTGTTCTGTCCAGGCCCAAGTTCGATGTTCCAAGATCCCGAAGTTATGAACTTTTGTACCTAAGATGACCCGACATCGAGGGAAGAGTAAAGTTTTAACAACACGCATGTGACAATTGATCTAACTCAATTGAAGTCAATTCAATCATTACTTCTACTCCTTTTCTTCAGAGCGCTGCTTTACCCATGTTGTTTTATGGGAAGATGTGTGTTTTCCTTTTTTTGTGCGAAACCAACAGTGATCAATTAATGACCTAAATAAATATGGTTGTCGTAATAAGCTGTCTGGTGTCAAAGAGTAAAGCAATTGTTCTATAATGAAAGGACATGGCTTTCATATGGCAACGAAACAAGTTTCACATAACTATTCGAATTTCTATGATCGTTCTTCTGCAGTGCTTGTTTATCTCCTCTCCAGGTGTGCATCAAATTCTCCCTTCACTCTGAGGCAAAACATTCCATTTTTCAAACCCTTAGCTTCAGGAAATGCCTATATTGTATGTTTCATTCAAGCATCTGAGCCATCTGTACTCTAACGAAACCTCCCATAAATGATCAGAAGTCTTAAACATGTACACTTAACTCTTGGTACTTCAGTTTCATTAGATTGTTGATTTTCCTTCCTTTAATTTGGATGTAAATGCAATCATAGAACAAAGAACATAGAACATTACAGCACATGACAGGCCTTTCAGCCCTCGATGTTTCCACGACCTGTGAAACCAAGATGAAGCCTATTCAGCCTACACTATTCCATTTTCATCCATCTGTTTACTCAAAGATTATTTTAATGCCCTTAAATTTAGCGGGTCTACTAATGTTGCAGGCGGGGCATTCCATGCCTCTTCTAGTCTCTGAGTAACGATAATACCTTTGACATCAGACCTATACCGGCTAGCCCAAAATGTAAGGTGATGCCCCATCGTTCTGGCAATCACAATCCGAGGAAGAAAGCTCTCACTGTGCACTTTGTCTCACTCTCTGATAATCTTACATGTCTCAATTAAGTCACATCTCAACTTTCTTCTGTGTAAAGAAAGCAGCCTCAGGTCCCTCTGCCTTTCCTCATAAGAACTTCTCTCCATACTCGGCAACATCCTAGTAAATCTGTTGTGAACAGTTTCCACAGTCCCCACGTCCTTACTGTAATGCAGTTACCAGAACTGCACACAATACGCCAAGTATGACGCACAAGAATTTTGTTTCGCTGAAACATAACGTCATGGCTGTGAACATAAATTCCTCTACCAAGAAAAGCCATATGCTTTCTTAACAGTCCTATCAACCCGAGTGGCAATTTTCAGAGATCTATGCCCATGGACACCAACACCTCTCTTTTTATTTGAACTATCAAGAATCTTTCATCTAGCCCACCACTCAGTATTCTTGTTGCTCTTTCCAAAGTGAATCGCCTCACACTTTTCCACTGTAAACTCGATTTCTCACCTCCTCTGTAGCGTGTCTATGTCACATTGTAACCTGCAACATCGTTTTTTCGCTATCCACCACTCCACCAACTTTAGTGTCATTGGCAATTTTCCTAACCCCATTCATCTACGCTGTCATCCAGGTCCTGTATAAAGATGACACAATGCAGTGGCCGAAAACAGATACATTCATTACACTGCTAGTAACTGAACTCCAGGATGTTCACCTCCCATTAACCACAAACCTCTGTCTTCTTTCAGCTCGCCGATTTCTGATGCACACCCCAAACCACCCTCAATCCCTCTTAATTTTTGTTAAATAGCCTCCGTTGAAGAATTGTTTCGAACAACTTCTTGGAATCAAAATCTTCAACCTTATACACTGGTTGTTCGCCTTCTGAAAGAACTCAATAAGATTTTTGAGGTACGATATACGCAACACAAAACCGTGTTCCACGTCTCCAGTCAACTTCTTCCTTTCTCGATGATTATAAATCAATCACTTATATCCTTTTCCAACACTCTACGCACAACTGGAGCAAGGTTCACTGGTCTATATGTTCCAGTGGTGCCTCTACTCTCCATCTTGAACAAAATGAAAAACATTTTCTCTCCTCCCGTCTTCTGGTGCTGTTCCTGTCGAAAATGAGCCATAAAGATTAAAGCCAAATGCTCTGCAATTTCAATGCGCAATTGTGACCTCGATGACAAAATGAGTAATGCAAAGAGTCGGGTAATCTCCTATGGAATTGCGCTTTATTCCCACCAAATAGTTAATGATGGCCATATCTCTATGGTTATTAAAATTGCGTTAAATCTGTCTTGGACTGGATCTCATGCGAAATAAAGCACCTCGCTTGATTGGCAGTGCATTTGCTCCCTGCAACATTGAGGGTTAATTAAAGCACTTGACACGATCTACAAGATACACTTTAGAAAAATCACAGTATTTATGGGAAATCACCTACTTTTCTGAAGAAGTACCACCTTCTGTTTGCACGACCATTACCATGCATGGGACAGCCCATAAACAGGAACACCTCCCTCTGAAATCTCCTCTGTGCACCACACAGCACCTGATTGATCATTTCTCAAAGTTCCTTCGCTGGGAAGAATTCTGGAATAGCAGGGTGAGTTTACCAACAGCACAAGGACAGTAGCAGTTCATTTTTATTTTCACCAGGACAATTATGGATAACTAAAGAAAACGCTGAATGAGCAATGAAACTACACATTACTGATTCGTTTTTGTAACATATGTGACAAATACTGATTAAAGCTTCTCTGAGCCGACCAACCGTTAATTTTGTATCGTGTTGTTGCCTATTTCAACAATGCAGCCAGTGGAGGCAGACTGAACTGAGACCGAATAATCCCATATAACAGGCATAACGGATACAGAAATAACTTTTCTGGACAAACTGTTCGAGCAGACTAGTGTTCTCCTTTTTAACATATGCAATAGCTTTTGGAAACTCCTTCCATTTGAGTGCGATGTGCTGAAGTGTACTAATGGACGTGCCTGCTCTGTCATTTCAGTTTCTAAAAAACAAATCAATATGTTACCTTGGATGCTTCTTGAAACGTACCAAGCATTTAGATCAGATGTGTTCTAAATTCAGCACGAAATTTTATGCATGTGCTTATATATTCTCAAATTCTTTTTCAGGTATTAGTCCAACTGAATCAATTAAAATCCTTGCAAACGCTTTCTTAAATGCAGAAACGTGTATTAAAATACTGGTTTTATTGTTGCCTCAATTTTTCCAATTGCCTGACACGTATGACATTTCTGGCAAAATTTAAACACATCTTCATGCCGTCAAAACAGTCGTTCTTTTTACATTAGCATGAGTTTTTCTCCTACTGGTAATTCATATGTTACCTACAACACCTCCTTTCAGTGAACCAGTGCAATACACCTTTTTGAACTTCTGCCCATCTCTCATCTATTTAAGATGGTTTCTATTTCCTCATCAAGATTTTTTTAAGATGGTCGCATGCCGAAATACATACAGTTTCTTCTTCTGTGTACGCATTTAGATACAATTATTTCAGTTCTCCATCTTATGTTGTAACTTAGTTAATTTTTCTGAATGAAAAACATTATCTATGTCCACCACCTGTTCATGAGATGGCTCAAACATCCAACCAAACACGATTACACACAATTCTACTTTAACATTTTTATCTTCATTGTTTGATTTCTTATCCTTTTTTTTTCACTGATGATATTTTGACCTTGTTATCACATAGTTCGGAAAAATTACATGGTTGACCTTCTGTAATACCGCAGTATTACAGAATTCTGCTTGACCACAGTAGGCAGCAAACCTGCCTGTGGCCCAGGTATATTGTTATGAAGCACCAATTGTACACCAGGTGCCTACAATTTCTCCAGTATTCCTATCAATACTTCTCCACTTTTCCTTTCATACTCCAAGCTCACTACATATATGGAGCATTTCACGGATCACTGGAATTCCACGTGCTAGCACGTTTTCCACTAATATTATTTCCGCGTTGCATATCTCTTTATCCGTCAACATTTCAGAGTGATCTGATCCCGTATCTCTGAATAATAAATCTTTAGGTATTTTTCCCAGTCTATGCGAAGGAATCAAATTTTCGCGAGTAAAATGTTGATGAAGAAGTACCACTTGCTTCTCAATTAAAATCCATCTGTGAAGTACATTCTGGTGCAACATTTTCGCATCCATTGTGATTAAGTTTGCAATTTTAACAAAATTCCCTGGTTTATGCTGTTTTCCGATATCTTCTTCCCAGTGCTTTTCCTGAACCACTAACACTGTGAACTCATGCGGCCTATTTTATTGCAGTGAAAAACTTCAGCCTTTTAAGTTATCTTCCCCCTTCATGGGTTTCCGTTTTACCCTGTGGTAATCTATCTTTATTAACTTCAATAGCATCTAGTTTTCCCTTACCAGCTGAGGATTTCTCTTGAACATTATTTCAATCTCGCATGAATTGAAATTAATGTCAGTAGCTAAGTTTTATCCTTTCAAATTCAATATAGGTTCGTACAGCGTCCATTCTTAAATTGTCTGTGATCTTCGGGTAGAATATCATATGCACTTAAGCATTGCTTCCTTCACTTCGTCACCTCCCCAACTCCCTCTTTTGGCAGTGATGCTGATACGCTAGTGGCTCTGCTTACCAAATGTCTTTGCTTTAGTAAAACCCGTATCGTGAGTGGCCACTTCATTTGTTTAGCCTGTTTCTGGAATAAAATGAAAAAGGCTCAGGCACTCCTCTCATCAAATGTATATACTGTCTGGATACATTTGAACCGACGTCCACCAGGACTTTAGCTACGATGAATTTGCTCAACATCACTAACTTCTTAACTAAGTCGAGCTTTCAACTTCATCTTCACCTATTTACGTCAACTTCCCTCCAAAGTGCCAAATTGTGAAGACCAAACTCAATCCCTTTCTCCCCATTCTTTCTCTCTCTGTTCTCTTTTTTCTGTGAGGGCACTCTTCTCTTCTTTTCTTTTTCTGTGAGAGTGATTCGGTCATTTTACTTTTTCTCCTGTCTTGAACTTAATGCAAACTATTTCAGTTCAGGTTCATGTTCCACCTTCTTCAAATGCAAGTGAATTCTAGTCAATTCCAAAGTTTCCAGAAAATTTAAATTTTTGGCTATTGCTGTAATTACCTCTCCTTTTCTCACAGACGAATGTAAAAACATTCCACTTTGTCTGTCCATTGCAGTCAGCCAGTTTCAATACCTTTAATTTTATTGTCACCTTCTGTAAAATCACCAAGTCATTTCATTCTCCCCGCAGAAAATTCTCACTGAGAGGAAGAGCCATTCCAGTGCAAAGCACTATTTAAACTCCGCGCATTGAAAACGCAGATCAAAAGAAACCGTCATCTACCACTCGCCTTTGAGGCCAACTACTCGAAAACCAAATTGGAATTAACAAAACATCGCAACAAAACCACCCAAGTGCAATGCACCATGCTTGACCCCCTCGAAGATGTTTTAGAAGGTGGTCCTGACTCGTTTTTTTTAGAAGGTTGATGTGAAGTGGTTGTTCCAATCTGATACAAGTCTTCAAAGCACTCGATATTAAGAAAAAAATAGTCATTTAAGCATAACCGTTGAAGCCCAAAGAAAGGGAAACTTAATTTCGCATTACTTAACTGTTGAAATACTTCACCAATCCGCTCCAACAGGTATGAGTAATTAACTGTTCTAATACTTTAGCAGCCCATAAACATGCCCAAAATCTTCAATAGAAAATCTGAAAAATCCTTTCATGAAGTTTACAATTCCCTGCACTCCACCATCCTGTGTCTGCTGCAGCTGAAACAAAGTTGAAAACAAAAGGCATGAACTGAGAGAACCGGGCACTCCTTTTCCAGTGTTAAACTGAATTCTAATGCATCCAAATAAATCTGTTGGACTATAACCTGTGTTGTAGTCCAACAGCAACCCCTCCAAATCATTCTCAATCCTGACACTGCGGCACCTCTGCCTTTCTGACCACTTTAGAAAAAAAGACAGAATATCATTTATAAAGTGACAGTATTGTCACCAGCACAATACGTTTTTTTTCTGATTCTACTTCTCTCGCAATGGTATTGATATTTAATTCCAACCCCATATACTTTATCATAAATAGGTTGCTTGAAGATTGTAGAACACATGTATGTTTTCAGAAAGGAATGTTGATATTCATTCAGTGCTCTGTATCCACTCCCAGGCCTTCAGATGAGCCATAGTAAATTTTCAGCTGGTATGGAATGTGCTACTGGCTACGAGCATGGCATTCATCACATGTGATGCATGAAACAAATCTCCAATATGGTAAGTCAATCTTTTCGTGTTCATTTTTCCTCTATTCGTCACTAAGTGTGCAATTTCAAAAAATGGAGAAATGTTCGAATTTGATGAGCTACAATACACGTAAGGATTCAGCGATTGGCAGCGAGGAAGAGCAGAGTATAATTAATAAAAGTGCTAATAACAAAAGACTCAAGAGGCAGTGTTATTTTTCACAAAATACATCTGTCTATATTCTGCAATAATTTGATATACATGACATCTGGCGTCCAATGCATAGAGAAGACAACGAAAGTGAAGTCAGGAACGTCAGGGCCAGATATTACTTTGTTTCGTTTTGTTATGCAAAACAAAAACATTCTCAATGAGTGGAACTAATGTAAGTGATGATTGACGTAATTTACTCACTGGACGTCTGATGAGTGCATAAATACAGGTTAACCTTTTCATATGTTGGTCATACAGCAGTCATCGAACTTCAACGCGTACAGCGGTCATTCATTTTCAGAAATGAGGAAACCACCGGTTTTGCTGTTGAAAGAGATTTACTATACACTTCTTGCAGCTGTTAGTTTTCCAGGTAAGCCCTTGATCTTGTTTCTTTCTGGTTGATTTTGTAAGCGTCGAATACTCTAATTTTCCACGGTCAGTGTTCACAGAAGATTATCAAACTGGTGTCTGAACACCTTCGGCTTCTCCATTTTATATGGAAGCATAACTAGTGTAACAACAATTGTCCCCGAAGTGCCTCCTGCAAAGAGTCCTGTTGTTCTTCAGACAGTCTGATAATACCAAACAAAATGATGACGACAGCAACATATTAGACATTTGCGTCAATTTCATGTTTTGTAAATCACTCAGAATGTTTTCACTTCTTCTTCATAAATATCTTCACCTCTATTTCAATCATGCATTACAATATTGCCGACACTGTTTCTTATATATTTCTCTATTGCAGCTAACATGATGACTGTTTTAATTCTTTTACGAGGAAACTGTGGTCTTTCCAAATGCATCTCTGCTTATATAGTGGCCATGGTGACATCGGATCTATTGGTCGTTATGAATAATGTCGTATTATATCGCGTTTTCAGTTATCACTTTCCATTTTCCTTCTTTTCCCATACGCCTGTTTGCACTCTCATTCTATACATGACTACCATCAGTCTCGATTTAACTGTTTGGTTCACTGTGTCCTTCACATTTGACAGGTTTGTGATGATCTGCTGCCAGAGGTTTAAAACATTATATTGTCACGAAAAAAGTGCAACTACTGTATTAATAATCATTTCGGTCTTGATCTTGTCAAAGAATATTCCAGTCTTGTTTGCATATGAGCCACAACAAATCATTAATAAAATCCAGTGGGGCTGCCGATCAAATGTAAATTCAACTGCATGGATCGCGTTTATCTGGTTTTATAGCGTCTGGATTGGTTGGCTTCCATTTCTTTTAATATTCTCGTTTAATTCTCTCACCATCCGTCGTATTGTGATGGCGAATAGAACTCGCGTTCGACTCCGTGGTCACAGAAAGAACAATGAAAGCAATGCAGAGACGGGAAACCGGAGGAAGTCCATCGTTTTATTATTCTCAGTATCTGTAAGTTTCATGTTGCTTTGGTTGACATATTCTGCTACTTTGGTCATTACCAGACTGTCAAACCCGAATTATTACAGAGGTGACTTTAACGACTCTGAATATATCGCAACAGAAGCAGGAAATATCCTCAAGTTGTTGAGTTGTTTCCTGAATCCCTGTATTTATGTCACAACCCAGAAAAAAATCAGAGCTGAACTGAAGAATACAATGGAATCGCTATTGGAACCAGCTCTCAGATTAGTTATAAAAACTTCGGACAAGAGAAACATATTTTAATGGAATCCCTTTGCAGCTGTGGATGGATTTCACTCTGTATTCCGCAATGGGACGTCCTTACTTCCCCGGGCAGTTCAAAATGTTTTTCATTGTTATTTCTTAGATTTTCAATCAGACATTTGATGTGTGCTAATTTCTGTTTTGTACGATTTTTGTTTGAAATATACATTGAAAAGTGAACTCAGGAGTCAATGTTCTAAAACATATCTTGAGCAGTGATATTTTACACATAATTACATGAAAATAAAATGGGCACAGTAATCAAATACGTCATTTTAAAATCGTACTCATGTTTATTGCTGTCAGTAGAAATAATCAAAGATATTGTTGCTTCAAATTTGAAACTGGCTATTTTTGTTTAAATTTTGCAAGAAAGAGAATTGATATTCTAAAAAAATACACATTGTAAGGCCATAGTCGACAACATCAAACAGATAAAAAGAAATAAAGGAAATGTTCGTTCATGTTGTCGTGGCTCTTGTATGATAAAGAACGGAGCATGAACTCATGCAACAGATGGAGCAGATAACCTTTGTCAATCAGTCCACTTTGTACACAGGAATGGTGCCGATAACACTCAGTGATGAGTACACTGACGTAGATTCATGGAGATATCGAAATTAAGGGAGATCATCCCTCTCAAGTCTGCTTTTTTTTCGTACTCTGTGCATGCATAAACATCCCTGGAGCCCTCAGAAATACACATTGCTATTTCTTTAATATATTTAATGAAATGACCACAGCCGGTCTCTGGGAGAGAGAACTCCACAGTCTCTGTTTGAAACCTCGCTCTAGACCCAGGGTGGCACGGTGGCAGAGTGGTTAGTACTGCTGCCTCACGGTGCCAGGGACCCGGGTTCATGCTCCGCCTAAGGTGACTCTGTGTGGAGTTTGCACATTTTCCCCGTGTCTGCGTGGGTTTGCTCCAGCTTCCTCCCACAATCCAAAAAATGTGCAGGTTAGAATAATTGGACATGCTAAATTGCCCATAGTGTCAGGTGAAGGGGTAAATGTATGGGTCTGGGTGGGTAGTGCTTCGGTGTGGACCTGTTGGGCCTGTTTCCAAACTGCAAGTAACCGAATCCCAGTCGTGAATATTCTATGTCATCTTCTGAGACTGTGACACATGGTTCCAGCTCGCAGTAGCGTTGTGGAATATGATGGACCCTCCTTTTTTGTTCTCAAACATAAAGAAAGGGTATCTAATGCAAACCTTAATACTTGATATTTTAGTCAATTAGTGAATTTCCAATCACTGTCTAAGACAAATGTAATTTCTCACGTTTTTTGCCTGTCTGAAAGTATATTGTACTTGCTTCTTTTACTTCTGAAATTGTTATGGGAATACCAAATATGCTAATGCAGGGTCTTCAGGTGGAGGAAAGGCATTTAGCGTTATTTCCCTTTATCTTAACATGCTGATAAAAATATCAATGAACGGTTGCTCTCAGACCATGACAACATGATCACATAAATAATGCATAGTATCAGTCATATAGCGCAAACGCAGAATCGTTCATCCAGCCATTTCATGTCAACCATAATCAAAACTAAACTAGTGCCACTTGTCTATGCTTGACCCATCTACCTTCAAACAATTGTTATCATACTGACATAAATGACATTCAAAAGTCGTCACTAGACGTCCAACTCTCCATGTCGAAGTTCATTCCACAAACGAACCACTCTTTGTGTAAAGAAATACTAGCATGTTATTTTAAATTTTACTCCTCTCACCTTAAAAATATGCGACGTTGTCTTAACCTTCCCCACATGATGGAAAACGCACCTGAAATTCTCCTCATCTATGCACCTCATGATTTTATAAACCTCTCTGATGTCATCTCTCAACGGCACAAACTTCATTGAAAATATCCCTGCATATCCCGTGAATACCGAACAGTTAAACTCTTCAATCCCAGTAACATCCCAGTTAATCCCTTCTACCCACTCTGCAGCTGAGATAATAATCATACCCGGGGGTTTTGACTGGCTGAAACTGAGTACTCATCCTCTCAACATTATAGTCGTTGTAGACTTGTCAAACGAAGATTGTGAACTAATCGGTGCCCAATTTCACGTGATGTACGTTGGCAGTGCCAACCTCGACCCTCCTGAAAATAAGGCAAGGGGTCTATTCTGCTGTAATTCTGGTCAGCATTAACGGATCATCTCCAGTTGTAAATTTTAACACATCCAGGGCTACATTGTTAACCAATCGCATGATGATTTCGGGAAGATGACAGTTCACTTCCTCATTCATTGATGGAACTTTCGATGATGGATTGGGAATTGGTTCCCCATATCCTGACTTCTAAAGAAAGGGGCATCTCAGTTATTGATTGGACAGGAATTCTCCTTCTTTTGACGAAAGCGCTATCAATGTTGAAAGAGACTGAGTAATGTTTCCTGATTTCTTTCTGTCATTTGTGGTAAAACTGCAATTCCTTAATTTCATACCTGACTCCCCATCGATCAATCACCTCTCTCCGCAGGGAGAGGAGATGCTGAAAGATCATCTCCCTTGCAAGAAACTGTTGCGAAAACTCCACATAAAACAGGAAGCAGGAATGGTATTGGCCAATAAACTGAATTTTATTGAGTGTTTGGTAGGCTGTCAGAATTGGATCAATGAAAAGTATGTTGTTGAAGTATGTTACTGGTGGTGTATGGTCGTGGAAATTGTTTGGTTGAAGTTTTTTCTGTGTTGGTGAAAGGGTTTTCATGTTATGTGGAGCGTGAAATATAGCTTTTAATATTGTATAAGTTATGGGTTATTATTTGGTGAAGGGGCATGTGAAATGGCGTAGGGAGAAGGGTCTGTCCTGTTCGTTTGAGTACTTTTGCATAACACACTTTTGCAGCGGAGATGTGAACAGGGATCTCAAAGAAGATCAAAGCAAATTTTCGACAGAGAACAAGGTAATCACAAGGTGTTGCCTTCATAAATAAAAAAAAAATCACGCCGAATTCTTGATTCATTCTGTCAATGGATGAGGTCGAGGAATGGACGAATTCGTCTCTGTCAAATTACTTTGGAAACACCGTTGGCGGCACGGTGGCACTCTGAGTTAGCACTGCTGCCTCACAGCGCCAGAGACCCGCGTTCAATTCCCGACTCAGGCGACTAACTGTGTGGAGTTTGCACATTCTCCCCGTGTCTGCGTGGGTTTCCTCCGGGTGCTCCGGTTTGCTCCCACAGTCCAAAGATGTGCAGGTCAGGTGAATTGGCCTTGCTAAATTGCCCGTAGTGTTAGGTCAATGGGTAAAATGTAGGGGAATGCGTGGGTTGCGCTTCGGCGGGTCGGTGTGGACTTGTTGGGCCGAAGGGCCTGTTTCCACACTGTAAGTAATCTAATCTAATATTATAATATGGGTCGAGTGGCAGGTTGTTTTGAAGAAATGATCGGGAATATATTTAATGTCGTTCTCCAGAAGAAGATATTCTTGCCTCGTCTTTCAACTAAAACAGGAATAAAATGTATTTTTATAACTGTTTTGAATGCATGAAACTCAAGAGAATTCAGAGAGTATTTTATCCTATAGGAGCTCACTGAGACTGTGAGGTTGGGAGACTGCAGAGGGAATAAAATTGATATGTCTGTATTAGAATGTTGCCAGTATGTTGGAGGGAATATAATTGGGACAAGGGCCTCCATCATGAAGATTGTAGCATAGTAGCGCATAACTGGAAGAGGGGGCTCTGGATGAAGTCTGAATAAGCTCGTTTTTCTTGCCATGGAGCAACTTGGTGGAGAAATAACTGTCTATGAGAGGCATGGTCATGGTGATTAGGAAGTCGGTGACTCCTTGCGATCAAAGGACAATACAAAGGGGGCACAGTTATCTTGGAAAACAGAATGTTTACCGGGGAATTGATGGCTAATCATTTAAACCCAGAAATTCTGGTATTCTCGATATGATTGCCTCGGAGTTTATTTCAGAATGGTATCATTTAAACTTTTAGGGATACTTACGTGAATACTTACAGTGCTATGACGTCCATGCCTGTTGACCAGGTCCGTAAGTTGGATATCTGTAGGTATGTCATAGTTAAGGTACAGTAGAATCGATAGTCCGAAGTGACTCTTCTGCACTATGTTATTCCAAAATTCCATAGAAGAGTTTGGGAGACATGGGATTGAGCATGAGCAAGGACTCACATGATATCAACACAGGTTGGAACATATTTGAGGAAATTGTTGTTGTAAATTAAATGATGTTTGAAGAGGTAATACAGTACAAAACCAAGAGTTTGAATAAGCAAATAAACAAAATATTTTCTGTACCACAGAAAATGACGTAAAGTGTTCGGTTCACAGATATTAAAAGTTATCATAAAAAACGTTGCACAGAGCAGTCACGTGCAATATGCTCGAAAATTCAACTCAACATTTCATTTGTTACAAGCTAGACTCTGGAAATGAAAATAATGCTAATCAGAAAAAAAATGCATCTTTATAGTTGCTGAGATACCACAAGGGCAAAGGAATTTGACAATTCATTCTGAAAGGCAATCTTAATTGTTCAGACGCTGTATCAATACTTTTAACTGTATCCTTAACATTATCTTTACTTAAAAAATTCAGCAAATTGACAAAATCCTTCCATACTTTGGAAAATGTAATGTGGAATTGGTAATTTTGATGAACATCTTTAACATTTCTCTCAAAGTGACATGAACACTAATCGAAAGATAACGAACAAAAAATGCAAATTTCATATAGTTTTATGGATTTTTGGTTGTTTGCGTGGTTTGTTTATTTGGATGAATAGATTAATGAAGTCTCATGTTCAGTTCAGCAACTAACTTTGTATTGAAGCTATATTACTTAGAGATGATGTGCATGAAACGTAGCAATGCGTTTACAAATGTTTACCATGGCAGAAATTACGAGGCATTGGATACAGGGAAAGCTGTCTGCTTGGATGCCGAATTGGATGGCCCATAAAAGACAAAAGGCAGATTTATATGTAAACTGTACTGGTTGGAGTTCGTTAACCAGTGGTGTTCCACAGGCTTCGGTTCAGGAACCTCTGTTGTTTCTGATTTTATTAACGACTTGGATGAGGAACTGGAAGGAAGGATTAATTCGTTTGCCCATAACATGAAGATTCGTGGAATTGTGGATAGTGTGAAGGGCTGCAGTAGGTTGAAAGAGAACATTAACAGATTGCAGAACTGGGCTGATCGGTGGCAGGTGGAGTGCAACGTAGAAAAGTCTGAACTTTTTCACGTTGGAAGGTCGAATTTGAATGCAGAATACATGGTTGAATGCAACATTCTTGACAGTGTGGAGTTAACAGAGGGATCTTTGGTCCATATTCATACATTCCTAAAAGTTGTTACTCATGTTAATTGGATTGTTAGGACGTCATATGGGGTGCTGGCATTGATTTGCAAGGGGGATTTTCTTGTAGATTTGCGAGGTTATGCTGCAGATCTGTAGAGTTTAGTTTGACCACACTTAGAATACTGTGTTCAGTTGTGGTCACCTCATTACAGGAAAGATGTCAAAGCTTTCGGCAGGTGCAGAGGAGATATAATGTTATTCTGCCTGGACTGGATGGCATGTCTTATGAAGAAAGGTTGAGCGAAAGAGGACTATTCTCATCGGAGCGAAGGTGGATGAGAGATGATTTGATAGAGGTGTATAAGACGTTGAAAGTCATAGATGCAATAGATAGACATAGACTGTTTCCCAAGATAGGCATATCTATCAAGAGGGGGAATACTTATCAGGCATTTCAACACAAGGAAATACTTCAGCCAGATGATGACCTTGAGACCATTGCCGATTTTCAGGATAAAAAGAAATCAATTAAATCCTATTGACTGTTGTCCTTTACGAAGGCATTAGCTGCTCTTGCCTGCAGGTTATACAAGATCATTAACACTTTACTTAATTCCAAACACATATATTGGCAAAAAGGGTCTGACAATCACTTCTGGAATAGGCAGCGACACACATGTCAGAGCAATAAGTATCAAGAAAAAGTAAACCACGGAGTGAGAATTCATGTAAGAGGCACGGCAGCACACCAGGTGGGTACTATCGAAGTGACATGAATTCTTCACTCGTCCCATCAGCTCCAATGTTATCGCATGTAAAGAAATCATACTAATATTTTCAATCAATGTCAGATTTGCACCTCTGCGATCCGGTTGGCAATGCATTCCAAACACCCATGATACTCTGTGTGAAAAGTACTTTTCTTCAAAGCCCCTTCAAATCTCCTGCCATATTAAATGATGGCCCCTTGCTAAGCTGTCTTCAAATAAGATGAACAGCTGCGTCTCATGCACTCTGTCGTTGCACCTCATAATATTATATTGTTGTATCAGGTCTTCACACTCTCAACGTCGTTGTTCCATAGAAGGTTATCTCGCGCCATCTCTGATGATGAATGACCTGTGCAACACTTGGCTGAATTTGGTGTACACCAACTCCAGTGCAATCACATCCTTCCCGTCATGTGCTTATCAGAAATGCACGAATTACTCCAGTTGTTGTCTATTCAAAGTCCGATGCAACTCAAATATAATCTCTCTGCTGAAAGTCTATGTCACATCTGAATATGCAGAAAAGGTTTCAACTGTATAAGATTGGAGGAATTGAGTTATAAGAAGAAGCAGGATATGTGGGGATAGCTTTCCCTTGGGGAGTAGAGGCTAAGGGAGGGTTTTACAGATTCGGAGAAATTATTAGATTTTTAAATGGCCAAGATGTTTAAATTGATTATGGCCGTCTTATCCTAGATATCACAGAGTTAAGGGGAGAGAGGAGAAAATTAAGATACCTAAGGTGGTCTGTATGCGGAACAAACTGACAAAGGAAGTGTTAAATGCGACTACAATAACTACATCTATGGAAAACAGCTATACACATACATGGATAGGAAAAGCTGAGCCAAACTGGCCAAATGCAGACAAGTCTCGGTGTGGAGTTGTTGGGGCGAAGGGCCTGTTTCTACTCGGTATGTAATCTAATCTAACCTAATCTAAGTACGAATATTTCAGTTGAGATAGCCTGGAAAATCTTGTTTGAACAGTCTGTTTCCAAGTTGTATGAATCTGGGACTGTACTATTCTGAATGTATATGCAAGTTATAGCTGACAGCAAGCTAGACATGGGACCAAGTAAGATGGCACTCATGAGCACAACTGTTAGACATTTTCTGATTCAATACACGCATAGTGGCTGTCAAAGTACTGCATTGTCTATTAGAGTCATACAGTGATAGAGATGTACAGCATGGAAATATATTAATGATATGGACTGCAGTCACAAGGTATACCTGACGAATGTGATTGACATGATTTGGACATGCCGGTGTTGGACTGGGGTGTACAAAGTTAAAAATCACACAACACCAGGTAAAAGTCGAACAAGTTTATTGGACACACACTAACTTTCGGAGCAACGCTCCTTAATCAGGCGATTGTGGAGGGCTCGATCGTAACTCAGAATTTATAGCAAAAATTTGCAGTGTGATGTAACTGAAATTATATATTGAAAAATTGATTGTCTGTTAAGCCTTTCATCTGTTAGAATACAGTGATAGTTTCACGTCTTTCATGTGTAACTCCCAAAACCCTTTTTTTAAAAGTTGCATTCTCGGGTTAGCTGTTAACAATGGTGATAGCTAGACAATATGTTGAAGGTGTTAGCCCCCTGTGTTCTCTGTCTATGACCTGATGTTTAGATTGATTCTAATCTAAAAAGTGAGATAACAAAGTTTTACATAAATTCGTGCAGTTTTTGAGCTCAGAGTTCTACATGAATGTATGCAGTGTTTGAGCAAAGTGCAATGTAACTCTGCAAGTACAAATTCACCACACAAAACATAAGTATGCATGTGGGTCTTTGTCTGTCTCTGTGTGTGCGTCTGTCCGGGGTGGGGGTTGTGAGTGTGAGAAAGTGTGCGTTTGTGTGTGTGTGTGTATGTAGTCAGTGCAGTGTCTTAAGTCTGTGAGGGGGTGCATGTATGAGTGTGGGCGTTTGTGTGTCTATAAGGAGAAAATGAGGACTGCAGATGCTGGAGATCATAGCTGAAAATGTGTTGCTGGAAAAGCGCAGCAGGTCAGGCAGCATCCAAGGGGCAGTAGAATCGACGTTTCGGACATTTTCAGCTCTGGTCTCCTGCATCTGCAGCCCTCACTTTCTCCTCGAAGATTTTAAACTACTGCGAATTCTCTTGCAAGGATGCCTTCCTCGAAGAAGCTCTCTTCCTCCCTCGACAAGGATTTTAAAAACTTCATTACTGAAGAAGGGCTCATGCCCGAAACGTCGATTCTCTTGCTCCTTGGATGCTGCCTGATCTGCTGCGCTTTTCCAGCAACACATTTTCAGCTGTATGTCTATAAGGATGTGTGTGGGTGTCTGTGTGCGCGTCTGTGTGTACCTGTGTCCGTGTGTATGTGAGAGTGTTTGTGTGTGTAGGAATATCTGTGTGTGTGTGTGTGTGTGTGTAGTGCAATGGTGTGTAGTGTAATGTGACATGAACCCAAGGTCCCGGTTGAGGCCCTTCCTATGGATACCGAACTTAGCTATCAGCCTATTCATGGAGAACTCTGAGCTCAAAAACTGCATGAATTTATGTAAAACTCTGTTATCTCACTTTTTAGATGAGAACCAATCGAAACATTAGGTCAGAGACAGAGAACACAGGTGGCTAACACCTTCAACATATTGTCTAGCTATCACCATTGTTAACAGCTAACCTGAGAATGCAACTTTAAAACAAAAGGGTTTTGTGATTTACACATGAAAGAAGTGAAACTATCACTGTATTCTAACAGATGAAAGGCTTAACAGGCAATCAATTTTTCAATGTATAATTTCAGAAACATCAGACTGCAACATTTTTGCTATAAATTCTGTGTTACGATCGAACACTCCACAATCACCTGATGGAGGAGCGTCGCTCCGAAAGCTAGTGTGCTTCCAATTAAACCTGTTGGACTATAATCTGGTGTTGTGTGATTTACATGGTTAGAGTAACATAACGACACAAGAACTGGGAGAAGAAGTAGGTCATCAGTCACCCCCGGATTCTGTGATTTACATTGAAAGAAATGAAACCAATATTGTCATTCTAAAAGATGAACGACTTAAAAAAAAACAATCCAGATGTTTTTCAATATGTCATTTCATTTGCATCGCACTGTAAAGTATTGTAATAAATTCTTTGCGGTGCGACCTCAAACTTCACAGCCACCTGATGAAGGAAGAACGCTCCTTCTTGGAATGCTAGTGCTTCCTAATAAAGGTTTGGGAGTATAACCTTGTATTCTGTGATGTTTAACTGAGTAAACCGTGGTCAAACACCTGCACCTCCAAATCATGACTGCACGGTCACTTTGCGTTCTTGGTTGTTGTGAAGTCCACCTTGGATGGTAATCACCAGAAAGTCTGAGACTGAATATCGACTGGGAGGAAACACCTTTGCCTAGTGATTGTTGTGCGGTGTTCATTCATCAGTTGTTTGCTCCGTCTCGCCAATGTACATTTCTCTATCACAACTTTAAACAATCGCCTAATCATAAAGAGATCATTGTTCACAGCAAACTGCTCAGCTTTCAGGACGACATCGACAACAACATCTTACAAGACTGTCAGGGCAGACGCTGCAAAACATGTCAGGATGTCGACACAGATCCCACCATTATACGTGGTGACCTTCGCATCACCATCGTCCAAGGCAGACTTTGGAGGAAAAAAACAACCACGTTAAGCAGAGGTTGATAGACAAGTTGGTAACCTCAGAATAGTCTCAACAGGCAGTTTGGGTTCATGTCACACTACAGGTGACCCCACTGCATGATACACACACTCATTCTCTCTCTCTCTCACACACACACACACAAGCTCATAAACTTACTTGCACACAAATGCTTACCAAATGGAAACACTCAGATGCACACTCTGTGCCCCATGCACGCACACACGTGTAAGTTTATGGGCTATACTGTATTTTATTTTGCTCAAAGTGCATAAGGTACTATCAATCCTTGTAAGATTCTATAAATTCTGATTCAAGATTTGAATTCAAACAGACTATAACTTCACACCTTTAATGCATTGTCTGAACTGAGATTACACTATTTGTTAGAAAATTTGAAGTTATCTTGAGAATGTGACATAAAATGAGTTTTGGGATTTGCATATTGATGAACAGAAACTAGAAATTCTATTCCACATGCGATCAACATATATGAGCTGCATTACACTTTGAACTTTGGATTTCAATTTTGTGTTTTAACGTGCAGCTCCACAAATACCTGATGAAGAGGCAGCGCTTCGAAAGCTCGTGCTTACAAATAAATCTGTTGTACTACATTCGAATGTTGTGTGATAGATAACGTTATATGGTGACCAAAACTCTACGCAGCAATCCAGATGCAAATAAACCAATCCCTTGCATAGTTCAAAGAAAATTATTTGGTTTATGTCCACTTTCTTCTGCAATAATTTTATCTTCTTTCTTTTCCATCCATCGGACGATAATAATGTCGTGAACACTGAGATATTCAGTACTTTATTTCTGCAGACTTTGGCTGTTTCACAAAATGCGTACTCAAAAAGAAGATGACTGTTTTAACCTGGTTCTATATGTACGTAATCGATGGAACGTCGGAAAGAAATGCTGAAACTTCAAAAAACAAGAGAGAACAGGACGTCACGGGCATATGTCAGCCTTTGCCAGGCATATAGGAGGAAGTGAGTACTGCAGATGCTGGAGATCAGAGTCTTTGTCCGTCATACGGCTGGTCATATTGAAAAAAAGATAAAATGAAACATTCAGGATTTTTATAAATATAAATAGTAGAAAAATTAAAATGTATGGTAATTCTGGATCGTTATTCTGAAGTTGTGTGATATGCTGCTGAAGGTTCTCTGCTCTAACTCCAGAGCTGAGGAACGAATCTTATTGTCAAGTAATTAAATATTTTAGGCCCATACACTCTTGAGTTTTGAAGAATGAGAGAACATATACTTGAGATGATTAATGTGCTAAAGGAGTTAGCATAGTTCATAGTGTGTATTGCCTTCATGTCTGGTAACCACAACAATAAGGGTTAATGGGCATAACAATGAATATTTAATACGAAGTGGAAAAATCACAAAAGTAGAACTGCTGGAAGAAATAAAACATCCTGTTTTCAATAAGGTGTGGTTGGGGAAGCATCATTGTGACGTTTGTCCACGCTCCCCATGTCTGCATGGGTTTCGTTCACGGGCTCCAGTTTCTCCCACAATCGAAAGATATGAAGTGTAGGTGAATTGGCCATGCTAAGTTGCTCATACTGTTCAGGAATACGTAAGGCATGTGCATTAATTGGGGTAAATGGAGATGAAAAGAGTAGGGGAATGTATCTGTGTGGGTTATTCTTTGGAGTGTCGGTGTGGGGTAGTTGGAGCATACGGCCTGCTTCCACATGCAATCAACTCTATAACCTAGGTACGGCGACTTAAGCACTGGATACTAAAATGACAAAAAGAAAAAAAACAAAGTCCAGTGCAAGAATAAAAAACAACGAAAAGAGAAGACTGTATTTACTGTCCATACACCCAGTCTATGCAAGCACCGAGTTTCCAGACCGCACTGGGCTCAGTCTCGAGAATGTATCTGGCCCAGTCTCCAGATCAATTTGGGCTCCCAAACAGGATGTTTAGCTTCCCGCGTTATTCTCCCGTCTTGGACTCCCCTCCAAGGCTCTCAGAGTAACTTCAATAAGTTAAAACGTATCTAAAAAGATTCTTAAAGTCCAAAGAGAAGAGAAAGTGAAAAAGTGATACTCCGGTTGGAACATTACGAATGTACCGCCATGCATTGGATATTTCAAGGTTTTTTCATTACTAAAGATTGGCTTTGGAGACTAGAACTATTTTGTTCTAGTCCCTGCAATATCAACAGATGTAGATGAACATACCCATTGCTCGGCTGTATGCTACCACTGGATTTTCTCCAGATTTTATAATTTATTCTCATTATAATTTTGAAGAGTACATGAAATACACGGAAACTGAGAGAGTGGGTAAAAAAAATCATCTCAATCTTTTGGAGAGTGTATCACTCAGAGGGCATGGAACAAAAATTCTACTGCTGCGGTCTGCACAGCTCCAGGCTGGAATGTTATCTCGTCCGTGTTTCTAGAACAATGCAATGGTGTGATCGATACAGTGTTCGACTCAGGGCATGTTGCTTTGTTGGGCAGATACAGCATGGCCTACAAACTGCTCCATGCTAAATGGATATCTCCTTTGATTTTATGGTGCTTGGGTTGGTTCTGTATGGTAAATTGAAAATGCGATATAACAGCTGAAAATGTGTTGCTGGAAAAGCGCAGCAGGTCAGGCAGCATCCAGGAACAGGAGAATCGACGTTTCGGGCATAAGCCCTTCTTCATTCCTGAAGAAGGGCTTATGCCCGAAACGTCGATTCTCCTGTTCCCTGGATGCTGCCTGACCTGCTGCGCTTTTCCAGCAACACATTTTCAGCTCTGATCTGCAGTCCTCACTTTCTCCTATTTCACATCATATTGCGTTTGAGAAGAAATTGTGGTATTACATGTTGCTTTGCCCATTTAATTTATCTCCCAAGTTATGCCAACCCGAAACAGATTTTTAACTATACTTGTTTGTAATTCGGGAGGTTTGGAAGATATTTGGAAGGGTGGAAACACTGCTTCATATGCTTTAGATAATTTATTCAGCGTGGCATGACACTGATGCCCTTCAGGTTTGTCTCATATATTCTGAAGAACGGAATCGGTGTTCAAAACATTCGGGTTGGCTTCTCTCCAAAGAATTTGCTAGAACAGCTGAATTTCATCAGGTGAACCTGTTTTTTTGTTTCGCCTATGTCTCCTACCATGCAGCAAATGCAATCAAAATCATTGCTTTCCCTGTAATGTGCCACACAATTATATGAAACTGACACACCTGTGTGCGTGTGCTTGCCTGCTTTGATTCATTGTAAAGCAAGGTACTGTTTTAACAAGAAGTCTTCCACTTCAAAAGTACGCCATTGTCTCAATGACATCTCGACGGAGGAGAAAAGTTTTTGTTTAACCGAGTCAATGCCATTCAAAATCGTGCATGCCTCCATCAGATTCCCCACTCATGCTTCTCTGATGCATTTCCAACCACAGATTACCCAGTACAAACCTTACCTGTGTCTCATCTAGCCATACATCTTACTTATTGCACAATATTAAATTATGTGGGAAGATCACAAGGTAAGAAAAGTTCCTGACATTTGCTGCATCAGATATGAGTGCTCGGTCCAATTTGGCAATGTCATATCCTGTCATTCCTACATCGATTCCCATGTCGTGACCCATGCAGAGAGACCTGCAAAGTCGGAATCACATTCCGTAGATTGGTGTGTATATTCAACGATTTTTGGTTAAATGGAAAGAATCGGAAAGCCATGCTCACTGCTCACATACCAGTTGATATGCTTCTGAGATGCATAGCGTCATGGGTAAAAGAGCAATTAAAATGAACTTCCGAAAATAATCCTGCACTGTCCTATTGTCACTAATCCCACATTCCAACACTTGTCTGCCATCAGAGTTGAAGTGTTCATTGCTATAATTTTTAACATTGGTGAGGTTAAGCACTTTGAATGACACCCACACTTTGGGGCAGCCACTTTCAGATATCCAAATCCCTTTGGCTGCGAAAAAAACTCCTTGATGGCCTCTAAACACTTAACATAAAACTGTGTCCTCTTCGTTATTCACCCAAAAGTTGAATAAACAGCTACTTCATTCCACCAATCCCTTGCCTCTCATAACCTCGTAACCCTCAATGTGGAACCGCACAGCTCTCTCTGCTCTAAAGAAACCCCTCACGTCTATCCAAACTGTCTTTCTGGCTAACTTTCGTCTGTCCAGCTAATCCTTTGTGAATATGTGCTGCATCCCCGCCAGGGAATTCAAATCATCATAAAGCATGGCTAATGGAACTGCATACTGCAATTGAGCTTTAGGATATGCGAAGATTTGTACAATTGTAATAGAACGTCCCTGCTCTATGCGTTGACGTACACATGGCAGGAAAAAGCAGCAGCTTTATTTGTTTTCTGAAATACACTTTCAACGTTTGGTTCAACTCGGAGAAAGTGAGGACTGCAGTTGCTGGAGTACCAGAGTTGAAAAATGTGGTGCTGGAAAAACACAGCAAGCCAGGCAGCATCCGAGGAGCAGGGGAATCGACGTTTCGGACATAACCCCTTCTTCAGAAATGAGGCTGGTGTGCCAAGCGGGCTGAGATAAAAGTTAGGGCGTAGGGAATTTGGGGGAGGGACGCTGGGAATACGATAAGTGGAAGGAGGTGAGGGTGAGCGTGATAGGCCAGAGGGGGGGTGGGGGCTGAGAGCTCGGGAAGAAGATTACAGGTCAAGAAGGCTGTGCTGAATCCGACGGTTAGGACTGAGATAAGATGGCGGGAGGGGAAATGAGGAAGCTGGAGAAATCAACATTCATCCCGTGTGCTTGGAGGGTTCCTAGGCGGAAGATGAGGTACTCTTCCTCCAGGCGTCGTGTGGCCAGAGTCTGGCGATGGAGGAGGCCAAGGACCTGCATGTCATTGGCGGAGTGGGAGGGGGAGTGAAAGTGTTCAGCCACTGGGCGGTTGGATCGGTTGGTGCGGGTCCCAGAGGTGTTCCCTGAAATGTTCCATAAGTAGGCGGCCTGTCTCCACAATGTACAGGAGACCACATCGGGTGCAGCGGTTACAGTAATTGATGTGCGTGGAGGTGCAGGTGAATTTGCGATGGATATAGGAGGATCCACTGGAGCCTTGGAGGGAGTTGAGGGGGGAGGAGTGGGCGCAGGTTTTGCACGACTTGCCCTTGCAGGGAAAGGTGCCCGGAGTGGAGGTTGGGTTGGTGGGGGGTGTGGACCTGACGAGGGACCCTCCAAATATAAGGGATGAAAATAGATTTCTCCAGCTTCCACATTTCAGCTCCCCGACCTTATCTCAGTCCTCGGATTCAACACCGCCCTCTTGACCTTCAGTCTTCTTCCCGACCTCTCCGCCCCCACCCCTTCTCCGGCCTATTTCTCTCACCCTCACCTCCTTCCACCTATATTATTCTCAGCGCCCATCCCCCAAATTCCCTCCCGACCTATCTTTTATCTCAGCCCACTTGGCACACCAGCCTTATTCCTGAAGAAGGGCTTATGTCCGAAATGTCGCTTCTCCTGCTACTCGGATGCTGCCTGGCCTGCTGTGTTTTTCCAGCACCACATTTTTCAACGTTTGGTGCCAATTTCAATTATCAATGAACAAGGACCCCGAGCTCCCTTTGTTACTCTAAGCTTTCTAACGTCCTGCCATTTATTGAGTAACTGTGCTTGTCGTGTTACATCTTGCAAAGTGCATTATCTCACAATTTTCATGGCAACTGTCGATCGCGTACATATCTACCCATTTGAGCAACCCGTGTAAAACTTCCTTGAACCTAACATCTGCTACTGCACATTTGACCACCCACAACGTCCTGCCATTTGCAAACCCATTTATTATCCCCATCCTCAACCTATCTATATCTTCCAATAAAATATTTTGTGCACTGTTTCGAAGTTGCAAAGAACTATGCTTCTGTGCAAATTAGTTTGGCATATTTCACTTGGTTGCTGGACGTGCAGACTGAGTGATGCTACAAACGTCTCTGAACTATTCACTTTACCATTAAACGTTAAATTCATGGCACTAGCTGAAAACACATAACTAGTTTTCTTTCTTCATCAAGTTATTGCATTTGAGAGAGTAGAAGCAACTCTTGCTTTTGTGAAGGTCTGAGTACCTCTGAACGCTTTGTTCACAACCCAAGCCGTTTAGCTTTTCAGAGCCATAACATAGTTACTATCAGCCAGAAGAATTTTGTCAACAATATATCCGAAATCCGCAGTTCAATCAGTTATTACTTGTAAGGAGAAACTCCACATGTGCGCAGACTCAGGTTCCTCCCCATCGTAACGCTGTCATGAACCAGGCGCTGCAAAACACAGGGCTGACAACGTGTCTCAAAAATGTGCATCAATCGTAACCTGAAGAAAGCTTCTTTTATTTTGATTTAATAATTTGTTTTCCCAGTTCATCCGATAAACAAAGTGCAAATTAATATAAAATAGCTACCTTTTCAATGAGGGGAAGTTCAAGTAAGATTTCGGAGCTGTGGATGGAGTATAGAAATTTGGAAGATCTATATGGAGAACATGACTGAAGCTGGAGAGCATCCAAACGTTCCTCTCTCCTCCTCTACGAAAAGTGTATTACTGAATAGTATTGACCATTCTTTGTTATTCTGCTGACGAGGAATATCGAATTGGAAATGTTACCTCATTTCTCTTTGCACTGATCCTGCCACATCTGCTGTTTCACCAACTTTCCCCACGTTTCATCTCTCTGTTATCTGCTGTATTTCATTTAAATTTTCTTAGTGTTGCTTAGCTTATGCTTGTCTCATAGAAGGGAACCAGACGTGTTACATCTGTTTTTTGAGTCGTGATAAAAATCTCAAAATCAAATTTGAGGAATAAACATTTTCTTATAACTTAGTCACGCAAATAATATCCATTTCTCATAAATAAACACTGGTTTGGATCAGATCAGACACCTTCAAAGCATTTGAAGAACGTGGCCCAAGCCCTAAATTTTCGACTTGTTTTAAGGAGGTTTACGGCAGATATCCCAGGAGGAATGCAGCTGGTTAACCCACTCAGTTTTAAACAAAACATAATTTATTTCTATAATTACTGAAGGAAACAAAAAACAAAAGAGAACAGAACACAGAAAATCCAAATGTTTATCACAACATTCTCTTGTTGTTTCAAATGCTTGCAACAATACCTTACGTACCCCTTGACATAAAAGATAAAATCAAACAAAAGATCTCACAGGAGAGAGGACACAAAGAGTTGACAAGAATGGACCAGCAGCTTTTAATCTGTCTCCCTGCTTTCAGTGAACAACGACACGACCAAACACTAAATGAACGCAGAGAAAAGCCCAGCTTGATAAAGAAGAACAACCGTTTACTCCACTTTCATTGTGCAGATGTTTCTTTTAAAGCATTTTTGCGTTCGGTGGTATGTGTTAGCTGTGATCATAATGGCCCTAAAAACCTTTAAACTTAAACGTTTTGTAGTCTATGTTCATGACAACCTCTCACTACCTTGTAGCCATGGCAGCAAATGATCTCTTTGTTATTGTCACTGAGGACATCTTGAGTTATGTTAGTAATGATTGCGTCCCATTGTCTTTCCTGGACATCACTCTTGTGTGAGGTTTTATTGCAGACCTTCTTCCTGCAGCCACAGGTTGTTTACTGTTATGTTTTCGTTAGAATGATTTGTTGTCATTTGTTGCCAGCAACTAAAAACAAGATATTTCAAGGCGACAATAGTAACTGGTGTTCTCGCACCAACGAATGTTCTACACTGCTTGAAAAACATTGCTTTCTACTTTATATTTGATCTTCGGGTGATAATCAAAAATGTGCACTGGTTCTGTTCTGCAAGCCAAGCTAATATACAAACGTGGACCGATGTTTTTTTCCATTGCTTCTTTTTAAGAATTTAACTCACTCTCTTCCATTCAATTTGCTGCTTTCGATTAATGCTCTGACAGTAAGACATGTTTGAGTAAGCAGTAGAGCCCGTAAGGGACTGAAGGGTCTAAGCAATGGAGTGAACCAACGTGAAACAGAGATGGACAGAAGAAGAAAATCTGTAAATTTACTTTACAGCAAACTTCACATTTGTATCTTCTTGTGGTATATGGTGGGCGGCACGGTGGCACAGTGGTTAGCACTGCTGCCTCGCAGCGCCAGAGACCCGGGTTCAATTCCCGACTCAGGCGACTGACTGTGTGGAGTTTGCACGTTCTCCCCGTGTCTGCGTGGGTTTCCTCCGGGGGCTCCGGTTTCCTCCCACAGTCCAAAGATGTGTAAGTCAGGTGAATTGGCCATGCTAAATTGCCCGTAGTGTTAGGTAAAGGGGTAAATGTAGGGGTATGGGTGGGTTACGCTTCGGCGGGTCGGTGTGGACTTGTTGGGCCGAAGGGCCTGTTTCCACACTGTAAGTAATCTAATCTATGCAACAGAAGTCATATAATAGTACATAAGTGGAAGAGACCCCAGGGATTACTCACAATCTGAAATTAAATTTCAACATGTCAGAGGGATGGTGCTGAATTTGGACAGCTGTACAAATATGTTTATTTATACAGTGGCACAATTACGTTTCGGAAATTGCTCCAGTGTCTACTGAAATGTCCAGTCACATCTCTTTTTGAAATACAAAATAAACATCAAACCTGAACAACACTTCGTGGCATATTCCACCGTTAGCGAGCTCGCTCAAATGATTTGTTTGCAAACTCGCCGAAACATAAATCTCCTCCTGTTGACTGACAGTTGCCTCAGCAAATCAGGTAGATAAGTCAATTCACGTTTTGTTACTGGGCTTACTTAGGAATCCATTCGATCAAGTTGTGATCGAACAAATGGAAAGTGCCAAGTTTGAGAACACATCTCCCGATTGTTTTTTTTTAATCCTCAATATGTGCGTTTGAACTGACCGAATGAATGCCTGATCAAATGAATGGTTTGAAACTTTACTAAAAGTCCTGGAATTAAGTAAAAATAAAATCAAAGTCAAAATTCCGAATTGTGGCTGAGCGTTTTACTGGATCAGCAAAGCCCATGCCTGCCCAATTTGTTACAGATATTCCATTCGATCCATCGACGATCATTCTTACTTATCTTTGATAAATCGAACTGTTCTGATGGTAACCTGTCCACAGAGTCTTCTTCGTTGTCTCTGCATCTGGTTAGCATCCGTTTGTGATGTTCCTGCCTCTGTGTGCACGTTTATAATCATGACGAATTATTGTGACTCTGCATTTGTAAGTGCGCTTCGCTCCTGCATATCTTTGTCTTACTATATGTTTTTACTTTATATTTATGTATGAGTTTATATCGCTGGTTCAATATTTACATGTCTGTGATAATGTAGCTTTGCCTGTGAATGTACATATATCTTTCACATTTATTGATGATTAATTCTTTGCATATGTCAGTGTTCGATGTGAGACTGCGTGATATTGTCTCTGGCGTTTTATGTTTGTCTGTGACAGTGTCATTTTTTTGAATGTTTAATAATGTTTATGCATATGTCTGCATGTATCTTTGTTTCTATCTATTTACATCCATGTATGTTTGTTCACACATATCCTTGCATATACTTGTGGATCCGTGTGTTTTCAGAAGATTTGTAGCGCAGGTTGAAGGTCTGGATATCCGTTTGCTTGCTGAACTCGACGCTTCGTTTTCATACGTTCTGTCACCATACTCGGTAACATCTTCAGTGAGCCTCCGAATGAAGCACTGGTGGTATACCCCGTTTTCTATTTACATGTTTAAGTTTTCCAGGGTTGGGGATATCATTTGCAGTGATGACATCATGGCCTATGGTGATATCATTTGCTGTTCTTTTTCTCAAGGGGTAGTAAATGGGATCCATGTCAATGTGATCATTGATAAAGCTCCCGTTGGCATTTCCGAACGTGTCTCTATTTGATTTGTCCAACGATGGATGTATTATCCAGGTCGATGTGGTGTCCATCCTCATCTGTATGTAAGGGTAGTAGTGAGAGTGAGTATTGCCTTTTTGTGGCCATTTAAATGTTAATTTGCTCGTCTGCACACATACGAAAGTGTCTACATTTTAACGCATTTTTTCTTGTGTTTGTGGGTTTATACACAAAGGAAGAGAGAGCCGAAATCAGTCAGCCTTTCTCTTTTTGCATTCACAACACCGTCAAATTACAAAATTTCGCTATTCTCAAATGTATGAATAAGTTTCCAAACTAGACTTTAAAATCGCAAATCTCAGTCTTTGCTAGCACTCAATTCTAGATTCTTGTTTGTACCATAAGCAAAATACTTAGCAATTTCTCCCAACCACACCACATTCAGCTGCGTAAAATTAAACAACAACGTCACCTAGTTGGTCAATACAATGAACAAAAAGGCTTTATTATCAGCAATATTCGTTCAAGATCGGAAAATACACACTCATGTCAATAGATGAATTAAATTGAAGTATACACAAATTCGAACTCAGTACTTGGCCGGTTTGCACGGTACATCATTCAGCAGGCATAGATAACCGTTTCCTGGTTGATTTTCTGAAGGAAATCTTTACAGTTCAACCAATACAAAGGGCATAAAACAAATATCGTAATTTTCTTTTCTCTGAAACTCCAAGAGCCGTTCGGGGGATGTTAAACAAGGATTTTCAAGGTTTTATGCTGCATCGATAGCAAGGAATTACTCTTATTAGAGGAACAAATCCAAAAATCGTTTAGAAGCTTGCCGACTTACTGAGAGACTGGCCATCTTCTGCACGAGTTTTCTTCCATCATTCATCATCTGTCATTTCCTTTATAATAAGGTTTTGTTTGGACGCAATTCTTGCTTAAGTCTTTTGTACAGGAAACAATCCGCGTTGGACGTTAAGCATGAACACCCAAATAGGCAAAAGCATGTTTGGTCTCTGTTCCTTTTAAGAGTTGCTGTGTACATATTCCAAACCGATCTTTAGCTTACTCTGTAGAGTTATCAGCTGCAAACCAAAATTGATTTTGAAAAGGCCAATGAGTTCTCCAAAAGTATGTTTGTTTCCATTTCTGTTTCGGCATGGCTCTCTTTTCCTGTGAGTGGATGTATATTTTTGTGAATGTGTGTTCCTGTTGCTGAGCATTGTCCGTTTTCTGTCTGTGAATTTTTGACGCTGATTTTTTGAGTGTGTGTTAATGTGTGTGCAATTACATGGATCTTCATCATGCTGTCTCTGTGTATGCATCTGGTCTGTCTGAGTGTGGGAGTGTGTAAGTTTGTGAATGAATCTGTGTCTCCATATCTGCCAGTGTCTGCGCCATGAGAGATAATGGGGATGATGGAAGAACACAAGCGAGACAGCATCAGCAGGTGGATAATTCAACTTTTCAAGTGTAACCTTTGTTCTGGACTGGTTGTGGGTGAAACGGGTGCTGCGCATAACGGGTTTTGGGTGGGCAGGATTATGAAGTGGGGATGGATGAACACGGGTAGAGGCATGACATCTTTGGTCTCTTAGAGAAAGAATCAGTTTGGTTCATGGAAGGGAGAACAGATGAGACGAATGAAAGTGAGGAGGAAGAAGCCCCGATGGGTATTGGTTTATGGGAAAGGGCGTTATTTGATATTGGAAAACTCAGCTGTGTGTAATCCTGACTGCATGATGCCGAGGTGGAAGCTGAGGTGTTTTTCTCCCAATTTGCGGTTTGATTCGTTGTGGCAACGGACCACGTCAAGGATGGTCATTAGATTAGATTACTTACAGTGTGGAAACAGGCCCTTCGGCCCAACAAGTCCACACCGATCCGCCGAAGCGCGCCCACCCAGACCCATTTATCCCTGCACCAAACGCTACGGGCAATTTACCATAGCCAATTCACCTGACCTGCACGTTTTTTTTGGAATGTGGGAGGAAACCGGAGCATCCAGAGGGAACCCACGCAGACACAGCGAGAACGTGCAAGCTCCACACAGACAGATACCTGAGGCGGGAATTGAACCCAGGTCTCTGGCTCTGTGAGGCAGCAGTGCTAACCACTGTGCCACCGTGCCGTCATGTGGGAAGACATACTAAAACTGGGCCTGACTTGGAGATCATGTCGGCCCGTGCAGGCCTGGCTAAGATCTTTGGTAAAACTTTCCGATACTTTACGTTTTGTCCTCCAACAGAGAGAAGACGACATCGGGAGCGCCTGATGCAGTAAATTAGAAGAGATGCAGGTGAACATTTGTCTAACTTGGAAAGGCAGTATCCGTCTCTGGATGAAGCAAATGGGTGTAGTGTGCTGTCTAACCATGCCTTACAGTCTATGGTAGTGGGAAGCAATGGTTCAGAGAAACTTTCCTGGTAAAATGTGATAGCTCTAAAACAGTCAGGCTAGAGGAGGGACACGCATTAGCAAAGTACATGCGGGACGAATGTTGGATGGTGAATCGACTGGAAGTTTCTAAAGCAATATAAAGCATCTGAGCAATTGTAGATTTATCACAGAGGAACTCCTTCTCCCAAAGTATCAGAGATCTGTGGAATTCGCTGCACCAAAGTGCGATGGATGCTGGGGCAATGAGTCAATTTAAGGACGAGTTAGACGTGTTGTGACATGGTAATGGATTGAATAAGTATGGAGAGAATGCAGAAAAATAAGAGCGGTGAAGATATCAGCCATGATCCAATGGCAGAGCAGACTGGATGGGCCGAATGGCCTAATTCTTCTCCTCTATCTTATGAAGTTATGCACTTAGGTGAGAAGGGATGAGAAAAAAATGGAAATATCGAGTGAAGGCCTGTCAAAATGGAATTTTCTTTTCGAAAGGGGACGAACAGACGGGAAAATACATTCATTTTTTAAAAAACTCCCTGTATACCGTTCTCGCCATGACAATACAATTAAATGTTGGAAATTACAAATCCCTTATTTTCACAAACCATTTTGCTTTAACATATGCCTCAAATTTGACAACAGATCTGTTCTTCCATTTCTCCCGGGCTGTTGTGGATGTTTGTATTGCAATGTGATTGCTTTTTCCTTTTTTTTTCAAACTTTTATGTATGTGATTTCAGTTGAGGAAATTTCAAAGATTCATCCCTTTGCTTTGCTGCCATAAATTGTCTGATCAAGTTGACGTCACCTCATCACATACGTTACGACATATTCTCACAGCTTTTAACCTAATGGTGGCTCAGTGGTGAGCATTGCTACCTCATAGCATCAGGTTCGATTCCAGACTCGGGTGACTCTCTGTGTGAAGTTTACATATGCGGGGGTTTCCTCTGGTTTCCTCCCATAGTCCAAAGATGTGCAGGTCAGGTGAATTAGCCATGCTAAGTGCATCACTCATAGGAAAATGGGTCTGGATTGGATACCGTTCGGAGGTTCGGTGTGGACAGATTGTGCAGAAGGGTCTGCTTCCACACTGGAGGGAATCTCGCTTCAGTAGAATTGGACATTTCGAAAGAAACGAGTTGACATCTAGCGGCTCGTGTTTGAAAGGGAAGTGGATTATTTAAATGCATGTGGGGAGTTTCTCAAAGGACATATACAACAAATGCAAGCAGTCGCAAATTCTTTCCACAAAATACAGTTGTACCGCCCATTCAGAAACATAGACGGAATTATAGAATCCCCAGAGCATGCAAATAGTCCATTCATCCCCAAAATCCACACCCACCATCCGGACAGCATCACATCCATTATCATCCCCACACTTCATCACAGTAAAGCTGCATTTCCACTGGCTGTAGTACCTAGTCCACACAGCCATGAACACTATTACCAACTTTGCATGGCTAATTCAACTATCTTTCACCTCTTTGGACTGTGGGAGTAAAGTGGAATTTCCATTCAATCTGCTTATGACTCTTCCTGGTGAACGCATTTTGCAACTGCGACTTGAAAAATTAAACTTGGCTATTGAGGAGCCTTAAACACCTTAGCCTATGACAACACTCCTGATATTAACGGATAAACTGAAATATTTCCATACGGGATCAAAAAGCCGATCTGAAGGCCGACATTTCTCACCAGCTATCCTGAAACATTAGTCCCGATGTGTCTGAAATTGAAAGCACATCCATAACCTCACGAATTTGACGTAGATGAACCAAAATCTTCAACACAAGCCCGAATTAACTTAGTTTTGTATTTATAACGCGCAAAGACGCCGCCACATCGCCCCCTTCCCCCGCAAAATCTGCCTGATCATCCATCCTGAAATTAGATGTTCATTGTCTTCTTTCCCTTCTGTCTGGCCAGTTTACCAAGGTTGAAAGTGTCATTCTTTGTGTTGTTAATTTCTTGCTCTCAGACATCTATCTTAATTGAATATTTAAGATGCAAGCAAAGAACGCTCTGTCCCCAGAAGCCTGTTCCACGACTCAATATGATTATGGCTGTTTAACCAATACGTGGGATATTCAAAACATATAAGATCTGATTGAATTGGTGGAACTGGACAAAATATTTCCTATTCTAAGGACAAAAGGTTCCATGAGCACTTGTTTTAAATGGTGCGACCATTTAAGATAGAAAAAAGGCATGTTCTGGTTGTTATATCATAGGCCTGTGAGTCTTCATTTTTTTCTTTCTCAAAGGTGATTGGATGTAGGCAATTTCAATATTTTGTTGAATGCTTATTGAATACTGAATGGACGAAAGACTACCAGAAGAATTTTGACCTGAAGTTAAAATCAGATCCGGGGAAAACATTGAATTGTTCAACAGGCTCAATTGACATCCTGGTTTGTTCGCTGGTTTGTTAAAATGACCATCCATGTTCAAATGCGGCACATGATACGAAAAACATACTCAACAGTAGAATAATTAAGAACGTTTCTATACAAAAGCAGAACCCATTGCTAATTGTTTGCTCTGTTTAGGTCGGAAGTGTCAAGGCCAATCCAATAATAAAAACTCTGTGATTATCGTGGCAAGGTGATTCCCGGGTTTCAGGGACTCATGAATACGCTCAGTTTACTTCAGGTTCTGAAGCGAATGCAGCCAAGCAATATGTCTCATCATGGACCAATTCCACATCGAGAGCGGCTCGCTCATTAATGATCTACTTAAGCTGCAGTGCACAGTGAAAAACAAGGTGTTTATATCCGGGATAGGAGATGAAGCAGAGTCAGAGATACGGTCAAAAGGAGACGGGGGTAGGGAGGGGAATAACGTAGGCTGTGAAGCTGAAAGTGTGATCTGGTATGAGAGACTGAGACAAGGAGTGTAGAAGAAAGGGAGGCAACGGCAGGATTTCGTAAAATCAGTGATTAGCCAAGAAACCTGCTGGAGAAACACAGAAGTGGTGAGCGTGACCATAAATGCAAGAGAAATAGAACACAAGAGTTGACGTGGGATTTAAAACATCAAAGCAAAAGAAAAAAATGAATGACATTCAGCTCTCCTCTCGATTCTGCTGCATACGAAAAGTGCTGGTGCATGCAGCCATATCAATGTCTTCAGCCTTAAGGAGGACCTTCGAACCCTCGAAGGACAGTACCTTTTTTTGCACAATCAATGTTTGGGTCCGTGTGACGCAAACGTACGACACGTTTATAATTGCTGAGCCCCTGCCTCCAAACAGTGTACTGTGGTTGGTGGGAGTGTGAGAGTGCCACCTTGTGGGGTGGCACTGGGTGTGTTGAATCTGTGCTGTCCTCTTTGATGGTGGAATCTCTTACATTCATCATCACGAATTTCTTCAGCACTTTAATGTCAATCTCTGCCTCCGAGGTGATCACCGCATTAAACCACTGATGCGGAGTACCTAAATGCAATATTTACAACGTCAAACAAATCACACACACACACACACACACACACACACATAGCTCAGGTCAGGAAATAGCGCTGATTGAAACGAAAGTTCCGCATCTGATTGGATCGACTTTTATCCTGCTCGGGAATTGTTCCTTCCCTCTGTATATCTGTGTATTGTTACTCTGGCTTCCGTTCAATATTCTTATCTCCTCCGCTCTAATCTCTCAACTACTATTCTTCACTCTATGCTTCTAAAGGGCTACTTTTCATTGCTTAAATTTCACAAGGATTTTATTTCCATCTGTACAATTCCTGAATTCAGTTTTTCCCCTCGTCTCGTGTTTGGAGTGATCAATTAAAGATACATGGGGCCATAGAGACACAGTTGGAGAGAGAAATATAGGGATGGGAAGAAAAAATACGGAGGATTTCCAAAGAAAGGACAGAACGTGGCTTTTGACATTTAAGACAAAGCTTCGTGCACCGTTTTTAACGTTCAACAATAACCGTTCCACACTGCAGTATGTGCCCCAGTCAATATATTTGATTCTATACGTTCCTAAAGGAACTGGATGCATTGCATTGATGTTCCAGCAGTCATTGCAAGGATACAGATGATACAAGTGAATCAATGATTGTCAGAATGCAACCTCAGTCACTCCACCCTGATACATTGGTGAATGTTCAAGAAACCAATTAAAGGAGCAAATCGTTGGCCTGAAAAAACACTGGTGACCCACCTACAGGTTAATCCAAAGATATTCCACAAGTATATCAAGATGAAGCGAATATCCAGGGAATGATCAGTCCCGAATATGGAACAAATTGGCAACATTTGCGAAAACGAGGCAAACACCGGAAGGGTGTTAAATGAGACACAATTTTTGAATATGCAAGTCCACATAACCTTGCGAGCTGAAAGTCATGGCTAAGAAACCTGGTTAATTATTTTCAGTAGGAAACCAAGTGTTTGGCAGGTAATCGATTAATCGGCATTTCAGCAATAAATCTGATACAATCCCAAATGTAAGAAAGGCAAGAAGCTAAAATCGCAGAGGATCCAGAGGTCTTTGGGAATATCGATTAAAAAAAGCTCAGAATTCGACACGATGGTTATGGTAAAGGACAGTTTATGAAACTGGCATTAATGGAAACCACAGTGGTCATTTTTGTGTCACTTAATCTTCGTGATATTCATAACTAACTGACATGTGGAGATGAGAACTTCGGAGTTGGATTACAATGCCATGCAAATTAAACTTGCAGATTATACAAAGATTAGCCAAGTAGGTTACAATTAATATATTTTAAATTTTATTAGATGAATCGATTTTGCCTGTTTGAATTTAAACCTGATACGCAATGACGAATGAACAGACAAGGCATTACGTATTGAATGGCAAGACAACTGGTTTCAGAGAGGCGAACATTCATCTTGGTGCACTTGAACACAGATCGAAGAATATGACAGGAGAGTTCACGAGGGTAGTTGAGAAGGAGTATTAGATGCTTGCCATTTTGAGGTGTGCCACTGTTAGAAAAACACGTTGGTCAATTTGGAGCTGTAATAACCTTTGCTTAGGTCATTGCTGAAGTTTGTGTGCAGATTTTGAAGCTGTGGTTATACGAGAGGGGGCGAATAGAATATGTTTCAGGAATATGTTGCCTTTGATGAAACTACGTATGGATAATGACATGTTTTTCTTTGAGCGTCGGTGGTTAAATGGGGACCACGGGCAGGTGGATGAGCGTAGCACAGGCATGAACAGGGTGAAGTCAAGGACGCTGTTTCTCTTCGTCGAAATATCAACATCAAGCGAAATAAATTTTAAAGTGTGAGGCAGAAGGCTGAAAGAAACCTAAAGCTATTATCTATTGGTATGCGAGGAATTCCTACTCATGTAGGAATATGGCCAGCCAAAGACAGAAGTGGGGTTTGTGTGTGGTCACTGTGGAGATCGCATATATTTCTCATCAGATTTCACTCAGGAAAAGGAGCATATGGTAGAAGACAAGACTGTGATACGTGCTATTGGACTACAAACAATTGAGGTTAGTAAGGAGGACGTGTTATGGATGCTAGAAGGTGTAAAAGTGTGTACGTTAACTGGGCTGTAAGGGATTTATCCGAGGATTCTCTGAGACGCTAGAGAGGAGATGACGGAGCCTTTAACCTTGATATTTGTGTGGTCATCTTCTGCAGGTTTAGAGGACTGAAGAACTGCAAATTTTGTGACCTTGCACAAGAAGGATGGAGAGACGGCCCACGCTATTATAGACCAGTGAGCATTAGTTCTGTTGTCGTAAAAATGCTGGGAAGAATTATAAGAGATAGGATTCGTAATCAACGAACAAGCATCAATTTGATTGGAGATAGTCAACGTGGTTTCGTCACGGGCGAGTCGTGTCTCACAAACCTCATTAAGATTTCTCAGAAGGTGACCGAGTATATGGATGAGAGTAGAGTAGTTTATGTGCTGAACATGGACTTCAGTAAAGTTTTTTATATGGTTCCACATAATAGGCTTTTGGAGAAAATATGAAACCATGCGATTAAGGGTTATTTAGCAGTTTGGATTAGAAACTGGCTTTCCGTAAGAAGGCAGCAAGTGATAGTTGATTGAAAATATTCATTCTGGATTCCGGTTACGAGCAGTGTGCGACAAGGATCTGTTTTGGACCCAATGCTGTTTGTCATTTTTTTGTAAATGACTTGGCCGCTGGCCTACGTGGATGGATTAGTAAATGTTGCAGATGACACGAAAGTCCATGGAGTAATGGACAGTGTGGAAGAATGTGGCAAGTTGCAGGGTGATTTGGATAAACTGCAGAATTGGGCTGAGAAGTGCCAAAAGGAGTTCAAATGCAGATAAATGTGAGGTGATTCACTCTTAGAAGGACAACAGGAAGAGAGATACTGGGTCAATGGAAATATTATTGGGAGTCTAGATATGCAGACAGATTTTATTGTCTATGTACAGAGATCTCTGAAAGTTGCCAACCAGATTGATAGTGCACTTAAAAGGCATACGATGAGTTAGGTTTTGTTGGAAGAGAGATTGAGGTCATGCTGCGACTGTACGAAATGCTAATGCGGCTTCCCCTGGAATATTACATCTAGTTCTGGAAGCCCCATTACAGGAAGGATGTGGAAGCATCGGAAAAAGAGTAGAGGTGATTTACCAGGACGTTACCTCGTCTGGAGAGAAGGTCTTATGAGTAATGTCTGGAGAGAAGAAGGCTAAGAGGGGATTTAATAGAGACATACAAGATTATCAGAGGATTCGTTAGGGCGGAATATGAAAGACTGTTCCCTCGGATGATGACGTCGGTTTGTACAAGGTGAAATAGGTACAAACTAAGGGATGAAAGATTTACGACAGATGTCAGAGGCAGGCTCTTTACTTAGATAGTGGTAAGAACATGGAATGGCATATCTGTCAGTGTAGATAACTCAGAAACATTAGGGGTGTTTAAACAGTCCTTGGATAAGCATATGGATGACGATGGGACAGGGTAGGGAGATGGACGAAGTTTCGTTCAAAGGTCGGCGCAACCTCGCGAGTTAAAGGGCGGGTTCTGCGCTCTATTGTTCTCTGTTCTCTGTCCTGTTTTCCATGTTCGACGATGAAGACAGAATATAGTTTTCACCAGAGTGTCATTGCCGTTTTGATTGCACTGTCAGCGAAGATAGTACTTGTGGGAAACGTAACAATCATTCGAAAGTACTTAGAGGATCACTCAAAGTGTCAAATGATTCAATACTATGTCCCAAGTGCGGGAACGTTGCACTTGTGAAGTTGGTATTATTACTATTGTCAGTACCGATTTGAAGTGTCAAATAGGCTCTTGTATAATCTTTCATTCCCGTCTCCACTACTCTGAATCATTACTTTCTACACGCCTCAAATAATACATTCCAAACTGCTCAGTCATTAAATCGAACAGCACTTAGTCACTACATCCAACTGCCCTCAGTCACTATCCAATTACCTTACTCACAACTTTCCAAGTCAGTTCAGCCAGTCAAGGAATCACTATGGTAAAGTCACTGGCACTGCCTTTACAGCAAGTCCATCCTTTATCAGTTAAGTGGAACAAAATTGCATGCAGTATTCATTCGTGATCTCTTTTAAGCCGCATGTATTTGGCGCAAGATGTCGCTGACACTGCATTCGGTACTGGTTGCTCTGAAAGCCGACGTTTCATTTTCCTTCTTCTTGTCCTACCTGCATGCTTTGCTTTTGCAACAAGGACAAGTAAGTCTCTTTGGACATCACACTTTCTGAATTTATCGCCATTTTCATTTGAAACTGTCTTCCCCCGTTTTGTTACCACAATGGATTTCATTCTGTATTATTTTGTCCAATCATTCAACTTGTGCAAATGGTACGAAAGCTCTCTGCATCTTTTCCACAGGCCTTCGCGGCTCACAGCTTTGGTGTTCAGATACTTTCCTTGAATTTTTACATAATCCAAAATTTCCTCAACTTGCTCAGAATCAGTCTGAAGATTATATGCTTCTGCTGTGTTAGGTTGAGGAGTAAACGATTTCAAAGTCAAAGTCTCAGATCCTGTACAGGCAGTCGAGGCAATGTCAATCAAAAATGTTGTCAATATGTCCTCGTATCCCTGAGTTCGGAATGGGAATATTTGGCGTCGCCAGTTTGGCGCCGATCATTTGGCCCCGCCGTTTTGCCTCTGAACTGTTTTTGCGCTCTTTACTTTGGCGCCGTTTTGGCGCCAATACGTTTGGATAACCATCATGTGAAAATATTGGTTTGTCTCTCTTGCTAAGAATGTTTTCAATGTTAAGGCAGATGAGCTTAAGTATCGTCAAGGCCGTAGATGACTACTAACAATTGTTAAATGAGAAAATGATAACAAAATGAGACTTGAACCTACAGTGGGTCATTGCAGCTTTGACTATCTACTCTTGCAATTTGAGAAAATCACACCGGGTCTCTTCTTTAATTCTGAATTGGCGCCAAAGTAATGAGCGCCGAAAAAAGTTTACAGCCAAAACGGCGGGGCCAAAACATACCCGATCCCGTGAGTTGTCACTGTCTCTGCAATTGAAAGAAATGAAGGTGGCATATCAGCTTTAAAAAAGGTACAGTGTACGATTTTAGAGGAACACAAAACAATTATGTACTGCATTAATTTCTCAAAGAAATGCATCGTGTGTCTTGTTAATGCACCGTCTGTGGGCGATGTGATAGAATTGGATGAGTCATCACAAGAGCACAAGTTGACAAGAAGTTCCCGGAAGCAAATGAATGCCGAAACAATTAAACGCTCGATAGATAAGTAAGTAAAGAATTTACAGGGTGAGGCAAGTGGATAGAATAACTCTGACGGGTAGCATTAAGGAGAATATTTTACGATTACATCAAAAGGAACATTCAGGTAGGATTTGGTCCTGCTGAGTTCTAAGAGCGTAATTGTTGCTTCAACTGAAGCTCACTAGTAAAATGTGATAACATTATTTCGTAGATGACTTTATTTCCAAGAAGAACAACAGGTCAGGCAGCATCCGTAGAGAAGGAAAATCGATGTTTCAGGCCAGATACTTTCATCGAGTCTTCTTTATAGAGCGAGAAAGAGAACTTCTTCAAGGTAGGCATCCTTGGAAGAGGCTTGGCAGTAAGGTTGAAATCGACTCGGAGACGATGGGGTCTGCAGATGCAAGAGATCAGGATTCGGAGTGTGTTGCTGGAGAAGCACAGCAGGTCAGGTAGCATTCGAGGATCAGGAACATCGACCTTACGGGCTGGAGCCCTTCATCAGGAATATCAGCCCGAAAAGTCGATTTTTTTCATACTTGGATGCTGCCTGACCGGTTGTGCTTTTCCAGCAACGGACTCTTAATTGTAATCTCCAGCATCGGCAGATCTTACTGTCTCCTCCTTTATTCTGGATAAGTACGATGCAAGCAGAGAATATTGTTGAATGGACTTCCCAGGTATTGATCAGATTTATGTTAAGATTACGGAGGTCCAACGTTTGGCCAAGTAACTACAGTGACGGGCAATCTATTTGGTGACAAGTGGATACAAATGATTTCTCAGGGGGACGATTGTGTACCAGACGAAATGTTACACAGATATGTGTGCCATGATACAATTTCGAAGAAGGAAGAATGAATGGCTGGAAATTCGAAATCAGAGAGGAACTGAAAAGTCTTGCTGTGTGTAGACACAGATTCGTGAATGTGTCAAGGCAGGTTCTGAAGGCAATTGATGAAGCACTTCGCATGGTTCCATTTCCCATGTGTCCTTTTCGCTCATAAACGCAAGGAGATCAAGTTTCATCTGGAAATAGCTTTGCTTGAGACATTGCTGGAGTTCTCGGAACAGCCTGGTCAATGCACAACAGAAAGATTTGACAACACTGGAGGGAGTGCACGGAATATTTACCACGAATTTGCCTGAAATGGAGCTTTGAAGGAGGGTGGGAATTGTTCGAGTCGTCTTCTCTGGAGAGGAAGATATTGCTTGTAGGCCTGGCAGCGGAGTAGAAATTAGAAAGAGCATTGACATGCTGAAAGAATAAAAAAATCCTGTTTTCAATGATCGAAACTAATATAACAAAAAACGCAATTTTGAAGGGAAAGATAGGAGTCTCATGAGGCTTTTCGAGTAAAAGCAAATTTGCAGAAGTGGTATTGGTGTTTGTGCTGCATTGGTTGGGAGGACAGTTCAGGTGGGAAACATTTCAAACAGTAAAATGTAGTGAAGCAACACTTGAAGTATCATCATATCCAAAACTATGGGTTTATTTGGAGAAAGTGAGATTTATGAAAGTGGTAGTATACCGTTGGTCGAATGGCCTCTGCATTACGACTGGAATCTAAAACTCTGTGTTCTCTCTCTTGAGTCATTACATTCAATTCACCTTTTTCACTGCATCGCGATCATCTCAGTCATTAATTTCCACTCCATTGGGACACTACATCGCATTTCTCTCACACGTGACTTCCCACCATTACCCACTCAGTTCCGTTTGCTCGCTGAGCTGGTAGTTTGTTCTCAGAAGTATCGTCACCATTTGCGGGAACATCATCACTGAGCTCAGTTGAAGCGCTGGTGTTCTGTCCTGTCTTCTATTTATTTATCTTCGTCTGTTAAGGTGGGTGATATATTTTCCAGTTCTTTTTCTCAGAAGTTGTTAAATGCAATCCATTCAGATGTATTAAATGATGGAGTTCCGGTTTGAATGCCAGAGCTCAGAGAATGCCCATGCGTGTCGCTGTTCAGCCAGTCCGAGGTGGGTGTGAAGTTGCAGTTGAAGGAGTGTCTTTGTTCGTCTGCGTGTAAGGATACTAGTGTTAGCTAGTCATGTCTTATCGTGGCTAGTTGGTGTTAATGTATCCTTGAGTTTAGATGTCTGACTCTTTCTCCAATGTAATGTTTCTTGCAGTCCCTACCGTGCTTTTTGTAAATGGCATTCGTTTTGCTCGTTGTTGCTCAAAGGTGCTTTAGGTTCATCAGTAGCAGTTTCATTTTGTTAGTAGATTTGTCGCTACCAGCACGCTATCGGACAGGCGGGAAACTAGCCACCAGGAGACATGAACACTAAGTAGTAATCAAAACGCATGATCAGCTATCACTACTTTCCTGAAACAGAGATGAAGTAGGACATCACTACGATTTTACATCACATCCCATTCCGGGACAGGCTTAACAGAGACATGCACGGGAGTGCCTAATGGGCATGGCATTCAAACAGCAACTCCATCAATAAACAAATCGATTTGGATCCCATTTACCAACTTCTGAATAAAAGAAAACGAACCGGAATTTGTATCACTCACATTAGAAGACCAAGAGACAGAAATAAATAACACGTTCACACGAGCGTTTCACCTGATGATCACTGATGATGTTACCTAACATTGTGACGAAACGTCTGTGGACAAAGCCATCCTTTCAGCGAGCAAGATACAACCTTACACATTTTCTCTTGCTGTAATCTGTAGGGTACCTCAGAGATGGAGTGTGAGTGACATGGAGAACAAATTATTTCCTCCAGAAAGTAGGAATAGGTTCATATCGTGACTAATCTCATTTTCGTGTGCTCATATGCAGGATGAAGGGTGTATGTAATATTGCAATGGCAACACGTGATATCTCAGAATTATAGTGTGGGTGATTAATTTGATACGATGTACTTGCAAAATATCGAACATTACAGAAGAGTGTCGGCTTCAACTCATACACAAAGGAAGTGGAACAGTTCTTAATAATGATGTGAGAGACGGAGCTCATAGTATAATAAACTTCAGTCCGAGTCAAAATCTGAAGCAGCGAATTTTATTGAAACCTTCTTGCAATAAGGGGTGACCAGTGGGCACACACATTCAGGGATTGCTTTACAATTTATTCAGTTTTAATAGGTCTTCATAGCTATCAATCGCCCTTATTGTGTTCTGCCACTGCACAGCTGCGCTCCGCACTTATTACTTCCCCTTCTCCAAGTTAGCGACCCTCCCCTCTGTAAGTGCTTACATAAGGGAGAGTATGCTAAACTTGGATCTTGATGTTCTTTTCACTTTGTCTGTTTGCTTATAACATCTTCCATTGTTCATAGGTACATTGCATTCGTGAATATACATTTTAAAAATGTGTCTTTTCTTTCCTCGTTTATGCGTTTCAGTTATCTCAGCTAATTTGCTGAGACTGTAAATTATTTAAACTATTATGATGAAAGGAATTATTTGCTAGAATAATTATGCACTAAAGTTAGTACCCAATTATCCACAGTCATACACGAAAGTTAGTAAATATTTACCTATATCCCACAATTATACACTGAAGTTAGTACTCAATTATACTTGAAGAGGTAACATTGTTTTACCTATATCCCACAATTTCTCCCTTGCTTTTTTATTATCTTTTGTTATCTTCTTGTTGGTTTAATATGTTGCTTCCAAACTGACCCACAGACTTTCCCGAAATTTCATTTATTCTGGAATTCTTCCCGGGGTGACTTATTCCCTCATTGTTCAACAGGTAGAGTCCTTCCACCCGATTGTTCTTTAAAGGCATTCGTGTGGCTAAAGATGTTTCAATCAACCTTAGAATTAACCCCCGTGCATAGGGTACAATACAGCACCCTAGTGCGATTAGTACTCCCACCACTACGATAAAAGAGGCAAAGAGGTAAGGACTGAAACCACCACACCCTTCCATTTTGCCAGCAACGATTCCAGCCACCCAGTGAATGATGTGCTGACTCTTGAATTTTCAGCTAGTTCTTCGGCTAGTTTTGTCAGACATTGCAGGGCTCGAGTAATCGATCCATCTGGGGCAGCGTTATTTGGAATATAAGTACAACAGCTCCCCCCTTCCAACATTACAGTTTTTCTGCTAGGAACATATCAAGGGCCATTCTATTCTCCCATGCCATTCGTCTGGTTGCATCAAGTTGTTCAGCTATTCATTTAATTGCATCGCTAGTGTGATTGATAAACCTTTGCTGATTATAGAAAATATAATTTATCCAATACACATTTTTGTTAACCGTTACCCATCAAAAGAGAACTGATTCAAAGCATCCTGTGATCTGGTTATGAGCCTTGAACTCATCAGGTAACCCTCTTGGGACTCCTATAGGGTCTGGATATACCTGATCATCAAACAAAGTACCCAATAGTGAGCTCTTACTTCGTCCCCCTCCCTTTGCTATCTCTTCCTTTTCAAATGCCAGGGTGAATGGAATTGCCAATTGTACAATTCCACACATGCCCCTCCAATCTGGAAGTAGGTTGAGTCTCAATATTAGGTAAAAACAATGACTGCGGACGCTGGAAACCAGATTCTGGATTAGTGGTACTGGAAGAGCACATCAGTTCAGGCAGCATCCATGGAGCAGCAAAATCGATATTTTGGGCAAAAGCCCTTCATCAGGTCTCAATATTATCCCTCCGCAATCCCACCACAGATCCGCTCAGGGAATCCTTAATAATGAGTAGTTCCCTGCCTTTTCTGTCACGTATTCATTCTCGGGACCTGATTTTAACTTCGCCAAATATCTGGATCGGTCGGTTCCTCGCCTGTTTACACACGATGTGTGATTTCCGACCACGGCGGAAAGCATGGGGTGAGGCGTCTTCAAGACTTGCTTCTTTAGAGGAAGGAACTTTAATAAAAGGGGCATGCGATAGGGTTAGGGTTAACCCTAACCCTAACCCTAACCCTAACCCTAACCCTAACCCTAACCCTATTCCATGTAGTTTCATCCTGATAAGGGTGATCATGCATGTCATGCCCTCCTGTCTCGCTTCCACCCGAGCGGAAAGGGGACCACTTGGGCCATTGGTCTCTCAGAGGCACATGCAAAACAATTGATTTTATTCAAACTTTTCACAATGTACTTTACCCATTGAATCCAGACATTTGTATCCCCATATCATGTTTCTACTTCAATGGTCTGCTTTAAGTCCTATACCTCTACAATTTTTATCATCTTTAGGACAGAGTGAGGGACTTTACTATTCCTTTCTTCTACTCGGGTTCTGTCTTTCACCTGTATTTGAAAACAACATCCCAGGAAATTCTTCCCGTCTGCTTTCATCTCTATCCCAAATATTTGATGTAATTGGACCTAATGGGTTTCTCCCATAAAACTGTTTCATTCCATGAGGTTTTCTTTATTGTTAAATATATTGGATTATACTTTTAATCGGGACAGTCAAGAGCTGGCCGGAAGAGTCCTCGGTGTACTGTAACGAATGGATTATTTAAGAGATCACCTCTGAGATCTTCCTGCCTCCGCCGTTCTTTACATTCTTAATTCCAAAGATATCCTTTACATTTCTCTCTCCGGGACACTTTCATCCCGTTAGTTTTATCCCATGCACACTAACCCCCACCTTTCCAGACCTTTTTCATAGAACCTGAGATGTATGTCTGTGTTACTGTGTTCCCTTTGATTTTTCTACATCTCCACAATCCACCAGGCTGCAGGCATCTGTTTCTATGACTTGTGCATTTGTACTTTGTGGAAACGTTATCACTAAGTAAGACGACCACACCATAGCCTGACAGAATCCAACGACTAGAAAAAAACTAATATAGTGTACGTAAACATTCTTCCCATTTTACAGTGGTATTGAAGCACCGAGAGACTTAGCATACAATAGTACAGAAACTATCCCGCGCTCGCACCGCTACTGTATAATCAGTTATTTAAAGTCTTTTCAAATTAAGTTTAAGTGGCTCTTCTGTCGATTCAGTTGTCCAGACTTCTGTCTCCACTGGAGATTCCACTGGCCCTTTGATCCGAGTGTAGTGAGTCCAGCCTTTCTCTGTCGTTCTTATCGATGTTTCAGTGGTCAAGAGTTCTTGGTACGGCCCCTCCCATTCTGGTTGCAATTTGGTCTCAGTCCATGATTTGACTAGGACTCAATCCCCAGGTTGGATCGGATGGATGGCAAATTCAGGGGGTGGAGTCTGTGCCAGCGAACACTGTTTTCTGAGGAAAGATAAGGAGTAGGACAAGCCCAGTATATACTTCTTCAAGAACAGATCTTTAGTCTCCAGAGTCGGCAGTTCCCCTTTTTTTTCCGAGATAGGGCAGGCTACATAATATCTCATAAGGAACAGCCTCATATCTTTCCATGGGGCCGTTCATACTTTCAAAATTGCTATAGGCAAACACTTAGTCCAAGGGAGTCTGGTTTCTATTAGTAATTTCTGTAACTGTTACTTGAGTGTCTGGTTCATTCTGTTAATCTTTCCTGATGAAGTGCCAAGGAGTGTGGAACCTCCAAGAGATTCCTTATCCCTCCATTTTCCCCTGGAGTATCCTGGAAGTAATATGAGTTCCCTGATCTGAATCTATACCTTCCATTATACCGTATCTAGGGATTAATTGTTCGAGTATTACCATGGACTCCCAACTTGCGGTGGCAGTGGCTAACCGGTATTCTTCCACCCATCCAGACAGGTGATCAACCATCACCAGCATATACCTCAGTCTTCCCACTCGGGATATTTCGGTATAATCTATCATCTCGAATGCTCTGAAATGGTCTGAGCTCAGGTTCTCTCCCTCCTGGGACTTGTATCCTTAAAACCTCGTTGTTGTTTTTTTACGTTATACATCCCTCGCATATCTGTTTGGCTATCGGATATATCCCTTTGCATCCATATTTCCTTACGACTACATCACACATTGCTTGCACTCTCCAGTGACTCCTATGTTGTAGGATAGCCATAATCTCTTGCATCATCATTTTATTCAACATTTCCCTCCCGTCGGGTAACATCCAGCATCCATCCGCTGTCTTTGCAACTCCTAAATCTTTTAGTTACTTTTCGTCCTTTGCAGTGAACAACAGGGTACCCTGAAGATCTGGAATTGCAGGAATGAGGGAGCATATCACTGCTCCCTGTGAATTCAGGACCGCTTCTTCAGCTACCTCACCGGCCAGTCTATTTCCCCTTACTTCCGGTTCATTCCCTTTCTGGTGTCTGTTTGTATGAACTACCGCTATTTCTGTCGGGAGGAACAGAGGTTCCAGCATTTGTTTTATCAATTCCTCATGTGCTAATTATTTTCCTCTGCTATTTATCAGTCCTCGATCTTGCCAATTTTTTCCGTAGATATGTACCATTCCAGACACATAATTGGAGTCTGTATATATCGTTCCTACTTTTGTTACCTCAGGTTCTGAGAGCTCTTTCTAGACCAGAGCGTTCACAATTTTGGGCTGACCAGCCGTCAGGTAGTATTTCAGCCTCAATAACGCTTCCCTCTATCCCATCTACTCCAGCATATCCATTGTGCCTTTTCCCCTCAATCACCCAGGAGCACCCGTCAATAAACAACCGAGCTCCCGCATGCAACGGTAAGTCTCTTAAGTCCATTCACACTTTAGTCTGATATTCAATAATACCAAGGCAGTCGTGTTCTGGATTGTCAAAGGCCACCCCCTCCCCCGAAACAGAAATGCAGCTGGATTCAAGCAACTGTCTGTGACTAGCACAGGATCATCCTGTTCTATTAATATTGCATCATATTTCAAGATCCTCGAGACTGTGAGCCATCTTCCTGCTTTCTGATTTCATATGATCCGTACCTGATGTGGGGTGCTGAGCACTTAGGCTCCCACAAAAGTAAGTTTCCGACTCACCACTACCAAACAGGCTGTTGCTGCCACGGCCTGCACACATTCCGGTCTGGAATGTAGCATTCCATTCTTTAATTAATAGTGAATTAAAGCAGTTAATGTTTCAAATTAACCATAAATCAATATGACAGGTCACTGAGAATATGTGAAATAATCCTGCCAATTAATATTGATTTAGTCTAATCCAATTGATTTATTATATATATTAATGAGCAATTATATATATTAAATAATTCATGGTGGAAACGCAACAAGTGAGCAAAACATTTTAAAAACTATAATTGCGCAGTTCTGTTTGTTTATCAGTCACTTGCGACTTCTCATTCTATTTCTGTAATCGTTTTGCTCGAGCACATTCATTTTTAAGTACCTCAACAGATTTCATAGCACCATTTGCAGTTAGCTCAATTCCCCCAATTTGTTGGCAGTATCTTGCCATGAGCACAAAACTCATTCTTCGTGCTGCTCATCTCAAAACTGTCACCATAATCCAATTAACTTTTTCGTTCCCGCTCCCTTGGGCTAAAAATTTAAGGATGACATTGCTGCCCCTGTATCGATTAGGAACATGACGTCCTCTTTGTAAGGTCCCACCTTTAAATTTATCAAGGGTTCCTGGTGGGTCCCCGGGGGAGACAGGAACCTCTGAATTCCCTATTCTACACCAAGGTTAATAAACGCTACTGCCTTTCCTTCCTTTTTCAGATCTGGGCACTCTCTGTTAAAGTTATGTGTCCTACCACAGTGATTTCCACTTTGATCCATGTTCCTGTCTACCAGACCTCTTAACATCTCCTCCACGATCTGATCTCATCCCTTTATATTCAACATGTTGCCCACCACCATTCCGGTTTCCTTCTCCTTTTAGTTTTGTCCTTTCCTTTATTACCTCATCAACCATGGCTATCATTATTTTTGGCCTATGTTTCTGCTTCTCATTTTAAGTTGCTAGATCAATTGCTGAGCCTATTTAACCAATTGAACAGCTTTAGGACCACCTAATGGCCATTCCCTATCACCCAATGTTTTATTTAGCCTTTGATGTTTTATAAAAGAAATATTGCAATATTTCTTGCTCCCTGTAACCTCAAATACGACGACCCTCTTTCCCCTTGTAATCTCACATACAAGTTTTCAATTTATGCTTGTCTAACATTAACGCATGTTCCTAACTATACATTTTGGAATTTTATTTGTAAACATATATTTATATATTATAAATTTATTTATTCAGTGTTTAATATTTAAAATGTAAAATGCACACAGTTCCCAACTTTGAAATCCACTATAATTGCCCGGATTTAGTCCCGTGATTTAAATCCAAAAATAGTTTTCTTAGGTAGACCTGACAAGTCATTGGTCAATTACAATGCCATAAGTCGTGAAATAACCAGAGCTGCCTTAAAAAGGATTTCTCTATTCAAGTTTTAAAAAAGTCAAATGCATAAATAATGGCCGAATCCAAGATCACCGATATTAACCATAGAATTTTTTATTTATTTATTACAATCTAATGTTGAACTGAGACTTCAACTGTCTTCCATAAATCGCTTTTATGTGAGGGTAAAATTGATTAGTTAGAAACTGATATTAAGGCAGTCATGACCTGTCAAAAGAACAGGAGCTAAAATTTTATTTCATAATCTGCAAAATACTTAACGTTAAAAGAAATCGTGTTAAAATTTCCATAATAGAAATTAGATACAAAATAGTCCCGGATCTCAAGCTCCAGGGAACAAAGCACAAACATTCAATCACCAACAATCAAATGTACATTCAAACCGAATCACAAAGGGTTAAAGTTTCTTTTAGCTGTACAGCTCTTTCTCTCTCACACACACACATAAATACACACACACAGACACCGTATCTCATTTTGAGTTTCCCGCAACGACTCCTCTAGCTTTTGAATATTTTTCTGAATGTCTGTCCAGAAGTTAATTGTGAAGTGTACACTCAGTAGCCCTTCAGCTACTCGCCCTTCAAAACACGAAGCATAATCTTATTCCACCAGACTGGAAGGTTGTTTTCCATTGACACACAAATTCATATATCTGCAAACCCAGTCTTCATCTGACCCGTACTTTGGCCAGAAGACGGCAGGACGAAGAATGGATTGCTCAGTATATACAAAGCAACAATATTTAATCATCTTTTTCCTATCTTTTCCCCTTGTAAAAGTACTATTTTTTTCCAATTCCACAATATTCTGCCCAACGGACTTTCTGGTGATTTGTTGTCAGGGACCCCGCCTCCGTTTCCATTTTCTTTTTCTTGGAGGCTTTTTCCTTACCCACGGCACAGCCCATATTGAGTTCCTTCGTTAGTCCCTTATAAACTACTAGAACTCAATCCCAGCCACCAAGGGAATACTTAAAAGTCAATTTTCTTACAGAGTTGCCTGGCTCACTATGCCTACATACAATCTTTCGCCTGGTTCACATAGACACTCATCGGATCTCGATCAGTCAACCAGAAGGGGGAGCACACTGCCGAGGAACACGGGTCCATTCTAAAAGCCGTCAATGGTGCTTTACCCTGCCGGTGATGAAGGACATCCGGACCGAAGCCCCCAAATTGTGAGAAGCAGAGCTCACAGTCTAATAACTTTCAGTCCGAGTCAAAATCTGAAGCAGCGAATTTTATTGAAACATTCTTGCAAGAAGGGCTGACAAGTGGGCACACACATTCACACAAATTGCTTTACAATTGTTTCAATTTTAATTTTTGGTTCTGCCCGTTTACCTCATAGATCTTCATACCTATCAATCTCCCTGATTATGTTCTGCCATTAACCAGCTGCGCTCCGCCATTATGACTTCCCCCCTTCTCCAATTTGGCGATCCTCCCCTCTGTAAGTGCTGACATAAGGGAGAGTTTGCTAAACTTGGATCTTGATGCTCTTTTCACTTTATCTGTTTGCTTGTAACATCTTCCATTGTTCATAGGTACATTCCATTCCTGAATATACATTTTAACGATGTGTTTTTTTCCTTGCCTCGTTTATGCGTGTCAGCTATCTCAGCTATTTTGCTGAAACTGTAAGTTATTTAAACTATCATGATGAAAGAAATTATTTGCTGGAATAATTATGCACTAAAGTTATTACCCAATTATCAACAATTATACACAAATGTTAGTAATTATTTACCTTATTCCCACAATTATACACTAAAGTTCGTACTTAATTATACTTGCAGAAGGAACACTGTTTACCTACAATTTTGTATTGGTTGTTATAACAGTTATGCTTATTCCAATTAAGCCAGAGGTTCCTTCATACCTACTCTTCAGTCACACAGGGATGATGGCTTGCAAAATAAGGCAAGGAAATGATGGAAAGAGCTGAATGGAGAACTGCATATGATAGGTTAATATGTCCTTAAGCCATTTAACAAGCCTGTACTCAATTTGTAGCAGTGATCAATTGGGATAACATTCTTTGGAATCATCCATCCACCAAAACTGAGATAAAAATCACAGAGTCAGCTCCTGACCTGATCACATATGCTACTTGATTAATAGAATTGCCAAGAGATCCAAAATCTGTGCCCCTTTTGTGTATGTCCACGCAGCGTGAAATAACGCCCTTCATCCCGGGTATCTCTTGCTCGTCTTTGTCCCAGTTTCAAATATTTTCAGGATTTTACGGAGCATTTAATGCATAGAAAGTGGTCATTAATTCCACTGAATTTTTTCAACTGTTTATACTCACAGGAGCTTTCAAACATGAACTAAAAATGTCCACTCATCGACATTAATCTCTCATCTTCTATTCTCAAATCTTTATCGAGCTTTATCCAATTAAACACATAAGAGAGATTCACGTCAATATCCATCCATGTGGTTGTGATACCAACATTCAGAGTATTCATTTGATAGAGACGTCTGTCGAAAATAATACATTGCCTCATGATTAACTCTCTCACATCGAATGTCTCATTCACGTTTGGCTGAATCACTTTGAAATAGGACACTGTCCTATTCGTGTTAATTAATAGATTAACGCGAATACCAGAGTAGAGCACAGTGCTCCTCGTTTGCATAATCAGAGTGACAAATGGTTGTGCTGCAAAGGCGGATTATTATTGATGAATAGTCACCAGATTGACACAAATATTTAAAACCAGAAAACAAATATTTGCATCGATTGACAAATAATGACATTCCAAAATACAGATGAATTGTTCTCCCCAGCTATTGGCTGGTATCAGGAATGTTGGCCCAGTCGTCTGATGTGGGCAAAGTCAATCCAGGTATTCGAGGTGGAATTGGATTCGTATCGGAACAGGAATGAGGTGAATGGTTATGAAGTGATTGCAGAAAATTGATACCTGGCGAATGACACATTCTGAGCAGAGTAGAGTCAAATTGTGTTTGCTGACCTCCTCCTCTTCTATAACGATTCTGTTGGCACCTGTGCACAGGATGCGTATGAATCTGTGAACAACATTTTTTAATTGATTTGTTTCATTCAGAAAGGCCACTATTGTGTCCTTTCTGAAATAATCAAAATCATAGTGCGAACGGTGAACAACAAGGGAGATCATTCGATAGAGTTGTGCCCATTCTGTATATTACGCCTGTTTTTTTTTCTCTCTGTAAGATTATATCATGCAGGTACTGCAAATAGAACAGCCTTTTGAATAAAGTCACAAAAGCACCACGAGTGGTGTTTCTGAGTGATTAAAATACGAAAACAGGATGAAGTCTGAATGAATGTCAAGGGGTGTACTCATAACACTGACATCCAGGAGTGGAGTCCAGATGCCACTGTGCGATATTTTGGAACTGTGAACAGAGAATTACTATTAGAAAGCTCCGATAGAAGAGGGAAATGATAGAAGATAAATTAAGAATTAGCCATCCTTGGACATTAATGATGTTGAGTGTGTTCCCCCACTGGAGCAACTGCAGAAACAATAAGATGCTCCTCTATGTCTGGCGTGGACTTCCACAGACTGCGTGTGATCGAACTTTCTTTTTGACTGTTATCATCAACGGAGTTACCACCAACTCTCTGACAGCATAAAGTCTGCGTATGCACGTCCTTACATCTTCCATCCTATGTGTACAAATGTCGTTTTTTTCATGGTAATTGTTTTCCGAACATCGCATAATTACAAGAACCCCAACTGACTTGAATGTTATGCTCTGAATAGCCAAACAGCTCCTTCCCTTGCATCATGACCTGGAAATCTGTGAGAACAGGTCCAATTGCTAAGACCTCAAACAGGATAGGGCAAACAGTTCACCCATAACCAAATCAAACGAGTATTAGTGACACATTTCTGAGCTTCTTGACAAATTCCTCTAGTTCCTCCCCGCTTACCTGTCGCTTTGAAGTCGGTCTCGCTCTCGTGTATTCCAGTTCAGCTGCTATCTTTCTCGGCTCGTCTAAACTCTTCCATGCGTTGCGCCAGTTGACCACATGCTCGCACAACATCGTCATGAAACTCTGAACAAAGTGATGGTTTGCTGCATAATTTTCATTCATCAATACTATAAATTGTAGCAAAATCAATGCAAGTTTAATATTTTCCATGAAATAGTAGATAAAAAGAGAACAAGGAAACATCTTTCGTGGCGTTTGAAACTGGTTTAATGGCTGTGGCTGTTTGGTTACATTTGTTTAAAATGGTCCCTGCGTTTCGCAACACCCACACTCCCCACAACCTTCCACAAATGGTGCAGGAATATTAGTATTGGCAGAATATATGACCATGCCGTACACGGCAATGTCAACGCATCCTGCATTTAGTGGCTCCTATTCTGGCACTTACAACGGATTTATATTTCCAGCAGCAGACCTGAATACTTGCTGCGTTTGAGAGACCCCAGGGGCCTTACAAGGCCAACCAGGCTGTATAGTGGTGATCAGTCAATGAACACTGCAGCCCCGGCCCATGATGTTGTAAATGCCAACATCACATTCGTTCCTTGTTCACTGTTAGCCTCGGAGATGACCTTCATCAATGTCACGTCGTCAAGTCCAATGAGGTTCTCAAATGGTGATAGCGTCTGAATAAGCATAATAGTACTATTCGTGTCGAGTTGCAAAATAGTGTAAGAGGGCGCTTCCCGTTTAAGGTCTTTATAATTTTTAGGAAATATGTTATTACCCGGTTATATATTAATTTAAGTATGGTATAAATTTCAGGCTCTGTCCCCGAAGCAGGGTTGATACTGATTCTGTAAGTGTGTTGCTGGAAAAGCGCAGCAGGTCAGGCAGCATCCAACCTGCTGCGGTTTTCCAGCAACACATTTTCAGCTCTGATCTCCAGCATCTGCAGTCCTCACTTTCTCCTCGATACAGATTCTTTAAGTTTCTGCACATGTCTCTGGTTTCGGGTCGTTGTCATTTTCACACTCAACATTTGTGCAAGTTGTACTTTAGTTGAAAAGCTTGCATTATCTTTTGGCTTTGTATCAATTTTAAAGCGCTATTATTTCTGAGTCTGGATCAGTTTCAGGATCAGTAGGATTTTTACAGGATCCACGTTATTTTCTGTACCTGCATCAGTTTCAGGGACGCATTCATTTCAGGACTGTATGAGTATCAGAATCTGCATTTGGAAGCGTATAAGATTTAATATGTGCATTAGTTTCAGAGTCTGTATCAGGTACAACGTCTAAATGTGAATCAGGGACCATGTCAGTTTCACAATCTGTTCTCTATACAAGGTCTGACTTGCTTTTGGAATGTTTATTGCAGGGTTTACATCACTTTCAAGCTTTGCATTAGTTTCTGTTTTAGGTTGTGTATTAGTTTCAAGACCTGTGCCACTTACGTTGTAAGTTACAGTTGTTATTCGATTCAGTAATGTATCAAGTTCAGCTAATTTAATTGCGTCAGGATCAGTAATATATTTATATCTGTTTCAGTTTCAGGTTTTGGATTCGATTCAGGCTTTTCCTTAATTTCAGGAAGCATATGACTTTCAGGTTCCCTAATCGGGGAAGGATCTGCATTACGTTCAAGGCATATATCCATCTCATAGTATATATCAATTTGACTGGCTGATTTCGATTCATCTGTAGTAGTTTCATACTAGGTATGAATATTATCTCGTCATTCCCGAAGGTAACGTGCTGCCAATTAAGCTCCACACCTCGAACCAATCCATACGAAAGTATAACGTAATCCTTCATAAATTCTCCGTTTGTTACACAGCAAGTTTTCATTTAAATACACTCACAGTTTTTCGAGACTTTATATTTTCACTGTTACTCAATGCAGTGCAGTCAGTATTTTAGGCTTTGAGTTCTGTTCACGATTACCACAAACCTGCATGTTCTGAAAAAAATCAGACACTATAGCAGCTCTTTCACTCTCTGCTCTTTTATTTGAATTTGTTGCTGAATGTGCTTTCTGCAATCCTTTATTAATTAATACCATAAAAATTCACAATTGTTCTCATTCTATCAATATTCTGTGAGCAAACATAAACTAAATTCCAATATTGACTGAGCAAGTGTGTCTTTAAATCCTGAGCTCCCCAATCAATGAAGATTAACCCTCTTATCTTTCTTTACTTTCAGAGTGTTTATTGCTTTCAGTGTTTCATTTTTAGGGTCTGCATCACGTTCATGAAATGCAAGTTTCCAAGATTTTCCTTACATTTACGTTTTGTATTATTTTCTCTTTTAGGGCCTATGCTAGTTTCAATATCTGTGTCACTAACTCTGCAAGTTGTGCAATACCGATTGAACTCAGGAGTTGCATTAATTTGAACATCTGCATAGGTTTCAGAATCAGTAACAATATCAAGCAGAGAAGTTCCAAATTCTCTATTAGATTAAAAAGCTGCATTAGTTTCATGGAATAGATTAATTTCAGTGCGGACATCAATTTCACTGTCTGATAGACCTTTAGTATCCGCAGGAGTTTCCTGTTCTGGATAGTTTCACCGTCTCTGTTAGAATTGTGGAGATTTATAGTTTCGGAGTGTGTATCAGTACTAGGGTCACTACAAGTTAGGAAAAGCGCTTTAAATTTAGCCTCGGTCCTCTATGCACTCAACACCCGAACTGAAATTTAAAATTTCATTAATTATTCGTTGGTGACACAGTGAGTTTTGGTAAATAAAATGACAGCTTCACAAGACATTGTATTCCGAGTATTATTCAGTGCACACCAGTCAGTGTGTTGATTTGTGAATTTTGATCAGGAGTTGCACAACTTCACATGTTCTGAACAAGTAATCTTCGAGCTCTTTCGCTTTCGTTTCTTTTATTTCCACTTGTACGTATTACGTTTTGTAAACTCCCTCAGTTCAGAATTCCATGTCAATTGAAAATTGTTCTCGAATTCTCAATATTCTGCCATGATAAATAAAAAGGCCAAACCCAAAATATACACAACAATCACATGATTAAATCCTGAGCTTCGAGATCAAGGAAGGTCGACTTTCTTCTTTTTTGCCTTTTTTAAGTAAAAACCTTTTCGGCTAATTTCTACACTTCAAAACAAAGAAGAAATACGGAGCCTGTTACGATTGTGACATGTATTCTGACTATTTGAATACGTTGTTTTAAAGTCTGTGCTCTGCTATCTCTTCCCACTTCCAAACAACCCCTGTCCCTCAAACGGAGCAACTTTAGATTTGAATAAAAATAACAGCATCTCATTTGTTACACAATGGCCCGAAGGGGCTACTTATTTGCTTGTTTCACCGAGCTCTATCTCTCTGCAGCTTCTAATTTGCATGAGTGCGACTCATTCCGACTTTTAATCGTGTTGCCTGTCAAAAATTCAATGACCTGGATAGTGATGGAAGCATTGTACCTGATCTTGACTGTGATGGTTACACAGGCATGTGTACCCGGATGGACCACAGCTACGACTGCCTCTTTTTTGGCCATATCGAACAGTCCCGCTTCAGCACTTGGACAGGCACGGCACCTCAACGTTTCCAACGTTAAATCGATGACTTGAAGGTGCAGCGTCCTGCACACAGTCTGAACTGGAGCATTTCATCGATTTCATCTACATCTCCCTCAGCCCCTCAAATTCTCGGAAACCTCCTGCCAATTCCCTGACTTCACCATTCACATCACTGGCGAGAGAATTCAAACGGACATCTACTGCAGACTGCCTGAACTTTCCCTCCTTCCACCCCGTATCCTGCAAGAACTGCATCCCATTCTCCTAATTGCACCGCCTCCGCTGCTTCCGCTTGGACGAGGTGCCATTCCACTCGAAATCATCCCAGCAGTCAACCTATTTTGAACATCGTGCTATTGCTGACTCCATCATCCGTCCAGCCCTTCACCGCACCGATTCTATTCCCATTCGACCATTCTGAATGCACGCCCTCCCTATGTAATAAGGAAAGAGTCCCCCTTGTCGTCCTATCACTCCACCAGTCTTTGCATTCAACGCATCATCCTCGAACACTTCCACGAACCCCAAATGAACCTCACCAACAAGAACATGTCCCGACCCCTGTCATATTTCCGCAAGGCCTGTTCCCTCTGTCGTGCCTCCGTTAACGGCACCCCCGCCACTGTACCTTCACCTGCAACCAGAAAAAATGCTTAAAATAAAAGTATACAACCAACAGCAGGTTCATCCAGGACCCAAACCATATTTTCCAGGTGGAGACAAACGTTCATCTGGCCAATATAGATTAATGCATCTGGAGCTCCCAGCGTGATCTCAATACTGGAGAGACAGAAGCAAAATTAGTGAATGGCTCACCAAGCATCGCAGCAGAGTTCACAGGGGAGTATCAGACCTCATGGTTACCCCCCATTTCAATTCCCCAAACCACTCCGTTTCTGACATGACTTTGGCTTCCTCCATTGCCAAAAACAAACCAAAGCTACTGTTGGAGTAAAAACGCTTTAACTTCAGCTTAAGCACTCTATAGACCGGAGGACTCTACTTTGAGTTCTTCAATTTCAAATAACTTCGCTCGTCATCCTCCACTCTGTGCCCTGTCCCCCGCACTTCCTGACAATTGTCCCTGCCAACTATTGTATTAATTCATTCCATTAACCAACCAGGTCACAACCTCCAACATTCTTGCCCTCTCCCCAAATCACCACTCTGACCCTACCTATTCCTTCATTTGTAGCTGTTCCAAACCCACACCCAGTCCTGATGAATGGTCACACCCGAAACATCGACGTCTCCACCTCTGTGGCTGCCTGGCTTGCTGTGTTCTTCCAGATTCCTGCCTGTCTACTTTGGATTCCTGAATTTGCAGAGTTTTGTTTTTCTTCTCTTGACTGCGAGGACCAAACGTTCGACCCAGAAATGAGGAGGGGGAAATTTAATTGAATACACTGTCCCTCAGACTAGTAACTTGGACGACTATCACTGAAACATACGCTCAGTCAGATGCTTTTGATACTGAATTAAAATGCCAGCAATTTTACATTCTTAGACAGACCCAACAGAGTTGAAAGCATAGACAGATTCAAACAGAAGGAATGTGTCTGTGAATCTTAAACGTGGATTCTCTACAGTTAAAAAGCCTAAGGTCATCAGGTGAACGGGAATGTATGTGAGCTATCTAATTGCCATCAATTGCCGACACCTTCATACATCTGTCTCAATGGTAGTTCGGTTAGGATCAATGTCCTTGCTCCGACCGTGTGTGTTATATGTAATCAAGTTCTGCCCAAATGAAGAAAAGTTGATAAGTAAGGCTAAGGATGATGAAACGATTGTTGTGTCGGTAAACAATGAGAAGGGTAACTTGAGATCACAAGAGGACGTAGACAACGGGTCAGAATGTCTGTTCCATGGCAAATAAAACTCAAGTCGAGCAAGCGTGACATGATGCACCTGGGCAGACAAACAAGGAATGGGATTGCATGACGAATAGAAGACCTGTGGAAAGTATGCCCACCCATCCAAGGTGTCTCCGGGCAGGTAGGAAAGTGGTGAAGCAGGCATATAGGACAATTGTGATTAACATGTTTAAAATTATGAGGGACATAGACAGATTTGACACGATTAAAGATTTCCTTTGGCATAGAGATCAATGACGATAGCGTCAAAATTTCTAAAACCAGTAGAAGGTTACAAGGCAATCGCAGAACACTTTTTTTTAAAAAAAAAAGCAGATGCTGATCGGAATCCAGAACTCTCTGTCTCTAATTTTGGACGAGACAGGCGACCTAGGAACACTGAACACAAAGTAAATGTGTACATATAATGCAAATGCATGCACGACAATGTGCCAAATGCTGGACATTCGGCCAGAATAATTTGATGTTTATCAGCTACGATTCAATAAGCCGAAAGGCCACCTGCTGTTTTCTTCACATCTCTGAATTTTTGACACTTTAATCCCAAATACTGGCTGACAAATCAGTCTTCCTCCAGATTTAGCCTTACAGGATAGAATATCCACGAAATATAGCCTCAGGGAGAAAATCCAGTCTGTATCAATGTTGAGTTTATATTTTTTGTACGAAGTTAGAATAACGAACTAAAGAAAAAATATCTAAATGGTCAGTGTAGAATGAGATTGCTGATTGAAAGGCAACTTATGTGATCGAGACTTTGAAATCGAGAATGCAACAGCTGTTGAAACCTACTTAATTTCCCCAATTAATTTAAAATTTAAACAAGAAGCCAAACTCAGATTAATGCTACTTATGTAAAAATCTCTGTTAACGTTATGGTCTTAATTACAGTCAGAATATGCATTTACGTCGGCTTTTATGTTAAAATCAGAATATCTAACAGTTTCAGAACGTTCCGTTGTGCGACAATTTCTGTAAGTATCCAAATTTCTGTTTGAATAAGTGCCTCTGTTGTCTGAGCCTCGATGGGCGTCAGTATGTGAATTCAGTGTTATGTATACTATTGTGGCTACACTCTTTAGCAGCTTCAGCATTTTTGTTGGCGGTACCTTAGTATTCTTCAGTCAAATTCTGAGTCTTATCAGTGACTACTGAAAGAAAATGCCAGGCAACAGGTTTTGCAGTTGTGTAATTACTGTACCACTTGATCTTCCAGTAACAGCAACGTGACGTTCTGCAAGGTTAATTTCATGGTGCACAAATGCTTTAGCTTTGAATGTGTCACACGGAATGGTTCTGTTTGTTGGCCATTGTGGGGGCATGGTTTAACTTAGAACTGATTCTCCCGCTTCGACGTCTAAGAGCCAAATGTCTTTTTGCCCTAATGCAGACACTTAGTCAATGTCAAAAAACAGTGTTATAATTTACTCTTTTCACAATCTCTTGTCACAAACCGAATTGCTGACATCCACTTTTTATGGATCTCTGTCTCGTTCCGTTCTTTTCTGCTTCACCTACATCCCCATGCTCATGTGAGTCTCACATATTCTCTTTGGATTTGTAAAGTTCATTTCACTAGAACTCGGTTCCGACATCTTCTTTCTCTCCTTGGAGCCCGACCGCAAACCTATGGATATGATTGGACAGGACACTGGTCCCAGCATGGTTCCAGTTGCTTTTAATTGATGCTTGGGATGTGGGTTTTCCAATTGACCAGCATTCATTGGCCGTCCCTAGCTGCACTTGAACGAAGTGAATTTCTAAGCCATTTCAGAAGGCAGTTGAGAGTGAACTACATTCCTGCGAATTTGGAGACATATGGGCAGACGAGCTGCCTATAACATATCTACTTTCTTAAAGGATATTAGTTAGTCAGGTGTGTATCTGAGAATGTAGCATTAGTGTCTGGATTAATAATCTAGTAAGAATAACATCAGGCCATCACCTGCCCCACTTATTGCTCACTCAACCCTAAGTACTGATGACAGCGCACCATGATTCAAACCCTTTCCTCCGAACAATTATTTGATCCTGATACCTGCACGCACTCTGGTGATATCACTCGGATAGTCTTCACTGTGTATGTCTAAATGCTGCCACTGACTGCATCTTTTGTAGTTACTCCAGATCCGAAGCTAATACAATTGTACACTTCAGAGCTATGAGGCAGAACAGGCCACATTTAAAGACTGGGAATGTCCAGATCTCGGTGGGACTCAATGCCATTCTACATCTGTCCCACTCATTGCACCAGTCTATTTTGAGTTTGTCTCCTGTGGGTATTCAGGAATTTCATGAAGCAGCAGTATTCCTAACTACTGTCCCGTCCATCATCACATTGAAGACAGCTTAGCAGCCACAGAGAAAAGGGCAGGGAGATCTGGAGTCTTCAATAAATCCTGCAGCGTGATATGATCGCTCACAGATAACAGAACAGAGAGAATTTAAAGGACTAGTTAATTCAGCCCTCAAGACATGACATAGATATCGTGCTGAAGGGTGAACGCAGAGCGGAAACATCCCAGGCTGAAATGCTCCCCTCTTTTAAGAGGATTGTAAACAGTTTGTGATACTGATCCTTCCTGAGACAGCATAGGAAGCTCACGGTTATCACTCCAGGCATGTGCTGTCTTAGTGTGGATCAAGAAAGAGAGTTGAATGCATGTTTCCATTTAGAAGATGGTAGTAAACATTAGATCTTTCTGTTCTCTATTCCATCTTCAGGACTCTCTGTGTTCATGTCACAGAGTCACACAGCAAGGAAAAATACCTTTCGCTCCACCTCATCGGATCCAGCGCCTTTAATGCTTCCAATTCCCTGGACAATCCCTCTCTCTTTAACCTCCTATCCCCACAGTCCCGCCATATATATGAAACCTACTCCAATGCTATTTGTACTCCCTGGCTCTGTAAATTACTCCAGTCTCAAAAACATGCACAACCTCAATAACCTTCTACTCCAGTCACTACTATAATCGCTATTTCTCTACATTTTTCCAATACGTCGAACCCACTGTTTCTCTGTAACTTCCTCCAGCCCGCACCAACCTGCCCATGTGTGCCCCTTGCAGAAGTCCCTCGAGAACATGGTATCGCTGAAATGTTCTCCAGGCGCTATAGCTGTCTGCTGTCCTACAGAATTGTGATTTCCTCGAATTCCAGGAGCAGCAATTACTGTTTTATATGCTGTTGCATTATTTTAGAACTTTGGGGAAACGAAGTCAAAACACAAGCAGTTTTAAACAGGAGAAGAACAGACAAAGGAAGCATATGCAGAGGTCAGTGCAGGAGAGAGAGTGAGAGGGAGATAGAAAGAAACTGACACCACAATGCACAGTTACTGCCTTTGCTGTTTGAATTCATGTATCGCTGGACATCGCAGTGCATCTGTGAAAATTAAGAAACAGTGAAAGTTTCAACTGATCTTGTCGGAACAGGTTGGGCGAAGTTTACAGCACAGATTCAGATAAGTTAATTGTTTTAACGGGCCGACAGAAAGCTTGCTGTAGTGAGTCGAGTTGATTCTTTCTTGATTATATCTTTTTTAAATATGTTTCTTGATTAAACTTAAAATAAAAGCCATAACTATTAAATTAACCTATGGCACTGTTTTGTAGATGAATAAAATTGTGTTATTTTTGGGTCAGTAAACTGTCAAGGATCAAAAGTGTTCTTTAGTAGAGGTTTATGTACTTCTTATGAGACGTGGGAGTGTAAAGAGAGTTTAAGGTTTACAGCGGATTATATCTCCAATAAATGTTGTTGGTTGCGAATCTTATCATATCGACTGGATCGGTTAGAAAGACAGTTAGAAACAATGAGGAATGTGCAACAGCAACAGTATGTGACGCATGGCAGTTATACGAAGTGTGTGGGGGTAAGTCCTAGATACAGTCACATAAATGGGATAACTCCAGAAAAGGTAAGAGAGGTAGGCACCTCGTGTAGGAGCCTACTGTGGCTATACGCATTCCAAACTAGCATGCTGCTTTTTGTAAAACGTACGAGGTGATGGATTCTCATGCCAGCGTAGCAGGAACAGCCAAGTTCCTGTTATTGACAATGGCTCTAATGCAACGAGGAGTACGTCGTGTTCCAGGAGATCAATTGTGTTGGGGGATTCTCTAGCTTTAGGTACTGACAGACGTTTCTTTGGCTAGCAGCGAAAAACTGGAACGGTGTTTGCTTCCCTGGTGCCAGGAGCAAGGATGTTTCAGAGAGAGTGCAGAATGATCTCACGGGGAAGAGGGCACAGCAAGAGGTAATTGTCCATATTGGAACTAACTACATATGAAGGAAAGAGGTTGAGAGTCTGAAGGGTGATTACAGATAGTTAGGCAGGAATTTAAAAAGGAGGTCCTTGAGAGTAGTAATATCTGGATTACTCCCGGCGCTGCGAGCTAATGAGGGCAGATTAGGAGGATACAGCAGATGAATGTATTGCTGAGGAGTGCTGCGCGGGAGAAGGATTCACATGTTTGGATCATTGGAATCTCTTTTGGGGTAGAAGTAATCTGTCGAAGAATGGTGGATTGCCCCTAAATTGGAAGGGGCGAATATATTGGCAGGGAGATTTGCTGAAGCTGAATGGGAGATTTTAAACTAGTAAGGTGGACAGAGGAGCGGTGGGACCCAGGGAGCTAGTGAGGAAATAGATCAAGCCTTCAGAAATGAGATAACGAGAATCCAGAGAAAAGAAAAGCCATTAGTTAAAGGAAATGCTGGATGACTAAGAAATTGATGTTTTGGTTCAGAAAAAGAAGGAAACGTATGTCAGGCATCATCTGGATAGATGGAGTGAATCCTTAGAAGACTATAAAGGCAGTAAGAGGTTGCTTCAGAGGGAAATAAGGAGGGGAAAAGGGGACATGAGATGACTTCGGCCAATATAATTAAGGAGAATGCAATACGTTTTTACAAATAAATTAAGGACAAAATGGTAACTAGGGAGATAATAGTGCCACTCAAACATCAGGAAAGCGGCATTGGTGGGAGCCACAGAAAATGGGGGGATACGAAACGCATATTTTGCATCAGTATTTACTGTGGAACAGGAGATGTAAGAAAAGGAAAGTAGGGAAATAAATGGTGACACCTTGCAACATGCCCATATTACAGAGGAGGAAATGCTGAATGTCTTGAAACGCATAAAGTTTGATAAATCCCCAGGGGCTGATCAGGTATACACTAGAACTCTGTGTGAAGCTAGTGAAGTGATTGCTCGGCCTCTTGCTGAGATATAATTTTCATCGATAGTCATAGATGAGGTGCCAGTAGACTGGAGGTTGGCTAACGTGGTGCCACTGTTGAAGAAGGGTGGCCGGAACATGCCACGGATTTATAGACCATTAACCCTGACGTCGGCGGTGAGAAGTTGTTGCAGCGAATACTGAGGGACAGGATGGACATGTAATTGGAAAGGCAAGGACTGACGAGAGATCGTCAACATGGCTTTGTGTGTGGGAAGTCATGCCTCACAAACTTGATTGAGTATTTTGAAGAAGTAGCAAAGAAGATTGATGAGGACAGAGCGGTAGATGTGACCGATATGGGCTCTAATAAGGCGTTCGACAAGGTTCCTCATGGGAGACTGGTTAGCAAGGTTAGATCTCACGGAAAACAGGGAAATCTAGCCATTTGGATACAGAGCTGGCTCAAAGGTAGAAGACAGAGGGTGGTGGTGGCGGGTTGTCTTCAGTCTGGTGGCCTGTGGCCAGTGGAATGCCACAAGGATCGGTGCTGGGTCCTCGACTTTTTGTCATTTACACAAAGGAATTGGAAGTGAGCATGTATGCATAGTTAGTACGTTTGCAGATTACATCACATTTGGAGGTATAGTGGACAGTGAAAACGTTTACCTCAGATTAAAACAGGATCTTCATCAGATGGGCCAATAGGCTGAGATGTGGCAGATGGAGTTTAATTCAGAAAAATGTGAGGCGCTGCATTTTGGAAAAACAAATCTTAGCAGGATTTACACATTTAATGGTAACGTGCTCGTGAGCGTTGCTGAACAAAGAGAACTTGGAGTGCAGGTTCATAGCTCCTTGGTCGTGCAGTCTGAGGTAGATAGGATAATGATCAAGGCGTTTGTTATGCTTTCTTTTATTGGTGAATATATTGAGTACAGGAGTTGGGAGGTCATGATATGGCTGTAGAGGGCATTGATCAGGCAAATGGTGGAAGATTGCGTGCAATTCTGGTCTATTTCCGATGGGAAAGCTGTTGTGAAACTTGAACATGTTCAGAAAAGATTTCCAAGTACGTTGCGAGGGTTGGAGGATTTGCACGAGAGGGGGAGGCTGAAAAATCTGGGTCTGTTTTTCCTGAAGGGTCAGAGGCTGATGGGTGACCTTATAGAGTTTTACAAAATCATGCCGGTCATAGATAGGATAAATAGGCAAGGTCTTTTTCTTGCGCTTTGAAAGTCCAAAACGTAGAGGGCTTAGGGATTCGGTGAGATGGGAATGATATAAAAGAGACTTAAGACGCAACTTTTTCACGCAGAGAGTGGCACATGTATGGAATGAGCTGCCCGAGGAAGTAGTGGAGGCTGGTAAAATTGAAGCATTTAAAAGGTATTTGAATGAGTATGTGAATAGAAAGTGTTTGGAGGGATATGGGCCAGGTGCTGGCAGGTGGGGCTCGATTGGTTTGGGATATCTGGTCGACATGGACGCGTTGGACCTCGTCCTCCCATCTCTCGCCATCCAATCTCTTGCACCCAAGATTCTATGGATCTTCTTGGTTCTGTGTGAGCCCCTGGCCTCACCCACTCACATTTCAAAGAACACCAGCCAGGGGGAACTCCAAAGCTGTTTACCAACTCCCTGTCTGAAGGAGACAACACACCTCTGCAAGAGAAACAGGATAGAACACATGTCTTATCATCACATCATTCAGCAAGCTGGCACAGAATCTATGGCCTGAAGGCCTTCCTCCTGCTCTGTGAAAACTGTTTGATCCTTGAGCACAGCTTCAGGCTCAGAAAGTGGATTGTATTATGGGACAGTGGAGGTGGAATGAAGCAATGGTTGCAGATTCAGAGACTGAAGAAGGAAGGGAGATCTCTTCAGGAGGAACGAAACTCAAATCAATATGAATAAGTTCAAACCAAAAGCCTCCATACTTTTAAGACAGATACTTGATGAAGTAATCAAAGACCAGGTCAGAAAGTGACTGGATGGCAGCAAAGCATTTAAAGAACACGGTAGGGAGAGACAAAGAGAGATTTATTTGTTCATCAATAATCATTTAAACATCATCAATGAAATAAAAGGCAGCTGATGTGAGTTTTTATACATTAACATAAGTTGGCTTTATAGAATGAAAATGCCTAGAAATACAAAGTAAAATAAAGAACTGGCATCATAAATCTAAATAGCAAACTTTATTAACTATTGAATTATGGAATAACTGTTCAAAATTATAATTTGGTTTTGTTAAGGAATTGAATAATTTATAAGATAACAATCTCCTGATTAATCTCAGAGACAAACACACAAACACGCATATAGATGAGAAGCAGAATTATGCCACTGATGTCCATGAATTTACCTACAATTTGAAAAGTTTGGAGCTGTTCCATTTAACCTTCAAATTCCACTTTCCACTAATCCCATTTATTATGTCCAACACAAAACTATCCTCTGCTATCTGATGAAAGTCTCCCCATCTTTACTACTTTCTGAGGCAGGGAGTTCCGACCTCTCACACCACTCCAAGGGAGAATAATTTTCAGCATCCCTGTGCTGAAAATGGGAGCCCTGATTTCTAAACTCTGCCACTTAGTTCTGGATTCACTACACAAGCGAACACCTTTTCAACCTTCATGTTGGCAAGACAATTCACGACAATACTTCAATGGGGACCCTTCGCACTCTTCGAAATATTCTCCTCATCTCCATCTTATTTTCAAAATAGTGTACCCAAATTCTGGGTTCCCCCACAAGGATAAATATTGTTCCCACATCCACACCTCACTCTTCTGAACTCCAGTAGAAACAAATACAGGCTCTCCAACCTTGGGAAATTCTTTAAGTGGAACTGAGAAATAAGAAAGGGATGATCACGTTATAAGGATTGGATTATGGACCCCCAAATAGTCAGTGGGAAATTGAGAAACAAATTTGTAAGGAGATCTCAGTGATCTGTGAGAATAATAGGGTGGTTATGGTAGGGGATTTTAACTTTCTAACCATCGACTGGGAATACCATAGTATTCAGGGTTTTGATGGAGAGGAATTTGTTAAGTACGTGCAAGAGATTTTTCTGATTCAGTATGTGGATGTACCTACTGGAGAAGGTGCAAAGCTTGATTTACTCTTGGGAAATAAGGGCAGGTGACTGAGGTGTCAGTGGGGGAGCACTTTTGGTCCAGCGACCATAATTATATTAGTTTTAAAATAGTGATGGAAAAGGATAGAGAGGATCTAAAGTTCTCGTTAAAGTTCTAAATTGGTGAAAGGCCAATTTTGACAGTATCAGGCAAGAACTTTCAAAAGTTGATTGGGTGCGGATGTTCGCAGATAAAGGGATGGCTGAAAAATTCAAAAATGAGATAATAAGAGTCCAGAGACAGTATATTCCTGTTAGGGCAAAAGTAAAGGCTGGTAGATGCAGGGATTGCTGGAAGACTAGAGAAATTGAGGTTTTGGTCAAGAAAAAAGGGAAGCACATGTCAGGTATGGATAGCAGAGATCAAGTGAGTCCTTAGAAGAGTGTAAAGACAGAAGGTGTATGGACGCAGAACATAGAACATTACTGAGCAATACAGGCCCTTTGGCCCTCGATGTTGCACCAGCCTGTGAAACCAATCTGAAGCCTATCCCTCCTACACTATTCCATTTTTATCCATATGATTATCCAATGATCATTTAAATGCCCTCAAAGTTGGTGAGTTTACTACTTTTGCAGGCAGTGTGTTCCAAAGCCCTACTACTCTCTGAGTAAAGAAACTACCTTTGACAGCTGTCCTATATCTGGGACACCCGGACCAACCAACCCAACCACCCTGTGGCTCAACACTTTAACTCCCCCTCCCACTCCACCAAGGACATGCAGGTCCTTGGCCTCCTCCATTGCCAGACCATAGCAACACTACGGTTGGAGGAAGAGCACCTCATCTTCTGCCTAGGAACCCTCCAACTACAAGGGATGAACTCAGATTTCTCCAGTTTCCTCATTTCCCCTCCCCCCACCTTGTCTCAGTCAAATCCCTCAAACTCAGCACCACCTTCCTAACCTGCAATCTTCTTCCTGACCTCTCCGCCCCCACCCCCACTCCAGCCTATCACTCTCACCTTGACCTCCTTCCACCTATGACATTTCCAATGCCCCTGCCCCAAGTCCCTCCTCCCTAACTTTTAACTTAGCCTGAGGGACACACTTTCCTTATTCCTGAAGAAGGCTTATGCCCGAAACGTCGATTCTCCTGCTCCTTGGATGCTGCCTGACCTGCGACACTTTTCCAGCAACACATTTTCAGCTATATCTATCACCCTCAATTTCAAGCTATGATCCCTCCTGCAAGCCATCATCATCCTAGGAAAAAAGCTGTCAATGTCCACACTATCTAACCCTCTGATTATCTTATAAGTTTCAATTAAGTAATCTCTCAACCATTTTCTCTCCAATGAAAACAGCCTCAAGGCCCTCAGCCTTTCGTCATAAGACCTTCCATCCATACGAGGCAACATCCTAGTAAATTTCCTCTGAGCCTTTTCAATGCTTACACGTTTTTTCTATAATGCGGTTACCAGAACTGTACACAATACTCCAAGTGCGGCTGTACCAGAGTTTTGTACAGCTGCAGCTGGCTTCATGTCTCCGAAACTCAATACTTCCACCAATGCAAGGTTTGTGAAGGTTTGTAGCTCAGGTTGAGGTTTAGGGTGTAGGTTTACTCGCTGAGCTGTAGGTTTGATATCCAGGCGTTTCATTACCTGGCTAGGTAACATCATCAGTGGTGACTTCCAAGTGAAGTGAAGCTGTTGGTCAGAAACACAGCCAGAAACCCTAACCACCTTACCATACATTGAAGAAGTTTCAGAAATGACAGCCAGACTACTAAGACCCTTTGGAATCCTAGTAGCACACAAACCCACCAACACTCTCAAACAAAAACTAACAAACTTAAAAGACCCAGTATAACCCATGGACAAAACCAATGTCGTCTACAAAATTCCATGCAAGGACTGCCACAAACACTACGTAGGACAAACAGGAAGAAAGTTAGCCACCAGGATACACGAACACCAGCTAGTCACAAAAAGACACGACCCTCTCTCCCTCGTAGCCTTATACACGGATGAAAAAAATCCACCATTTCGACTGGGACAACACATTTATCCTGGGACAGGCTAATCAAAGACATGCCAGAGAATTCCTTGAGGCCTGGCACTCCAACCACAATGCCATAAATAAACACATAGATCTAGATGCCATCTATCAACCCCTCAGAAAACAAACAGGAAATGACATCACCACAAACTCCAGGAACCCCATCCAGGAGAAAGATATAAATAGAAAGCAGGAGACAACAGCTTCGCTTCACTTGGAGGTCGCCACTGATGATGTTACCTAGCCAGGTAATGAAACGTCTGGATATCAAACCTACAGCTCAGCGAGCAAACCTACACCCTAAACTTCTACCAATAAGAGCTCACACACTGTATGCCTTCTTAACAACCCTGTCAACCTGGGTGGCAACTTTCAGGGATCTATGTACACAGACACCGAGACCTCTCTGTTCATCTACACTACCAAGAATCTTACCATTAGCCCAGTATTCTTTATTCCTGTTGCTCCTTCCAAAGCGAATCACCTCACACTTTTCCACATTAAACTCCATTTGCCAACTCTCAGCCCAGCTCTGCAGCTTACTTACGTTCCTCTGTAACCTGCAGCTTCCTTCAGCAGTATCCACAATTCCACTGACCTTAGTATCTTCTGCAAATTTATTAACCCATCCTTATACTCTCTCATCCAGGTCATTTATAAAAATGACAAAAAGCAGTGGCCCCAAAACAGATCCTTGCAAAACACCACTAGTAGCTGAACTCCAGGATGAACATTTCCCATCAACCACTACCCTCTTGTCTTCTATCAGCGAGTCAATTTCTGATCAAACTGCTAAATCACCCTCAATCCCATACTTCCATATTTTGTGCAATAGCTGACCATGGGGAACCTTATCAAACACCTTACTGAAATCCATATGCAGGGGAACCTCGATTATCGGAACGAGATGGGCAGGCACTATTTCGTTCGGATAATCGATTATTCGGTTCATCGATTAAATGCCTTTCCACAAGGGCTTGGAGTTTTTAAAGTCTGCTCCCCATTCAGGAGACTGTAGCAGCACACAGCGCACGACCCCTAGCCCCCAACACCGTCCCTTGCCCCCCGCCCCCGTCCATCACCGCTCCCACCCCAATTGCATCCAACACTGCACCCCCCCACCTCCCACCCCGTGTGCCCCCCAGTTCACCCCTGACACTCTCTCCGGGGCAGCTGGACCGGACACCAACAACAACACAGACACAGACACAGACACAGACACAGACACACACACACACACAGACACACACACACACACACACAGACACACACACACAGACACACAGACACATACAGACACACACACACAGACACACCACACCAACACACACACAGACACACAGACACAGGCACACACACAGACACACACACACACACGCACACAGACACACACACGCACACACGCACACAGACACACACAAAAACACGCACGCACACACACACAGATACACACACAGACATACACATGCACGCACACACAGACACACACACACAGTCCCACACACATACACACACACGCACACAGACACACACACAGACACGCACACACTCACACACACAGATACACACACAGACACACACACAGACACGCACGCACACACACACATACAGACACACACACACAGACACATACAGACACACACAGAAACACACACACCGACACACACACAGACACACACACACACAGACACACACTCACGCACAGACACACACAGGCACACACACACGCACACAGACACACACAAAAACACGCACGCACACACACTCACACAGACACACACACAGATACACACACAGACATACACATGCACGCACACACAGACACACACACACACAGTCCCACACACATACACACACACGCACACAGACACGCACACACTCACTCAAACACACAAACTCACACAAACACACACACAGACACACACACAGCTACACAGACACAGACACACAGCCTCACAGACACACATGCACAGACACACACACACAGACACACACACACATACACATGCACCCACTCACAGACACACATACACAGGTACACACACACAGGCACACACACACAGGCACACAGTCACACACACATACACACACAGACACACACACAGACACACACGTGCACACAGACACACACACATACACATAGACACACGCACGCAGACATACGCACTCAGACACACACACGCACACGCACATACACACAGACACACACGCAGACACACACACACGCGCACACACAGACACACACACATACACGCACACACACAGACACACAGATTCCCACACACAGACACACACACGCACACACACACACACACACACACATACACACACAGACACACAATAGACACACACACGCACGCACACAGACACTCACACACATGCACACGCACAGCTACAGCCACATGCACACAGCCACACACACAGACACACACGCACACACACACACAGCCACAAACACACAGATACACAAACATATGCACAGAGACACACACAGACACACACACACAGCTACAGCCACACGCACGCACACACGCACATGCACACACACACAGCCACAGCCACACACACATGCACATGCACACACACAGCCACAGCCACATACACACACACACAGAGCTACACACACACATACACATGCACACACACACAGCCACAGCCACACACACACACAGCCACATACACACAGATACACAAACATATACACAGAGACACACACAGACACACACACACACGCACACACAGCTACAGCCACACGCACGCACATGCACACACACACAGCCACATACACACACACAGAGCTACACACCCACACACACACACACCTTTATACTGCACCTTTTTGACAGGTTCCACCTTTGCCCTGGACAGGACAATATTGTTCAGATTATCTGGTGAAGAGGGAGGAGCGGTTTAGGGTACACCCCTCTGTAGAACTCCAGGGAATGTATGCGGAGAGAGAGAGGGTGGGAGGTCAGTCATTTGAAGACGGTGTCTGTTTAATCACTGTAAACAAAAGACACGATCACAGTTGGAAACACGTCTTTGATGTAATTTTTCTATTGGGACCTCGAGATCTCCTTCGGATAATCCAAATTTTGGATAATTGCTGTTCATATAATTGAGGTTCCCCTGTACACAACATCAACTGCTTTAACCCCATCCACCTGTTTGGTCACCGTCTTAAAGATCTCAATAAGGTTTGTGAGGTACAACCTACCCATCACAAAACCGCGTTGACTATCCCTAATCAACTTATTCTTTTCTAGATAATTATAAATCCTATCTCTTATAACCATTTCCAAAAGTTTACCCACAACTGAAGTAAGGCTCACTGGTCTATAATTACCAGGGTTGTCTCTACTCCCCTTCTTGAACAAGGGGACAACATTTGCTATCCTCGAATCTTCTGGCACTATTCCTGTCGACAATAACAACATAAAGATCAAAGCCAAAGGCTCTGCAATCTCCTCCCTGGCTTCCCAGAGAATCCTAGAATAAATTCCATTTGTCCCAGGGGATTATCTATTTTCACACTTTCCAGAAGTGCTAACACCCCCTCCTTGTGCACCTCAATCCCATCTAGCCTAGTAGCCTGTATCTCAGTATTCTCCTCGACCGCATTGTCTTTTTCCTGTGTGAATACTGATGAAAAATATTAAATTAGCGCTTCACTGATCTCCTCAGACTCCACACAGAACTTCCCACTATTATACTTGATTGGCACTAATTTTTCTTGAGATCATTCCTCATATATCTATCAAAAGCTTTTGGGTTTTCCTTGATCCTATCTGCCAATGACTTCTCATGTCCCCTCCTGGTTCTCCTTAGCTCTCTCTTTTGGTCTTTCTTGTCTAACTCGTAACTTTCACACGCCCTAACTAGCCTTCACGTCTCATCCTAACATCAGCCTTCATCTTCCTCTTGACAAGAGATTCAATTTATTTAGTAAACCACGGCTCCCTTGCTCAACTACTTCCTCCCTGCCTGACAGGTACATACTTATCAAGGACGCACAGTAGCTTTTCCTTGAATAAGCTCCACAGTTCTATTCTGCCCATACCTTGGAGCTTCCTTTGCATCTTCTATCTTGCCTAATTGCATCATAATTGTCTTTCCCCAAGCAATAACTCTTGCCCTGCGGTATATACCTATCCCTTTCCATTGCTCAAGTAAACGTAACCAAATTGTGGTCACTATCACCAAAGTGCTCACCTACCTCCAAATCTAACAAATGGCCAGGTTCATTACCCAGTGCCAAATCCATTGGGACCTTGCCTCTTGTTGGCCGATCGACATATTGTGTCACGAAACCATCCTGTGCATATTGGACAAAAACTGACCCATCTAAAGTACTCAAACGATAATATTTCTAGTCAATATTTGGAAAATTAAAGTCCCCCATAACAACTACCCTGTTACTCTCACTCCTGTCCAGAATAATCTTTGCTCTCCTTTCCTCTACATCCCTGGAACTATTCGGAGGATACAAAGCTCCCAACAGGGTGACCTCTCCATTCCTGTTTCTAACCTCAGCCCATACTACATAAGTAGACGAATCCGCAAACGTCCTTTCTGCAACTGTAATATTGTCCTTGACTAACATGCCACACCTCCCCCTCTTTTACCATCTTCTCTCTTCTTACTGAAACATCTGAATCCTGGAAACTGCAACAACCATTCCTGTCCCTATCCATGTCTCTGAAATGGCCACAACATTGAAGTCCCAGGTACCAACCAATGCTGCAAGTTCACTCACCTTATTCCGGATGCTCCTGGAATTGAAGTAGACACAATTCAAACCAACTTCCTACTTGCCAGTGCACTCTTGCAACCTTGAAACCTCATTTCTGACCTCACTACTCTCAACATCCTGGACACTGGAACTACATTTTAGGTCTCATTCCCCAGTTGAATTAGGTTAAATCCTACCGAAGACCATTTGCAAATTTTCTCCCCAAGATATTGGTATCCCTTTGGTTCAAGTGAAGACCATCCTGTTTATAGAGGTCACACCTACCCCATAATGAGCCCCAATAGACCAGGTATCTGAATCCCTCCCTCCTGCACCATCCCTGTAGCCACTTATTCAGCTCCTCTCTCTCCCTATTCCACGCCTGTGGCTCAGATAATAAACCAGAGATAACAACTATGTTTGTTCGAGCACTAAACTTCCACCCTAACTTCATGACTGTCTGCCTTAAATCCCCATCCCTTTTCCTACCGATGTCGTTAGCGCCTATGCGGACCACCACTTGGGGCTGCTCCCCCTCCCCATCAAGGATCCCAAAACACGATCACAGATATCACAAACCCTAGCACCTGGGAGTAAACACACCAACCATGAATCTCTTTCATTCCCAGAGAACCTCACGCCTGACCCCTGAACTATGGAGGCCCCAGTGACTAATGCTCTGCTCCTCTTGCCCCTTCCTTTCTGAGCAACAGGGACAGACATTGTGCCAGAGATCTGTACCCCATGGATTATGAGAATCGACGTTTCGGGCATAAGCCCTTCTTCAGGAAAGCCTGAAGAAGGGCTTATGCCCGAAACGTCGATTCTCCTGTTCCCTGGATGCTGCCTGACCTGCTGCGCTTTTCCAGCAACACATTTCCAGCTCTGATCTCCAGCATCTGCAGACCTCACTTTCACCCCATGGATTATCCCTTGTAAATCGTACCTCCCCCCCAACAGTATCCAAAATGGTATACTTGCTATTGAGGGGAATGGCCACAAGGGATTCCTGCATTGTCTGCCAGTTCCCTTTCCATCCCCTGACTGTAACCCATCTACCTTTCTCTTGTACCTGAGATGTAACTGTAATCCCTTGCAATATGCCCTCTGCCTCCCAAATGATCCTAAACTCATGCAGCTCCAGCTCGAGTTCACTAACAGTTTTCAAGGAGCTGGAATTGGGTGGACTTCCCACAATCACCTGATGAAGGAGTTAGCTCTCCGGAAGCTCGTGCTTCCAAATAAACCTGTTGGACTATAACCTGGTGTTGTGTGATTTTTAACTTTGTCCACCTCTGTCTAACAATGGCACCTGCACAACATTTTATTATTGTTAAGCAGCAGCTGCTGCATTTCAGTGGGAATTCTAAGTTTTCTAAAGAGACATTAGGAACTTCGATGATGCTGAGGGATTCGAGGGTTTGTTGGAGCAGATTTATCATGGATTGAATATAGCTACACATGGTAATGAGACACCAAACACCAAACAAATTCTGAGTGTTTTTTTCCCCCAAGGAATGGAACACTAACAGTGAAAGATCTGAAACTGATCAACTCAGACTATCAGATTTACAAACTGATTTGCGTGTTTAGAGTGTTTGGAGTTTAGCGATGCACCACGCAGGGTGTTATCAACACAAACAATGTTGCCCAGAGTGGGAGGAATGAAACCTCTTTTTTGTCATTAAGAATATGTTCATACGATCGTTTAAGGTAAGAAATACCAGCAAATTACTGCGAATGCTCCAAATCTAATATTTTCTTTAAAAGTGTTTAAATAGTCATCTCAGGCAGCGACTGTTGACAGAAACAGAATTAATGTCTCCAATCAAATGTGACTCATTCAAATTGAAATTCGTGATCCATTTCTCTCCGTCGGGTTTAGTGTATAAATAGTTTCTTATTTACTGCTCTCGTTGTGATCACTATTACGATAACCCATTTTACCTGTTCTTCAGTTTCAGGTGACTCTTTTCAAAAGTTCACAACATTCGAACTAAGGCCAGATATTGGGATGGGCGACACGACCGTTCTGAATCTTTGGTAAGAACTGAACTTTAAAATCCGAGTCAGAAAAGGGAGCACAATTTAGTAAATCGAACTCAGTATTAACCATGAACAATTGAGCTCTCATCGCCCTTGGACTCGCAGCTCCGTGCAGGGGAAGGGGCTTGATCAGCAATTAAACCAATGGAGTGTTTGCAGACCTCCTCGTGGGTCTGCTCCTGGGCCTGGCCAAACTGGCCATAAACAGGTCCAGGCAGCGGGCCGTGGAGGGGGGCATTAGGGCCGACTGCCTGCCCCTCTTCCGCGGTTACGTTAGAGCCCGGGTGTCTCTGGAGAAGGAGCACGCGGTCTCCACCGACACCCTGGAGTTGTTCAGGGAGAGGTGGGCGCTGCAGGGAGTGGAGTATATTATTTCCCCCTCTCACTCTATTTTGATTTGATCCCTGCCCTCTCCCCTCACTGTTTGATCATACAGCCCTCTGAGAAGGGCACTGCTTGTCACTGGCCACCCTGGAGTTTCCTTTCTTCCTGGTGGTGGAAATTGAATAAAGATTCGTGCACCTTGTGTCTTTCACTGTGTCTCACACCTGCACACACACAACATGGGGGCTGGGGAAAATATAAGCACTACCGCAGTTAGGCGGGACTGTGGCGGTAAGAATAAAATACGTAAACAGGGGATTTCGAGTCTCCACAGTTTCGAACACTGACTCTGTTGGCTGGTGTAAAAGAAAAGAAAAAAGATATATATATATATATATATATAACACCAGGAGAGTTAGAATCTCCTCAGTATTAGGGGATTGACAGGTAAAGAATGTATATAAAGAGAGAGCGTGTTTGCAGTGACTGCACGGACATTCTACAGGAGATTTGAATAGTTTGAGTACAGCTCGGTTCTCTAAAAGTCAGGAATGAATTCATGCCTGCTCCCTATAGCACAGTTCAACAGAAAGGTGAGAAATACTGAGGCATTTCTCCATATACCCTCATTAACTATTGGACATGTGCAAAGTAAAACTCTTCTTCTGTTAAGTGCCTCATCTGGTAAAACAGAGGATCAGCTCCAATGGAAAGGGCGATTTCAAAATAGGAATAACTAATTTAACTCCAGCTCCGCACCTACATTCAACAGTGAAAGAAAGATATTCACAGTAGTACAGGGACAGTGGAACCAGGTTTTCGCCTGCGGCTGTTGACCAACGCTGGATTCAAACCAAAACTCACAAATACTTCCATACATACTTGTTCATTTGGACGAAGTATTGCAGGTAGATCATGCTCCCTCGCAGTTCATTTCAACACTGATGGATTGTACCTGTTCTGCACTATTTCTGAGTGTTTCTACGCTCATGTCTCATTCAAATGCGCACAATTCCAAATAGATCAATTTTTATAGCGTTTCAATGATATTGCAAATTTAAACATAAAATGATTTTGTTCTAACAATAAAATGAATCCTCCAAGTTAATTCCGGATATTTGACATTAGAAAGTGTTGTGTTGAGTAGATGACTATTGAAAGGTGACCAATAGGTTACCAAGTCACATTGTCAGTCACCGCCTCCAGACCAGTGCCCAGAAATAATCAGAGACATTCATTGATTCTCCTACCTGGTACACCAATGATGGCCAGGATCAGGTAATATAATTTCCTGACACTGTTGAATGTTTCAACCATGTTCATTATGTTTTCAGGAGTTTATTCCCGCCGTCACCGGTGTCTTGCCAATTTTCTCTGAGGTGATGCATTCACAGATCTTTTCTGTTATAACTTGAACGATCACATTCAGGTCACATCATCGCCACTCTTCGGCTTATTTTGTAATGAACAAAGAGATGACGATAGTGAGTCAATTCCCTTTTGTGATTAAAATTATTTTGGGCTGAAACTCCAAAGTACAATCTAATTATGCTAACTGGCCAATGAAAATTGGGAGTTGGAGCCTGATGACATTAATGCTGTTGAATCAAATGATTCGTTCGAAAACAACACAATTTTACTGCTAAATGTTTATCCTTTCGTTATGGCCATTCAGTCATTAAATTGTATGTGGTCAAGACTTTTTCCCTACCTGTCGTTACGTCTATCTCTCACTCTGTCTCTCTGTAGCTCTCTTCCTCTCCAGCAGTCTGTCTGCAACACTTCATTTTTCCATGTGTCCCTCTCTCTCTGTCTTTCTGTCTTCCCCCAACACCTCTCTGTCGATCGGTCTACCTCGCTATCTGTTTTTTTTTATTTTTCTCTCTCTCCCTGCCGGTGTGTCTAACACTGTTTTCTCTTTCTTTGTTTATCTCTCTGTCCCTGTCTCCCTCACACTCTCTTGTAGTCGGGCTGCTCTGTGGCTGGAACTTGCTCTGTAAATGTGATTATTCACTTGCCCAATCAAAACTGCAGAATATAACTAAGAATCACATATTCACAAAATGTTACTTTTTGAACTAGAATCCGACTACTTCAATGAGGGGCAAAATGAATACGTTGCTGTGAATTTGAAATTTTCTTCACATAAAGATCGAAAGGTTCTCAGCATTCTCTCCTGAGTTATTCCCTTCGATCCTTTACCTTTCCTCCGAGTTCTCTGGTTTCCTCCCACAATCCAAAGATGTGCATTGGTGAATTGGTCATGCTAAATTGCCTATAGCATTCAGGAATGCATCGGCCAGGTGCATTAAGCAGGGTAAATGTATGATAATAGGGTTGGGGAATCAGTCTGGGTGAGGTACTGTTCAGAGGGTCAGTGTGGACTTGTTGGGCTAAAGGGCCTGTTTCTACACAGTAGGGATTCTATGAAATGCATTTATTTATGTGGTGACAAAGAATAGTTTCAGAGACCAGTTAAATTATGCAGTGAAATATCCACTGATAAAATTTATTCAATTGATGAATAAATCCAAGTAACTCAGAGCCAACGTTGGATGCAGCAGATAACAGAATGAGGAGTCCACGTGATTAATGGACCGAAAGGAGAAGGAGGAGCAGCAACATGATAATACTCCTTTCCTGATGGGCAAGGAATGACTCCATCTGAGGGGCAAAATGACAGAGACTGGAGAAGTAAAGCCAGAGTAAAGTGCTGTTAGTAATCAGCAACAATTAGTCGGAAGTGGAACAATAAAAGAATAACTGAAAGAGGAATCAGACGTGGGTAAAAAGAATTCATCCCAAGCAATCAATTCCCTAAGTGACTGGATACAAAAATAAATGATCTGGAGGAAAGCATCATCAATCACTGCTGTTCCCTCTCTGGCCTGCTATGACACACTCCTGTACACTCAGACTCACAAAATTGCCTGATCCATACCTCTGGGCAAAAGCAAAAAACATGAGAGGTTTCCTGTTATGAAGGCTGAATAATATACTGGAAAAGATCTGTGTCTTTGGATTACAAATATATCTTTAGAAACACTTTACTTTGTTTCTCCATTCACTCTGGCCTGATAGATAATATCACTCCCTTTCTTTATTCATTTCTTTCCATAAATTAGGGATAACGTTACTGATGTACTGAGGGAGGATATTCCCTGGGAATATATCCAGGGAAACTATTTGATGGAGCTGAGAAATTAAAAAAGGGATAATCACATTAGTTGGATTGTACTTTAGACCCCCAATAGTCAGCAGGAAATTGAGAAACAAATTTGCAAGAAGATCTCCAGTTACCTGTAAGAATAATAGGGTGGTTATGGTCGGGGCTTTTAGTTTCCAAACATAGACTGGATCTGCTATAGAGTTAGGGCTTGGATAAAGAGGAACTTTCAAAGCGTGTAGAAGAAACTTTCCTGACTCAGTATGTGGATATAAGTACGAGAGAAGGTGCAAACTCTGACTTATTCTTGAGAAATAAGGTAGAGCAGGTGACTGATGTATCAATAAGAGAGCACTTTGGGCCAGTGACCTTAATTCTATTTGTTTTAAAATAGTGATGGAAAAGAATAGACCGGATCTAAAAGTTAAAACTCTAAATTGGAGGAAGGGTAATTTTGACGGTATTAGGCAAGAACTTTCAAAAGCTGATTGGGGGCAGATGTTCACAGGTAAAGGGACGGCTGGAAAATGGGAAGCCTTCAGAAATGAGATAATGGGAGTCTATCAACAGTATATTCCTGTTAGGGTGAAGGGCAAGACTGGGAGGTGTATGAAATAATGAATGACTAGAGAAATTGAGGTTTTGGTCAAGGAAAAGGAGGAAGCATACGTAAGGTATAGACAGGATTGATCGAGTGAATCCTTACAAGAGTATAATGGCAATAGGAGTATACTTAAGAGGGAAATCAGGAGGGCAAAAAGAGGACATGAGATAGCTTTGGAAAATACGTTAAGGAGAATTCAAAGAGATTCCACAAATATATTAAGAACAAAAGGGTAAGACAACAGGACCCCTTAAAGATCAGCAAGGCAGCCTATGTGTTGAACCGCAGGAGTTGGGGACTACTAAACGAGTATTTTGCATCGGTATTTACTGTGGAGAAGTACATGGAAGATAAAGAGCATGGGGAATAAATAGCGGCATCTTGAAAAATGTCCACATGACAGAGGAGGAGGTGCTGGATATCTTAAAAATGCATGAAGTTGGATAAATCCCCAGGTCCTGATCAGGAGTAACCTAGACCTCTGTGGGAAGCTCGGGAAGTGATTGCTGGGCCCCTGCTGAGATAGTTGTATCATCAATAGTCACAGGTGAAGTGCCAGAAGACTGTGGGATCCCTTACATGGTGCCACTATTTAAGAAACGTGGGAAGGAGAAGCCAAGGGACTATAAACCAGTGAGCCTGACATTGGTGATGAGCAAGTTGTTGGAGGAAATCCTGAGGAAAAAGATTTACATATATTTGGAAAGGCATTATAAATTGGGAAGTGATAGATATAGGTCAGATGTCAGTGGTAGTTTCTTTACTCAAAGTGTAGTAGGAGTGTGGAATGCACTGCCTGCAACTGAACTGGATTTGCCAAGTTTAAGGGCATTTAAATAGTCATTGGATAAAAAGTGGATGAAAATGGAATAGTGCAGGATAGATAGCCTTCAGATTGGTTCCACGGGTCAGAGCGACATCAAGAGCCAAAGGGCCTGTACTGCGCTGTAATGTTCTATGTTCTATATGCCAGGACTGATCAGGAATAGTCAACATGGCTTTGTCTCAATTCCTTGACTGATTTTTTTTTTGAAGAAGTAACAGAGAGGATTGATAAGGTCAGAGCGGTGAACATGATCTATGTGGACTTCAGTAAGGTGTTTGACAAATTCCCTCATGGTAGATGGTTAGCAAGGTTTGATCACATGGAATACAGGGACTACTAGCCATTTGGATACAGAACTGGCTTGAAGGAAGAAGACAGAGGGTAGTGGTGGAGGTTGTTTTTCAGACTGGAAGTCTGTGACCAGTGGAGTGTCACAAGGATGGGTGTTGGGTCCACTACAATTTGTCATTTATATAAATGATTTGGATGTGAACACAGGAGGTACAGTTAGTAAGTTTGCGAATGACACCAAATTGGAGGTTCAAGTCATAGAGTCATAGAGATGTACAGCATGGAAACAGACCCTTCGGTCCAACCTGTCCATGCCGACCAGATATCCCAATCTAGTCCCACTTGCCAGCACCCGGCCCATATTCCACCAAACCCTTCCTATTCATATACCCATCCAAATGCCTCTTAAATGTTGCAATTGTACCAACCTCCACCACATCCTCTGGCAGCTCATTCCATACATGTACCACCCTCTGCGTGAAAAAGTTGCCCCTCAGGTCTCTTTTATATCTTTCCCCTCTCACCCTAAACCTATGCCCTCTAGTTCTGGACTCCCCGACCCCAGGGAAAAGACTTTGTCTATTTATCCTATTCATGCCCCTCATAATTTTGTAAACCTCTATAAGGTTACCCCTCAGCCTCCGATGCTCCAGGGAAAACAGCCCCAGCCTGTTCAGCCTCTCCCTACAGCTCAAATCCTCCAACCCTGGCAACATCCTTGTAAATCTTTTCTGAACCCTTTCAAGTTTCACAACATTTTCCCGATAGGAAGGAGACCAGAATTGCACACAATATTCTAACAGTGGCCGACCCAGTGTTTTGTACAGCCGCAATATGACCTCCCACCTCCTGTACTCAATACTCTGACCAATAAAGGAAAGCATACCAAACGCCTTCTTCACTATCCTACCTACCTGCGACTCCACTTTCAAGGAGCTATGAATCTGCACTCCAAGGTCTCTTTGTTCAGCAACACTCCCTAGGACCTTACCATTCCGTCTATAAGTCCTGCGAAGATTTGCTTTCCCAAAATGCAGCACCTCGCATTTATCTGAATTAAACTCCATCTGCCACTTCTCAGCCCATTGACCCATCTGGTCCAGATCCTATTGTAATCTGAGGTAACCCTCTTCGCTGTCACTATACCTCCAATTTTGGTGTCATCTGTCAACTAACTAACTGTACCTCTTATGCTCGCATCCAAATCATTTATGTAAATGACAAAACATGCAGGGCCCAGCACCGATCCTTGTGGCACTCCACTGGTCACAGGCCTCCAGTCTGAAAAACAACCCTCCACCACCACCCTCTGCCTTCTACCTTTGAGCCAGTTCTGTATCCAAATGGCTAGTTCTCCCTCTATTCCATGAGATCTAACCTTGCTAATCAGTCTCCCATGGGGAACCTTGTCAAATGCCTTACTGAAGTCCATATAGAGCACATCTCCTGCTCTGCCTTCATCAATCTTCTTTGTTACTTCTTCAAACAACTCAATCAAGTTTGTAAGACATGATTTCCCACGCACAAAGCCATGTTGACTATCCCGAATCAGTCCTTGCCTTTCCAAATACATGTACATCCTGTCCCTCAGGATTCCCTCCAACAACTTGCCCACCACTGAGGTCAGGCTCACCGGTCTATAGTTCCCTGGCTTGTCTTTATCGCCCTTCTTAAATAATGGCACCGCGTTAGCCAACCTCCAGTCTTCCAGCACCTCACCAGTGACTATCGATGATACAAATGTCTCAGCAAGAGGCCCAGCAATCACTTCTCTAGCTTCCCACAGAGTTCTTGTGTACACCTGATCAAGTCCTGACGATTTATCCATCTTTAAGCATTTCAAGACATCCAGCACTTCCTCCTCTTTAATCTGGACATTTTGCAAGATGTCACTATCTATTTCCCTACAATCTATATCTTCCATATCCTTTTCCACAGTGAATACTGATGCAAAATATTTATTTAGTACCTCATCCATTTTCTGTGGCTCCACATAAAGGCCGCCTTACTGATCTTTGAGGGGCCTTGTAAAAACCCTTTGGATTCTCCTTAATTCTATTTGCCAATGCTATCTCATGAGCTCTTTTTGCCCTCCTGATTTCTCTCTTAAGTATACTCCTACTTCCTTTATACTCTTCGAAGGATTCACTCGATCTATCCTGTCTATACCTGACATATGCTTCCTTCTTTTTCTGAACCAAACCCTCAATATCTTTAGTCATCCAACATTCCCTATACCTTCCAGCCTTCCCTTTCACCCTGATAGGAATATACTTTCTCTGGATTCTCGTTATCTCATTTCTCAAGGCTTCCCATTTTCCAGCCGTCCCTTTACCTGCGAACATCTGCCCCCAATCAGCTTTTGAAAGTTCTTGCCTAATACCGTCAAAATTGGCCTTTCTCCAATTTAGAACTTTAACTTTTAGATCTGGTCTATCCTTTTCCATCACTATTTTAAAATGAATAGAATTATGGTTGCTGGCTCCAAAGTGTTCCCCCACTGACATTTCAGTCACCTGCCCTGCCTTATTTCCCAAGAGTAGGTCAAGTTTTGCACCTTCTCCCATAGGTACATCCACATACTGAATCAGAAAATTGTCTTGTACGCATTGAGTTTAGGATCTGATTGAGACATATAAGATTATTAAAGGATTGGACACTCTGGAGGCAGGAAACATGTTTCAGCTGATGAGTGAGTGCCGAACCAAAGGACACAGCTTAAAAATACGGGGTAGACCATTATGACAGAGATGAGGAGAAACCTCTTCACCCAGAGAGTGGAGGCTGTGTGGAATGCTCTGCCCCAGAGGGCAGTGGAGGCCCAGTCTCTGCATTCATTTAAGAAAGAGTTGGATAGAGCTCTCAAGGATAGTGGAATCAAGGGTTATGGAGATAAGGCAGGAACAGGATACTGATTAAGGATGATCAGCCATGATCATATTGAATGGTGGTGCAGGCTCGAAGGGTAGAATGGCCTACTCCTGCACTATTGTCTATTGTCTTAACAAATTCCTCTCCATCTAAACCTTTAACACTATGGCAATCCCAGTCGATGTTTGGAAAGTTAAAATCCCCTACCATAACTACCCTATTATTAGATTAGATTAGATTAGATTAGATTACTTACAGTGTGGAAACAGGCCCTTCGGCCCAACAAGTCCACACCGACCCGCCGAAGCGCACCCACCCAGACCCATTCCCCTACAAATACCCCTGCACCTAACACTACGGGCAATTTAGCATGGCCAATTCACCTAACCTGCACATCTTTGGACTGTGGGAGGAAACCGGAGCACCCGGAGGAAACTCACGCACACACGTGGAGAATGTGCAAACTCCACACAGTCAGTCGCCTGAGGCGGGAATTGAACCCAGGTCTCTGGTGCTGTGAGGCAGCAGTGATGGCATTGTGCCACCGTGCCGCCATCTGTAAGTTATTCTTACAGATAGCTGACATCTCCTTACAAGTTTGATTCTCAATTTCCCTCTGATTATTGGGGATCTATAATACAATCCCAATAAGGTGATCATCCCTTTCTTATTTCTCAGTTCCACCAAAATAACTTCCCTGGATGTATTTCCGGGAATATCTTCCCTCAGAATAGCTGTAATGCTATCACTTATCAAAAATGCCACTCCCCCTCCTCTCTTGCCTGCCTTTCTATCCTTCCTGTAGCATTTGTATCCTGGAACATTAAGCTGCCAGTGGACAGTGAAGTTATGGAATTCAATCCAGGCAAATGTGAGGTGATGCATTTTGGGAAGTCTAATTCTAGAGCCTTGGGATAAGTTGATGGGCAGAGAGATCTGGGTGTTCACGTCCATTGTACCCTGAAGGTTGCTGCACAGGTGGATAGAGTGGTCAAGAAGGCATATGGTATGCTTGCCTTCATCAGATGTTGTATTCAGTATAAGAGGTGGCAGGTCATGTTAAAATTGGATATTGTTTTGACCGCATTTCGTGTTTACAGTTCTGGTCACCACATTACCAAAAGGATGTGGACACTTGGGAGAGGGTGCAGAGAGGGTTTACGAGGATGTTGCCTGAAATGGAAGGTGCTAGCTATGAAGAGAGATTGAGTACATTAGGATTGCTTTCATTAGAAAAAAGAAGATTGGGGGGTACCTGATTTTTAAACATGACAGCTTATCTCACATTATCTCTCAACAGATTGTGGATTAAAAAACACAGTGCAGGTTATTACTTTCTCACTCACTTGTATGTTCAGCTTGTAGTCGTCTTAGATGGTGGTACTCCTGTAAAGGTGAAGTGAAAATCTTGTAAAACCAAGGAATCTCAGCAAATGGAGGTTTGTTCAAATTTCAGGAGGGTGGTTCTCATTAAACTCAATGGTGGCTAAGGTTAAGACAATCATTTCTTGCATTTACTGTGGCTTCGTTTCATGATGTAGCTGTTTATTACTTTGGATTCTTGGTTCCTTGACTGGTTACTTGGCTTTTGATGGGATTCTCCATCTGCAAGTAGCACCTTGGCATTTTTACGAAGTCAACAACTAAATAGTTTCCTTGTCAAGTGACATTCAAACTTCAAATGCCTTTTCCAACCAGAGGGGTGCTGTGTTTAACATTGGTGTTTGAGTCAGCCAGTGTAGTTTCTCTAAAAGGGTTACCATGGTACAGTGTGAGTTTATAGTATCCATTTGCCTGACAGGCATCTTACATTTGAAGATTTTCCCTTATCCATGGTGAGAGAGAGAGAGGCTTACTAGGATGTTGTTGTTACTTTGTTATTCGCTAATTAGTTCCAAGGAATTCATCCTGTTTTACACGAATGTTCACATTTACTTTGCTGTTTATTTGGAACTGAGAATTAACCGGAGTTCAGAATGATTAGGAACATACAACTTGAGCAGCCATTTTTTAAAAATTTGTTTCTGCTCAAATTTTCCAGGTATTAACTAACAGTCCATGACTTACAAAGGAATGAATATGCAACTGACAGATTTGCTGATGAGACAAAGAAGGGTTAAAAAATTAACCTAAGAGGACATTGGGATGCTATAGAGAAATATAGGTTAAGTGAGGAGTCAAAGACGTGACAAATAGAGTTTTACGTGGATAAATGCGAAGTTGTCCATTTGACAGGAAGAAAAGCAAAGGTTTTTTTTAATGGGGGAGATTTCATTTAAAAAAATCTCCTACTGTAATGCCGTGAGATCAGAGTGTAACAGCACATGAATCACAAAGTGCTAGAATATAGGTACAGTAAGTAATTAGCTGAAACTTGAAGAAGGGCATGTGCCCGAAACGTCGAATCTTCTGTTCCCTAGATGCTGCCTGACCTGCTGTGCTGTTCCAGCAATAAAGTTTCAGCTTTGATCTCCAGCGTCTGCAGACCTCACTTTCTCCACAGTAAGTAATTAGTAAAGCGAATAAATGTTTTCATTTTATCATGGGGAATTTAAACACAAAAGTGGAGAGCACTGGTGAGCCTATATCTTGAATGCTCTAATTCCTATTGGTCCCTGTTTAAGGAAGGAAGTAAATATATTGGAGGCAGTTCGGAAAAATGTTGACCAGAATGATATTGACTGAGCGACTTGTCGCCCAAAGGAAATTTGGATAGGCTCGGCTTGGGTCAGTTTGTGTTTAGGGGAGGAAAAGGAAACTTGATTGAAATAAGATGTTTCCTCTGACAGAAGAGACGAGAATGAAGGGTTACTGTCTAAACGTCAATGGTTGTCCGTTTAAAACAGATGAGGTGATTTTTTGTTCTCTCAAAATGTGGAATATCTGAAAAGTCATTAAAGCAGAGCTATGGGATATTTTAAAGACAAAGATAAATAGATTCTTGTTGAGAGAATCTTGGTGGAAGGTTTTCAGGGGAGGCAGGAATGTGGATTTAAAGTTACAATTAGATGAGACATACTCGTGTTGAATATCTAAATCATCTCGGTTTGTATGGGATGTGGAAGGTTGATTGAAATGCCACACTGGAGTTCCAAGATGAAGTTTCAACAAACACGTTTCTAATGCTGAAATCCTCGATCTTCAGGGATTTTTCCAGTGGTTGAATTTTTCAAGTGTTTGTTTAAAATCAATGAATTTGCGCTGTAACATCAATTGCAGATATGAAAACTGTGACATTTCCATGGCAGAAGAGATTCCAGTAATGAATGAGGTGATCACAAGTTTTAGTCCAATGTGTGACTTAATTAAGCTTCATCCAGAACACAGCAATGTGAAAGAAAATTCGTGCCACTTCCTGGAAGTTCTCTGGTGGGGCTTCTGTATGAGGACATGCCAGAGCAATGCAACAAACACTAGCCCACAGCAGTCACATTAACAAAGTTGCTTTAATATGTCTATAATGTTTGCATTTTTCTGAGAGATTAGAGATTTTGTTTGCTTAAAAAAATAACTGCATCAATTCAAAACATTCAAAAGTGGTCAGTGGAAAATTGCTTGTCCATTCAATGTTCAGATCTCAATTTGTAGTTGAACATTTAGATTGCTGAACGCTGAAACAAGGACAAATATGTTGAACAATTAGGGTTCCAATCTCCTCCACACCCTTCATTGTGCCTGTGGCGTCTTTCAAATCCCCTTTGAAAGTTTTAAAGAGAACCCTATTGTTTTCCAGTGTCCCGCTACGTCTGGAAGTTGATCTATTTCACTAAAAGGGTTGATCAAAGAATGTGGTACTGAATCCCTGAGTATCCAGCAATTTCATACCAGCCGTCAGCCAATTGTGGACACAAGACCTAGTGTTTTTTTCATGACTAATTTCAGCTGTGGACACTGTGAAGAACCTGAAAACCTAATGTCTCCAGGGACAGTTGCAGTGATCACAAAGTAAGTTTGCTCCAATTTGTGTACAAATGATCCTTGATTCAGAATTCAAAGATGTGAAAGGGTATTGCTGGAGAGCTGTTGTTTAGATTGTTCAGGGGCTTCCCCTTGAAAGCATGTGACAGCAGTGCAACAAACACCTTTGCAGGCTAGACCACAGCAATCTCTAATGCTTGCTTTGTTCCCATTGAAGCTCTTATTTAACTAAAACAACAGAAAGTATCCGAATAAAACCCGAAAGAACTGCAAATGCTGAAAATCAGAAAGAAAAACAGAGTTGCTGGGAAAGCCATTGCTGGAAAGCATCCAAATCTCTTCAGTGAAATATTCCTCAGCCCGGCCCTGAACGGTTTACCTCCCATTGTCCTCTCTGGACTATACTGCAAGGAAAAATCCCTTCTCCCAGACATTCTCTGCCCCGCCCCCTACCTGTACTCTGCTTTCTTGCAAACCAGTTATGTAAGTTTGACACAAAAAATCACCAACTCATGCAGTCATCCTTCTGCAGTGTGAGCAGTTTAACAAAAGCAGCTGAAACAGAGCTGCAATATTGAATCCAGATCCAACAGCTGGTACATAATTGTAGATGGAGGCAAATGCTGATTTCAGTGACTAAACCTGTCTGTTCCATTGCAGGCCTGGTAAACTTTACAGCCTAAACTGCGGTGGAGATGGCAAACCGTGCCATACAAATCTAAGGCGGTCACAAAAAAGGATGTTTAATACAATATGTGACCATGATGTTGCTTCATTCCGAGTACAAGAAAGTGAAAGTAAATTGCTAGTGGGCTAGCAGTTATGGTAAGATAACGTAGGGACTCCTCATGAAAACATCACACAGCAATGCAGAGAATAACATTCCCGACCATAGCATGCCTCTCTATTATCTACATTATTCTTCGGGTCAGAGAGTTTTTTTTCAAAACAGACAGTTTTAGAAGAGAACATCAAAAAAGCCTGAATTCAAAATTGCTTGCCTTTAAGAATTCAAATTTGGGTTACTTGTCCCTGATCATTTTAATCGCTTAAAATGAATATATTCAAGAAATGTGCATATCATCACTCTCTCACCCTTATCACCAGCTATTGTGTCCATCAAACCTACGAAAGGGGTTGAAGAACAAAATCAGTACTGATTGCAGTATCCATCTAGATTGTGAGAAGTTTAACAAAAGCAAATGAGCTCAAGCTGAACTCAATACTGAATCCAGAGTCTTCAGCCATTCAAGCAGCTGGCACTCAGTAGTATCTGGAGGCAAATGCTAACTTAAGGACTTAATTTATCTTGTCTAACTAGTTGCAGACATGGTAAGGTTAACAATCCAAACTGCAAGGGATATGGAAAATATTTCTCCATGATTGTTTGCAATAACTAGAAAATATGTTTGATCTTTTGTACAATTCGTATTTCATTTGATAATACATTCTCAAAGGCAGTTACTGGAGAACACAGAGTTCTTGTGAAGTTATGTGGATATTTCCTTCTGCATCCAGGAACCATGTAGCAAATCTCATTCCAGGCACTAGTTACCCCAGTAAGTTTAACCCATAAAATATGTATTACATCCAGAAGTTGGAAGGTGGTGTTCTTTCTCACACAGTGACATTTGCAGTCATAATTTTATGAATTCTCGTGAAGCCCTGTTGCTTGAACTGAGAGTTGGAGTCAAACGTGACGGTTGGCAGCACCAAAGGTGGCATGCTACTGACAGTAGCTAATACAGAAGTTGCTGCGTGGTCACAAACCATTATTGAAATGGCATGATCCCAGGAGCCAACAGAAACAGTCTAGATTAGAGTGGTGCTGGAAAAGCACAGCAGGTCAGGCAGCGTCGAAGGAGCAGGAAAATCGACGTTTCAGTCAAAAGCCCTTCATCAGGAATCAACAGAGTGAAGACAGAGCAGCGACATTTTCTTTGCTGCCATTAGTGGTGGGTATTGCTGAGCCTGTCCTAAAGAGATTTGCCGGCCAAAACCCACTGTGGGAGTTGAGGAGTTCTATTATTCACAACTCAGACTGACATGAGTGGCTCTCAGTTGGTGACTTCATTTGCCCCCCACCGATAAGATAATATAATGGTGCAGAGGGGAGTTGGGCTTTCCTCCTGAACTCCCCTCCACTCGGCCTGACTCATGGCAATCTTGGCAGTTGACTTGGAAAATTCAACCCTGTATGTACAGACAGTACCAAAGGTCTTCATTGGAGACATTGGAAAATTGGTTGCCTGCTCTCTATTTGGGGCGAGAGCTCTTTAGTTGAGATATTTCAAGACGTTGCAACAAGTATAAAGCATTGAAGAAATGAATTTGTTGCATCGTATCTCCCTTTCTTTGCTTCCACGCTCCAGCCTCACTATCTTGTCTTGCAAACAGCCAATGAAGCTTTTGGGGAAATAAATCACCATCTACTGTAATTGTGTCGTGAAGTGGTTTTACAAAACCAGCTGTCAATGGCTTGAAATACTTAGTCAATTTTTCATATTTATAATGATTTTATTGTGCATGTGGATGTTTGCTTAAAATGACGGAATAGCACTTTTCTGACCATTTGCAGATCACCTGACAGTCCAAAGTACAAGGTCGATGGAAAACTCTACACTCCAAAATCTATCATGAAAAAGTAAGTTTGAAAACAATATGTGATTAATGTTTTGCTTCCTTCAGAGTACACAAAATAGAAAGGGAGTTACTGGTGAGCTGGCAGTTACTGTAAGATATCGTCGGGACTTTTCAGGAAACATCACACAGCAGGCAGGGAACATCACTCCAGGCAAGTGTTTGTATCACTGTCTCTCTGTTATCTGCATCATTATGAGGGCTTCAGAATTATTTTTCAAAAATATTGTATGAGGACAGAACATCAAAGACACTTCATTGGAAGTTTGCTTGCATTTGTTGTTTACGTTTCTAAACTCTGAATATGAATATATCCAAGAACTTGAGATCCCATTTCTGTCTCTAATTGTTATCACCAGCAACAGTGCTCTTCAAATCCTTGAAATGTTTTGAAGAACACATTCACCATCTATTGGAGTCACCCATCTGGAGTGTGGCCAGTTTCACACAAACGGCTGAATGCAGGCTGCAGTCCGGAATCCAGAATCTTCAGTCTTTCAAACAGCTGGCACACAATTGTGGGATGGAGGCAAATACTCATTTAAATAACTACATTTATCTATTATGACCAATTGCAGGCATTTTTAGTGTGAAAATCCAAACTTCGATGGAAATAAAACTGATAGTCTGTCAGGAAAAAACTGAAGAAATTAAAGTGTCAGTTTGATCCAAAGTACAATTTAATTACTGATTAATATTGTATTTGGAATAAAGGTTATTGCTGGAGAACCAGCAATTCCTGTGAAGTTATGTAGGCATTTCCTTCTGCATACATGCAGGAATAATGTCAAATACGATATTCCAGGCCATAGTTAGCAGATTACAGAATCTGCTGGGCTCTGCTTCCCAAATGTGTGTTTTTCCTAGAAGTTGGAATGTGGTGTTTTTTTTTGAAACAAGACTTTTGCAGTAATACTATTGTGAATTGTGTTAGAGCCCTGCTGTTTGGACTGAGAGCTGGACCCAGTGCTGCTGTGAATGATGGCACTACTAATGTTGGCATGCTGCTGATGTGGCCTGATCAAGAAGCTGTTGCTGGGTCACTATTCCAAGAAAGAAATGGCCCAATCTAAAGAGCTAATGGTGTAATTGGAACGATAGCAAAGTGGCAAACCTTTCTGTGCCACCATTACTGTTTGCAATTGCTGAGCCAATATCCATTGATGAGGAAAGTTCAATCCTGTGTGTAGATCCAGTATCCAAAGCTCTTCACTGGAGAAATTGGACAATTAGTTGCCATTCTATAATTGCCCTAAGCTCTTTATCTGAGACTTTTATAGACTATGCAATACGTGTAAAGTATTGAAGAAATGGGTTTGTCACATTCTTCGTTTCCATGTTCCAGCATGACTGTCAGTGGCTTGACATACTGACACTCCGATTCAAGTTTATAAAAATGTTTTTATTCTGAACGTTAATGTTTGCTTAAATTGACTTAATAGCACTTGATGACCATTTGCATCTCTTAAAACATAAACTGTTGAAAGTGCAAGGGAGCTGGCGATTCTGCTTCTCCAGAAACTGAGGAGGTCATTGAAAAGTAGGCTGAACACAATGTGTGACTGTCTACTAAAAGCTAGCAGGTCTGGCTGCATCTGTGGAGAGAAAGCAGAGTTAATGTTTTTAGTTGAATGACTCATGTTCAGAACTTCAGGTCTCTCTGCAGAAGGGTCACGACTCAACGTGAACTCTGCTTTCTCTCCATAGATAATGCAAAATATGTTGAGTTTCTCCAGCAACCTCTGCATTTCTTTCAGATTGTCAACTTCCACAGTTTGTTCTTTTACATTAAATAAATTATTGACTGGCATGTAATCTTTGCTCTATCATTAGTGTTGTAAAATGACATTTTAGGTGGAAGCTTGCAGTTAATGCGGCAGACCTGATGCTGGGACTGAAACCTGGAGGCTTTGGCCTGTGCCAAGGATGGTATGTTGCCAACAGTGACCAATGGAGATTCTTGCCAGGGTTACTCATCAGTTGATTTAGATTAGATTACATTACAATGTGGAAACAGGCCCTTCGGCCCAACAAGTCCACACCGACCCGCCGAAGCGAAACCCACCCATACCCCTACATTTACCCCTTACCTAACACTACGGGCAATTTAGCAAAGCCAATTCACCTGACCCTGCACATCTTTTGGACTGTGGGAGGAAACCGGAGCACCCGGAGGAAACCCACGCAGACACGGGGAGAACGTGCAAACTCCACACAGTCAGTCACCTGAGGCGGGAATTGAACCCGGGTCTCAGGCGCTGTGAGGCAGCAGTGCTAACCACTGTGCCACCGTGCTGCCCACGGCTGAGTTTCACGGATGGTACGGCTGAGTTTCAAGATCTGCTAGTCCAGTAAGAGGGAGGACAGATCAGCACATTAGTGAGCCCTATTAATCATATTGACCATCGCTGAGACTGCAAAGGTGGGCGCAATCAGGGAAATGAGGGAGGCAGACCTGAGAGCTCATGGAGAGTCAAGATGTCAAAGAGAACTGGTCTATGTCAGCATGGCTTAGCAATGGGAAAGTGCCAGACTCCCTCCCTGTCATTTTACCAATTCTCCCACCTCCCAGTTATTTGCCAGTGAATAATTGACCATGCATTAACACACAGTCTTTAATTCAATATTTCTTGCCAATCAATGTTCAGGTCTTCAGTTGTTCATTTCTAAACAATGAGGGTAGACATATTGAAGACATTGACTACTTAACTCTTTGTTTGCCAATATTATTGCATGGCCCACCTCCCTTCACCCTATTCCTCAAAAAAAGAACAGACCATGGTATCCTGCAAACCTGTGCGAAAGTTGAAAAATATCAGCATATACTGCAGTTATGTCATAAGAAAATGACTTTTTAAACAAAAAGTAATGTTAAAGGAATTTCGGGAGAGCAAGCAGTTTCTGTAAGATTTCTGTAGGAAATTCCTCTTGAAAACATCTCCCAGTGCTATAACAAACACCACCATTCCAGATCACAGCGTCTCCCAAACACCACCATTCCAGATCACAGCGTCTCCCAAACACCACCATTCCAGATCACAGCGTCTCCCAAACACCACCATTCCAGATCACAGTGTCTCCCAAACACCACCATTCTAGATCACAGTGTCTCCCAAACACCACCATTCCAGATCACAGTGTCTCCCAAACACCACCATTCCAGATCACAGCGTCTCCCAAACACCACCATTCTAGATCACAGTGTCTCCCAAACACCACCATTCCAGATCACAGTGTCTCCCAAACACCACCATTCCAGATCACAGTGTCTCCCAAACACCACCATTCCAGATCACAGTGTCTCCCAAACACCACAATTCTAGATCACAGTGTCTCCCAAACACCACCATTCCAGATCACAGCGTCTCCCAAACGCCACCATTCCAGATCACAGCATCTCCCAAACACCACCATTCCAGATCACAGCGTCTCCCAAACACCACCATTCCAGATCACAGTGTCTCCCAAACACCACCATTCCAGATCACAGCGTCTCCCAAACACCACCATTCCAGATCACAGCGTCTCCCAAACACCACTATTCTAGATCACAGCATCTCCCAAACACCACCATTCCAGATCACAGCGCCTCCCAAACACCACCATTCCAGATCACAATGTCTCCCAAACACCACCATTCCAGATCACAGCATCTCCCAAACACCACCATTCCAGATCACAGTGTCTCCCAAACACCACCATTCCAGATCACAGTGTCTCCCAAACACCACCATTCCAGATCAGTATCTCCCAAACACCACCATTCCAGATCACAGCGTCTCCCAAACACCGTCATTCCAGATTACAGCATCTCCCAAACACCACCATTCCAGATTACAGCGTCTCCCAAACACCGCCATTCCAGATCACAGCGTCTCCCAAACTGCACCATTCCAGATCACAGCGCCTCCCAAACACCACCATTCCAGATCACAGCTTCTCCCAAACACCACCATTCCAGATCACAGCGTCTCCCAAACACCGCCATTCCAGATCACAGTGTCTCCCAAACACCACCATTCCAGATCACAGCATCTCCCAATATTTGCATTATTCCTGGTGATTTAGAGTGATTTTAAAAAAGCTGTATCAACTCAATAGAGCCTTTTGATCTTTATATTTTCATAAGATGCACGTCATTTATTGGTGTAAGTCCTTTGTTTAATTTGTGCTCCATGAGGACTTGTGGCTGGGGACATTTTGACAGATCCGATTGTCAGGAGGATGGGAATCAAAGTTTGCCAGACCTGAGTCCAACCATGAGGAAGCAAGTTTGATTTGATCGGATTTTGATGCAGTTTAATTATGCTTCGTTTGCAATACAGCTGTGTGAAAAGGGAATGTTGGAGAACCATTGATTCCTTCAAAATGTTCCGTGCAATACAATGAACACCAGTCCAGACAACAGCAGCCACATTAAGGAGGCTGCTGGACTGCCTCACTAAAAGAGTTTAATATTAGAGACAGAGTTGTCTTAAACAATAGTACCAACATTGAAGCATCCAAAACGCTGAGAGAGGAAATTACTTGCTGATCAATATTGAGGTTCTATTTCTGGACAATGCTGCCAAAGTGAAAAAAACTGAAGAAATGGCTCCTCTCCTTCACCCCACCTCATCGCTTCTCTTTGTTTCTCTTTCCTCTTGTCCTCACCACCTCCCTCACCCCAAACTACCTCCAAATTCATTGCCGTGGTCTCCAGAGTTTGGTGAAATTTGAAGAAGTATGGCTACAATTAAGAGTGTGACCGAGGGATCGAAGATGGCGGCGATCTGAGAAGATCACACTGCAGAGCTTCGCATCGCAGCAGGAGCAGGACGGTCCTTTAACCCACCAAACCCAGGTCATCAGGATTTCTTGGGGCGTTGGAAAGATTGTGAAGCCCCAAGAAACATTTAAAAAATGACTTACCTGTATTTTCAGCTGTCCAGAAATGCCTAAAAAGGGAGGAGGAGCATCTGAGGCCGGGCCTGCAGCTCAGCCTGCAGCAGCCTTGGAGCCGATTACTCTCCAGGACCTGGTGAACCAGCTCTCGAAATCTCGTGAGATGTTGGGGAAACAGATTGAATAGAAGCTGGCTCCAGTCTCTCTCATGCTGCAGAAGCATGAGCAGCAGCTGGGAGACCTGGAGAAGAGGACGGATGAGTGGAGCACAGGGTCACAGTGGTGGAACCTGATGCCAGTTCATTCAAGGAAGAGATCAAAGCCCTGAAGATGCAGATTCGTAACTTGCGTGACAAGTGGATGATCATGAAAACAGGGGCAGGCGAAAAAACATTCGGATCATCGGTCTGCCTGAGGGTAAGGAAGGTGAGCGGCCTACGGAATTTGTTGAAGATTGGCTTCTGAAATTCCTTGACTTGGAGACAGGCATGAGAGGATTGAAGATAGAGAGGGCTCACCGGGTCACAGCACGGAGGTCGAGTCTGGGTCAACGCCCTCGTCCTTTCCTGGTGCAGTTCCATCATTACCAGGATAAGGAGAGAGTCATGGAGGCTTCCAGACTCCAGAGGAATGATCCAAAGGCCCTAATTTACGAGGGCCCTAAGATAATGTTTTTTCAGGACTTTTCAGTGGCGGTGATCCAGAAATGAAAATCGTATGATGGTGTCAAGAGAAGATTGAAGGAGCTTGGTAGTCAGTACTCCCTGAGATATCCAGCAGTGCTTCGGATCACCTTAGATGGATCCATGCATCTCTTTGACACATCGGAGAAGGCAAGACACTTTGTGGACAAACTAACCTAATTTAAACAATTGTAGTATATATAAATATTGTTGCTTGGGTATGGGTTTATCATTCTGTAAAAGAAATGGAGGAAGTCCGGTTGGAGCTTTGTTTTTCCCCTTTTTTCCCTCTATTTATAATAATTTGGTTCAACTATGTCTGGCGGTGGTCAAGATGAACATTTTAAATTTCTAAGTTAGGACGTACCAAAAGATGGGTTGGGTATTTATTCCCACTTTTTGTTTATGAAAGAATGCTTTTTTATTCATATTGATATTCTATGGGGTGTTTATTCTTTTTAGCTTGTGCTTGCGATGCGGCTCTAGCTGGGAGAAGTGAAGGTGGTTGAGATGGTTAGATGCCTATATATGGGCAGTTTGGGAGGGGTAGTTGCCCCCTCCGGGCAGGGTCTGAGTTCCCCTACTCAGCGCTATTGGCGCTTTGTATGTTGGTTTGTCTTCTAGTTTTTGTTGTTTTTTTATTTTTAATCATTTCGTATGTTTGTTAAATGTAGCGTTTTTAGTTTATGTAGTTTTTATATTTTGTGGACCATGCGACACTAAGGCTCAGCAATTTGTGGTTTGGGTTCCTCCTCTGTGGAATTTAAATGTAATTGCAGAAGATTATGGCTAATGATTTGATGAAGTGGTGTACCTGGAATATCAAGGGAAGTCACTCACCAATTAAGAGGAAGAAGGTACTCTTGAGTCTTAGAAAGGAGAAGGTGGATATTGCTTTGATACAGGAGACACATTTGGATGACAAGGAGCATCTGAAATTACAGCAGAATGGCTTTGACCGAGTTTATTTTTCATCATTTAATACCAGAAGTAGGGGAGTGGCTATATTGGTGAGGAAAAATCTCTCATTTAAATTGTTGGAATGTGTTAAAGACACATACGGGAGGTTTGTAATTCTTGAAGCCTTGATAAATGGGGAAGAATATGACATTTTAAATGTTTATTGTCCCCCAGCTCATCCTCTTAAATTCTTGTTAGATGCTTTTTCTAAACTGATAGGTCTCAAGCCTTGGCACATCATTATAGGGGGAGATTTTAACTGCTTCATGGACCCCACAGTAGACAGGTTGCCTAAAGGTCCCTCAATACAGTCTGCACAAACTAAACAGTTATTGGGTCTGTGTGGGGAATTAGGTTTGGTCGACGTCTGGAGGTGTCTCCACCCGATAGGGAGGGATTTCACATTTTTCTCCAATCCGCATAGATGTCACACGAGGATTGATTTTTTTCTGACCCCTGCAGTAACCCTGGATCAGGTGGCATCCTGTACGATTGGTAATATTGCCATCTCTGATCATGCTCCAGTGTACCTCATGGTTAAAATTGAGGATGTTACATTGGATTCAAGGTACTGGTGAATGGACCCCTTTATTCTCATGGACAGCAAGCTTGTGGAGTATTTCTCGAGGGAATTTCGGGCATTCCTAGACATTAACATAGGCTCGGTTGATAGCTCACCTGTTCTCTGGGAAACTGCCAAAGCTTATGCCAGAGGGTTGGTTATTTCATATTCCACCAGTTGGAAGCGGCAGAAGGGTGAGCAGCAACGTCTCCTTGAAGCATGGTTGACGGCAGCCGAGAAGGCCTATTTAGACAGATCCTCGTTGGTCAAACTGCAGAGGATTACAGCACTGTGGTCTACATTAAATTCCGTGCTCACGCAGACGGCAAAGAAGGAGCTGGCTTTTGCAAAGCAAAGGTTATGCGAGCATGGTGACAAGCCAGGCAAATACTTAGCATACCTTGCCAGAAAGAGAAGTACCCCACAAACCATTACAGCAATTAGGGAAGGGTCTGGGAAACTAACATGTGATTCTAAAAAGATTAATGTGGCGTTCCAGAGATTCTACTCTAAATTATATCAGTCTGAGAAGTGTGAGGAGGGGCAGGCCAAAATGGAATCCTTTTTTACGATCAAGCAATTTTAATATTTCTAGGGGCAGCCGGCAGGGCTGTCCCCTTTCACCATTACTTTTTACGTTGGTGATTGAACCGTTGGCAGAGGCCATTCGTGGGGATCTCAATATATCAGCTCCAGAAGTGGGGTCAAAATTACATAAGATCTCGCTGTATGCAGATGATGTTCTAACTTTCTTGACAAATCCAGCAGTCTCAGCGCCTTGCCTGATACAATGCATTCACACGTTTGGTACTTTTTCAGGGTATAAGATTAATTTTGCTAAATCAGAGGCTATGCTTATGGGTGGTCTTACAAAAGAGTTGGCTCTTGAGAGTGACTATAGACTCCCATTTAGGTGGTCACAGGGGGGGTTTGTGTATTTGGGCATATTCATTACTCCAGTTCTGGATTGGCTGTTGAAAGCCAATTTTACTCAATTATTTGCAAAAATTAAACAAGATCTCCAAAGATGGGAGCACTTCCAGTCTCATGGTTGGGTCGGATAGCACTTATTAAGATGAATATTCTCCCTCGTTTGCAATACTCTATACAAATGCTCCCCCTGATTTTCAATAAACAAACACTCAGGAGACTGAGCGGTTGGTTTAGCTCCTTTATCTGGCACTGTAAACGGCCCCTCATTAAATTAGCCAAACTGCAGTTGCCTCACAGATAGGGGGGTGGGGGGAGTAGACCTTCCAGACATTAAAAATTACCAATTAAGCTCACTTTTGACCTACGTAAGTGATTGGGTTTGTGGAGACCCTCTTTCAATATGGCTAGATAGCGAAGTCTACCAGGCAAGGTGCCCCCTTACCAGTTTGCTGTTTTTGGACAAAGTGAGGACATTTAGGGAATATTGCCATAACCCAATAGTCATCAATACTGTTAAAGCATGGAGGGCAATTCGGCAGAGGGAGGTAATATTGGCAAAACATCTTTGTTTACACCTTTCGTGGATATGCCGCGTTTTCAACCGGGTATGATAGATTCAGGATTTAAACGTTGGGCAGCTAGGGGTATGGGTGATTTACTTGAGGGAGATGTAATGATGTCCTTCGATCAGTTAGTACGGAAATATGAGTTACCTAATAGAGACCTCTTTCGTTTTTTTCAAGTTAGGGATTTTATTCAAAAAAAGACCACACTTTTGACTGATCCCTACAAATCTGACATAGAAAGAGGGGTACTAAGGGCTAAGAGTACACTCTCTGTCAGTACTCTATATCACCAGTTGGGGGGTGCCACCTCAGATGAGTCTGATCGACTCTGCAAGATGTGGGAAAGAGAGCTGGGTGTTGAAGTTTCTTCAGAGGCATGGGAGGATATTTGGGAGAATGCAAGGAAGATATCAATTTGCAATAGCACCCATGCTTTACAGTTGAAAATTCTCCACAGGGTCCACTTAGCCCCAGACCATTTATCAAAATTTAAACCAGGGGTATCTTCAGCATGTCCCAAGTGCAAGGTCTGGACGGGTACTCTTACCCATTGTCTTTGGCCTTGTGACAGGCTTCAAACATATTGGATGGGTGCAATGGAGAGGATTTTAGATGTAGGGGTGGAGAAGGACCCTATTTCGCTCCTTTTGGGCCTACCCATTGCATTTTCTGCAAACTCGCATAAGGAAAAACTTTTCAATATTCTTACATTCTGTGCAAGGAAGAATATCTTGCTAGGTTGGATATCAGAAAATCCCCCAGGCCTGTCGGGTTGGCGGAAGATTGTTATGGAGCATATTCCCCTGGATGTTCTCACAAATATGGTACACCACAAAACTGAGAATTTTTACAAGACATGGCAACCCCTTTTGAAATACCTGGACACAGATTTTTCTGCCACACTAACAAGGGCTTTTAGATAGCCGTAACGTTTGTGTTTCATGAGTCCAATATCCAGGGAGGAGGAACTGTGAACGTATGAGTGTTTTGTTTGGCTGGGCTGAGTTATTACTATTTATTTGTTTGTTCTTAGGTATTTAAAAAAAAAACTAAACTAGCTATTTAACTAACTAAATAAAATAAATTTTATACTTCTCTATATATGTTTATACATTCATATAGGAGGGTGGGTTGGGGAATTTCTTTTTTATTATTTGGGTTTAGTTTTGTACTATTTTTGTACTGTTTTGAATTGTTTTGTAGTTGTTGCAATATTTAAAAATCTATTTTTTCATAATAAAAATATATGATATAAAACAAAATGAGTGTGACCTGCTCCTGGTCTCCTAGCTTTGGAATATCTCCATTGAATACTTTGTATTTTTTATAATCTGTGCTGGCCAGCTCTCATGTGTATCCATGGAGTCAGGCATTTTCCCAGTTAATGGCTATTTGTTTGAATCAAGCTTATAAAGTGCTTTCATGGTGAATTTAATATCGGCAACATCACATTCACACCGTTTCACTGATGTCATCAATTAATAGAAGCCTAAATACTGAGGTCATGACACTGCTCTGGGTCAGAGACCTGTAATTACTCCTGGGTTTATTATGGCCAGATCTTTCACTAAACATAGAATTATTAAAGCGGCAGAAAAGTAAAAGGAATAAAATTCTCTTTTCAGCAGAACAGCCAATACTGACTAATATGACATGCCCCATCAGTGAATTTGAGAAATGAGAAATTACTATATTACATTCTGAATCAAACATTGAGTTACAAGTTCAGGGTTAAATTAGCAATAGCTTATAAAGAACTTGAGTTTCTTTTTCCAAGATAAGGAAATGAAACTTAAATCCTTGCATTTGGGATATTTTCCCTCCGTCTCAGTACAGAGGTTCTTCGTTTGACCTCTTTACTCCCCAGCCACCAGCTCCTGCCCTCAGCCAAAAATCTGGATGTTGATAAGAAGTACCGAATATTAACTTTGTGATCATGCACATATTTAAAATGTTGTAACTGGTACTTTATGACCAGTTGCAGCTGTGAAAATGTCGATAGCTCACCCTGTGAAGTAGGTGGAAACCTAAGTTTGTCAGAAACTAAAGGAAACTAAGTGGCAAGTAAGTTTGGTCTGATATCAGATTAAACTTGCTTTGTATTTGGGATCCAATAATATGAAAAGGAACTGCTGGCAGTTCTTGTAAGATTATGCCAGGATTGCCTCAGGGAGGCATCAACCCAGGCTACAGCAATTTCAGAAAACAACTACTTGACTGGTTCTGAAATGTTTGGCTTATTTTGAGAGAGTAGACAATGTTGAATCAGCATAAACATCCAAAGTTTTTCAATGGTCAGTTGAATGTTGCTTGTCTTTCAGTGTGAAGGTCTTGCATAGCCCACAAACAGCTATAAACAAGGGTGACATACTGAAGAAATGGTTTTCTCTTCTTTTTATTCTGTACTGTCTATTCCATGCCCCAACCCCAGGCATTGCCTCATCGTGATGTCCTGTAGACATCCTGTGGAAGTCAAAGGAACCCTATACCAACATGACCATCTTACACAGTCATTCCTGATGAAGAGCTCTTGCCTGAAACATCGATGTTCCTGCTCTTCGGATGCTGCCTGACTTGCTGTGCTTTTTTTCAGCACTACTCTAATCTTTACATAGTCATTGACTAACTTAAGAAAACTAGTCGACCAGATTTGAAATACTGAATCTCAAGTCTGTGATTTTTTTTTGTTAAATTGCTTTGGACTTAATTCTGGATAAGTTTACTAATGTTAAATGACTTAATTTGTGCTCTTTGATCAATTGCTATTCTGGAAACATTGTCAGTGCAAACGGTGAGGAAAATGGGAATGCAGGTTCTCCAGGATCAAGTGAAGTGTTTGCAAAGTAACTTTAGTTCCATGCATGACTAAGTTCGTCATATTTCAGAATATGGCAAACCTTTAGGAAATAGCTGGAGAGCTGGCAGTTTGTACAATGTTATACAACTATCAATGGTAACAGCTCGGAAGCAATGATTTGATTATGTTTGTACCAGCTCTCAATTAGGAACTTGCCTCCATTCACTCCCAAGTCTCTCTACTATGTACTACTGCAAAACGTCTCCTTCAGAAAATTGTAGCTCCCTTTTGAAGACCTCAGTTGAAGCTGTCTCCACCACTACTCTATTAAGCAGAGCATTCCAGTTCTGAACTGTGTTATTTTAAACAAAAACCAACCAAACTGTTGTTTTTCTTTTGCTGATCATCTTAAATCAGTGTCCTTTTCTTCTCAAGGCTTTTTTAAATAGAAGCCCTACAGTGTGGAAACAGGCCATTTGGCTCAACAAGTCCACACCGACCCTCCAAAGAGTAACCCATCCAGATGCATTCCCCTACATTTACCCCTGACTAATGCACCTAACCTAAACATCCATGAACTGTGAGCAAGTTAGCATGGCCTGCACAGCCGGAGGAAAGCCATGCAGACGCGGGGAGAATGTACAAACTCCACACAGACGGCCACCTGAGACTGGTATCAATCCCAGGGCCCTGGCACTGTGAGGCAGTCGTGCTAACCACTGAGCCACCGATTGTTTGTTTGTTCTTACCTGCTCTATCCAACTCTCTCGTGATTTTGAATACACGTAAAATGTCTTCTTTGTCTTCTTTTCTCCATAAACAGCAGCCCTTGCTTCTTCAAACTTTCCACACGTTTGTCCAGTTGCTCATCTCAAGAATCTTTTCTGCATCCTCTCAAATCCCTTCCTGAAGCATGCTGCATAAATAGTGGACATGAGGGAAAAGCGGGACATTTTATAACCATTTATCATAACTTCCATATTTTGCATGGGAAGGACCTATTTATAAAGTTCAGAATCCTAATAATTTCGTCAACCTGAACTCCCACCTTCATGATTTGCATGCACATGCAATATGTGTAAAATATATTTGTGGACGGCACGGTGGCCCAGGGGTTAGCACTGCTGCTTCACAGCGCCAGAGACCCGGGTTCAATTCCCGCCTCAGGCGACTGACTGTGTGGAGTTTGCACGTTCTCCCCGTGTCTGCGTGGGTTTCCTCCGGGTGCTCCGGTTTCCTCCCACAGTCTAAAGCTGTGCAGGTCAGGTGAATTGGCCATGCTAAATTGCCCGTAGTGTTAGGTAAGGGGTAAACGTATGGGTGGGTGGCGGGTCGGTGTGGACTTGTTGGGCCGAAGGGCCTGTTTCCACACTGTAATGTAATCTAATCCAAATATCTGATTGGGATCATTTGGGAAGCATTGATCTTTGTATCATAAGATTTTAGCTTGGGTATAAAATGCTCAAGGAACAATCCAGAAGAATTCTGAATTGGAGGAGGGACGATTTCAATGCGGCAAGAGGACATTTGCAGCAAGTACATTTGAGCATAAGTTTGGACAAAACTACAATGAAATAATAGTCTGTCCTCCAAGTGGAGATTGTTCAGCTACAGTTTTAGTGTTTCCACAAGCAGGAAATGGTGGCAAAAACAACACCCTAATTCCCTGCACGATGTAACAAAGGATGAGGATTATTGATAACGTCAGTGGGAACCGAACTAAATATAGGCAGTTCAGAGGGGAAGTGAAGAAGTAAATGAAACTGGCAACTAACATTAAACGAGAATCCAAAAGTCATTGTTAGCCATGAACAATGAAAAGGTAGCAAAAGAATGAATGGAAATGTTTTCTCTGTACCTTCTCTTATCAAAACATTTCATAATTTTAGAAACGTCAGCCTTCTTTTCAAGAGAGAACTGAACAACATGACATTTCTTCCTGGACATACACAGCCAAAAACTTGTGTATCATTCTTAGAAACCTTCTCTTCACGCTCTCTCGTGCTACCAACTGGAACTGCAGGCAATATTCTTAATTATTGTTGACCACATTTTTATAGGGACCCTACTTTCAAATGTATCCTTTTAGAGATAAAGCTTTGAGCTTTGTTTGCGTTTTTTATGGCCTGCAGAACTTGTGGTGAAATTGTTAGTGACTGATATAATTACCTTTTTACCACAAAGACTATCCCTTAATTCGTCTCCCCCACTTAGATGTGCATCATCGAATAAGTGTCCTGCACATTATTCCTACCAAGATGTAACACCTTCCATTTATCTGTGTGGAACTTCATTTGCTAATTATTCGACCATCCTGTAAATTGATTAATGACCTCTTGCAACTTCTTGCAGTCCTCAAAGTTGACTATCTTATCACATTTCTCTTCCAATTTGATGTCATTGAATTGCTTTTTTTGTAATAATGAGAGACAATATTTAATTTTCATTTTTACTTTATTTTGAATTTTTAGTTAAGTACTGAGGGAGGTGCAGTAATCCTCATGGTAACGATGACAATTAAATGTAGAATGATGGATAGATGAAAATTATTACAAACACAGGAATAATTAATAGGCTCAATTAGCTGCAAGGTCAAAGCAGGAATTTTTTTTACATGAATCATATGGTGAGGTTATCCATAGTGCAATTACTTTTTGTCCATTTCCTTTTTTGTTGTAGTTTATTTCCCCATGTCTTTCTGTGCTTCTGGTATCAAATTAAAAAGGCACCCATCTACGATTTGAAACCAACTGCTATGAAAAAAACCCCAGCATTTGTATAAAATGCAGCATGATCTGTGAAGCCATCCCTAATGGCTGTTACATATTCACAGCCACGTACAGTAATATAGGAAGAGGCTGAATAGTCAGGGGCTGATTTCCCTGGAGGCTGAGGGGTGACTTTATAAAGGTTTATAAAATCATGAGGAGCATAGATATGGTAAACAGACAAGATCTTTTCCCTGAGGTGAGCAAGTCCAGAACTAGAGAGTATAGGTTTATGGGGAGAAGGGAAAAAGTTGAATGGACCTAAGGGGCAACTTTTCATGGAGAGGGTGGTGTTTATGGAATGGATTGCCAGAGGAAGTGGCAGAGACTGGTGCAATTACAACATTTAGAAGACATCTGGATGGGTATATGAATAGGAAGGATTTAGAGGGATATGGGCCAAGTCCTGGCAATGGGACGAGATTAGTTTAGGATATCTGGTCAGCATGGACGAGTGAGACCAAAGGGTCTGTTTCCGCATTGTACATCTCTATGACTCTATTCCTTTGCTCTTTGGATTGTTCTTTACATTATCTACCAAGGCTATCCAATACTCCTGTTCTTCCCTCCTCATTTCCCTCTTTAGAATGTCCCTATACCTCTTCTACTCTTCAAGAGATTCACTTGATCTCAGTTATCTATGTCTTACATATGACTGCTTCTTATTCTTAACCAGAGCCTCAATAACTTTATTCCTCCAGTGTTCCCACCTCTTTCAAGCCTTACCTTCACTTTAACAGGAACATAATGCCTCTGAACTCTCGTTATCTTATTTCTGAAAGCTTCCCACTTGCTGGCCAACACTTTAGCTGCAAACAGTCCACTTCAAGCAACCCTTGAAAGTTTGTGTATCATACTATCAACATTTTCCCAAGTCCAATTAACAACTTTATCTTGTAAACAATGCCAATCCTTTCCATAGATACTTTGCAACTAATCAAATTATTATCCCTGGCACCAAACTGTTCTGCTACTGACACTTCAGTCATTTGCCCTGACATATGTCACAAGAGTAGGTCAGGTTTTGCTCCTTCTGTGGTAGTTACATCGACATATTAATGAGGAAACTTTTCTTGAACACTTAACAAATTCGTCAGCATCCAAGCTATTAAGACCATGGCTGTTTTATACTTGTCAACCATCTGTTCATGGGTGTTAGCCGTTTCAGAATGTAGGTTGTTTATTGTGTATGTTCTCGGAGTTCAGTGTTTGGAGTTCTTATTGTTTCAACCTGTGCTTTGGTCTATAAGGCAAAATTACAGAAAACTATTAACAATTTAAAGTAAAATATTAGGATATTGGAAGAACAGCTAAGAGCTTCAAAGTCTTACCGAGGGTTTGTGGGAAAGGACATGGAAAGCAGCAAAGTTTCCAGTACTTCGGATCACTGCCTTCCCTGATTGAAATCGACCTGTGATTTATAATGTTTGAGGGTTGTTATTTATTAATATTGGTGTGTCAGATAGATCTCAGTCTCAGGGAGGGGTGACGTGCTTCTTTGTTTTGTGATGAGCTCAGGGGAACATCGAATAGTGAGGGTGTAAACCCAAAGGGGTGCAGGAGCAGAGGATCCTCCATGTATATGTGCACTAATCAGGGAGTGTGGACAGAAGAGCAAATCAACCCGACTTCATCAATAACGCTGTAGAGAACAAACACAAAGCAATTATGTTAAACTGAAATAAAACAGTCGCTTGTCTCACCTGGAATATTGCATCCAGTTTCAGGTGCCACAGTTTTGAAAAAATGTAAATCTATGAGACAGGCTGCGCAACCGCTTCACAACACTGTTCCCGAGATGATGGACCTCACTGACTTTGAGAAATAGACTTTTCTCCTCTGCTGATAGTTTCCAGACTCTGTGAGCAGTTGCTACGATTGGTTCTCAATTCCGTCTTGCATCATATAGAATCCAATGGTTGAATATTTCCAGTACCTCTGAGCTCTGCCTTGCCTGATCGACATCGACCTCTGATTTATTCTTTTTGAGGGTTGCTGTTCAGTAATATCTCTGTATCAGATATAACTCAGCCTCATTTCCTGGGACTTGACAGGTGTGCTGTATCAAATAGGTCCCAGGATTTGGGCACCATGAGATTTATGTATGAGGAAAAACTCCAGTTCTGAGAATCCACCCTGGGATTGTGCACGTGTTGTGCCTGAATACCTGACTGAAGGTTGTCGTTTTGCTGATGAATGTTTCATTGGGCGCTTTAGGTGGCAATTTCTGCATTACTAACCCAGGCTGTCCCCACATTGGGAGGACTTTTCGTTTCGACAGAGCAGAGTAAACTTTCAAACTCCGTTGCCTGCCTTTTATAGGCTTCTGGTGGAGCAAAGCTCCTCATTTGTACCATTACGTGACCCAAGGCCAGTCAGTACCTTTGGTGCATAAGATGAAATGCTGACTGATCATTCTGCCTCTGGAGTGTATCAGAAGGCGTACCGTGTGAAAGATACATTGACATTAGTGAGCCGCATGGTGACGCAGTATTAGCTTAAATGACTGGATGAAACACAACCAAACAGAACAAGTGAAAGTACTTGGCTGGGAAAGGAGTGGGACGTGGGAAAATGTATTATTACTGACTGGCCTTGAAGAAAGAACTAAGCAAACTCAAGGTTAGTGCACATTCATTCAAGATTTATTAACCATTTCAGAGAGCATTTTTATCCAACAATTTATGTTAAAGTTAACAGAAGTGAATACAAAGACTGGATGCCACATTGAGACGAGATCGTGTGTGCTGTGAGCTGTGAGTTTTCTCTACATCTGTAACAGTCAACAGAAAGGGAATACAAAGGCTCATCATAAAGGATAGGCAACCATTCTGGATAAGGAACAAATAAAAACAAAATAAATAGGTTTCAAACAACTGGAAAGCTACAAATTCTTCCAACCACAACCATCTCAACGATATCAAAGTAAAAAGGACAATCCATCAATAATTGTCTCAGTAACACGCTGTTAAACTGAAGTAATCTCACTGTTAGAGTCAGCAACAGGACAGATTGTAGATTGGGAATTCAGAGACCTTGATAAGCAGATCAGGAAAACCGACGGGGTCCACAACTCATTCACTTAACCTGGAAAAGAGAGAGAAAGCAATGACGTAGATGTTTATGGTCAGGGGCATTCCAGTTTTAATTTTTATTCATACTTAGAGATTTCACAAAACATATTGGGCTGCTTGGCGTGTGAAAGATGTGATTATTCTCACCTTCACCAGGGTGATGGCAGCGCTGTAGAAAACACTCAGGACAACCAGGGTGATGAATGTGGAAGCAGTTGCCATTATCATCCTCATAATCTTCAATCCAGGTGCGATCTATTGAATCTACAAATATAAAGCCGAGAGGACGCACTTAAATACATTATTGATCCAGTCCAATCTATCTGCATCCAAGTCATGTAATTAGAGACCTTTACATCTTCATAACGCAGTCAGATGTTTCTCAAATGTGACTATCTGTATCTATTAGTGCATTATTGACTCTCAGCAAGAACTTGCAAATACTAACTGCACATGTTCTTTCTTCACTGTGCGTGTCAGAACATTTTAAATTATTTTTTCTTTTAATCTATTATTGAAGGATATTATTATTTGAGGAATGCCTATTACGAACGATTATTTTAATTATATTATTATATTTTAAATATAGGCTGTGACAGCAAATTAGTTGAAAATTGTGGCCATCATTGGATAAAAATTCAAATGTTATTCTCATCTTTAGTTATTGGTGGCCAATTGCTTGGCAGATCATGAATATAGCTGAAAATGTGTTGCTGGAAAAGCACAGCAGGTCAGGCAGCATCCAAGGAGCAGGAGAATCGACGTTTCAGGCATGAGCCCTTCTTCAGGAATCGGCTGCCTGACCTGCTGCGCTTTTCCAGCAACACATTTTCAGCTCTGATCTCCAGCATCTGCAGTCCTCACTTTCTCCTAGAAGATCATGAATATAAGTTACACCCACACTAAGGACATTGCTTCATATATCTGTTTGTTGGGTCTCTACATTTAGGAATACGTTTTTGTTCATGTGTACCTTAATGTATTTGATCTATGCTTGATGTGTATGGTTTTCCTTTAAGTTTGTGTATGTGGTTATGAGGTACTCTGACCTCACTCTTGCCCATGTTGGAGTCTGTGCATGAATAAACACATTCATGCTCCTTTACTGCTGGTGTGCTCACATGTTTGTGCACGTGCATTTTGTTCAGTTCACAATTATAAGCATCATCATGCTAATATGCCACTTTGTTGATGCCTATGTTTATCTGGTAATGTCTTTGTGACTGTTCACTTTTCGTTAGTGCTATCTAAAATGTGTGTTTATGTGTCTATTTCAGATCCTACCGACACTAGGTTATTTTCATGTTTGTGCTTAATAAACGTTAGCGTGCAGCGTCATGTTTTGATGGATGTTTATATTTATGTGATGATGTCTGCCTGTGTGGCAATCTATCCTAAACCATATCTTGATAAGCTTGTTTGTGTTATTGTGTGTGCCATTATCCTTGTTTAATAAATGCCCCACGTTTTGTTGTCCTGCGCACTTGCGTGTCTGAATTTGTGTGTATGTGTGACCGCGTATACTTGCTGATCAAAGTGGTTTAAAAATAAATAATTAAGGTGCCTCTGTCATCATATGTTTGTGATTATGAAAATGTGAGAATAATGATATTAATGTTTATCTCTGTGCATTTATGTGCCTGTGTGAGTCGACATGCAGGAGGGCATGTTGTATCTGTGGTCATGTATCTATGTCTGTATGCATTGAGCTGTATGAATGTATATGTATTTGTGTCCATTGTGTGTTACCGTGTGTCTATGTTTTTCATGGTTTTGTGTGAGTACCCCTGTTCATCTGTGTATGAGCTTTTCTTTCGGTGCGTGTGAGTTTTTGTAAGAGCTTAGCTGAATGTTCAAGTATCATTTGCATTTGTGGCTCTGTGCGTGTATGCGTATGTGACGTCTTATTGAATGCACATCTGTGTGTGTGTGTGTGTACATAAATGTGTCTTTAGGTGAGAGCCTGCATATGTGTCTTTACGTGTGTCATTTGTGAGCATCTATCTGTATCTGTGTGTGTTTCTGCTCTTATACCAGACTGCAATTTTTATTATTCTAATTTTATTGTTCTAATTTTAATGGATTGCCCACAATTTGATCTGACCTTGGTGTAGTAGGAAACATTTCCCATCATCGTGAAGAGATAAGCGTTTTATGAGCAACTCTTCTGTTGCAGTGAGAGAATTTCTGTCTCTGAGACAAAAGTCTTGAGTTCAAATCCCCACTGCCCCAGAGATAACATTTCTGAATATGTTTATTAGAAAATAGCTACTCATATTCTGTATTTGAAACAATACAACATCAGGTGTTCGAATATTATAATTGATCCCATGTGCTCCAGAAAACGGAGACAAGACTATGGAATACAAATCGGGATGATGCAAACACAGTTTCGGATTGTGGGAGTCACTGTTAATCATTTGTTAACAGGGCCAAGCATGTCCAACATGCTCCAAAGGTATTATTTTGCTTGGAAATTTTACATCTTCAAATAGTAAGCAAGAAGGTGAATGTTCCTGTTAGTAACTGGGTTACATTACAGAGGACCTCTACTGTGAATACTCTGCACTGGGAGTAAGAGTACAGACCGTTCATCGTTCCACTCTCCTCTTCCCTGTGCTCCACAACAACTTATCTGTTGGTTCTCTTTGGTGTGAAAGTGAAGATACATTCTGTCAACTCATGCGCTGGGGCAAGATCCTGGCAGTTTCCCAGAAACAAAGGTTACATTCAAATTGCTCTGCACTCTTTACAATTGGTATCTCTTGAAGAGATTAAAAGTCTCTTAAATTTACATTTCCAATTGGTGCAATGTGGCAGTTTAAAACTGACGTGAATTTTGTAAGAATGGGTAAAAACAAGGACTGCAGATGCTGGAAACCAGATTCTAGATTAGAGTGGTACTGGAAAAGCCCAGCAGTTCAGGCAGCATACGAGGAGCAGGAAAATCGACGTTTCATCAAGGGCTTTTGCCCGAAACGTCGATTTTCCTGCTCCTCGGATGCTGCCTGAACTGCTATGCTTTTCCAGCAACACTCTAACCTAAATTTTGTAAGAATGGCCAATCGGGGAATCAGGAACACCAAGTTCAAAACTCATGGTCTGCTCTCAACGTAGAATGGACATTGTCCGATTTCAGAGATAAAAACAATGACTGCAGATGCTGGAAACCAGATTCCGGATTAGTGGTGCTGGAAGAGCACAACAGTTCAGACAGCATCCAAGGAGCTTCGAAATCGATGTTTCGGTCAAAAGCCCTTCATCAGGAATAAAGACAGTGAGCCTGAAGCGTGGAGAGATAAGCGAGAGGAGGGTGGGGGTGGGGAGAAAGTAGCATAGAGTATAATGGGTGAGTGGGGGAGGATATGAAGGTGATAGGTCAGGGAGGAGAGGGTGGAGTGGATAGGTGGTAAAGGAGATAGGCAGGTAGGACAAGTCCGGACAAGTCATGGGGACAGTGCTGAGCTGGAAGTTTGGAAGTAGGATGAGGTGGGGGAAGGTGAAGTGAAGAAATTGTTGAAGTCCACATTGATGCCCTGGGGTTGAAGTGTTCCAAGGCAGAAGATGAGGCGTTCTTCCTCCAGGCGTCTGGTGGTGAGGGAGCGGCGGTGAAGGAGGCCCAGGCCCTCCATATCCTCGGCAGAGTGGGAGGGGGAGTTGAAATGTTGGGCCACGGGGCGGTTTGGTTGATTGGTATGGGTGTCTCGGAGATGTTCCCTAAAGCGCTCTGCTAGGAGCCGCCCAGTCTCCCCAATGTAGAGGAGACCGCATCGGGAGCAACAGATACAATAAATGATATTAGTGGATGTGCAGGTAAAACTTTGATGGATGTGGAAGGCTCCTTTCGGGCCTTGGATAGAGGTGAGGGGGGAGGTGTGGGCGCAGGTTTTACAGTTCCTGCGGTGGCAGGGGAAAGTGCCAGGATGGGACGATGGGTTGTAGGGGGGCATGGACCTGACCAGGTAGTCACGGAGGGAACGGTCTTTGCAGAAGGCGGAATGGGATGGGGACGGAAATATATTCCTGGTGGTGGGGTCTGTTTGGAGGTGGCATAAATGTCGGTGGATGATTTGGTTTATGCGAGGTTTGGTGGGGTGGAAGGTGAGCACCAGGGGCGTTCTGTCCTTGTTACGGTTGGAGGGGTGGGGTCTGAGGGCAGAGGTGCGGGATGTCGACGAGACGGGTTGGAGGGCATCTTTAACCACGTGGGAAGGGAAATTGCGGTCTTTAAAGAAGGAGGCCATCTGGTGTGTTCTGTGGTGGAACTGGTCCTCCTGGGAGCAGATACGGCGGAGGCGGAGATATTGGGAATACGGTATGGCATTTTTGCAAGAGGTAGGGTGGGAGGAGGTGTAATCCAGGTAGCTGTGGGAGTCGGTGTTTTTGTAAAAAACGTCAGTGTCAAGTCGGTCGTCATTAATTGAGATGGAGAGGTCCAGGAAGAGGAGGGAGGTGTCAGAGATGGTCCAGGTAAATTTAAGGTGAGGGTGGAATGTGTTGGTGAAGTTGATGAATTACTCAACCTCCTCGCGGGAGCACGAGGTGGCAGGTTGGAGAAGGTACTTGGTGAAATCCTGCAATGAGTGAGCTTTACTCTGTTTCTCACCCAGGGTGTATCTGAGCAACAACATTAACTGCACAAGACATACTTCCCAGACCTGTTAATAATCCAATTTAACTGTGTGGAGGTTGCACATTCTCCCCGTGTCTGTGTGGGTTTCCTCTGGGTGCTCCAATTTCCTCCCACAGTCCAAAGATGTGCAGGTTAGGTGAAGTGGCCATGCTAAATTGCCCGTAGTGTTAGGTGCATTAGTCAGGGGTAAATGTAGGGGAATGTGTCTGGGTGGGTTGCTCTTCGGAGGCAGGTGTGGACTTGTTGGGCCGAAGGGCCTGTTTCCACACTGTCGGGAATCTAATCTAATCTCAACTGCACAGATGGAATAGAAGAGTAGGAAACAATTAATTCAGCGGTTGTGTATTTAACTCAAAACTGGAGGAAAAAAAAAACTTTATTACTTTTGTTGAATTATTAAATGAAACTTTGAGATTTTTATTGACATGAATTAACAGTGTCCATCAGTGCAAGTGAAATGTTTACAAAACTTGGTTTACCGCTGGATTTATTGACTGTTCTGTTGATGATCTTCAACGGAATCACTTCATGTCCCATCACACAGGAGTAAGAAGCACTGCTGGCCCAGTCTTCCGCTGTAATGGATAACAGGCTGGACATGGAGAAGGAGGTGATGTCGCTCTCCGCTATTACCTCGGTGTTCTCGTAGTTAATGGGATTTACAGGCTCGCCATTGTTTGTCCACTTGACGAAGATCTCTCGGGGGGAGAAACCTCTCACTAAACAGGTGAGGGAGAGAACCCTTTCAGCGGAGATTTCTTCTGTTGGTGGCAGGAGCACAGACACTGATGGGTCCCGTGGATTAATCACTGCAAAATATTTGAGACAAATATAAATCAACTATAAAAATCCAGAATCAATATCGCGATTTCACTAAATATTAAAATATGCCATTTTTAATTTGGGATTTATTCACTTTCATTTTCTAAAAGGAGCAGAATGGTATCCATGATGTTCAGTAAAAGATGTAAAAAGTTTAATTTGAAAGTCGCCTCCATGTTTCCAGCCCACAACGAGGACACTCTGGCCATTTGTCATTGCTGATGGTGACTTCACAACCCAGGCTTCTACCAACCTTATCTGACTTAACCAGAATAGAATATCCTTTGGTCTGTCTCTTTCTTAATCAGCTACTTAGCTATCCTGCCATCAGACGCATCTTTCATGCTCCCAACGGTGTTTGCTCATTACCAATCAAAGCCTGCCATTGGTGTAACTGGATCTGGATCATACATGGGATCCTTTGTGTTTTAATCTCACCGCTCACCTTTCTCCTTGTGGATGGAGTCTCTCAGCGGAGTCAGTAGATTCTGTGGTAGACATTCAACTCAGCCAGGCTGCAGTAGAAACGTCTAATTTGCTGAACACGCTGTCGGGATTCTGTCCAGGCTGGTCAGCAATTTCTAATTTCAGAGGCTTCTTTTCTTGTATCCAGGTGACGCTGACTCCAGAAGGAAGATTGGACACAATGCAGGTTAATGTCACCGTCGCCTCCACTCAGACCTGTTCTCCTGGCGGCGGGAGGATTTTAACTGTGTAATCATGGCACACAGTGTCTCCTATGAAACAGAAATCAAAATCAATGGAAAATGCCTCTTTAGGATGAAAACACCCACTCTTTAGGTTATTTCCTCACAAGGTGAAGTAACCACCTTCGAAATGGCAACTTCCAACTATTGCTGAAATGATGCTTACTATTGTTTATGTATTTTGATCTGTGAAAGCATTCGTGATGACTATAACATAACCTGTGTAATTATTCCTAAAGAACACTGGCTTTGTAAAAAGTGAAACCTGTGAAAAAAGTAAAATCATTGAAGATACCACAATGTAATCCATGAAGTTACCTTTCTTTCAGAGTTGGTCTCTCACTTAAGACCATCTATTGATACTTGGGACAAGAGTTATCTGTATATAATGAGTTCATTTCTATGTCCATGAACATTACGTGCAAATGCTGCTGGTCACGCTGAGTGCCAAATCAGATCCCGAATTTCGGACAAATTGTAATTAATCCTAATTATTGTCTTTGTCTTCCTGCATTTGCAGAGGTTCTAAAGTGTTGCAGGAGCGGTGAATGGCCATGGAAATTCTGTTCATTATATTTAATGTGATCAAAAATACTTGGCATTATTGGTGTGAGATCATTCTCTAATTTATGAGGTTATTCCTCGTGGGCTGAATTTGGAGGAGATCTGAAAACAAGACACTGAGTGCAGCACTGGACATCATGAAGGACACCCATCCCCTCAAGTCTTTCCCTCCATTCAATGAGGTCATGACTGGTCTGTACATTCACTTTCTTTATCAAGCTGCATTTTTTACTTTCTTCATTGAACAAAAAAAACAAGCAGAAGCATCTTAAATTAATCTACAAACTCGATGGAAATGTGCACAGGTTTTATTCAGATGTCTAATACTCACTGTATTAGACATCTGAATAAATCAGGCTGAATCAGCATGTCTCGAATTCCTAGTTCATTTATCCCAAGTGTAGCATTACCACCAGAATTTATTCTCCTGCCTCACTCACTAATTACAGAGAGCATCTTAAAGTAGCTCAGTGAGAGCACGTTTATCCCAGTTAATCAAATGTGAAACCCACTTGGTCTGTGGTCTGATCCCATAAATGAAGTTAAAGAGCTCAGTACCAGATATTAAAAAAAAAATCTGTGTCATACAATGCCCAAGGCAAACAAGTCATTCCTGAGCAGGGAATGAAGTATTGAACAAATTTTGATTTATTTTCAAGTAGAGGTCACTGCATATTTTTACCATGTCATTTTGAGACCACAGATCATAAGATAGAGGATCAGAATGAGGCATCTCTGGCACTGTGAGGCAGCAGTGCTAACCACCGTGACCAAAGGGCCTTTTCCTGTGCTCTATAAGGTGATTCTGTGAAAACTGTTATAAATAATGCATTATTCATATTAATCACAGGTGTTCTGTTTATCTCAGTTCCCACAACACTTACCTGGACATGACATTTCTTTGCTCTTGTGTGACCCGCTGTGTTGAACCTCACAGTAGATTTTGCTGGGGCAATGTACCGCTGACCCGGGCAGGGTTAACTGGCTGCTCTGGGTGTAGGTTCCCTTCTTGTTTCTCACTGATTGGTAAGTCTTCAATCCAGTCGTGATTAGCTCCCCACCTTTCTTCCAGGTTACCTTGGTTACGGCAGGGGAATAGTCCATCGCCAAACAACCAAAGATCACAGAACCGGTGCTGTGGTCCTGACAGGAGGAAACCAGGCCATAAAGCGTGGGGGGAGATGATGTCTCTCGGATAGAATGACCAATTGAGCACATTAGTTCCTGTTAATTTGACCATATCAGTTAATCAAATGTATCCTCAGCTGTAAATGTTTGGCAGTATGCTCCTGCTGAAGTCTACAGTATAACTGGCGGTTATTTTTGTTTCTTACCAGGTGCTGATCATGATCTATTGGTTCCCTCTTCAGAAACATTCCCTCTACCTTGGCCATTACCATATAATTTGGGAAGAAGAACATCTGAATCCACCACCAGTAATTGTTTGAAAATCGCACCAACTGACACTTCCACTGGATTGCAAGTGAAGAGCAGAGAGGTTTCACAAAATACAAACCAAAGAAATACGGATTCATCGAAATTCTACAGTGTGTGCAAACAGGCCATTTGGCCCAACAAATCCACACCCACCCTCTGAAAAGTAACCCATCCAGACCCATTCCCCTACCCTATTACTCTACATTTAACCCTGACTAATGGACCTAACCTCCCAATCCCTGGCCAATTCACCCAGATTGCATATCTTTGGACTTTGGGAGGAAACCCACACAGACATGGGGAGAATGTGCAAACTCGATACAGATAGTCACCCGAGGCTGGAATCGAACCAGAGTCCCTAGCGCTGTGAGGCAGCAATGCTAACCATGGAACCAGCGTGCCGCCCCACTAGGCACCGTGCTGCTGGAAATCAGAAACAAAAACAGAAATTGCAGGAAAACCCCAACCGCTGGCAGTATCTCTGGACAGAAATCAGAGTGAACAGTTCAGATCCAGTGAGCCTTCCTCATGTAGCAATACAAGGCAGAATGTTCTCTCTGGGAGGAAGGTCACTGCAGCAGCAGCAGCAGCACAGGCAGGAGCTGAGCACTGGGACTGGGAGGATGGCTCTCACAACTGACCTCATGCCAATTGGCTGGAAGTTGAAACTTCTAATTTATAATTATCTTGATTCTAGAGGCCTCTGAAAAATGGAGGACCATTAAGGTTCAGAGACTTTGAAGCATTACAGCTGACTGAGCTGACTATTTACGTCAATATGATTTCAGAAATTAACAAGTACTCTTTAACTTTAATAACTATCAAACTGACACACAGTTCACCACCAAAACCCTCATCTCTCAAACTAACCACTCCCTGTTTGTCTCGACCTAAATTCCCACCCACATTGACAAACCCTACTCTGTTACTCACCCTTTCATGCCCTGAATACACCACCCCTATCACAAGAAACACATCCAAGGCAATCCATATTGGTAGTGTAGATGAGCAGAGAGATCCCGAAAAGTTGCCAGTCAGGTTGATAGGGTTGTTAAGAAGGCATACTTTGAGTTGGCTTTCATTGGTAGAAGGACTGCGTTTCAAAACCATGAGGTCATGCTGCAGCTGTACAAAAGTCTGGTGTGGCCGCAGTTGGAGCCTTGAGTACCCTTCTGGTCACCACATTATAGGAAGAATGTGGAAGCTTTGGAAAGAGTTCAGAGGAGGTTTACCAGGATGTTGCCTGATATGGCGGGAAGGTCTTATGAGGAAAGGATGAGGGACTTGAGGCTGTTTTTGTTTGAGAGAAGAAGGTTGAGAGGTGACTTAATTGAGACATATAAGATAATCAGGGGGTTAGATGGGGTGGACAGTGAAGCTCTTTTTCCTTGGATGGTGATGGCTCGCAGGAGAGGACATAACTTTAAATTGAGGGCTGGTAGATAAATGTCAGAGGTTGTTTCTTTACTCAGAGTAGTAGGGACGTGGAATGCACTGCCTGCAACAATAGTATCCTCGCAACTTTAAGGGCATTTAAAATGTCATTAGATAAACATATGGATGAAAACGGAATAGTGCAGGATCGATAGGCTTCAGATTGGTTCCACAGGTCGGCACAACATCGAGGGCCGAAGGGCCTATACTGCACTGGAACATTCTACGTTCTATAATCCAGGTGGACATATAAACTCAATTCCTTTCACTCAATTCCACTCCTGCCACCCTGCACCTGGTCCATGTTGAATCTGGCCCTTACTGGACCTGGCACCATCATTTTCACAACTTCTGACAGAACCCCACTCCCCCAGACATGACCTCAGCCCTTGGTCACTGACATCTCAACTTACCCAAGTCAACCTGTGCACTTTGCATCCTAGCTCCTTTCACAAATGTCCTTTACCACCAACCATTTTGCCAGACTCTGAGCTTGTATTTTGAAATCACGTCCACCTACTACTTCATTACAGTGACCTTCTAACCCCTGAAACAGCCTGGCACCCTGCCCATCTCTCCACTAACCAGCCTGGCACCCTGCCAATCCCTCCAGTAACCAGCCTGGCACCCTGCCAATCTCTCCACTAACCAGCCTGGCACCCTGCCAATCTCACCACTAACAAGCTTTGCAAAGACAGACCTCCGCCATTTCAGCTCAAATATCCCTCACCTACCAAGCACAATACGACCAAATTATCCTTGTGACCCCATTACCATTTGCCTTGATGCCACCCTGCCAGACAGGTTGCATGCAAGCTTACCCAGCAGCCATCCAACACCTCACAACCTACCAGCCCAAACCCTCCCACATTCCCAATCTATCCCTTCACTATCTCACCAGCTTCCAACTTTGAGCCTACTCCACCATAAAGTCAGAAAGTCATAAAGTCATATAGCACAGAAACAGTTCCTTTGGTCCAGCCCATTCATGCTGACCAGCGTTCCCAAATTAAACTAATTCCATTTGTCTCCCTTTGGCCCTTATCCATCCAAACCTACCCAGCTCCTGCACCTGTCCAAATGTCTTCTACATGTTGTACCTATCTCTGCATTTACCACTTCTTCTGGCAGTTCATTCCAATGTCTGGTCCATCTGCCACTCCTCAACCCACTGGCCCAGCAGATCAAGATCTCGTTGTACTTTTAGATAACTTGCACTGCCAATTATACCACCAATTTTGGTGTCATGTGCAAACTTACAAATCATGCCCCATTCAATGTTTTCAAGACTTTTAACCAATATTATACCCTGCTTGCCTTTTTCCCCACATACCTGTAACATTTTTTTTAAGGATTGAAGGAATCTATCTCCTTCTTGAAATCATTTAATGTTTTGACCTCAATCAATTTCTGTGGCGGAGAACTCCAAAGGTTCAGCATTCTTTCGTTGAACAATCGGATTCAATTTTATCAGGTGTTGGAAAGACTGGTGAGCAGCAAGATTTAGGATGGTCCCATGAATGGAATAGCATTCTGGAGGGACTGAGGTGCCTTCTTCAGCTTCTAATTTGTATGCTGACATGTCCCTTCGGCAGCATGTTCCAAAACTGTGATCTTTGAGGATAAGGGTGTGCATGCATGTAAATGAGATCTTTCCTCCAAATTAGACTCCATCTTGACTTGCAACTATTTCCCTTCCCCTTTGCTCTTCCTTGCTCACAGCCATGGGACTCACTTTCGAACAGTGCCGTGAATGTCCTTATACCACACAAACTTCAGCAATTCAAGTTGGCTGGTGTCGACTGGTTTCTCAAGGAGATATAAAAAGTCTGGCACGTCCATACCTGTCCAGAGATGCAGATAATCACTGGAGGAATTGAAAATTATTTGAGGGACTTGTGAATGGTTTCCTTCTGTGTGGTTTGACTGTGTTTTCACTGAACAAACAGTGCTACTTGATTAGACTACTTACAATGTGGAAACAGGCCCTTCGGCCCAACAAGTCCACACCGACCCGCCAAAGCGCAACCCACCCAGACCCATTCCCCTATATTCACCCCTTCACCTAACACTACTGGCAATTTAGCATGGCCAATTCACCTAACCTGCTCATTTTTGGACCGTGGGAGGAAACCGGAGCACCCAGAGGAAAGCCACACAGACACGGGGAGAATGTGCAAACTCCACACAGAGAGTCGCCTGAGGCGGGAATTCTTAATCATATAATGGGAATGAAGCTTCCCTCATTTTTAGCACGGCAACCACAAATTATATTTCTTTATTCCAGGCAGGTATAATGTTAAATTAATGGAATATGATGACTCGGATGTTTAAATTGGAAATAATCAGAAATGTAAAGCTTATTTTCATGACCAATTAATTTCAGCCTCATTGTGTCACTTTAGCTTCTCACTGAAATGTCTTTCAAAAACGGTGTCTCCCTTTGTTATGGGCAGTCGAATCATTAAATCTGGGATAGTTTTTGCTTGTTAATCAAAGGTGGTAAAGGGTTTTAGCCAAAGGGAGGCCTGTGGAGTTAGCGTGCAGATGCACCATGATCTCAGTAAGTGGTGGAACAGCTCAAGGGACTGAGTGCCCTTCTCCTGCCCCTTCCTATCATTGTGTCATTCGTTAGGCTAGCACTGGCAGTGAACACTTTTTATTAAAATATTTTAGCAAATTAATTGTTTCATACATTCTTTAAAAAAACTTCTGTTGATTACAAGTATTTGGAATGGGAGTATTGACACTCTCTACTTGAGTGATCATAATAACTCCCACCCAATTACAGCAGCCACTGCTCTCTGGGGTGTGTTGTTACTTCATGCTAGTTTCTTGTAAAACTACATTGAATGTGCGCTCACATTCAATGATTCTCTGATATTAAATATCTCTGAACATTCTCAATTTGTTCAAATGCATTTTCTCTCTGAACAACTTGTTTCATTGAACAGAACATTTTTAAAAAATGAAACAATAAACTTTGAATGCTAGAAAACTGAAAATAAAGACAGAAATTTCTGAAGAAACTCAGCATGTCTAGCGGCTCCTGTGGAGAGAAAGCAAGGTTAACGTTTCACACCTAGAGACCCCCTCTTCAGCAAATTGTTTTCATGTTTTTGGCACAAGAACTCACACCTGTTGAGTTAGACAGCGATTGCGTTTGCTTGACTCCTGTTGGAAAAGGATTCTTAGCAGAGGTACTAGATGATCTGAGATAGCGATTGAAGACCATTTGAAAAGCTATCACCATCTGCTGCAAGTGTTGGATTCAGCGGAAACCCCACCGTACTGAACAATCACATTCTGCCACAGCACTGGTTTAATATAATGCAACACAGCCTAGGACTAATCTCGTCAAATGCTTCGAAAACAATTCATTGTGGATTAGTTATAAATTATATTGTTTGAACAGCAAGTCAAAAAGCTGGGATTTTTTTGAGGACTTACTCCATTAACCCCAGCTGGCGATGCCCAAAAGCTTGTGAACAAATATTGATTTGGAAAAAGTTGCTAACCGCCAAAATTCTGTTTAATATCTAAGAGACACAAGTCAGAACAGTGATTGAATAGATTTCACCAGCCTCTGTGAGTGGAATTCTAACAACACCCAACATAACTCAACATTCTTTTTTTCACGAATTAACCTGATAAGAGATGGTATTACATATCTCTCTAACAGGTTGTAAATGAATACAGGCCACCTGGCTCAGAGTGAGGGACATTACTATAACATCACAACAGATCTGAACACAATGAGCTCCACACTATCTTGGAGAACACAGCCCACCTGTTTGACAGTGCATAAACCATGTTAATCATTAACACCTTCCAACAACCGAGGTTGTTCCAGAATGATTACATAATCAAAGTAGCACTGCAACAATTATCCAAGAATACTTTGGCAGCATCTCTGAATTGTTCAAAGTCTCTGGGAACTACGGAGGAATAAAACTAGGAATTGTGTTACCATAAATTCACTGTCACTGGATTTCAACCTAGAACTCCCTTCCTCTTACCCCTGTGAATGTTGCTGCACCAGATGGTCTACTAAGTTTGAAATAGATTAAAATGTTTTGAAGTGTATCATGACTGTTGCCAGTGACATTAAAAGCTCATGGTAGGTTTTCAAATAATAAGATGCAAAATAATTTCTGATTCTACACTGTGCCACTAAACACATCCCAGCCACAAAGAAAATAAGCAACATATTTCCCTTTGCCTCGCTCAATCACATATCTCTTGTTGCCAGCAAGCAATTTCAAAACTCTTGCAATCTGCCTTTTGTTACTGAAGTGTTCGTTCTGATTGGAACAACTTAGTCAGGACTCTCAATGCTGGGGCACCTAATCAAATATTGCATTTCTGGCAGATATAAGTGGTTTTGAAGCATGAGATGAAATTGAACTACCTGAGATTCAGGTATCTGAACCGGACAATGTGAAAATGGTCAGGACCGGTTGACAAGTTAGTCGGAGATAGCACTGAAACAAACTGGACAACAGTCTTGATCCTAGCAGATACATCTGCTCAATTCCTCACGTCAAATATATTCACTGTAATTTAACATTCATCATAGGAACTAACCAGAGGATAGCCATTAATGTGAACGAGAATGTGTTCACAATGAACATAGATAACCACCGACTTAATAAACTTAATAAGTCACAGTAATCAACAAAATTATTGAGGTGGGACATATTGCCAATTTAAGCAAAACTCTGGTGGAAATGGATTATTCTCTAAATTATCTTTGCATATTCTTAAAACATGTCTTGAACTTTGGAGATTTTGCGTGCACAGCATAAAGCCAATACTGCATTCCAGTGTGGAAATGCATTTCTGTTGAAGAAATTAGGGCAAGTATTTCCTGTCAGGTTTGCTTTACAATGGCAAGTTCATTTTCTTGTTCGCTGCTTTGTAATGAACGAAAATGTTAGTAAAGGTATGAATTGAAAACATGTTTCTGTCCAGAGGTGCCCGCTTTAACTGATGTCTAAATAAATGTGGGTGGCACGGGGTAGCTCAGTGGTTAGTACTGCTGCCTCACAGCACCATGGACCCAGGTTTGATTCCAGTCTCGGGCGACAGTCTGTGTGGGCTTCTTCCGGGTGCTCTGGTGTCCTCCCACAGCCCAAAGATGTGCAGATTAGGTGAATTGGTCATGCTAAATTGTCCATAATGTTAGGTGCATTACTCAGGGATAAATATAGGGAAGGGGAATGGGTCTGGGTGGGTTACTCTGCAGAGGAGTGGTGTGGACTCGTTCGGCCAAATGGCCCGTTTCCATAGTGCAGGAAATCTCATCTAAATGATTGTCACACTTAACTAATGCGAGCTGTCTCCTTCAGATTGGTACATTGCTATAATCAGGCAAGTATATTAATTAAAATAAATATTACTCCATTTTCAGTTTGAATAAACAATGTGCTCTGTTATCCTCTAGTTCATGTCTTCTGCAAATTTATAAACTCTGCATATGTCTGAACACATCGATGTAAAATACATTCTCTGCTTTCGCAGCAAATATTCCTATAGTTTTAGAGTAGATTTCCAACAGTATGGAAACAGGCCATTTGGCCCAACAATTCCACACTGACCCTCCGAACAGTACGTAACCCACCCAGAGCCATTCCCCCTACCCTATACTTACCCCTGACTAATGAACCCTAACCTACCCATCCCTGAACAGTGTTCACTTTAGCACAGCCAATTCACCTAACCCGCACAGTGGGAGAAAACCAGAGCACCCAGAGGAAACCCACACAGACACAGGGAGAATGTGCAAACTCCACACAGACTGTCACCCGAGGGTGAAATCAAACAGAGGCCCCTGGCGCTGTGAGGCAGCAACCACTGAGCCGCCGCGCTGTCCTGTGAGTTAATGAGTGGATTATTTTATTTAATTCGGAATTTGGCCTTGGTCACATAATTCACGATAGCAATTGTTTCTGAAAGAATGATTCTTCAGTTGATATTTTGTTGTAAAATGTAACTTTTTATTTAAAATGCGCAGATAGGGAACACCTAAAGCACTGTGCAGATTAAATTATTCAGTTAACCTTTATTCTTTTTCCCTGCAAATCCAGCTTAATCAGGGATATAACAATTTATTATCTCAAATTAATTGTGAAACTGATCAAAGCAGTGCAACTGATCTGTTCTTCATCAAAATACTTTGAGCAGAATTTCCAAATGGTCTTTGCCAATGATCTTTTCCAGCCAAAAAGTTTGGGTGTAGTGCAACGTGGAATTGAAATATGTTTCTTGGTTAATTATAACATAGGCATATAGCAAGAACTATTAGAACATTATACTTTTGAAATTCTATTTATTTTTCCTCTATGACTTGTAAACTATTTGAAGACAGACCTTGTGATTGAGCTAGACAGTCAGATTAGATCCCCGACAGTGTGGAAACAGACCCTTCAGCCCAACAAGTCCACACCGACCCTCTGAAGAGTAACCCACCTTGACCCATTTCCCTACGTTTACCCCTGAGTAATGCACCTAACATAATGGGTAATTTAGCATGGCCAATTCACCTTACCTGCACATCTTATTGATTGTGGGAGGAAACCGGAGCACGCAGAGGAAACCCACACAGACACAGGGAGAATGTGCAAACTCCACACAGTCACCCGAGTGTGAAATCAAACAGAGGCCCCTGGCGCTGTGAGGCAGCAATGCTAACCACTGGGCCACTGTGCCGCCCCGACTTGAGCTCTGAATTTGGAATGGAAAGAGTGGATTAGATTAATCCTTAATTATTGATTCTAAGTGAAAATCACACCCTAAGGTATCTGTTTTCCCTCCATTTCCAAAACCTTTGCGATCTGCTTTTAACTTAACATTAAGCTTTATGAAATTTCAACTCACATGCTGATTGCATTGAATAAGGAAACTGGAGGGGTTGACTTGTTACCAAACATATAAACAGTGTGATAACAATGTAGAAACCAGAAACAGTTTCCCAAATATAACAAATTTAATGTTACCCAAGCACATTTCCTCCTCAACAGAACAAAGATCACCAAACCACAACACTGAGGAACACCGATGTGTTTGCAGCAGAACTGGCTCTGCAAACATTTTCAACAGAACCAAGAACATGATGTCACCTCACAAATAAATCTCACATTGAACTCTAACAAAACCGCTTAGTATCATGCAAACTAATGATTAAATTGAATAGAAATAAGAAGTCATAACAGCAGTCTTGCTTGTGAGGGAACTTACTTAACAACATGTAAAACTTTAATGTTTCCAGCAACAGTTCAATTTAGTTCCAACCTGTTCACCTTTTCTGAGCATGACAATCTTGTGCAGTGCACAGTAGAGCAGTTGAAGGCATATATTGATTAATCACTTTAAGGTCAAAACAAAATTAGTTCAATGGACAAACACTACCACATTATAATTGTGTGTTATAGTAAGTTTAGTTTCAATTACGTAATCTGATCAATTCTGCAGTTTCAGATCTGAGTCCCAAATTTTATTTTGAATGAAGCTACTCAAAACAAATTTTTACTTAGTTTACAATAAGAACTGAGAATTTAAAAAAACGTCAATGCACTAAAATGTTATTTTCATTTCTCACACTTCCGTGTTTCTGCCTTAAGTTGGTTTTCAAACGGATGTAATGTTTTCAATCAAGCAGAGAAAAAAATTTCCATCCGAGTTTAACAAATGCAGAAACGATTCAGGAAAAACAAATAACTTCACAAATATTGGTATTTAAAAGTAATCCAGAAAGACCACCTCCTCACCAGAAAGAAAACACCAATTTCTGAAAGCATGAAAACGCAGATCAATTCCACAAACTGAATAAGAATCCAATCAACTTAATGCAACAGAATCAAGGAAAATAAAATCAGAATGGAATCAACTGAGAGCAACAGATTTAAATGAATGATAATCAGAATCCAACCAATTCGATTCAACAGAATCAAATAAAACAAATTCAAAAGCCAATCAGTGCAATTCAACACAATCAAGTAAAAACAAAGTCAGAATCCAATCAACTCAGGTCAACCGAATCAAATAAAACACACTCAGAATTTAATCATCAGAATGAAATATAGCACCGCAAGAAAGTTTTATGACAGTTTCGAACCTGCTTATCATCAAAAAAATTAACAAAATAAACAACAAAATACAATCATGGTAAGAACATTGTGTATACGGGGAATATATTCAAGAAATTAATAATGATGGTATTGGACCTCAAGAAAGAGACTTTGTGGAGTGCCTCAGAGATGGATTCTTAGAGCAGCTGGTGCTGGAGCCGACCAGGGAGAAGGCAATTCTGGATCTGGTATTGTGTAACGAACCAGAATTGGTGAGAGACCTCGAAGTGAAGTAGCCATTGGGAAGTAGTGACCACAATACAATAAGCTTCAATCTGCAATTTGAGAGGGAGAGGGTACAGTCGGAAGTGACAGTACTTCTGTTGAATAAAGGGAACTATGGAGCTATGAGGGAGGAGCTGGCCAAAGTTCAATGGTGCAATACCTTAGCAGGGATGACCATGGAGGAACAATGGCGGATATTTCTGTGTATAATGCAGAAGTTGCAGGATCAGTTCATTCCTAAAAGGAAGAAAGATCCCAGGAGGAGGCATGGGCGGCCGAGACTGACGAGGGAAGTAAAGAAACATATAAAGTTAAAAGAGAAAAAGTATAACATAGCTAAGATAAGTGGGAAAACTGAGGACTGGGAAGCTTTTAAAGAGCAACAGAGATTTACTAAGAAGGAAATACGCAGAGGAAAAATGAGGTATGAAGGTAAACTGGCCAAGAATATTAAGGAGGATAGTAAAAGCTTTTTTAGGTATGTGCAAGGCAAAAAAATGGTTAGGACAAAAATTGGGCCCTTGAAGACAGAAACAGGGGAATATATTACTAGAAACAAAGAAATGGCAGAGGAATTAAATGGGTACTTCAGATCTGTGTTCACTGGGGAAGACACAAGCAATCTCCCTGAGGTAAAAGTGGCTGAAGGACCTGAACTTAAGGGAATTTATATTTGCCAGGATTTGGTGTTAGAGAGACTGTTAGGTCTGAAGGTTGATAAGTCTCCGGGGCCTGATGGTCTGCATCCCAGGGTACTGAAGGAGGTGGCTCGGGAAATCGTGGATGCGTTGGTGATTATTTTCCAGAGTTCAAGAGATTCGGTGTCGGTTCCTGAGGATTGGAGGATGGCTAATGTTATACCACTTTTTAAGAAAGGTGGGAGAGAGAAAGCTGGAAATTATAGAACAGTTAGTCTGACCTCAGTGGTGGGAAAGATGCTGGAGTCTATTATAAAGGATGAAATTATGGCACATCTGGATAGTAATAATAGGATAGGACAGAGTCAGCATGGATTTATGAAGGGGAAATCATGCTTGACTAATCTTCTTGAATTTTTTGAGGATGTAACTATGAAGTTGGACGAGGGAAATCCAGTAGAGATAGTGTACCTGGACTTTCAGAAAGCATTTGATAAAGTCGCACACAGGAGGTTAGTGAGTAAAATTAAGGGGCATGGTATTGGGGGCAAAGTACTAGATTGGATTGAAAATTGGTTGGCTAATAGGAAACAAAGGGTAGTGATAAACGTCTCCATTTCGGAATAGCAGGCAGTGACCAGTCGGGTACCGCAGGGATCCGTGCTGGGACCAAAGCTTTTTTCAATATATGTTAATGATATAGAAGATGGTATCAGCAATAACATTAGTAAATTTGCTGATGATACAAAGCTGGGTGGCAGGGTGAAATGTGATGAGGATGTTAGGAGATTACAGGGTGACCTGGACAAGTTAGGTGAGTGGGCAGATGCATGGCAGATGCAGTTTAATGTGGATAAATGTATGGTTATCCACTTTGGTGGCAAGAACAGGAAGGCAGACTACTACCTCAATGGAATCAATTTATGTAAAGGGACAGTCCAGAGGGATCTGGGTGTTCTTGTACACCAGTCAATGAAGGCAAGCATGCAGGTACAGCAGGTAGTGAAGAAGGCTAATAGCATGCTGGCCTTCATAACAAGAGGAATTGAGTATAGAAGCAAAGAGGTGCTTCCGCAGCTGTTCAGGGCCCTGGTGAGACCACACCTGGAGTACTGTGTGCAGTTCTGGTCTCCAAATTTGAGGAAAGACATTCTGGCTATTGAGGGAGTGCAGCGTAGGTTCACTAGGTCAATTCCTGGAATGGCAGTATTACCTTACACTGAAAGACTGAAGCGACTGGGATTGTATACCCTTGAGTTTCGAAGATTGAGAGGGGATCTGATTGAGACGTATAAGATTATGAAAGGATTGGACACTCTGGCAGTAGGAAACATATTTCCGCTGATGGGTGAGTGCCGAACCAGAGGACACAGCTTAAAAACACGGGGTAGACCATTTAGGACAGAGCTCAGGAGAAACTTCTTTACCCAGAGAGTGGTGGCTGTGTAGAATGCTCTGCCCCAGAGGGCAGTGGAGGCCCACTCTCTGGATTCATTTAAGAAATAGTTGGATAGATCTCTCAAAGATAGTGGAATCAAGGGTTATGGAGATAAGGCAGGAACAGGATACTGATTAGGAATGATCAGCCATGATTATATTGAATGGCGGTGCAGGCTCGAAGGGCTGAATGGCCTACTCCTGCACCTATTGTCTATTTATATGACCATCGGAAGGAGCAGATTTACACCTTCCACCTGTTGGTGTCCTGCTGGAAGCTGAGACCGGATCCTGGTATCAGCTTGTACAGCCCGAACACATGGCCTTATGAGGTTATGCTTAAACACAAGCATATACACATCTTGGGATATTTGTTTTGCTGAATTGCTTCTTTGGAAGTTTTTTTTAATGGTGGAAATAACATTGAGTAGCTTCAGGTCTGTTTCAGGTGACAGTTGCAAGTACTTTGTGTAAAAAAAAACAAATTCAATGGGAAGTGTAAGGGAGAGGGTTAAATTGTGCAGAATAAGGAACAGGTGTTGTTTCTGCAAAAGTTTACATTATACAATTAGGCTGCGCATGCAAATACCAAACAGTGAGAAGCGAAAACAGGTAGAATTATCTGTGACTAATAGGGCAGAGTGACCGTGTAGCAGGATGTACCAGGCATAGGAAAAAAGAAGAAGCGAAAACAGGTAGAATTATCTGTGACTAATAGGGCAGAGCGACCGTGTAGCAGGATGTATCAGTAACAGGAGAATAGTGTGCCAGTCTCAGGAGGTATGTGGCCAACGGATAGAATTTAGTTTGGCAGGATGATCGCACGAAGACAGCAAACTATGCCAGGATAGTCACATATAAGGAATGAGATAACTTAGAGTAAGGGGCTACAGGCTTAGAGTAATGGGAGAAGTTAGACAAAGGTGGAGTGAAGCTTGAGCTTGTGATAGGCTACACACTACAGTAAAAGTAACCAATGGAGTGAAAGGGGAGACCGAGAGACGCAGCTGAACAGCATAAATCAGAATGTAACCCTCAGATCAGGGTGCTTACTTGTTAGGTACCCGTTCTTGCAAGTGTGTATCACTAAAATTCACTGCTTCAGAATTTGACTCGGACTGAAATTTATTAATATATGAGTTTTGTTTCTTACAATTTGGGGGCTCGTCTGGGATGTCCATCATCACCAGTGGGGTAGGCAACATCGATGGTTGGGAAGACGCATCCCATTCCTTTTGGAACGGTCCTGAGTTCCTCGGCGGTGGGTTTCCCCTTTTGGTTGACTGATTGAGATCTGATGACAGTCTATCTGAACCAGGCGAAAGGTTGTAAGTAGGCATAGGGAGCCAGGCAACTCCAAGCATGGACCAAAGAAGGAAAAGAGATTTTTAAGTGCTGCCTTGGTGGCTGGGATTGAGTTCTAGTAGTTAATAAGTGTCTAATGAAGGACCTCAATATGGGCTGTGCTGGGGGTAAAGTAAAAGCCTCTGGGGGAAAAAAAAGGAAATGGAGGCGGGTTCCCTGACAACATACCTCCAGAAAGTTTGTTGGGCAAGATGTTGTGAAATTGGAAAAATTATACTTGCACAAGGGAAAAAGATAGGAAAAAGATGATTAAATATTGTTGCTTTTTATGGACTAAGGAATCCATTCTTCGTCCCGCCGTCGTCTGGCCCAAGTATGGGTCAGACGAAGACTGTGTTTGTAAATATTTGAATTTATATGTCAACAGAAAACAGCCTTTCAGTCAGGAGGGATCATATTAAGCTTTGTGTTGGAAGGCTAGTAGCTGAAGGGCTACTGAGGATACACTTCGTAACTAAATCATGGCCAGACATCCAGAAAATTCAGAAAATAGATGGGTGGAGTGAGAAATCACTTGATGAATTATTAAGAGAGGCACAGAGAGTGTTTGTAAAGAGAGAGGAAGAGAAACCTCTAGAGTTGTTGTTGCGGGAAGCTCAAAAAGTGTCTGTGAGATACGGTGTGTGTGTGTGTGTGTGTGTGTGTGTGTGTGTGAGAGAGAGAGAGAGAGACAGAGAGAAAAGAGCTGCACAGCTAATTGAAAGTTTAACCCTTTGTGATTCGGTTTGAATGCACATTTGTTTGTTGGTGATTGAATGTTTGTACTTTGTTCCCTGGAGCTTGAGATTCGGGACTGTTTTGAATCTGATTTCTATTATGGAAATTTAACATGATTTATTTTAAGGTTAAGGATTTTACAGTGATTATGAAATGAAATGTTAACTCCTTTTCAGTTTCATTTCAACATTAGATTGTAATAAATCAATCCTATGGTTAATATCTGTGTCCTTGGATTCGGCCATTATTCATGCTTTAGAAGTTTTTTAAACTTGAATAGACAAATCCTTTTAAGACAGCTCTAGTTATTTCACGACCTATAGCATTGTAATTGAGCAATGACTGGTCAGGGCTACTTAAGAAAACTAATTTTGGATTTAAATTAAGGGACTAAAACCGGGTAATAATAATGGATTTCAAAGTTAGGAACTGTCTGCATTTTACATTTTAAATATTAAATACTGAATTAATGAATTTATAATATATAAATATATATTAAAAGTAGGATTCCAAAATGTATAGTTAGAAACAGGCTTTAAAGTTAGACAAGCATAAATTGATAAATTGGTATTTGAAGCTATTGCAATATTTCTTTTAAAAAAAATCAAGGTCTAAACAAAACATTGGGTGATGAAGAATGGTCATCACGTGGCCCTAAAGCTGTTCAATGGTTAAATCGGCTCAGCAATTGATCTGGCAATGTAACCTGGGAGCGGGAACGAAAGACTTAATTGGACTATGGCAACAGTTTTGTGATGAGAAGCACGAAGAATCAGTTTTGCGCTCATGACAAGATACTGCCACCAAATTGGGGATTGAATTAACTGCAAATGGTGCTATGGAATCTGTTGAGGGTCTTAAAAATGAATGTGCTCGAGCAAAACAATTACAGAAACAGAATGAGAAGTCACAAGTGACCGGTAAACAAACAGAACTGCGCAATTACAGTTTTTAAAATGTTTTAGTCACTTGTTGCGTTTCCATCCTGAATTACAGATAATGATTATTTTATTTATATAATACATATAATTAAGAATTAATATTTATAATAAATAAATTGTATTAGCCTGACTCAATATTAATTGGCAGGATTCCTTCACACATTCTCAGTGACCTGTCATATTGATTTAAAACATGACAGCATTAATTCATTGTTAATTAAAGAATGGAAAGCTACATTCCTGGCCAGAGTGTGTGCAGGCAGTGGCAGCAACAGCCTTATTGGTAGAGGAGAGTCGGAAACTTACTTTTAGGGGAAGCCTTAATAGTCAGCACCCCACATCAGGTACGGACCATAGTAAATCAGAAAGCAGGGCGGTGGCTTACGGACTCTAGAATTCTAAAATATTAGATGAGATTAGATTACTTACAGTGTGGAAACAGGCCCTTCGGCCCAACAAGTCCACACCGACCCGCCGAAGCGTAACCCACCAATACCCCTACATTTACCCCTTTACCTAATACTACGGGCAATTTAGCATGTCCAATTCACCTGACTTGCACATCTTTGTGACTGTGGGAGGAAACCGGAGCCCCCGGAGGAAACCCACGCATACACGGGGAGAACGTGCAAACTCCACACAGTCAGTCGCCTGAGTCGGGAATTGAACCCGGGTCTCTGGCGCTGCGAGGCAGCAGTGCTAACTGCTGTGCCACCGTGCCGCCCACAATTCTAATAGAGAGGGATGACCTTACATTGATCACATACATTTGCCTGAATCCAGCTACCTTTCTCTGGAAAGGGGAGGATGAAGCTCCCTCAGACCCAGAACATGACTGCCTTGACATTATAGAATATCAGACTAAAGTAAGAATGGACCTTAGCGATATCCCTCTACATGCAGGGGCCAGGCTGTTCATTGACGGGTCCTCCAGACTGATTGAAGGTAGAAGACACAATGGATATGCAGTAGTGGATGGAATAGAAAGGAGTGTTATTCTTTTTTCTTTGTGTGATCAAAACAGTGAAGGGGAGGGTAGGGACTAAATCAAAATAGAACTGGAGGGAGAAATGATGCACTCCACTCCCTGCGGCGCCCACCTCTCCCTGAACAACTCCAGGGTGTTGGTGGACACCGTGTTCTCCTGGTTATATTTTTTTTTTCCCCATGGTGTGTGTGTGCAGGTGGGAGACACAGTGAGAGACACAAAGTGCACGAATCTTCATTCAATTTCCACCACCAGGAAGATAGGAAAACACCCGGGTGGCCAGTGACAAGCACTGCCCTTCACATCAAGGGACAGTGCTGTGTGATCAAAACAGTGAAGGGGAGTGGAGGGACTAAATCAAAATAGAATTGGAGGGAGAAATGATGCACTCCACTCCCTGCAGCGCCCACCTCTCCCTGAACAACTCCAGGGTGTTGGTCGACACCGCGTGCTCCTTCTCCAAGGACACCCGGGCTCTAACATAACCGCGGAAGAAGGGAGTGTTATTGAGGCTAGTAGACTACTCAATGATTGGTTGGCTTAGACTTGTAAACTTTATTCATTAGGGAGGGCCCTTAAGACCTTGGAAGGCAAAGAAGGAACTGTATCCCCAGATTCTAAGTCTGCCTTCGGGGTGGCACATACATTTGGGAAGATATGGCAGGAGAGGGGACTGATAAACAACAGGGGTAAAAAACTAGCTCATGAGGAATTGGTAAAGCAAGTGTTGGAATCCCTTTTGTTGCCAAAGGAAATAACAATAGTCCACATCAATGGAAATCAGCAGGGAAATGATCCTGAAGCAAAGGGAAATAGACTGGCGAATGAAGTCGCTAAGGAGGCAGCTCTGAACCCTCAGCCCGCTACAATATATATATTTTGGTACATATGGTGCAGGAACCTGGGAGGAGACCTTTATTTAGCGCTAAGGAAGAGAGAGAGAGTTGAAGAACTGGGAGCTACACAGACAGTAGAGAGGTGCTGGATGTTACCTGATGGCCAGGAGATGCTAAATAACATGATGATGTGAGAAATTCTGGCTGTCTTACACCAGGGAATCACTGGGAGCGCAAGCAATGTGTGATTTGGTCTTAAGGAAATATGGATGCACAGGGATCTATACACTAGCCAAACAGATATGTGAGGGATGTATAACACGCAAGAAAATCAACAAGAAGGTATTGAGGAAACAAGTGCCAGGAGGGAGAGAACCTGGGCTAAGACCATTTCAGAGCATTCAGGTAGATTATACCAAATTACCCCGAGTGGGAAGACTGAGGTATATGCTGGTAATGGTTGATCACCGATCTGGATGGGTGGAGGCGTATCTTTAGTCACTGCCACTGCAAGTGGGGTGTCCAAGATAATACATGAACACATAATTCCTAGATACGGGATAGTGGAATGTATAGATTCTGATCAGGGAACTCATTTTACTTCCAGGGAACTCCTGGGAGTTCCACACCACTTGGCACCCACCTTCATCAGGAAAGGTGAGAGAATGAACCAGACACTCAAGAAGCAGTTATCTAAATTAGTAGTAGAAACCAGACTCCCTTGGACTAAGTGTTTACCTATAGCCCTTTTGCGGGTGCGAATGGCCCCAAGGAAAGATATGGGGCTGTCCCATTATGAGATATTTTTTGGTCTGCTCTATCTGGGAACGAAAGGGGAACTGCCAGCCCTGGAGACGAGTGATCTGTTCTTAAAGAAGTATATACTGGGCTTGTCCTCCTCTTTGTCCTTTCTTAGCAGACACGGATTACTGGCACAGACTCCGCCCCCTGAATTCGCCGTTCATCCCGTCCGACTGGGAGATTGGGTCCTAATTAAGTCATGGACAGAAACTAAATTGCAACCGGATTGGGAGGGACCGTACCAGGCGCTTTTGCCAACTGAAACAGCGATACACACGGCGGGGAAAGGCTTGACTCACTACACCAGGATTAAAGGACCGGTGGAATCCCTGGTTAAGAAAGAAGCCTGGACGGCCGGATCGACGGGAGAACCACAGAAACTCAGACTCAAAAGACTTTAAGTAACTGATTTTTATGCGGACGTGGGATAGTTTCTTTTTGATATCTATATATTGTATTGCATGTTAAATCTCTCGGTCCTTCAATACTATTTTAGGATGCTGGGGACGCTTAGGGTTACCATATTAGCTTTCTTAGTAATGGGATTTTGTCAAACGATGCTGTCATCTCCATATTTGTTATTAACGGTCCCTGAGTCTGAATATCCGCAAGTAATAGAGGTCGATGCTTGCAACCGAGTAAAATGGGCAGATGTAAAGTATCAGAGGGAGTATATTTCCTCCGAAATCCTTCTTAAGACCCAACCAGACACAGGGTATGGTTCGCAAAAACCACCACCTGGCATCACTATCCATAGAGCCCCCTTTCACACAGCCCTAGACTGTCCTGACAGAAAGTGCCATCCAATATATCTCACCATTAAAAATACCTCCTCTGAAGACTCCTTTCCCCGTAAAAATGGGTCTCGACTCCTTAGTAATAATTTAAAGATAGTAATGGCTGCCACTGGGAAGTGTTTTTAGGGCTGCTGTTTCCATAGTCGTAGGAAACGGAAAACGAGCCAAGCAACTTGATAGTAAGATACATCCTTTTGCTCCTCCCAACAACCCAAAGGTGGTAAAAATTATAGAGGTCAAGGACTTGAAGCAGACCACTGAAATAGAAACTGGATACAGGGATGCAAATGCCTGGGTTGAATGGGTAAAGTACACTGTTAAAACTCTGAATGAAAGCAATTGCTATGCATGTGCCTTCGGTAGGGTCAGTTACCTACATAGTCCCCTTTCCGCTCGGGTGGAACCGAAACAGGAAGGGCATGGAATGTATGATAGCCCTGTATCAGGATAAGACTGCATGGAATGATAGGAATTGTATATCCCTATCTCTAATGTTCCCTCCCTTGGAGAAGACAGATTTGAAAGCTCCGCCCCACATCCGGTTTTGACCATGGTCGGGAATCACACATTGTGTATAAGCCGACAGGGTACAAATCGGTCTAGAAACTTGAGGGAGCTGAGGTTATGTATAGAAACTCAGAATGACACTGAAACAGACAAAGGAGGGAACTACTCAGCATTCCGGGTTCCCCGAGCGGATCTCTGGTGGTACTGTGGAGGCAGAATATTGCGACCTACCCTACCTCCTGACTGGAGAGGGATATGTGCAATTGTACAATTGGCAATCCCATTCACCTTGGCATTTGAGAAGGAGAAGGTGGCAGTAACAAAGAATGAGAGGAGTAAAAGGTTGTTATTAGATCCTTACTTTGATAATAGGATTTATCTCGACTCTATAGGAGTAGCTAGAGGGCTCCCCGATGAGTTCAAGGCCCGCAACCAGATTGCAGCAGGTTTTCAATTGGCCCTATTTTGGTGGGTAACGGTCAACAAGAATGTGGGTTGGATAAACTAAATATTTTTTTACAACCAGCAAATTTTCTTCAGTTATACTAGAGATGCGGTCAAGGGTATTTGGGAGCAACTTGATGCAACCAGCAGAATGGCCTGGGAAACCAGACTGGCCTTAGATATGATCCTAGCCGAAAAAGGGGGTGTATGTGTGATGTTATGAGGGAGCTGTTGTACCTTTATTCCAAATAATACAGCACCTGATGGGTCAATCTCTCGTGCCTTGTGAGGATTGACCACTTTGGTGGAAGAATTGGCTGAGAATTCAGGAGTGGACAAATCACTCACGAGATGGCTGGAATCATGGTTTGGGAAGTGGAAAGGCGTGGTCGTCTCCATCCTCACCTCCCTGATAGTGGTAGCAGGGGTACTGACAGCAATTGGCTGTTGTATCATACCTTGTGTACGGGGGTTAACCCAGTGGCAAATTGAGACGGCCTTGGCAAAACAAATGCCTCGAAAAGGTAATCAGGCAGAGGGACCTAACCTCTTGAACAATGAGGGGATGGGTGACCTTCAGGAATTAGCCACTATAAATGAAGTCTCAGGAATGATGCTAAGGCGACATATGAGAAAAATGCGGAAGACAACAATTAGTAGCCAAAAAGAAAAGGGGGGATTGTAAGGTATAGGGTTAAAATTATATAGAATAAGGGAACAGGTGTTGCTTCTGCAAAAGTTTACATTATACAATTAGGCTGCGCATGCAATTACTAAACAGTGAGAAGCGAAAACAGGTAGAATTATCTGTGACTGATAGGGCAGAATGACCGTGTAGCAGGATGTACCAGTAACAGGAGAATAGTGTGCCAGTCTCAGGAGGGGAGTCGCCAACGGATGGAATTTAGTTCGGCAGGATGATTGCACGAAGACAGCAAACGATGCCAGGATAGTCACATATAAGGAATGAGATAAATAAGAGTAAGGGGCGACAGGCTTAGAGTAATGGGAGAAGTAAACAGAGGTGGAGAGAAGCTAGACAAAGGCAGAGTGAAGCTGGAGCTTGTGATAGGCTACACGCTACAGCAAAAGTAACCAATGAGGTGAAAGTGGAGGACCGAGAGACACAGCTGAACAGCATAAATCAGAATGTAACCCTCAGATCGGGGCGCTTACTCGTAAGGCACCCGTTCTTGCAAGTACGTATCAATAAAGTTCGCTGCTTCAGAATTTGACTCGGACTGAAATTTATCAATATGTGAGTTTTGTTTCTCACAGTGTGTTTTTTCCCCATTGCCCAGAGCTTTGTACATCGAGTCCCTTCGGACCCTGGCCATCTTTGATCTCTGTACAAAATGGAAGTTGGCCCAGGTGACTGCGACGGCACAAACCTGGGACCCTGGTGCTCTGAGGCAGCAGTGCTATCCACTGAGCCACCCAAAATATCGGGGGAATCGACGTTTCGGGCATAAACCCTTCATCTGGAATGTGATGAAGGATTCCTGATGAAGGGCTTATGCCTGAAATATCGATTCTCCCGCTCCTTGGATGCTGCCTGACCGGCTGTGCTTTTCCAGCACCACATTTTTAACTCTGACTCTCCATCATTGACACTGAGCACCGTCTCCTCCACGTTCATTTCTCGGCGACAAATCCCTAGATCGCACATCATTTTCTATTGGCTGCAACCACGAGATTGATAGACGCTTTGACCAATCGGAGCTGGATACAGACTAAGGCCCGCCCTGGGCTCATGCGGGGTCTCGAGGCGCGGCCATTTCACCGACTCTGCGCGAGCTCGCGGTTAGGAATTTGGAGAGTTTATTTTCAAATGTTTCCAGTGAAGGTAAGCAAACAGCTATGATACTAATCAGTAAACTGTTAATGTGCGGATACACTGAGGAGGAAAGTTTTTCTATCCAATTACCTGTCCAAATGATGTTGGCGCTCGGGGTTAACAGGACACCAGATCAGGATGAGATACATCCAAGGATTCTGATTGAAGTGAGAGGGGCACTGGCCACAACATTACAGTCTCCTCTGGACTGAGAGGAGGTGTCAGGAGACTGGAGGGTTATCAATATTACGGCTTTGTTTTGTAAAGGGTTTTAAGTGTAATCCAGCCATTTGTAGCTTTGTCGGTTGAACACTGGAAGTGAGGAAGTGTCTGGCAATGATTATTTGGTATAAAGCTAGCAGTCACGTGGAAAAAGGTGGGTGGGATAGGAAAGGTCAAGGGGTAGTTTTTTTTAGATTAGATTACAGTATGGAAACAGGCCCTTCGGCCCAACAAGTCCACACCGACCCGCCGAAGCGCAACCCACCCATACCCCTACATTTACCCCTATACCTAACACTACGGGCAATTTAGCATGGCCAATTCACCTGACCTGCACATCTTTGGACTGTGGGAGGAAACCGGAGCACCCGGAGGAAACCCACGCAGACACGGGGAGAACGTGCAAACTCCACACAGTCAGTCGCCTGAGGCGGGAATTGAACCCGGGGCTCTGGCGCTGTGAGGCAACAGTGCTAACCAATTTGCTGAAGTTTGTTTTTGATAAATTAATGGAAAGGGTCGATAAGGGCAATACTGCTAATATGATTCTGGAAATCCATGTGATATGCGTGGATTTCCAGAAGGTACCACACAGCAGATTTGTGTGAAATGTTATAGGTCATGGTAAAAGAAGCAGTGTAACAAGGATGCAACATTAACTGAGTGATAGGAAAGAGAAACATAGAGTCATTGAGATGTACAGCACGTAAACAGACCCTATGCATGAAAAAGGTCTCTTTTATATCTTTCCCCTCTCACTTATACCTACGTCCTCTAGTTCTGGACTACCCCCTCCACAGCGAAAAGACTTTGTCTATTTATCCTATCCATGCCCTTCATGATTTTATGAACCTCAATAAGGTCACCCCTCAGCCTCTGAAGTTCTGGGAAAACAGCCCTAGCCTACTCAACCTCTTCCTGTAGCTCAAGTCCTCCAACCCTGGCAACATCCTTGTAAATCTTTTCTGTACCCTTTCAAGTTTCACAACATCTTTCCAATAGGCAAGTGCTAACCACTGTGCCACCGTGGGCGGCACGGTGGCACAGTGGTTAGCACTGCTGCCTCACAGCGCCAGAGACCCGGGTTCAATTCCCGACTCAGGCGACTGACTGTGTGGAGTTTGCACGTTCTCCCCATGTCTGCGTGGGTTTCCTCCGGGTGCTCCGGTTTCCTCCTACAGTCCAAAGATGTGCAGGTCAGGTGAATTGGCCATGCTAAATTGCCCGTAGTGTTAGGTAATAAGGGGTAAATGTAGGGGTATGGGTGGGTTGCGCTTCGGCGGGTCGGTGTGGACTTGTTGGGCCGAAGGGCCTGTTTCCACACTGTAAGTAATCTAATCTACCAGAATTGCACACACTATTCCAACAGTGGCCTAACCAATGTGCAACATGACCTCCCAACTCCTGTACTCAATAGACATTTTTTCTAGCTAGAAGAAAGTTTCCTGAGTGGAGTTCCCAGGGATCAATATTGGGACTACCATGTTCCAGGGAGGACAAGGATGACAAGGTAAGGGACCCTTGCATGGTGAGTGAGGTGATGAATTTGGTCAAAAGGGGGAAAAAAAACCATACGTAAGGTTTAGGAAATTAAACCGGCCAGCATCTGTGAGGACTATAAAGAAAGCAGGAAAGTACACGAGCAGGGAGGAGAGCATGAAAGAGCCGTGAAATGACCTTGACAAGTAGAGTTAAAGGGAATCCCAAGGCAGACTATGCATACATTAAAAACCAAAAGCTGTCTAGGGAGAAGGTAGGACCATTCAAGGATAAAGGAGGGAACTTGTGCTTGGAGGCAGAGGATATGAGCACTTTGGATCGGTCTTTACCTAGGAGAAGGATATGGAGGAGAGTGAGATGAATGTGGAAAATGCTAATATACTCGGGCATTTTGAGATCAAGAAAGAAGAGGTGCTGTGTCTCTTAAGAGCTTTAAGATGGATATGTCCCCAGGCCCAATGATATCTACCCCAGGTTATTGAGAGAGGCAAGAAAGTAGATTGCTGGGGCCTTGACAAAGATCTTTGCATCCTTGCTGGCCACTGGAGAGATCCTGGATAACTGGCAAGCAGCTAATGTTGTTCCTCTGTTCAAGAATGAAAATCCAGGAAACTACAGACCGGTGAGTCTCTCATCAGTGGTTGGGAAGGTATTTAAGAGTGTTCTTAGGGATAGGATGTATGTGCAGTAGGAAAGTGTGGCCTAACTGGGGACAGTCCATATGGCTTTGTGTAGGATATGACAAAGGTGATCGATGAGGTAGACAGTATCCACTGTTCTACCATGGATTTTAATAAAGCTTTCAACAAAGTCCCTCATGGTAGGCTTATCCTGAAGATTATGATACATAGGATCCACAGTGACTTGGTCACTCACATTCAGAATTGGCTGGCCCTTAGAGGGCAGAGGGTAATGTTGGAAGGGTGTTTTTCTGGCTGGAGATCCATGGTTATTGGAGTTCCGCAGTGATCCAGACTGCGACCTGTGCTATTTTGTGATGTGGATAAATGGCTTGAATGAAAAAGTAGGTGGGTGGATTAGTATGTTTGCAGATGACACAAAAAATGGTAGAGTTGTAGGTAGTTAGTCGTTTGTCAAAAAATATTGGGATTTCGGTCAGTTGCATATATGGACAGAGAAATAGCAGATGGAGTTTAATCCAGGTAATTGCGAGAAGCTCTGCTTGGGAAATCAAATGTTAAGGAAAAATATAAGTTAATGGCAGGACTCTGAACATATCGATGTATAGAGGGATCTTGCAGTTCAAGTCGATAGCTTCTTGAAAGTGGCCATGAACGTAGACAGGGTGTTAAGAAGGTGTATGGTATCCTTACCTTTATTGGTCAGGGAATTGAGTACAAGACTCAGGATTGCATGTCGAACCTATATAAGATTTTAGTTAGGACACACTTAGAGTATTGAGTTCAATTCTGGTCACCACATGATGGGAAGAATGTGGAGGTTTTGGAGAGGGTGCAGAAGAGGTTTACCAGGATGCTGCCTAGATTAGAAGGTGTGCATGATAAGAGGCTTGAAAAACTTGGGTTGTTTTCTCTGGAGCAGCAGAGTACAATAGGAGACTTATTAGACATCCAGAACTGAGATGTGTGAGTTGGCAGTGAGAATCTTTTTCCCAGGGTCAAATGTCTAACACTAGGGGGCATGCATTTAATGTGAGAGGGGTTAAGTTCTAAGAAGATGTGAGGTGCAAGTCTTTTTTTAAAAAGTAGTAGGAGTCTGGAATGTGCTGCTGGTGGTAGTGGTGAAGGCAGATATGATAGGAGCTTTAAGATAAGCACATGAATATGCAAGGAATGGATGGATGGATATGGACTAAGGGAAGACAAAAGGGATTACTTTAATTTGTCATGTTTGGTACAATGTTGTGGGCCAAAGTGCCTGTTCCTGTGTTGTACTGTTCCAATTTCTATGCTCAAACTGTGTGAGACTTGGGAAGCCAATTTGCATGAGATGTCTCGTGCAGTTTAATGTATGTGACTTAATTGCAGCTGCTAATGTAGCACTGTTGCAGCACAGTGGTACTGCCTCTTTCACTTAACACAGAAAAGAACAAGATTGTTAATAGTAGGGCCCTGTGGATTGCTTTCAATTGGAGAGACATTGGGCTGCAAGTATATATTTCCTTGGAAGTGGTAGGCTGGCTAGTGAAGAAAACATTTTGCATGCTTGCCTTCATTGTTCAGCGCATTGAGTACAGAAGTTGGGACATCTTGGTACACTTGTACAAGACAATGGTAAGGTCACATGTGAAGTACTGCATACAAATAGGGTCATTCTACGATAGGAAAGATGCTATTAAATTGGAAGGTTGCAAATACATTTACCAGAATGGCACCGAAATAGAAGGTTTAAGCTATAAGGAGAAACTGGGTCTTTATACTTGGAACATTAGAGGTTGAGGGGTGATCCTTATTGATGTTTATAAAATATGAAGGGGCATTGATAAAGTGATAGCCAAAGTCTTTTCCCCAGGGTAGGGGAGACCAAAACAAGATACATAGATTTAAGGTGAGAGGGGAAAGATTTTAAAAGGGACCTGAGGGGGATATTTTTCTTACTGCCAGAGGAAGTGGTGGAAGTGGGTACAATTATAACATTTAAAAGTCATTTGGAAAGGGACATAGATCAGTGGCCAAATGGGACTACTTTACTTTAGAACCATAAAGTATTGGGGAATCAATAGTTAAAAGCTTCTGTTTTCTAAGTGCCCATTTAGCAATAGTAACTTGCCTCATAAGATGGCTAGTCACAGTGACCATGAGAATGAATTAAGGAATGTACGATTCTTGGCATATCCTTCTAGCTGTGCTTCCCCAGACAGAGAGGTCAGGCAGCATCCGAGTGGCAAGAGAGTCAACGTTTTGGGCAGGGCCCTCTTCAGGACTCCCACTTGACAATCTGAGAATAACCCCGACCTGATCTAAGTAAACGATGGATGGCTCTGGTTGAGGCACTGAATGCCTGCTCCTTCTCCTTGTTCATATCTACTATCAGTTGCCAGACCATGTGTAGATTTACAATGAAATGTCTGGATTATGGGGTGAGTGGTTAGTATTAATAATCTGAGGGAAAGTATCACCAACATTGAAGTCTTCACATTGAGTACAGATTAAAATCAGTTCATTATTGAAACAGAGTCATACAGCATAGAAAGAGACCTTTCAATCCATCAGTCCATTCTGAACATAATCCCAAACTAAACGAGTCCAACCTGCCTGATCATGGCTCTTTTCTCTCCAAATCTTTCCTATTCATGACTTGGAGGTGCCATTGTTGGACTGGGGTGGACAAAGTTAAAAATCACACAGGGTATTGTCCAACAGGTTTGTTTGGAAGCACTAGCTCCGAAAGCTGTGTTGTGTGGTTTTTAACTTTTTCCTATTCATGTATCTATTCAAACATCTTTTAAATGTTGTAATTGTACCTCTGCCTTTGAAATCTCTCTCCTCTCACCTTAAAAATGTGCCTCCAAGTTTTGAAATCCTCCATCCTAGGGAAAAGACAACTACCATTACCTCTATCTAAATCTCTCACTATCTTATAAAGTTCTATCAGATCACCTTTCAACCTTCTGCACTCCAGTGAAAAATAGTGTCAGCCTAACCAACCATTCTTCATAACTCAAACCTTCTATACCCACCAATAACTTGGTGAGTCTCTTCTGAGCCCTCTCCAGCTTGATAATATTCTTCCAATAACTGAGTGACCAGAACTCAACACAACACTCCAGAAGAGGATTCACCAATGTCCTGTTCAGCCTCAACAGACTTCCCAATTCCTATACTCAATGGACTGAGCAATGAAGGCAAGCGTGCCAAGTGTCTTTTTATCCACCTTGTCCATATATGATACAAATTTCAAAGAATTATATACCTGCATCCCTGGGCTGTTCTGTTCTATATACTTTCAAGTATTTCCTGATAACAAATTCAAATGCTGCACACAAGTTGATTGCTGCAGATTTTACAGCTTCAGTTTGTTCAAATGAAAATGTCGTAATGACAGTACAGCTAAACTTCCGTTCTGTTTCAGTCGAAGGTGTTCAGAAAGACCAGGAGATATTCCAGGTACAAAGTGAAATACCATGGGTGAACACTATCCCAATAAAGGAGAAGTTGCAAAGTTTCTCGACTGTTGATTGATGCATTGAGTTAACACTCATCTCTAAATTGAAAAGCTGTAGAAGATGAACTGCTTTCTTTTCCCAAACAAATTCCACATCTGGAAGCACAGTAGCAATGATTGGAGACCCAGGGACTGGGAAAATAATAAGACCATAAGACATAGGAGTGGAAGTAAGGTCATTCGGCCCATCGAGTGCACTCCGCCATTCAATCATGGCTGATGGGCATTTCAACTCCACTAATTTCAACTAATGGTGCAAAAAAAACTTTTTCTGATTTGGTAACTGGGAAAATATACTCTCAGATTGAATATTAGCTGTAGAATAAACCTGAAGAACCTGATGCTGGATCAGTATCCTCACTTTAGGAATGTTCTCAGCGAGGTCTGGAAAAACCCAGAGGATTTGCTGTTTATTTGCGATGGCTTGGATGAATTGAAGGAGAGATTTGATTTTTCTGAAAACTGGAGAAATGAAGAACTTCAGTTTGTGTGCACTGATCCTGAATGCTAGTGTGAAGTGTCTGACATTGTGTCCAGTTTAATCTAGCACCAGCTACTCCCAGGATGTTCAGTACAGGTGACCAGCTATTCCCCTACAGTCCACTTATTTGAAAAGGCTGAGATCATTGGCTGGGTTGAATTTCTGGGATCTATTGGTGATGCACAGAAGGAATATTTCAGCAAGTGCTTTGAATATCAGATGGTGGCAGCAGCTGTTTTTAAATACATAGTGGAGGAGATCCTTTACACTATGTGCCCCAACCCTTCAAACTGCTGGATCCTTGGTCTGTCACTGGGTCCCTCACGCAGAGCCAGGGAACAGCAGCAAGTTTCCAAGACCGTAACCCAACTCGATTCCTACTATATTTACAACACTCTGCAAAACCATTGCTGAGAAATTGAAAACCCCTGTGATGTGTTACTGAAGCTTGGTGAGACAACCTTCACAGGACTCTGTGCAGAAGATTGTGTTTAGCAATGGAGATTTCTTCCAGTATATTCTGCAACCCCCCACCCCCAGTTCCTGTCTGGATTCATGATGGAACTATGTAGAGAGATGATTCTGTCCGCACATAATCATCATTACACATTCCCACAAGTCACCAGCCAAGAGTTGAGAGCTGCACTCACACAATTCCTGACTGCAGAATGTCCTCAGGAGCTATCTCAGTGAGTAAGATGGTTGATTTGAGGTACCTTCCCATTTTGTCACTGTTATCTGTCTAGATACATCTTAAAAGACGCTATCCTGTCCGTGTCTACCACCTCAACTAGCAATGCATTCCAGGCACACACCACCCTCTGTTTAAAAAAAACTTTCTATGCAGATCCTCCCTAAACTTTACTCCTCTCACTTTGAACTCGTTACCCCTTGCAGTTGAGTCCCACATTCTAGGAAAAAAGCTTCTTGCTTTTCGCTGTTACATTCACTAGACGAGCAGCAATTACTGCAGTCCTTTTGTAACCTCTGGCTGATGTGTCAATTGGAGCATGAACACTAAATATTCAGTAAGAGGAAGCAAAGAGCAGCCATTGGACGATGATCTGTAAATGAGGGACCTTAGCTTGTCCCATAGTGTGGAATTAGGTTAGCTCACTGCATCAGTGACAGCAAACTCAGAGACTTCTCACTTGCTGCTGTGTAAAAAAAAAAGTGTTGGCAGTGGGTGCCTTTGTTGTGATCACCATCAATACTTTAATTAACTTGGAAGCTAAAATCATCTGGGATAAAGATTCTGGTTTAATAGACTATTTGGTATTCTCAATGTTGTGCAGAAATACACCAGCTCGGTCTCCTGAGTAAACCTACAGCAATGAACGTAAGAATTTCCAATAATCCACATGTTGTGTGTGAGTCTTCGCTCTAGGAGGGTCTCACAAAATATCAGGCCAACTGAAATGTAGATCCAGTTTAAGAGGGAATCAAGGTCAAAAGACTCTATTTCCCTGTAAACTCATGTTGTAACATTTAAGAATTTCTGTTGTGAGAAACATTCCTGAGAGATGGACTTTACAGCTGCCACAGAGAAAGAAAATCCATCTAGTCCATGCACAAGCTCACTTTGTCCTCCAGCCCAGGGGCTGGGACACAGCATGGGGGAAGGATATTGTGAACAGATGGAGATGCAGAGGGGTTTTTACATGCAGTGGGCTGTGTAATGGAGGAACTACCGAGGGGACCGTTCAGGGAAGTTGGAGCTACACAGGTGAGGGCAATTAAGCAGGGACCATGGAGAAGGAGGTGCTAAATTTGGAAGACTTCAAACTTTGGAAGGGGGTGCAAAATTGGAAGGAGGGACAGTTTCATGACTGAAAGACCGAAACATGGAACAAAATAAAAAGAGAGAAAGTGAAAGAAGAAAGGAAGAGAGTGGAATAGAACATAGACAAAGGTAGAAAGAAGAAAGGGAAAACCAGCTATTTAGATACAGAACTGGCTCAAAGAAGATTGAGGGTGGTGGTAGAGGGTTCTTTTCAGACTAGACCTATGACCAGCAGTGTGCCACATGGATCAGTGCTGGGTCCACTGTTTTTTGTCATTTATATAAATGATTTGGGTGTAAACATAAGAGGTGTGGATAGTAAGTTTGTAGATGATACCAAAATTGGATACTTCATAGACAGCAGAAAAGGTTATGTCAGAGTACAATTGGATCTTGATTAGGTGGGCCAATGGACTGAGGAATAGCAGACGGCTTTTAATTTTAAATAAATGTGAGATGCTGCATTTCGGAAAGGCAAATCAGAGCAGGACATATACACTGGATGGGAAGGTCCTGAGAAGTTTTGCTGAACAAAGAGACCTTGGAATGTAGGTTCACAGTTCCTTGAAAGTGGAGTCGCAGGTAGACAGGATAGTGACGGCATTTGGTATGTTTGTCTTTATTGGTAAGAACATTGAGTATCAGAGTTGGGAGGTCATATTGTGGCTTTACAGGACACTGGTTAGGCCACTTTTGAATTACTTGTGTAATTCTGGTCTCCCTGCTGTAGGAAAGATGTTGTAAATCTTTCCTGAACCCTTTCAAGTTGCACAAGGATGGTGTTAGTGTTGTAGGGTTTGAACTATAGGGAGTGGCTGAATACATTGGAGCTATTTTTCCTGGAGCATCAGAGGCTGAGGAATGACCTTATGGAGGTTTATAAAATCATGACGGACTTGGATAGGGTAAATAGACGTGGTCTTTTCACTGGGTTGGGGAATCCAAAACTAGAGGGAATAGGTTTAAGGTAATAGGGACCTAAGGGGCAAATTTTTAATGCAAAGGCTGGTGCATGTATGGAATGAGCTGCAAGACGAAATGGTGGTGGCTGGTACAATGACAGCATTTAAAAGGCATCTGGATAGGAAGGTTTAGAGTGATATGGGCCAAATACTGGCAAATGGGACCAGATTTATTTAAGATATCTGGTGGGCACGGATGTGTTTGACCAAAGAGTCTGTTTCTGTGCTGTACATCTTTATGACTCTAAGAGGCAAGAGAGAAAACAGAGAGAGAGTGATAATGTGACAGAAAGGAAAAATCAGAGAGGTACAACTAGGAGGCAGGGAGAGACATGGCGAGATTAAAGAGGTGATAGTCACCATTCCGGCTGATCTCAGATCTCGGTGGTTTCTCATACTCCCGCTCTCCCATTAGGGACAGTCCCTGCTCCAGTGGTTTTCTTCAGGATGGCTGATTTAGAGATGGGATTGAAACACTAACCACACACACACACACCCCTTGGTCAGTGTACATGGCGAAAGGGATAATGGCTGCCAGAACCTATCTGAAATAGCCCCAGGTTTGTCACTCAAAGTGCCTCTCTGCCCAAGTCCCAGTTCAACCAATCCCAGCTTTCTGTACCTGAGCCGCACAGCCGCAGTCATCTCTGTGGGATTAGAGGGGGCAGGGAAGAGTTGTGAGACAAACAGTAGATAAATAGTTTAATCCAGACTGCCTTTGTCTACTGCTGCTTTGCATTTTACAGTTTTAGAATGAAAACCATATGTATTTTAAAACTGATCAAATTCCTTTTGCCTTTGATCAATAGAAAAACCCAATGTAAAATCCTCAATTTGCGATTACCAGGAGTCAACCCAGGTCACCTACTTCTCATACAGCTTCACTCACCACAATACTAATTGGAAGCACACTAGCTTTCGGAGCGACGCTCCTTCATCAGGTGATAGTCCTGATCACCTGATGATCCAGGTAACTATCACCTGATGAAGGAGCGTCGCTCCGAAAGCTAGTGTGCTTCCAATTAAACCTGTTGGACTATAACCTGGTGTTGTGTGATTTTTAACTTTGTACACCCCAGTCCAAAACCGGCATCTCCAAATCACAATACTAATATTACTGTAGACTTCAACACACAACACAATGCCTAAACACACTTAAAAAGATCTTTATCCTGATAACTTAGACAGCGTGATCGACCAAAGTGATTTTTTTAATCATATACGAAGACATGGATTTTAAGGAGCATCTTAAATAGGAGAAAGTGAGGTGTAATCAGAAAAACTTTATCAATGTTCTGATTACACCTCAGGGAGAGGGAGTCCAGAAGTCGCTCTGGTTGTGTTGGATTCCCCAACCAATGCATCAGCTGTTTTGAGGAAAGAAATAAATGAGATCAGTGATTTGAATGGAAATAATGTAAATTATTGTTGAAAATAATCAGAAGACAATTTTTACAGGATATTATTTATTCTTTATAATAGAAACTTTTTTTCTCCCTTTTGTCCAGATAAATGGATCAAAGAAATCAGTAAAGAAGAATGGAGATGAGCCTGTGTTTGCATTTCCCCCTCTGGCCTGCAGTAAATGGTAACCCTTGCCTCAAGTCCTTTTTTTCATTTGCTTCACTCACTGACAATACAATTGCTTGCGATGAATGTATCTTTTATGCATATCTAATTCCTGTTTCGGTTTTGCTTTTATTGTTCAGCTTTCTACTAACTGTTGCTCGTTGCTGTCAGCGCTTTTACACTGCTTTGCTCCTCCATTCTCTTTTATTTTGCTCTTCAGATCAAGTCATCACTTGCCCATTACAAGAGGAATGTTATCATGATGCTATTCCTCCTTCTTCTTTCATTCCATCCTTTGTGGGCTCCTCATCCATTATCTGTGCATCTCATGTTGGCTGTCAGTTAGTTGGATTTATTCATCAATTGAATTATATTTATAACTGGATATTTCACTACACACATTAACTTATCTCTGAAGTTTTTCTGGGTCACCACATAAATAAATGTATTTGTGCAGCAACTAAGGTTCCGCAGCATATATGCAATTTTTATAAAGAGGTGATTAAGCATTGGAATTCAGAGAATAACCAGCATGAAAGAAATATAAAATGTACACCAACCAGAGAAGTATGAAGCTAGCAGATATGGCAAAGAGTAAAATCACAGATTGCTTTCTGCTCTCTATCTCTGGGTCATGCTCTATTTTTCTTTGACCCCTCAGTCCTTTATGCATCTTACTGGCTTCGAAGATCTGTCTGACAGTCAGAACATTGATAAAGAGAATAAATGTGAATGGGAAAAAAGGTGTTTAAAAAATGTTCAAAATATTTAAAATCTATCCACCGATGGTCATAAAAATAACCGGCCTGGTTGAGAGTACCATGGAACATTGTTACTGATCATTCCAGGTTTATATCGAAAGTAGTTGGGAATGTTCTTTAAAGAAAACAAAATGCCGATTATTGCTAGAACTCTCATTGCAGTTTTCTCTGTGCAATACTTAGTTTTCATCTGATGAAAACCAAATGGTGGCAAATCGATCAAAAGAAAAAGCAACAGTGAACCAGGCAGAACAATCAATGGTCAAGCAGCAAATGACAAAGAGAACACTACAAACAGGAGTGATGTCCAGGAAACACTGTGGATAATAATAATATGGAAATTGACAAAGTATAACATAAACAACAATGAACAGTAGATCAGACATTGACATGGCCACCAGATAGCGAATGGTGCATGTAGAAAAACTAGACTTGCCCCAAGTCAAGAATGCAATCACCACTAGACTAACTGTAAGAGAAAGGAAAAAAAAAGACAAAGTTACTGATGAAATATTCTCCATATCCAAGCCCAGACTGTAAATAATCCCACAAAGATAATTGTCATTCCATGTTATATGAAGTTTAAAGAATCTGAACTACAGCAGCAAACTCTCTCTAAATGAATCAATAGTACTTTAAAGGGCAGAGAAGAACATGAGCAGCAGATTGCTCATAGAAATATGGTCATGCTCTCAATTTGGTTTGGTGTTGGCACCGATTGATTCCATCTGCTTTGTCGGTTATTTAGATTAGCTGAAGTTTCCCATAAGGCCACAAAATCCACACAAAGACACCTGGGATCAATCAAGCAAACACCTGACACAAACATTGATTGAAAAATTTCTGTATTCAGTTTTGGAGCCTCCACAGCTCAGATTGTCTCCAGAATTGTATATCCATGCTTGAATGACAGTACAGGGCATTGAATCACTCCACAGTGTCTAGGAATGGATGTCCTCCACAATACTGTGATGATGATGCTCCTTGAACAAGATTAGGTTGTCCTTAGTTGTTTTTCAGAGGTTCCATTTTTGTCTGCGTTTATCTACTTGAAGAAGCTTTTAAGTTTAAAAAACACACTTGTACAATGAAAGAGGAATGGCCAGTTCTCCCTGCTTAGCTTTTATCTGGTTTGTTTTGGAGAAAGTGAGGACTGCAGATGCTGGAGATCAGAGCTGAAAAATGTGTTGCTGGAAAAGCGCAGCAGTTCAGGCAGCATCCAAGGAGCATGAGAATCGATGTTTCGGGCATAAGTTGAGTTGTGATAGTCTGTTAGGTTTTCAGATAGGTTAAGGTATTCTGTTAAACTTGTTAAGTTTCATGTGATATACTGTAAATAAATTGGTTTTAAACAAAACAGAAAGAGTTTTGACCAGCTGCATCACTTTGGGAATATCTACTGAAAACAACAAGAAAAGTTAGGGTCTGGGCTACCTTCTTGAAATGTTTTGATGGGGTCTGGCCTGGCCCATCACAGTATGGTTGAACAAATAATCGTGCATTGAGTCCCTCCCTCTTGCATTGGATTGAACACCCTGTCAATCTTAACGATGAAGGTACTCAGCAGTGAATCCAACCACCATGTCCCAGGTTGGATATCCACCACAATCAAAAGAACTTCATCATTTGATAAAGAATCCAGTAACGGTCCAAGACTGTACACTATGGCCCCCATTCAAATAAAATCTGAATCGATGCAGCATTGGCCATTACAGCTCTCCAGTTTAGAAATCAGACTCTTTTTCTGAGATTAAGTATAACTTCCTACCTATGTTCAGGCTCATGCTCCCAAGCTCCTCTCATAGGCGCTCTCCTTGTGAATAGGGATCCCCCCCCCCCTCCCCCCCCCCCCCCCCCCCAGATTCAGAGCTATCTGGAGCTAGGAATCCCTGTAGTTTAACCAGCATTTCCCATGGAGATCATCAGAATTGCTTCTGTGGTAGGATTATAGATACCCTACAGTGCAGAAAGAAGTCATTCAACCCATTGTGTCTACAGTGACCCTTCAAAAAGCATCTCACCTAGACCTTCTCACCAACCCAATGGATGTGTTTTTTATCATGGCTAACCCACCTGATCGGGATAGCATGACACTATTGGACAATTTAAAATGGCCACATCTTTGCATTATGGAGAAACCTCTGGAGAAATGGGGAGAATGTTCAAACTCCACACTGACATTCATCCAAGGTTGGAATGGAATCCAGGTCCCTGATGCAGTGAGGCAGCAGTGCTAACTACCTTGTCACTGTGCCACCATAAATCCTTATGGATTCAGGCCAATGCTACCGATTTGGGAAAACAATGCCTAATGGTATTATCATTAGACTGTTAATTCAGAGACCTTGGTAATTCTCTGGGGAGCTGGGTTCGACATTCACAATGGCAGATGGTGGAATTTCATTTCATTTAAAATCTGGACTTAAAAATCTAATGATGATGATGAAATGGCTGTCAATTGCCTGGGGGAAAAAAAAAAAGCTTCTTGTTCACGAATGTCCTTTAGGGAAGATAATCTATTATCCGTAACTGGTCTGGCCACTTGTGATTTCAGACATACGACAATCTGGTTGACTCTTACCTGCCCTCTGTGCAATTATGGATGGTTGTTAAGTGTTGGCCTAACCAGCAACACCCATATCTCTTCAATGAATAAAAGAAAATGGAACTCTCCATCCCCAGTACAGAAGTCTGCTTTCTTTTTAGACCATTCCTTGGGATTGGATATCGCAACACTGGATCTATTGCCACAAATATGCAATGATCACTCCAGAATTGATCCACTTTCAAAGATAAGGGAACCTCCACTTGATTCATGGTCGTACACTAGAGTGGAGAACACCAACACTTAATCCATTACCCAGCACAAACAACCAAGGCAATTGGATCTGTCTCCTGGTTTTGAGACCAGCAAGACTTGGGAAATTCATTAGACTCAGCAAAATAAGATATGACATGGACTATCCGCTAGGATTGCTGATGCCCCAAATTCAGCAAGACCTCAGCACAAAGCGGCCACTCTTTTACTTTGGACGTTCCACCTGCTGTATGCCATATGCACATTCCTCCAGACACTTCCCACCTGTTGGGTTCAAAGTTATCCTTCTGAAGATTTGGTAATAGTCATTTTTTAAAAACGTACAAGTGCAATGTGAGATTTAGTGGCTAGCCACCATTCATTGCCTATCTATATTCACCTTTTGTGATGGTGTTGGAGATCTGCCTTTTTGAAGACCTGTATTCTGAGTTGCAGGAAACATGCATGCTTTTGAAGGAGAGTTGCAGAACTTTTACACAGCAACAGTGATGGAATGACAATGTATTTCCAGGTCAGCCTGAACTCTGGCTTGAGAAGGAACTTGTATGTGATGACCCTTCTATGTATCTTTTGCTCACATTCTTCCAGGTGCTGAAGATCATGGGTTTGCTGTTAAAGCGACTTGGAGTGTAACATTTTTGCATCTTGGAGGTGGTATTAAATTTTGGTCAATGGTGAAGGGAGTGAGTACTAAATGTGATGATTGGCATGGCAATCAATCAGCTGTTTGTCCTACACAATGTGGAGCTTCATGAGTGTTGCAATCAGTGTTGCAATTGAGAGACACTCAACTAGATACGTGGAGAACATTCTATCCCACTCCTGAGCTATGCATTCTGGACGGTTGACATGGATTGGAGAGGTGGGTAGGGAGCTTGTCACAGTAATAAGAGTGTCTGACATACTTCTGTAGCCACAGTGCTTGTATGGCTAAACTAGGGCATTTTCTTGTCAACTGTTGGTCCAGGTTGTTAATAATATTGATTTTGTGATAGTCATGTCATAATGAGCCAATGGGAGATTGGTCGACCCTCTCTTTTTGAGATGGTCATTAACTGGTCGAATGTGAATGTTATTTGTCAATGATCAGCCCAAGCTAGATGTTATCTCCCTGTATATAGACACATATGTTTTCATTATCTCAGGAGTAATTTGTGCTGAACATTGTGCAATCATGAGCAAACATCTCTATTAATGAAATGATGATGAAGGGAAGGGCAGTAATGAGGAAGCTGCAGATTTTGGGGCCTAGAATATGACCCTGAGAAAGTCTTGAAGAGATGTATGATGGCTGAGATGATTGACCTCCAAGAGCCAAAACCACCTTCACCTGTAATCAGGATGACACCAAAGAGAGTTGTAATCTCACTGAGTCAACTTTTTTTTTCCAGAGATCCTTATTGTGGAGTATGTGTTTGTAATTTATATTTTTAAGAGCCAAACATTTCTTCTCAAGAATTAAATGTAACTGTATAAATAGGTGCAACTGATTGGGGAACAAATAATCAATCCTTCTGTAAATGTAAGTCAAACAATCCTGAGTTTGTCACAATTAAGAGTTAATTTATCGTGCGTTGGAAGGTCAGAGGCTGTGAGACAAAAACGAGAAATGTGTGATAGATTTTTGGCTCCCGCCAGAGTCGGAATATTTGTTATTATCGCGCAAAAAGAGAAATGCTCACAATTCTAGAAATTGGATATGTGAGCTGAGTTAGTGACATAGAGCACATAGATGGTAGCCAGAATCAAATCATTATACTAAAGACAAAATAACTATGCTTTTCTATATTTAACTTACCACATCCAAAAAGTGGTATGTATCTCTGACTCTTGAATTTGACTTGCAGAGAGCTGAGTAAAGCCCAAATGTGGGGCATGAAACTTTAAAAGAGTTTTCAATGCAAATATGGAAATGATATTTCCACCATTGGGAGAGACTACAACTGGAGAACATTAACATAGAATACTGACTCAGGGCTTGAACAACTTGGAATGGGAGAGGCTAGCTTGGTATATTAAAGCACCATGTTAACTGTTCTGTATTCTGTCCTGTTAATTCTATTAAATGCTCTCCAACTCAATTATTAACCATACTCATATTGTAGGTATTGAACTTAGTAATTCATTGAAACAAACATTTTTATTTCTTTTTTATTAAATTATAGATATTGCCTTACAATTGATTGATGCATGTTCTTCACCAAAATCTCTTCCTCACAAGGAGGACACACATCACAAAGTGAAGGGCAGCAATCTCTGGAATGTTAACAGTGAAAAATTATATATTACAGATATAAAAATTATTAATTCTAATCTAATCAGATACAGATGTGAAATTGTGTCAACATTTCCCGTTCAATATTCATCCTGATTCATATACAGATAATAAATTAGTGGAGACATGTCCCACAACTTGGCCTAATCTTGCTGGAAGATTAACCAACCCCAACTATTTCAGCAAACATAATATGTTTATGGGGCATTTGATCAAGTTAACATTGTTACTTTGCCATTTTCCTTTTATGAAAATCATCACATCAGTTCATCTCCAATGGGACATTATGTAAACCTAGCACGAAACACATTCAACCCACTGCAAAGATTTTCACAGTTGCATTCCATTGTGTAATTACACACTAAACTGACAGCTCCATGAGTGGACAGAACAGGAGTGTAATATAAATGAAGCACTGCATGGTTCAAATCCTCACGGTTCTAGATACCACTGTGGTCAGATTCATTTAGATTTCCAAAAGCAGTTAAATTCTATAGTCAGAGATACTCCTCCTTGCACAGGACCATTGGATTAAGTTGCTCTTCTCCAATTTATAACCTCCATTCAGCATAATTGTACTTTGAGAGAAGCCCACAGTAACACTTGGACACCGGAGTTAGTTGTTCCTCTTTGGCCAGGAACCCACACTCAGTAACATTCTAATTGAAAGATGCTGACTGAATCACATTGCCAGTGGAACAGAGTATTCTCTTCAGGCTATTGACCCACATGCAATAGAGTTCTACAATAAAAGGTATCACAGAAAAACAAAACTTGCAAGTGGAGTTATGGATGGTATCCTGTTAGTGCTCCACACTTACTACAATGCTGCACTGACAGAAACCACAGAAAAGCAAGAGTACTGGGTCAGAAGTTTCTATTCAAGCAATTACCCATACTCTGTATAAAACTACAAGGACAAATCCTCCCAACAACATTAGTCCACAGCAATCATGGGTCCAGCTTAAGGTTCGTGATCCCCGTTCAGTATAATTCTGTGATCAGTAATACCTTCACTCAGAGTAATTCCTGGAGATTCAGATCAACAGTACACAACTTTCCAGTAAAGCACTGGAAAATGCAGAGTGCCTGTGAGCTACTGAGAAAAAGTTCTCTTTTACCTCACTTGAGGAATTATACCACAGAGTTTGTTTGGAAATGTTAACTACATACATTGATATCACACATCAAGAAATCATACTGCTCCCAACCAATGTCCAGTAAGTCAATGGTTAAATATAACTGTCATGCACAGAAATGGGTCAGTGTTCAGGCAGCACCTGATATCAAGTGGTTCATCTGGGGAAGTAAAGCCTAAACTTGAAAGAATAAAAAAATCCAAGAGAGCCCATGATAGAATGCTAGTGCCCCAGAAGACTCAGTCTTTTGTATTGTACTAACGTCTGGTATCATGGCAGGAATAAACATTCTCAGAATCCTACACAGCCTTATCAGGTACCACATGGAATTTATTGGATATCTTGCCACCCAGCATTACATCAACTGCACTTTCCTTCAAGTGAACTATTTTGGAGTTGAAGAAATGGTACGTTATTGCATCAAAGAGTTTGATCCACTGGGTTACTCAGCAACTTAATATGACCTCCAGTAAACCACCTCGCCTGGAAACCGCAATCACTATTTGTACAGACATCCTGTGTTATAATCACTGCATTGCTGTCCTACACAAAGGCCATTATTCTATACCAGGTTGAAAGATTATTCATATTCTTTTTGTAGTTCTCTGCTGATGGTGACCCTGACATAGTATCCAATTTACTCAGTCCCTCAATCTGAACATCAGGCCAAATGGAGGGGACAATGACAGGACTGACTTTCACTGAGGGCCGTATGCTCTGGGTCATGATTGGAGCCTCAGAGCAGTACAACAGTATCAAATAACCTAAATCATGCAAACCAACTTGTCTTTCGTCAGCAAAAAAATCCTGTTTTACTAACCAAGCTCTACCTTTTTGGACCAGGTACAATAACATAGATTTCACAAAGTTGACGGAGTATTGCAGTGCACGGTGTAACACTACGGCTTCACAGTGAATTGGTCTGAAAATATATCCAGGAGATTTATCTCCAAAATGTCAGTGCCAACATAACAGGAAGGCTCAGACCATTCACGGACTCAGGAGGAGGGGAGAATCAAGTACGTCTCTTTTCAATTATCCCGCTGTTCAATCCAGCATGCGCTTCGAATACATCTGCAATCGGGGAAGAAACTGTTAGATCCAACGTTGGCACCTCATAAAGAATTAACTCCTTCACATTACGTGCTGCAATATGTGAAGACGTCGTTTCCATCCCCCTCCCCCCCCTCCTTTTGATGTGATAATGGAGAGGCTTGGCCGCGTGACGCTTCCACCGCGAGGAGAAAGCGATAACCTTCCGCCATTTGTCGACGTCTTTAATTGGTCACCCCACCATCGCCCCTAGTGTCTCACCCTCAGTCCTACTTCTTCACCCCTCCCCGGCCCCGAAATATACTGCCGGCTACTTCGAGATTCAACGCGGATGCGATTGGAGAGGTTTGGGTGTCGGCGGCGGGAATGATATTGGAAGCGTGGGGGGAGTGGGTGGCGGCGGTAGGCGCCAAAGTGTGAGGCGGCGCGGGCCGGAGGCGTCGAAAGAAAATCAGGAGGTGAGGACCTTCACCACCCCCCCACCACATATTCACTCAAAATCATTTCACTATCTCCCCAAAATCTCACCAACACACCCCAAACTTTCCCCAAATCACTCCAGTATCCCCAAACATTATCCCAATATCGCTCCAATACTCCCCCAAATCACTTCAATGTCCCCAATTTACCCAATACTCGCCCAAAGTTACACCAATCCTCTCCAGAATCATGCCAGTACTCACCCCAATATTTCACCAAATCGCTTAATACTCACCAAAACCATCACAATACTCCCTGGAATATACCCTAAATTGCCCCAATATTCCCCCCAAATTGCCTCAACACTTCAGATCACTCCAATATCCCCCAAATTGCCCCAATACTCTGCCAAAATCACGCCAATACCCCCCAAAAATCACCTCAATAGCCTCCAAATCATCCCAATACTCTCCCAAAATATCATCAATATCTTCAAATCACCCCAATATGCCCTCCAAATTATCCCAGTGCCCTCCAAAGTTACTCCATACTCAAATATCACCCCAATACCGCCCAAAATAACTCCAATATCCCCTAAAAATCACCCCAGTACCCCCAAAATAACTCCAATATCCCCAAAAAATAACTCCAATACCCCCACAACCCTCCCAATACCACACCCACGTCCATACTTCCTCCAGTACCTCCTCCATATCTACTCCCCAAACAAATATCACCCCTACCTCCTGTGCCTCACACTCTGCAAAACTACTTCCATTCCCACTTAGAAATGGGAAAGGTGGAAGGGAAGAGAGAGATGGAGAATGGGGGGGGGCGGGGGGGGGGGGGCGGGTGGAGGTGCAGTGGTGAATTTACAAAGAGAGAGTGTTGAAAGTTATTTACAGTAATGGGAAGGAGGTGTGAGAAGAATGGAAGAGGAGATTTGGGGAGGGAGAAGGATATGGGAGGTGATGTTGAGAAGTGGGAGATGGTAAAGGGGGGCAGAGAGGAATTGTAAGGACTGAAGGTGGGGAAGAAGGAATAAAAGGGGATAATTGAAAGCAAGAAGAATGGAGAATGTATATAAGTGTAAAATATTAATGTATTTTAGTTTCACTGAGTAACTTTGAAAGTTAAATGACTTGATTTATTCAATATTTTTATAATTGGCTAACATTTTACTTTTTATGAGATGTGTACTGCATTAATGTGATGATTGATTAGCTCAGTTGTCTAGATGATTAATGCAGTTCAGAATAAAGCCAATAGTGTAGGTTAAACTTGAGAAATTCAGTCAGCCACTTTTTAAAGGGGATTTAATATTAATCTCATTGGCCTGGGACTCACTGTGACATACGGGCCAAATGAAGCTTTCCTTCCCAAAAGGGCATTTGGTTAATATCTTGGATTTTTACGACAATCTTTAACTTTGTGAACCTTCACCATTTACCAGCATTTTATTTCCTATTTAATTTTTTAAGGACTGAATTAATATTCTCAAACTGTGAAATTTGATTTGAACCTTCAATTTTTGAATTCGTTGATCTGACAATTGAAACTTGTTTGATTTATTTTTGATTTCTTGCTTGCATAGTTAGTCCGAAGCTCTTGCCTTTTGTATTGGTCTTCTCCATCTTTCTCAATTCTCTTTTCTCTTCCCCCACCCCAATTGCCACATCTCCTCACCTCTAACTGCACCTTCTCAGTTTTCTTTCCTTATCTCTTAAGGTGCTAGTTCTTGGACAGCTAAATGGCTTGCCATGATTAATATTTGGTCCTCGCGATCTTAATATCGTCTACATCTGATACCCATAAAATTGCTGTCATTTTGTCTGCAATAGAAATCTGAGTGGAGGCCAGAGGCTTCTTGCTGCTAAAGGATGAACAATATCAAAAGAAGCTCTTTTGCTAAATGGTCACCATGTGCGTTGTATTTGGGCTCTTCCGTTGGTCAAGACTTTGACCTTTTTCTTATGTAGATTGTTATGTACACTAATCTTGTGGAAACCCCCAATATGTCATAAATGTGAGTTAAATAAGTGGATCAACAGAAAATATGATGAACAGACAGCTTTTCCCCGATGGCACTATGTTGAGGCAAGACCAACAACAGAGTAATGAGTGCGACCTGCAAACTTAAGCATCAAGCTCCAGGATAATTGTAGTTTTCCTAGTATGGTTTGAGATTACGTGGCTGATAGTACTAAAATTGATACATTCTGAGATGTCAGTTTTAATTGGATCATTTTTGGGATATAAATATATAAATAAAAACTGCTAAAGAACAATCTTAAAATTAATGTTGTTCATTGAGATGATGGTGGAAGACAAATGAGGTAAAAGTACTTTGACAATTATGCTGTGTAAGGTTGGGCTTTTGATGAAGTATGAAGAATTCAGAACTTGCTGCATTCCGAGTTGAGCTGTTCCAGTACAGCTGCTAAGGTGGGGTCTACCTGACATGGTGGAAACTTGCCCAAGAGTGTCTTGTACCAAAAAACAAAAAAAATTAGTTTAGCCAGTCACCACGCCATCAGTCTACTCTTGATCATTAGTAAAGTGATGGAAGATGTCATCGACTGTGCTATCAAGCAGCATCTGCTGGCTGGTTCAAACATTAGAAAGAGAGCTGAACTCCAGAGGTGAAGTGAGAGTAACAGTCCTTGACTCACAACAGCATTTGACCTAGTGTGGCATCCAGGAGTCCTAGCAAAGTGGAGTAAAAGGGAGTCAGGGTTGAAGTCATATTGAGCATAAAGGAAGATAGATGTCAGTTATCCAGGCTCCAGGACATCACTGCAAAAGTTCCTCATGAACTTTGGCCCAGTTATCATCAGCTGTTTCATCAATGACCATCCCTCTATCATGAAGTCAAAAATGGATATGTTTGCACAATTGGTGGGCAGCACGGTGGCACAGTGGTTAGCACTGCTGCCTCTCAGCGCCAGAGACCTGGGTTCAATTCTCACCTCAGGCGACTGAGTGGAGTTTGCACATTCTCCCCATGTCTGCGTGGGTTTCCTCCCACAGTTCAAAGATGTGCACAGGATTGTTCCCAATTGTCAAACTTACTGTTGTTTCGGGCATTCTTACCTGCATTTCATTTTACTTAATTCTATGAAATCGGTCATTTCTTTCACGATCACACCAGCTGGTAACATTTACATCACAACAGAACCGCTAACACTTCCATAGAGATTTTATAAAATGTGATTCACACCTGTCCAAGAAAGCAAATAAATTAATGATGAACATGGAACATTTTGAATACAGGTAAATAGGTGAGAATGCAAATTCGAGAATTTAGAGGACAACATGATCCATTATAAAGATTAAATCACATACTTTTTTAAAATCTGTGTCTTTTGATTGCAAATGTATTTTCAGCAATACTTTACTTGGTCTGTTTCCATTCAGTCCATCCTGGCCTGATGCTGATGTACCCACTTTTATCATGACAAATTAAATGAAGTTAATTTTGACTCATCAAGCATGCAGGTACAGCAGGCAGTTAAGAAAGCTAATAGCTTGCTGGCCTTCATAACGAAGGATTGAGTATAGAAGTAAATAGGTTCTTCTGCAGCTGTACAGGGCCCTGGTGAGACCGCACCTGGAATATTGTGTGCAGTTTTGGTCTCCAAATTTGAGGAAAGATATTCTGGCTATTGAGGGAGTGCAGCTTGGATTCACGAGGTCAATTCCCGGAATGGTGGGACTATCTTACTTGAAAGGTTGGAGCGACTGGGCTTGTATACCCTTGAGTTTAGAAGGCTAAGAGGGGATCTGATTGAGACGTATAAGATTATTAAAGGATTGGACACTCTGGAGGCAGGAAGCATGTTTCCGCTGATGGGTGAGTCCCGAACCAGAGGACACAGCTTAAAAATAATGGGTAGGCCATTTGGAAAAGAGTTGAAGAGAAACGTCTTCACCCAGAGAGTGGTGGGTGTGTGGAATGCTCTGCCCAGAAGACTGTGGAAGCCAAGTCTCTGGATACTTTCAAGAAAGAGTTGGATAGAGGATAGTGGAATCAAGGGTTTTGGGGATAAGGCAGGAACAGGATACTGATTGAGGATAATCAGCCATGATCATAATGAATGGTGGTGCTGGCTCGAAGGGCAGAATGGCGTACTCCTGCACCTATTGTCTATATTATGTTAGATGACAATAACTTATTCAAAGACATGAATTTTAAGGGGTATCTTAAACAGGAGAAGGACCTGTTTACTCGGAATTATGATACTGGCCAAAGGAAAGTGGAGGTAAAAGCAATGACTGCAGATGCTGGAAACCAGATTCTGGATCAGTGGTGCTGGAAGAGCACAGCAATTCAGGCAGCATCCGAAAAGCTTCGAAATCGACGTTTCGGGCAAAAGCCCTTCATCAGGAATAAAGGCAGAGAGCCTGAAGCGTGGAGAGATAAGCTAGAGGAGGGTGGGGGTGGGGATAGAGTATCATAGAGTACAATAGGTAAGTGGGGGAGGAGATGAAGGTAATAGGTCAGGGAGGAGAGGGTGGAGTGGATAGGTGGAAAAGGAGCTGGGCAGGTCGGACAAGTCAAGGGGATCGTGTTGCTGGAGGTTAGAAACTAGGATGAGGTGGGGGAAGGGGAAATGAGGAAGCTGTTGAAATCCACATTGATGCCCTGGGGTTGAAGTGTTCCGAGGCGGAAGATGAGGCGTTCATCTTCCATGCGTCTGGTGGTGAGGGAGCGGCGGTGGCGGAGGCCCAGCACCTCCATATCCTCGGCAGAGTGGGAGGGGAAAGTGGAGCCTCTCAACCTGCACCAGCCGTTACCTCATGGTTGTGGTGACGGCAGATCTATTTATTATAATCACAGAGGTTATTCTGTGGCAGGTTAAATGTATTAATTTCCCCTGTCTTTCCTGGATCTCACCACTATGTGTAGTGTACACAACGTTCTGATTCATTCAGCCAAAAACTGTTCTGTCTGGTTGACAGTTACCTCCTCCTTTGATCGATGTAATTGTCATCTGTTTCCAGAACGTGGATACACAGTATTGTGCCAAGAAAAATGCAGCTGTCGTCCTCTGAATAACATGCATTCTGGTCTATTTTTAAAAACATCCCCTTCTACTATAGATACGAACTGACAGGGGTAATTGCCAATTGTTTCTGTTATCCAAAGCAGAATTATTTTTCTGTGCCGGTTGGGTGGGATTTGACTGTTTTGATTGGGTTTTAATGCCCTTGGTTCCATACACTTTAATTCTGTCACTCAGTACTGACAGTGAGACATATTTTTGTGACAAGTCGGGCCCATCAGAGACTGAAGGGCCATAGCAAAGGAGAGAATCCCGGTGACCCAGAGGTGGAAAGCAGAAGAAAGTCTGTGATTTTACTTTTGTCGTTATCCGACACTTTCATCATTCTGTGGTCGGTGCAAGAATGATAGAATTCTTTTATTATAACATTCGGGGAACATACCTGAGACATTACAACAGTTCAGAATTTATATTTGCAATGGTTGGCGTTTCACTGGTGAATTTAAATTGCTGCATAAACACTCAGTTCAAATTCAGACTGCAAGTCAAAGAAATTATGAAGTATCCGGTCATATTAATTATCCAATTAATAAATAAACAAAATATCGGAGAGTAGTCTAGAGAACCCAGTATATACAACGCATGAATGAAAAATAACTCACGAAGGCTATTGCGAATAACTGGAACCCAAGCATTGATCTTTATACTACCCAATGTCATTACCTTCCACACCAAACAATACACGGTCTGTTTGCTATGAATTCTCAATTCAAGTCAGTATGTTATCCTGATCCCATTTGCTTTGATGTTGCAAACTAACCTTTTATGTGGGGCTTTGTCAAAAGATTTCTGAAAATCCAAGTACCCACGTCCACTAGATCTCCCTTACCTATTCTCTGAGATAATACCAACTTAACAGAATTATTTGAGGAAGTGACAAAGTTGATTGATGAGAGAAGGGCTGTAGATGTCATACGTGGACTTCAATAAGGCGTTTGATGAGGTTCCCCAAGGCAGGCTGATGGAGAAAGTGAAGTTGCATGGGATCCAGGGTGTACTAGCTAGATGGATAGGGAATTGGCTGGACAACAGGAGGCTGTGAGTAATAGTGGAAGGGAGTTTCTCAAAATGAAGAACTGTGACCAGTGGTGGAGTAGCAGTTAGTGAAGGGGACTGTCAGAGAATGCAGCAGAATATGGATAGATTGGAGAGTTGGGCAGAGAAATGGCAGATGGAGTTCAGTCTAGGCAAATGCGAGGTGATGCATTTTGGAAGACCCAGTTCTCAAGCAAACTATACAGTAAATTAGAATCACTACAGTGTAGAAACAAGCCATTTGGCCCAAGAAGTCCACACCAACCCAGTCCCCTACACCAATTAGTCTAGACTTCCCCTATCTAATGCACCTTGCTTACATATCCCCGAATACGATGGGTAATTTAGCAAGGTCAGTTCACCTAACCTGCACATCTTTGGACTTAAGCCCTGGGGAAATTGACATACGGAGAGATCTGCGTGGTCAGGCCCATATTTCCCTGAAGGTGGCAATGCAGGTCAATAGAGTGGTCAAGAAGGCATACGGCATGCTTTCCTACATCGGACGGGGTATCGAGTACAAGATTTGTCAGGTCATGTTACAGTTGTATAGGACTTTGGTTTGGCCACATTTGGAATACAGCATACAGTTTTGGTTGCTACATTACCAGAAGGATGTGGATGCTTTGGAGAGGGTGCAGAGGAGATTCACCAGGATGTTGCCTGGTATGGAGGGTGCTAGCTATTAAGAGAGGTTGAGTAGAATAAGATTATTTTCATTAAAAAGATGGAGTCTGAGGGGGGTATCCTGACTGAAGTCGACAAAACCATGAGAGGTATAAACAGGGTGGATAGCAAGAAGCTTTTTTTTACCAGGTTGGGGACTTAATTACTAGGGATCACAAGTTCAAGGTGAGATGGGAAAGGGTTAAGGGAAATATTCGTGGAAAGTTCTTGACGCAGGGAGGAGGTAGAGATGGACATGATGGCATCGTTTAAGATGTATCTAGACAACTACATGAATGGCCAGGGGACAGAGGGATACAGATCATTGGAAAATAGGCGACGGATTTTAATTGAGGATCCGGATCAGCAGAGGCTTGGAGGGCTGAAAGGCCTGTTCCTGTGCTGTAATTTTCTTTGTTCTTTTTTGTTAGTGTGGTTTTGTCAGAGGGACAAAATGCATCACAAGTGTGGTGAAATTTTTCGAGGAAGTGACCAGGTCTTTGGATGAGAGTAGAGCAATTGATGTAGTTTGTATGGATCTTAGCAAAGCCTTTGACAAGATTATATTCAATTCCCTACAGTATAGAAACAGGCCATGCAGGCCAACAAGTCCACACTCACCCTCCAAAGATTAACCCACCCAGACCCATTCCCCTACCTTTACCCCTGCCTAATACACCTATCTCTGTGGCCAATTTAGCTTGGCCAATTCACCTAACCTGCACACCTTTGAACTGTGGGAGGAAAACAAGCACCCAGAGGAAACCCGCACAGACACAGGGAGAATGTGTAAACTCCACACAGACATTCACCCAAGTCTGGAATCGAACCGAGGGCCCTGGTGCTGTGAGGCAGCAGTGCTAAGCACTGGGTCACTGAACTGTCCCAAAGCCACACATAGGAGATTGACAACTAAAGTAAAAACACATGAAATTCAGAATAAATTAGCAAATTGACTCAGTCAGAGGAAGCAGAGGCAAAGCTGAAAGAAGGTTGTTAGTGTAATTGGAGACTGGTATCCAGTGGGATCAATTTTGGATCTTTCATTGTTTGTGATATTCGTAAATGATAATAAAGTGTGAGTGTGTGTGTATGTCTGCATGTGTGTGTGTGTTCATGTATATGGGTGAATGTGTTGTTGGGGGGTGGCGGTGGTTGGGGATACTAAGTAAGTTTGTGATGACACAAATATTGACTGGGTGTTTGGCAGTGAGGAAAATATTCTTACGCGACAAACAAAAATAGGTAGATTGGTCAAACAGGCAGATCAACGGCAGATAAAATTTAATCCTGATAAACCCTGACGTGATACATTTTGCCAGAAGTTGTAAAACAAGGCAGTACTCAGTGAATGGGAGGACACCAGGCTGCATAAAGCAACCAGAAGATCTTAAGGTGCTTGTTAACAGATCTCTGAAAGTGGCAGGACTGGCTACGAGGGTAGTTAAGAAGGCGGACAGGATATGTGCCTTTACTAGTCAAGACATAGATTATAAGAGCAGGGAAGTGCTGTTGGACTTTGTTTAGGCCATAGTTGGACGATTGTGTGTCGTTCTGGTCACCGCAGCATGGGAAGGATGTGTTTGCATTGGAGGGAGTGCAAAGGAGGTTCAGCAGAATGTTGCTTCGGTGTAGCAATGTAGCTGTGAAGAGGGAGGCTGGATAAGCTCTGGTTGCTTCACGAAGAACAGAGATCGGAGTAGCTATGAAGACCATAGACAGGCTGAGTAGAAAGCAGTTGTTCCCCTTACTCAAAGGGCCTATAACAGGGTGGTATAATTTTAAGCTGAAAGGCAGGACGTTTAGAGGGGACCTAGAAGTTGGTAAGGGGCCTGAAATTGAAATCGGAAACCTCAGAAAAGTACTTGGAAGAACACTTGAAATGTCATAACATTCAAGGCTATGGGCCAAGTGCTGGAAAATGGGACTGATGTAGATTTAGTGTAATTTTGGTGGGATAAACATGATGATCCAAAGGGCCTCTTCTGTTCGATGTTATTCTGTCATTTGAAAATTCTGAGGATAAGGATCTGAATTTGTTCCTCTTTTTCTTTGTATTTGTTTTAAGAAAGTATTACCTAGTGAGTTATAGCAGTTGTTGTAGTCAGCATCAGCTTTTGGTTCTGTACCAGAGTGCTCATTCACAGATGGAATTTCCTAAATGGGTTGCAAAACTGAATTAACAAGAAAAGCAGTGGGATAACAGTATTTATTAAAACAGCTTTCAAGGTGTTCTACAATGTGAGGTATTGATTGGCTGACTAGCCTCAGCAAAATGAAGGTCATCACTGAAAGGAATATTGAAAGATATTTCAATATTGCTGGGACTGATAGTGGGTGAAATCATGCAAGTCTTGGTGTTTGAATACAAGTTGGAATTAGCATTTGAGACCTAATAGGATCAGATTAATCTAGTCTTTGGAGTATTGAAGTACAAACATAAATCTCAATGATATTTGTACCTGCTGTCATTCAATGATTTTAAAAATAATGAGATACCAGACAAGATAAAATAGTCTCTGAAACTGTCTCTTTTTCAATTTTGAGATAATTCTCCAATTCTGAGACATTGCCAGCAGCAGGAAGGGAGAGGTTATTTCACAAACAACAACATGTACTTTCCAAGGCTAATTATCTTGAAAGTATGCTACGTCTTCCTTCACATTGTTAGTGTGCCTGATAAATCTTGTAACAACTTAAGTTATATAAATCTCTACATTTCCACTGTACGCCTGATATGCCAGATGACAGTGTGCTCACTAACTGAGTTTAAAGTGAATAGTTTGTCAGATTGGAGGCTCCTCAGTAATATGCAGTATTGTGGGTTTCTCTATGCTGTACAGAATGTGTATACACTGAGGCCACATTGATGGAATTTAGCTGAGCACTGACCCTATCTGGTCAAGAAAGTGTTCAGCAAGACGGTCTTTCCCTGTAGTAGTTTAAAGCCTGCTATTTCTCAGATGGGTTTTGTAATGACCCACTTCTCAGTGACACCTGGTGTTTCCCATTCCTTGATGGAAAGAGATGTTGTTAGTGGATCTTGCTCAGGCAGCTTGCTCCAAATGGGAGCCCAGGTACAATATTAGCAAAAGGTGAGTTTAGCAAGTCATTATGGAGTGATAACTGATGGTGAGCACGGATGGCATTGACTATCTGTGTATTTTCATCAATCAGTGGATCTGTGGAGACACAGTATTTGTGAGGACAGCTCACTGGGAGCGGTGTTAAGCACAGGGTTCCATTTATGATGTGTATTGTTGAATTATTTGTTTGTCAAAAAGACGTGTGAGTTATGCTATTTGTAGAAAGAGGCATAGTGCTGTAGTGCACAGTTTAACAGGACAAACACTGAGATCTGGAGTGTTGTGGTAGCAGCTGTCCCACAGAGGATCAAACAACTTTGTCAAACAGGACGTTTCCCATCTTGCCCTTTGTTGCTGTTATCCTTTGATGTTCCCCAAACGATAATGGTCTATGTGAAGATACTCCCATGTACATTTGCTTGGGATTGTTATTTCATTTTAGGCTATTAATTTGCGTAAGTATTTATTATTGCTATTATTATTTTGTTGGCACTGACATTTTACAGATAAGTGCCCGGATATATTTTTAGACCAATTCACTGTGAGGCCATAGTGTTACACCTTGATGCAGTACTCCATCAACTTTGTGAAATCTCTGTTATTGGACCTGGTCCAGAGGCCTCACCACTGTGGAAATTGGTTGGTCCAAAAGGATTTTTCACAGATGAAAGCCAAGTTGGTTTATGGTGACTGACGTGTGATTTAGGATATTTGATATTTTTGTGCTGCTCCAAGGCTCCAATTAGGATCAAGAACATTTGGCCTGACACAGTGAAAGTCGGTGCTGCTATTGTGTATTCCTGATGAAGAGCTAATGCTCAAAATGTTGATTCTCCTGCTCCTCGGAGGCTGCCTGACCTGTGCTTTTCCAGCACCACACTCTTTAATTTTAATCTCCAGCATCTGCAGTGCTTTCTCTCTGTTGTGCCCTCCAGTTGAACTGAAATTCAACATTGAGAGACTCGTGAGTTGGAAACTGTAAATGGATCATCAGTTGATTCATAGTCCATCAGCAGCACACTGCTAAAAGAATATGAATCATCTGTCAACTGTGATTTACAAGATGCTCTTTGCATCATGGTGTGGGACATCATTGCACCGATTGTCACATGGGATGTCTGTCCAAGCAGTGATGGTGATTCACACCACAGAGGCAGATTTATATAGATATATAAATTCCACCTGTTATAATTGCTGTAGTACAAGTCAGTTCAAGATCTTGCTGGGCAATTTTAGCCAATTTACTTCTTAGAATTTTTATTGCATCTTCCTTGCATTCTGGGTGGTTGAAAAGGAGGTGAGTGGGAATGACTGCTCGCCTGTGTTCACTTTATGGGTAGTTGTTCATGACTCGAACCTTTGCTGGTTGGGGATGGCTATTCAGGGAACTGACCTCACATAGGGCAGTTTAGTATGTTCAGCTCCTGTTTGGATGACAGTTCTGAGGTAGGGCCACTTAAATTGAAATATCACCTCTGATTTCTCTCCACCAATGCTGCCAGACCTGCTGAGCTTTTCCAGCAACTTTTGTTTTTGTTTTTGATTTACAACATCCGCAGTTCTTTCAGTTTTTATTTGTCATTTTTCATGTTGTTTGAATCACTGTGTGAAATTGAGGTGATTTATTGAAGATCACACTTAGGTGCTGAATAACCCCAGACTACTTTGTGGTCATTGATGGTTGGAAAGTATATCAGGGTGGGAGTAAGGTAGTATTGAAGGGACTTGTTGTTGCCAGCTAACAATTGAAAGTTTATAAATGTTTGCAGTAACAACAACACTGAGCTGAACATTCCCCCAGTACATTGTATATGTCAGGGCAGCTGCTGGCACAGCATGTTTTACATCAAGGGAATAATGCAGTGGATCAGACTTTTTGATGGAATAACAACCTGTTACTTCAATTCCAAAAAAGTTCACTCGAAGAAAATGCTGTTGATGCTTGTGCAATGGCATGGGGTGTTCAGCAGAGGGTATCATTGTAAACACAAGAGAGAGAGAAAGAGGGAATTAATCCCCAAAACAAAAGACACTCCATTGGACAGAGACACAGACACAGAGATTACTCACAAATATACAACACACTGATACATTCTCAGTCTGAAGCAAACCTCATGGGAGAGAGGGAATGTGAGGAACCATCAAGAGAGCTGGGACTAACTGGAATATGAGTATCACCACTTCAGTCTGTCCATGTCTTAACTTCTGTTTGTCCCTGTCTGACGTTTCCTCTTCTCTCTCTCTCTGTCCTTTTGTCTGCCTCCCTCTTTCTATCTCCCTCTCACTGTCCTTCTCTTTCTCTCTGTCTCCATCTTTCTCTTTCTCTCTCTCTCTTCCCTATCTCTCCCTCTGCCCTTCTCTCTCTCTCTCTCCCTCTCTGAGATTCTCTAGCACTTTCTGTCTCTGTTCTTCGCTTGCTCTCCTCCTCGATCTCTCTATTCTCTGTCTGTTCTTGTTTCTTCATCCCCACTCTTCCTCTCTTCTCTCTGTCACTTACTCCCTCTGTCTCTTTCTCTCTCATTCTCTCTCACCGTGTCTTTTTCTCTTAGATCTGAAAGTGCCCACACAATATTGCATCCCCCTATTCTGTTCCCAGTTTACTCCCCTCCCAAATGTTTGCCCTTTCCCAATTATTTTGCCCTCCCAAATATACTCCTCACCAAATGTGTACCCTCACAAATATTTTGCTGTCCCCCATATCATGCTGAGCCCCACTCCCTAGCGCAGAGATTAATGAGTTTGTCTGGACTAACTGGCCTGTAACTGACTGCTTTTGTGCACAGCAAGATCCCAGTCCCAGAATTATGGAAGCTTCACATCACATAGATAATCCTTTCAGCCCATCGTGCCTCCCTACCACCACAACCACCAACAATCCCCCATCCTCCCCCCCACACCCCACATTAAATGATCCTGGTGCTGTCCAGCTACTCAGGCCTTGCCCCGAATGGCATTATTACTCCCCTACCTGGGGAGACCGCTCTTCCGCCCTGTCTCATACTCTGTCTCTTTGTCCTCTCACCCCTCCATCTCTCTCTCTCCGACAACAGCCCCTTCCCCCCTCAAGCCCCATCAAACACTCCCCCTGTCCCTGGTTCTCTCTCACCACCTCCTTCCTTCCCATTCCTCCGCTCAAGAACTCAGGGGCATGGCTACTCCACCTCCCCTCGCAGACTCACAACCCCTGGGCTGAAGGACATGGTGAGTATGTTCAGAGACTAACTGGTCTTTTGACTGCTGTAATGCACAGCAAGATTCCATTCTGCAGCCAACCAATCACACACTCATCCCTCCACCCCCTGGCCCGGTTTGGACAACAGTGAGGGTAAAACCTGGGAGAGACAGGGGACATGTGTATCCTACTGCATTAACTGTACAGCAATTTGTGGCACTAAGTCCAAATCTTCCCAATCCCCCTTCCCTGCCACTGGGACAGAGCAGAGGGCCCAGGGAGAAAGAGGGAGAAAAAATGCATTGAGAGAAAAAGAGAAGAACCAACAGACAGAGAATGAGATAGTGACAGTCAGAGGGAGGGAAGGAGAGAAAGAGAGTTCAAGGGAGGAAGAGATCGCAAGTGAAAATCCCAAGGACAGAAACAAGATGTCAGGCTAATAAAAGCAAGTATATTATCTCCATTCTTTATCTACCTTCAGAGACTGGTGTACATTCACCCCAAATCTCTCTAATTGTCAATGCTTCCCAGGGTCCTTTTGTTCATCGTGTATTTCCTTGTCTTGTTTGTCCTGCCCATGTGCATTACATGACCTCACCTCATTACTGCTGTTTCCTCGACATGAAGGATTACTTTCTGTTTAGAGATTTATTGTTAAGTTTCCCCATTTTAACATGAAATTCAGTGGCACTGCTATTACTGAGTCCTCTTTATCCATATTTTCTGGGAGTGAGGGACAACTGGGGGGATATATGGGCCAAACACAGGCAAATGGAACTATTTAACGGTGAAAACTGAGTGGCATCGTCCAATTAGGCCGAAAAGCCTGTTTCCATGCTGTAGACCTCTAGGATTCCATAAAACCTTCACAATCACAGCTCCATCTCCCTCTGCTTGACAGTGACTATCACCCACACCCCAACGCTCACCAGCTGCTACTGAAATTTTCCACTGAACATAGTAAAGTACTTCTTTCTAACAACTGGTAGCAGGACAGACATGGTCTAGGTTGTTTTTGCTGATTATTACATCACTTCACTCCTAAATGTTGATTGCCCTTTAAACACCACCTCAAAGACGTGCTTCAAATGGCAAGGACGGAGAACAGATTCTGACTGGGGAGCATCAGATTCGCAGCAGCAACACTAGGGACCAAATTCGTCAATTCGTGAGGAGATGGTCAACCAGACTAGACCTGAAACTCGCCTGAAGGGAACCAGTAAGAGTGAACAACTTACTTGTGTCCCACTCCTCCAATAGATGGAGCCCAGAAAGAGAGAGAAGAGCAGTCTGGCAGACAAAGGGATGAATAATTGTGAGGCAGGGAGAAAGACAAGCTTACCATGGAGCTACAGGTGAAAATGGAGTTGGCTGTGCCTGAAGCAGCCCGTGTCATGACCAGGGCCTGGGTTGTGGAGGGTCGATGCGAAGTCAGTGGGCCAAATGGTCTCTCTCTGCAGTGTAGGGATTCTATGATCTTTGCTGAAAATGTGTTGTTGGAAAAGCGCAGCACGTCAGGCAGCATCCAAGGAGCAGGAGAATCGACGTTTCGGGCATAAGCCCTTCTTCAGGAAGCCGGGCTTATGCCCGAAACGTCGATTCTCCTGCTCCTTGGATGCTGCCTTACCTGCTTCGCTTTTCCAGCAACACATTTTCGGCTCTGATCTCCAGCATCTGCAGTCCTCACTTTCTCCTTCTATGATCTTTGACAAGTTCAGTGACGATCACAGATAAGTACCTAATGCAATTAATCATTAAAGCAAACATGAAAAGTTAGAGCTACACAAACCCAAACTACACAATTGAGCTAAATGTTGAACTGGGAACTGAACTGAACTGCATTGCCAAAGAATTCATCAATCTTGGAGAGTTGGCACAGGAAGATTACCAGGAGGGTACCAGAGCTGGAGAACTGTATTTAATTTGTTGGGCCGGCATTTTCCATCCCCAATTGCCTAGAAGGTAGTTAAAGGTCAAGCACATTGCTGTGGGTCTGGAGTCACATGTAAGCCAGACCAGATCAAATGGCAAATTTCCTTACCTAAAGCACATTAGTGTATCAGACTATGGTCACAACAATGTTCTAATGGGGAAGACTCCTTCCTTTTCCCCTTAAATTGAATTCAATTCCCACCATCTGCCACTGTAGGATTCAAACTCATGTCCCCAGAACATTGACTCGATTTTTTCTGCCCTTGCCCAGTCCCTTCCCACTTCCACCTGTGATTCCTCTGGCACCTTACTTTGGTTCTGGATGTTGCCAGGTTTATAGTGTTGTCAATCACAGGGACCCTGTTTCCAAAACTCATTCAACTTCCAGGACAGAATAATCATCTCACTCCTTGTGCTCCTCATGTTGTGGCTCAGACTGGGAACACTTCACAGTTCCCATCTTCATATCCCGCAGTTTGACCTACACAGCTGTCCCACAGCGACAAATCACCTTTGGGTGTAGAAGGTTGGACTGGGCAAGGAATGGGAATTTTAATCAGTCACTAAGTTAGCTTGGAAATATCTGCTGCACATTATATTCCATCAGCTAATTCCTTCCTCAGTCAGTGAAGTTGCTCGTATCTTTGGTCGTCCCCACAGCTTTCTCTCCCACCCACTGTAGGTCTTTTCAGTGAACCTGGAAACATTACATTTGTTCCCTTCAGCTACTCATTGCTATCAATTGAAAGTGTCTGTGTCTTTAGCAGTGACCCTTCAGGCAGTCCCACTTGCTACTAACTCGGAGAAAGTGAGGACTGCAGATGCTGGAGACCAGAGTTGAAAAGTGTGGTGCTGGATAGAGAAGGCCAAGGGCCTGCATGTCCTTGGCGGAGTGGGAGGGGGAGTTAAAGTGTTCAGTCACGGGGTGGTTGGGTTGGTTGGTGCGGGTGTCCCAGAGGTTCCACAAGTAGGCGGCCTGTGTCCCCAATGTAGAGGAGACCACATCGGGTGCAGCAGATACAGTAAATGGTGTGTGGAGGTGCAGGTGAATTTTCAACAGATATGGAAGGATCCATTGGCGCCTTGGAGGGAGGTGTGGGCGCAAGTTTTGCACTTCTTGTGGTTGCAGGGGAAGGTGCCGGGAGTGGAGGTTGGGCTGGTGGTGGATGTGGACCTGACGAGGGAGTCGCAGAGGGAGTGGTCTCTCCGGACTGTTGATAGGGGTGGGGAGGGAAATATATCCCTGGTGGTGCGGTCTGTTTGGAGGTGGCGGAAATGACGGAGGATGATACGATGTATCCGGAGGTTGGTGGGGTGGAAGGTGAGGATCAGTGGGGTTCTGTCCTGGTGGCAATTGGAGGGGCAGGGTTCAAGGGCGCAGGTGCGGGAAGTGGAGGAGATGCGGTGGAGAGCATCATCGACTACATCGGAGGGGAAATTGCGGTCTTTGAAGAAGGAGGCCATTTGGGCTCTTCGGTAGTGGAATTGGTCCTCTTGGGAGCAAATCCGGCGGAGGTGAAGGAATTGGAATATGAGATGGCGTTTTTACAGGGGGCAGGGTGGGAGGAGGTGTAATCTAGGTAGCTGTGGGAGTCGGTCGGTCGGTTTGTAGTAAATGTCTGTGTTGAGTCGGTCGCCCGAGATAGAAATGGAAAGGTCTAGGAAGGGGAGGGAGGGGTCTGAGACGGTCCAGGTAAATTTGAAGCTGGGGTGGTACTAGCTCACCAAGCTGGAAATGATCTTGTTTACTGCCCACCAGCTAGTCCTCCACCCTCCAGGACACAGCAAACACCGTGACATTCATGGTACAGTCTCTCTTAACATCGCAATGGTGTCATGAACCTACAGAAAGCAGAGATGAGGGAGGGAGGCAGAGAAATGAGATGCAAAGAGAGAGAGAGACAGGAGAGAAATGGTGAGACAGAAGAGGAGAGACAGACACACTGTCTATGCCTATGAGGGAGAGAGAGCTGTGAGCGCTCACTGGGCTGAATACATCCCTAAATGATGAAACAAAATTCAGAGACAGATCTATAGTCAATGACAGTGTGGGGATGGCATTTCAAACCCATGGCCAAAGGAACAGTGATGGGAACAATGTCGAGGTGAGTTCTTCCTCTGTGCCTAACACCATTCTGTCTCTGTCCTGGGAGTGTTTGATGAGGATGGAGTGGAGGGAGATTTACTCTTATCAATCCCAGGATTGTTCCTGTCCTGGATGTATACAGATGGCATTACATGTGGTATTACAGAGGCAACATTTCTCTTTGTATAGCTTCTGCTGTCATTGCCCTGTCAATTTTGTTGGGAGACGGATAAAATGGAGATGTCTGAGTCCTTGAAGTATGAAGCAAGCTCCATTAAACAATCCCTGGATGTTAGACTAACACGGGACATTCGAACACATAGGTCAGCTTCCGTCATTTGTATAGAAACCACCGTGAACCCCTCGATTAGATTCCGGTCTGAAACTCACTCCCGCATATTCTTTATACAAACCACCCCGAGACCCTCAATTAGATGTGAACATCATTGCAGTGTTCTGATTTCTGTTCATTAAACAGCCATAATCATTCTCACTCAGTCCCATTTAGTTCCCATTTCTACAAGTAGATTCTATCTCATTTGTTTTCTTTTTGACTGTTTTCATTTCTATCTGCATCCAAATGACATCCAGTGTCACTATTTCCGGTGTTAGTGTCTATAGTTAAAACATCTGACATCGCAATGTCCAGCATTACACTGTCCAGTGTCACAGTCTGATCTCACAGTATTTAGTGATAGTGTCCAGAGTGACAGTGTTGTAACCAGAGTGATAGTGTCATACAGGGAGTGACAATGTCCAGAGTTATTGTGCCTGGAGGTACGGTGTCCGGAATGACACAGGAAAATGAAGCTGAACCAAAACCAACCTCCCGATCACTGGATTTGCAACACAGTGACATTCAACCATTCAATGATCCTCAAAATCGTTCAATTGTTCCTCACCAGAATTTACAAATAACAGATCTTGGATATCAAGTTTATAACTTAATAAATTGTTCATTTCTGATTATGTCACTTTAGCAGAACACAGATGATCATAAACCCATGCACCCCCCCCCCCCCAATTCGCAGACAGTTAAGAGATAAACTTGTTCAAAAATTTTAATTTGCCAGTTGATAACAGTTTCAATGATAAATAGTAGGCCATCATGAAATCCTTTGATGCTGGGTTGTATTACAGGCACAAGAACTGTACACCATGTTTGAACTTAAAGTCACTAGTCAATGTGAACAAATTCTGCAGACCTGTGGAGACTAACACTCATTCCCGAAGACTCACATTCTCATCTCTGACCTTTTGACAAGTTAACAACTGGGGAAATAACTGGACAAAGTCAAACCAAAAAGAAGACTAGACCAGTCCAGCAGCTTCCAAAGAAGCACTTCCACCAAGCCCAAAATCCAGTCAGAGCGAGGTCACTCATGGTTTTTGCTTTCTTTCTCACCATTCTCTGTGGTTACCTGCCTGGCAGCATTCCTCTTACTGACTGACCCATTCAATATCCATCCAGCTGTCAGTCCCTGAGTAGAACTACATCTCGGTGCTGAAGCATATGCTGTGTTCAGAGAGCAGTAATTCACCTGAATTACCTTTCCTGGCCAGATCCGAACAGTCTTTTGTCTCTCCAGTTTTTTTTAAAGAACAACGAGCCACTGTTCAAAGTTCCATTCTCAATTTGGACTCCGTTCCAAACCAAAATGAGAAAAATAAAAAAAATAGTGATGGTCACAACACTGGTCTTGCAGTGTCCAGCTGTACATGCCCACTCGTGCAGTGTTCCAGTAATGCAGTGCCCACTCGTGCAGTGTTGACTATTATTGGTGGATGTGTCCCTGTGAGACTGGGCACAAACAACCCCATTGACCTGTGGCCAACCACTTCAACACAATGACACTTCCTGCACCACCAAATCCAAGCTATCCGACGACTGGAGGAAGAACACCTCATCTTCTGCCTTGGGACACTCAACCACATGGCATCAACATTGACGTCACTAGTTTCCAAATCTCTCCTCTCCCCCCAACTCATCCTAGATCCAACCCTCCAAGTCGGCTCTCCCCTCTTGACCTGTCCATCTTCCTTCCTAACTATATGTTCGACCTTCCCCACCGACCAATCACAATCACACCCCCAACTGGATTTACTGAGCACCTTCCCAGCTACGTTCCCCAAAAGCCCCACCCTCACTCTATTTATCTCTCAACCCCCTTACTCCCCCACATTCCTGATGAAGGGCTTATACCTGAAACATCGGTTCTCTCCTGCTCCTTGGGTGCTGCCTGACCTGCTGTGCTTTTCCAGCACCACACATTTTGACTCTCACAGTAACTAATGTTACAGTGCTAAATCTCACAGTGCCCAGTGTTACAGTGGATAGTATTAAGGTATCCAATCTCCACAGTGCCCAACACTATAGTGCCCAGCCTCACACTGCCTAGTGCTACAGTGGCCATGTTACAGCATGCAGTTTCACAATGCCTGGCCTCCACAGCAGCCAGTGTTATAGTATACAGTCTCACAGTGCCCAGTTTCACAGTGCCAAGTCTCTGTGTTTCCGATGTCTCACCCACCACCCCGACCACCATCACCGAGGTTTACTCTGTCCCAACCTCCAACACAGCCCCAGTTTTACCAAGTGTCCTGTTTCGGAGATATTCCTCCATGCACTGTACTGCCGTGTTGTCCATGTTGGGATCAAACTTATTTGCAAAGAAACATCTCTGACGGACCACCCACTGTAGATCTCCTGCCCCATACACACAAACCAAGTGGCGATACCTTCCTGTGCAGGGAGGGTATAGGGCACCCCTCGCAACGTTACCAGCCTCAAAGGACCACTTTACTGCCTGGCCAAGTGTCCTGGTGGCTCCTTGGGTGTACGGGATGGAGCCGGGTACATTGGGCATTCTGTGCAGGGTAGCCCACACATGCTGGTCTGGGCTGTAGGTATCCTCCGACCACTTGAGGAAGGCCTGGATCTTGGCACTGTCAAACACATGGCTGACAAACTCTCTGGAGTCCATGAAGTAGGCGCTGCCCACGAAGATGGAGGTGCTGATGTTCGGCCGGTCTTTTCAGTTGCGCCGTCAAGACGACTTCATCGAGGGTATCATGGTGGTATTGCCAACTTTTCTAAAAGGCAAGCACAAGAGAGTGAGAGAGACGAGAAAGTAGAAATGATAGCTTCTCAACTTCGCCTATGGCTTTTTCCCTCCCCAACTCCTCTGCACTCTCCTTGCCCCCAGCTCCAGCAAGATCCATGCACACTCCTTCTCTCAGTTACTCACCTTACAGTGGAGAACAAGGCCATTCAGCCCCTCAGGCCTTTCTCACTCCCATTGCCTAGTGCCAGTCACCTGCTAATTTCCCCATATTCCTGCCTCCCAAACCATCTCCCAATGTTCATTCGCTGAGCAAACATAAAACTTATCCTCAAGCTCTCCCAGTGGATCTGGCTCCAAAAATACACTTCAAACTGTGCCCTCTGGTCATAAAGGTTGAGAGCACCAGAAAAATAAATCCTTCAGCCCATCGTGACTGCGCTGGCAAAACAGGCTCCTTGCTACTCCAGTCTCATTTTCCAGCACTGGGAAATATCACCTTTCATGCCTCACCAGTGCAATGGAGACACTTTCCTGTGGTCATCAACTCCTGGAATGGGACTTGAACACAGAGCTTTTACCTTAGAGAGAAGGATATGGTGTGTAGGGATATAGTTCTTTGAAAGTTGCATTGCAGATAGACAGGGTGGTGAAGTAGGTGTTTGATACCTTTACCTTCATTGATCAGTGCATTGAGTATAGGAGTTGGGATGTAATGTTGCAGCTGTAACAGAGATGGATAGAGCTCTGAAAGATAGTGGAATCAAGGGTTATGGGGATAAGGCAGGAACAGGATACTGATTGCGGATGATTAACCATGTTCATAGTGAATGGTGGTGCTGGCTCGAAGGGCCGAATGGCCTACTCCTGCACCTATTGTCTATAAGTAGGAGTATCTTTGACTATCGCTGATATGCCTTTGCCATTACCAGGTGTGATCTATTGTCTGTAGAGGACATTGGTGAGGCCACTTTTAAAGTACTGCATACAATTCTGGTCGCCCTTCGAAAGAAAGAATGTTGTTAAACTTGAGAGGGTGCAGAAACGATTTACCAGGATGTTGCCGAAATTGGAGGGTTTGAGCTACAGTAAGAGGTTAAATAGGCTACGGCTATTTTCCCTGGAGTGTCGGATGCTGAGGGGTACCCTTACAGAAGTTCATAAAATCTGGAGGAGCATGGATAGATGTTGAAATGATCAGCCGGATGATAGTACACTTCACACAACTTCCTTTATCACATACATGCAAGATGACTCAACCAGCCGGGTCAAAGCCCACCCTTGCCTGGAGAGTCTGAAACAGGCAGTTGTAATCACACTTTTACACACAAATCGGCGTTCCCCTTTCACGAATTACATTTTGATTCCAAGCCTTAGCAACACAACTGATCAATCTGATCCTGATCTAGGTACGTGACGTTTAGCATTAGATCATTGACCTTAAACTTCTACAACACCTGTTGTGTGTTGTTTCGGTCTTCCTGTCTTCTCACTTAACTGGAGCCAGTTTCAGTAAGCTAGCTAGCTTACGTACGTGCTTGGCTGCACTTTTCTATTGCTGATCAGAATTGTTTAGCTGACCTCCTTTTCTGTTCTTGCCCCATTTTGATTCCTTCCACGTTGGCTGTATAGCCAAACGTCTTTTCCCGAGGGTGGGAGAGTCCAAAACTAGAAGCATAGGTATAAGGTGAGAGGGGAAAGACCTGAGGGGTTACTTTTTCATGCAATGGGTGATGTGTGCTTGGAATGAGGTGGTGGAGGCGGCTGGTACAATGACAATATTTAAAAGGCATCTAGATGTGTACATGACTAGGAATAGGTTAGAGAGATATGTGCCAAAGGCTGGCAAATGGGACTCAGTCAGATCAGGATGACTGGTCATCGCAGACTGGTTGAACTGAATGGTCTGTTCCATACTGTATGATGTTATGACTCCGTGCTCTCTGGTTATTGAGGTTTAGAGCACCAAAATAATAAGTTGACCTTCAGCCCATCGTGTCTGCACTGGTCAAAAAGACAAGCTCCGAGCTATTCTCATCCCATTTTGCAGCACTTGGCCCATACTCTTGAGTGTCTCACAATAGCAATGAAGACACCTTCCTATGGCCATCAGCTCCTGGAGGAGGACTTGAATCCAAAGCTCCTCCCTCAGAGTGAAGGACACCACACATTAGATTCTCTACAGTATAGAAACAGGCCATTTGGCCCAACAGGTCCACACCAATCCTCTGAAGAGCAACCCATCCACACCCATTACCTTACCCGATATTTACCCCTGACTAATGCACCTAACACTATGAGCAATTTAGCACGACAAATTCACCTAACCTGCACATCTTTGGACTGTGGCAGGAAACCAGAGTACCCGGAGGAAACCCACGCAGACGTGGGGAGAATGTGCAAACTCCACACACAGTCGCCCAAGTCTGGAATTGAACCCAGGTCTTTGGCGCTGTGAGGCAACAGTGCTAACCACTGAGCCACCGTGCCACTCCTTCCGCAAGACACAAGACACTTTATTTACATTGTGTCAAAAGATATCTTTTATCCTCGGTCCTTGTGGCATCATGCATGGGAGATATGGATCCTTGGTTACCAAGGGGAGGATAGATTATCGATGGTATGCAGGAATGTAGATTGTGGAACAGGATCAAAAGGGCCAATGGCCTCCGCTTGTTCCTTGTATGTATGGGAACAGATCTCTTTTTTTTAATCCAACTTACATCGGAACTTGCCATCATCTCATACAAATGTAGTTCAGGCTTCATTTGCGTTTCAATTCCTCAGATCTCCCCACCATGCCTCTAACCCAAAATCTTACATCTGCATTCCATTGCAGTTATACAATCGGTGAACAGTGAAGTATATTTCCTTGTCTTCATTACCGAGTGCTCACCCATTGAATAAACCTCACCCCAATCTCCTTTGTTCCAATGGGAGCATCGTTGACCTTTCCAACTGAGCCATCCAACTTAAACCCTGGCACCATTCCGCGAAGTCACCTCTTCTCCCTGTCCTGAGGGCCCTCACATCGTTTTATAGTCACCGGAAATGACCACAACAATCCAAATGGGGCTAAACCAATTTGACATGCAGCATAACTCAACCATTTATTGGCATCAATGCCTCTATTTATTAAGCCTTCTGCTTTTCTACCCACTTACGGCCTCCTTCATCTTCTAATGTTGATGAATGTTTATTGCCAGATCCCTCTAATCCTGCGCACTCTTTACGATTGTGCCATGACATATCTATTACCTCTCCACATCCTTCTCCCAAAACATATCACCTTACACTCTTCTGTATTCCCCTCTGACTGGATGCTGTCTGTTCATTGTGGTGACTCTGGACAATTCACATCATCCTCACCATTTGCCAATCCTCCAGGTTTATCATTGCCCCGAATATTGGCATTTTGCCACATACTCCAAGATTGATATCACTGACATATTGAATAAAAGCAGTCGTCTATTTAGGGCTGAGATGCAGAAACATTTCTTAACTTATAGGATAGTGAAGTAATGGAATTCTGTACCACAGAAAGCTGTGGAATTTGAGTCATTGAATATATCCAAGAATGCGATTAATAAATATTTACGTTTCAAAAGCATCAAAGGCATGGGAGAAAGTGTTAGTATGGCATTGAGATAAAGGATTAGCCAGGATCATATAGCATGGTGGGCCTCATGTAGGGCCAAATCATCTTCTCCTGCTCCGGGTCTTGATGTTTAAACTGTCCCAGCTGTGTGGATCATTCCCACCTACCAACCTCTCGTCCAAAACAAGATCCATGAATCAGGGCTTGTGTTGTCAATTTTGTTGTCCAGCCATTTTTATCTAGTGCCTAGTGAAACACTTCATTGAATCCAGTTCAGACAACATTCTCTGCATTCAAATTCTCAGCTACTTCATCAATGCATGATGCGAGGTTGGAGACTTATCTTTTGAAAACCTGCACTGGCTTCGCTTCATTAATTTGATCTAATGCTGCGAATTGCAGCCATAACTACCAGCATCAATGTCAAGTGCATGATATAAAGTAAACTAGGATCCATGTGGTGTGAGCCTCGGAGACCCAGGTTCAAGTCGCTTCTGCTCCAGAATTGTGCGATAACGTCTTTGAACAGTTTCATCAGTAAATGTAAGACCATTAACAAGTCGGGACAGGAGTCGGCCATTTGGTCCCTCAAGCCAGCTTCACTAGGATCATGGCTGATTCAACATTCCTCAAGTCCATGTTCTTGTCCTATCCCGTAACGCTTAATTCCCCAACTGAGCAAGAATCTATCCATCTGAGCCTTAAATATATACAAGGACAGCTCTCTGTGGCAAGGAATTCCAAAGATTCACAACCTTCTGAGAGAGGAAATTCCACCTCATCTCAATCTTAAACTGGTGCCCCTTTATTCTGAGACAATAACCCCCTGGTCCTGGACTCTCCCATGAGGAGAATCATCCTTTCAGCATTTACCCAGTCAAGCCCCTTAATCCTGTCCATTTCAATGAGGTTACCTCTCATTCTTCTAAACTCCAGTGAGTAGAATCCTGATTAGCCTTTTGTTTTTAAGACAATCCCTCCATAATGGGGGCCATTCTAGTGAATATGCTCTTAACTTCCTCCAATGAAACAACATGTTTTCTTAAATAAGGTGACCAGAAGTGCTCACAGTACTCCGGATGTGCTCTCACAAGCACCTTGCACAGTTGCAGTAAGACTTCCTGACTTTTATACTTCAACCACCCTTCAAATAAGGGCAAACATTCCACTTCAGTTCTGAAGAAAGGTCACCAGACTCAAAACATTGACTCTGTTTTCTCTCCACGAATGCTACCCGACCTGCTGAGTCTCTCCAGAAATTTCTGTTTTCATCGAATATTCCATTAGTCTTCCCAATTACCTGCTGCCCCCGTGTGCAAGCTTTCCATGTTTCATTCACTAGTTCCCCCAAGTCCCTTTGTGTTGCAGCTTTCTGAAACTTTCTCCATTTAAATAATATTCTATTCTTTTGATTTCCCTTCCAAATGAACAACTTCACATTTTCCCACATTGCAATCCATTTGCCAACATTTTTGCCAACTTAACCTATCAATATCTGTCTGTAAAGCACATAAGACAACATTTTTTACTGTAACTCGATATATATGACAGTAATATATCAGCAAGGTTTGAGAAGGTTTGTAGCTCAGGTTGAGGTTCTAGATGTAGGTTTGCTCGCTGAGCTGGAAGGTTCACTGAAGATGTTGCCTAGTATGGTGACAAAACATCTGAAAATGAACCTTCCAGCAAAACGAGCAAACCTACATCCAGAGTAATATTTCAAGTCAACCTCAGAGTACAACGGGATCTTGATCAGATGGGCTAATAGGCCGAGGAGTGCCAGATGGAGTTTAATGTCGATAAATGTGAGGTGCTCCATTTTGGTTTGGCAAATCAGAGCAGGAATAATACACTTCATGGTAAAGTCTGGGGAGTGATGATGAAACAAGAGATCTTGGAGTGCAGATTCATAGTTTCTTGAAAATGGAATCGCAGATAGACAGGGTAGTGAAGAAGTCGTTTGCTACGTTTGCCATTATTGGTCAGTGCATTGTGTGCAGGGGTTGGGAGGTCATGCTGTGGCTGAACAGGACATTGGTTTGGCAATTTCTGGAATACAGCATGCAATTCTGGTCTTACTGCCATAGGAAGGATGTTGTGAAACTTGAAAAGGTTCAGAAAAGATTTACAAGGATGTTGCCAGAGTTGAGCGTGGAAATGCAGGAAATTGGTACTAGATGTGGAATAATTACAGACACGATGGGCTGAAGGACATCCTTCCGCAAGAATTCTTTAATTCTGTGACTGGTGCAGAGGGAGATTAACTTCAAGGTTCATGTTATCAGGAGGGACACCAAAGCCCTTTCCTTAGCTGAGAGGTCAGAAAACTCCCTAATCTTTACTTGAACTAAGGCATAACCTGTCTCCACCAATATCATAGCAAAAGTCAGCCATTCGTCCCTTCCAGTCTGCTCCACCATTCAAGAAGATCACTGCTCTTCTGGTTGCAATTTCAATTCCATATTTCTATCGGTTGTCCCGGGGTCCTTATCTTTTTTTTAAAAAAAGGTCACCTTGCTCACCCTTTCATAACTTCATCAACTCAGCCTTCACAACTTCGTACAGAAGAGATTTACACAGTGCAACAACCCTCTCAGGGGAAAATAATTCTGCAAGGCATTGGTGAGATCACTTTTGGAGTGATCGCCCTGCTGTTGGAAGGGTGTTGTTAAACTGCAAAGGATGCAGAATAGATTTACAAAGATGGTGCCAGGACTGCAAGGTTTTAGTTATAAGGAGAGGCTAGATAGGTAGGACTTTTCTCACTGGAGTATTGGAGGGTAAAGGGTGACCATATAGAGGTTTATAAAATTATGGGGGAAATCAATAAAAGTGAATAGCCCCAGGATGGGGGAGTCCAAACCCAGAGGGCATAGGTTTAAGGTGAGACCTGAGGGTGGTGCAAATACGGAACAAGTTGCCAAAAAGAATTGTTATAGTGGGTACAATTACAAGATTTAACAGATGACATAAATAGGACAAGTTTAGAGGGATATGGACCAAATACAGGATAATGAGACTAGTTCCAATTAGGATACCTGGTTGGCATGGATGAGTTGGACGAAAGGGTATGTTTCGGTGCTGTAGGACTCTGACGATATCTTATTCTACAGAACATCTTGTCAAACCTACAAGAGAAAGCAATGTCCCATCAACCACCTTATCATGTCCCCTCAGAGAAACTTATACATTTCAGAAAGATCTCTCAGATTTCCAAACTTAAATGTGTAAAAGCCAATTTGTTCAACCTTCCTTCATAAGATAAACCCTTCATCCCAGGAAAAAGGCAGATGAAACTTGCTGTCAATGTAATTATTTTATGTTTTAAATGAGAGAAAAATGTACAGACTGATTCTGATGTGTTCTCATCAAGGCCTTGTATGGCACTCTCTCCACCCCTCAGGCCTGGAAATGGGCTCTACATTTTGAAGAAAAATGTCTGTACTAATGGACTCTGGACTCGAAAGGACTCTGTTTGTTGGTAATTAACTGTCATATCGTTTGTTGGGCTTATCACCTGCACTGTCTTGCATGTCCCTGGGTCTGGCAGGTCTTACTGTGAGCTGGGAGGCTCATGGGTCGTCCTGAAAGCTGTCACCCTGAGAGCCGGCGAGTGGGTAGGCCATCCTGTGAACCTGAAGGTTGGTAGGCTGTCCCGAAAGCCGGATGGTGGGTAGGCCACCCTGATGACAGTCTCCCCGAGAGCTAGATGGTGGGTAGACCGTTCTGAGCACTGTCATCCTGAAAAGGGGTAATCGGGACGGGCTGTCCTAGAGGTGGTCGAAAGCTGTGTCAGAGCAGCCGAGAGCCAGAAAGCGCGTAGGGGCGGGCTGAGATCCAGAAGGCTTGTGGGCTTTCCTGCACGCTGTTGTCCCAGGGAAGGGGAAAGGCTGTCCTAGAGGTGGCCGAAAGGTGTGCCAGGATAGGCCACTGGCCAGATGGTGCATCGGGGTGGGTGAGAGCCCAATGGTACGTAGGGGCAGACCGAGAGTTAGAAGGTGTGCAGCCGTCCTCAGCGCTGTCACCCCAGGTGGGTACTGGTGCGGACAGTCCTCGAGGTGGTCAAAAGGTGTGTCAGGGCGGACCGAGAGCCGGAAGGCACGTAGGGGCGGGCTGCCTTAGAGTGGTCGGAAGGTGGGAGGGACGGGGTCTTGCTGGGTCTGTATTGTCTGCACTTTTTAATGTAACAGGATTGTCTTAAGCATAAATGTCATTGTTGCTGTCTTTTCATATTTGAAACTGGGATTTGTGGTTTGTCCTTCAATTCCCTGTAAACTGGTTGAACAGTAGGGCTTGAGGCCTAGCTTTGCTGCTCCTCTCCCTTGTAAATTGCTTTTGTATACAGCTGTAAATGTTAACTGTTGTGCTGTAACCTCTTTTTTGTACTTGTTTAATAAAATAAAAAAAAAAAACAGGGAATGCTCCTCTCCCTTGTAAAATTGCTATCTCTTGTATACAGTTGTAAATGTTAACTGTTTTTGTAAACTATTTTGTAACTGTTTAATAAAATTTATAAACAGGAGATTCAGCGGTCTTCTCAATTTAGGGGACTGACTCTGTGCTGGCTGGGTCACAGTCAGTGTGTTACTGTTGGTTTCTGCTTGTTTTTTGTGGGGGGGAAACCTGATTCCTGAACTGGCTGAATTATTTAGCCAGTTTGTTAACTGGCATTCCTTTAGGGAGGACTGATTGTTAAACTCCTGATGTACATAATGGGTTTCAGGTGTAACTCAGTTCTCATTAGGCGATTGTTGTTTCACTGGCTGGTTACAGTCTGTGTGTTATTCTTTTCTTCACTTTTGAGAAAACGACAATGTTAATACTGTGGTAGGGCTTAGCCCTTGGACACTAGTTTTCTTTGTTTTTTGTATGTGCCCTCACTGTTTTTGGTGTTTGGACTGAGCCCTTGTGGAAGACATACATTTTACCAGAGGAGCTGTTCCTGTGGGGAGGCCTAGCCCTGAGACTGGGCCTCTGGAGATTGAACACCTGTGTGTGTGCTGGGAGGTGAGGACTTGCTGTATCCTGGAGTTTGGGAGAAGACCTTCCCTTCAGGAGTGGATCAAAACCCCTGTGAGTTAACCACCTTTACAGTGTACTGTGTTCCTATGAGTGGGCCTGGCTCTCCAAGGATGTGCCAGGACTCCTTGTGGACTGAACACCTGTGTGCTGTGGGGTGTGCATTTGCTGTCTTTGGGAGTGGACTCTGCCCTTGGTTGTAGACCCTGTTTTTAGCAGTGGACTCTATTTCTGACAACACATGTTGTAAACTGGAGTGGACTCTGTTCCTGAGAACTCTATTTTTTTGAAGACTCTATATTTGGTCTCTGTGTACCAGAAAGGACTCTGTTTGTTCACAATTAACTCTATCGTGTTTCTTGTTGAGCTTATCACCTGCACTGTCTTGTGTGTTCCTGAGTCTGGCAGGCCTTACTGTGAGCTGGGACATTCATGGGTCGTCCTGAAAGCTGTCACCCCGAGAACCAGAGGGAGGGTAGGCCACCCTGATGCCAGTTGCCCCTAGAGCCAGTAAGTAGGTAGGACATTCTGAGCGCTGTCGTCCTGAGAAGGGGTAATCTGGATGGGCTGTCCTAGAGGTGGTCGGAAGGTGTCTCAGAGCAGCCAAGAGCCAGAAGGCGCATAGGGGCAGGCTGAGATCCGGAAGACTTGTGGGCTACCCTGCACGCTGTCGTCCCTGGCAAGGGGACGGGTTGTCCTAGAGGTGCCGAAAGGTGTGTCGGGATAGTCCACTGGCCGGATGGTGCATTGGGGTGATGAGAGCCCAGTGGTAAGTAGGGGCAGACAGAGAGCCAGAAGCCGTCCTCAGCGCTGCCACCCCGGGCGGGTAACGGGGCAGGCTGTCCTAAAGATGGTCGAAAGGTGTGTCAGGGCGGACCGAGAGCCAGAAGGTACGTAGGGGCGGGCTGTCTTAGAGCGGCTGGAAGGTGGGAGGGATGGGGTGGGGGTAGGGGGGAGACTTGCTGGCTTTTTGAGGGTCTGTATTGTATGCGCTGTTTCTTACACAAGTGGACTGTCTCATATGTATGAATGTCATTGTTACTGTTTGTAATGATTGGGATTTGAGGTTTGTCCTCATTTCCCTGAAAACCGGTTGAATGTCAGGATTTGGGGCTTGGCTTTGTCATTCCCCTCCCTTGTAAAATTGCTGTTTCTCTGTATACAGCTGTAAATGTAATTGTTTGTATAAACTGTGAATTGTTTAATAAAATATAAATAAACAGGACTGTCTGTTTCCTTTCTTCCTGGTGATGAAATATAAATTGAGGAGCAATTATAAATGTTGTCTGCGAAAATCACAAAGCTGAATCATGAAAGAGGAAGGGGAGTGTAGGTTAATCTAGATATGCTTGTATAAACAGTTGTAAGCATCTGTTTCCCGCTTCTGCAAAAACAAAAACCACAATCAAGAGGTTATAAGGCTCAGTGTGGACGAAGAATGAGAGGAAATGTTGCTTTAGCCAGCAAGGAAGCAGATGGCAGTGAAGGAGGATATACGCTAACAATAGACCACAGAGGGATATGGTGAAATGGCCAAGCAAAACCTGTACTGTTACGCACAAGGCCAGCTAAGGCAAGAGATAAACAAGAGGAATAGGCACTGGGTTTAGAGTAGTGGGAGGAGGGAAAGAGAAATGTAATTGTATCAAGGTTTTGTACTGTGCGCCTACCTTGTAGACACCACTCTTGCAAGAGTATATCAGATGATACTGCTGCTGCATATCTTGTCTTGGACTGAAATTATTGAAATGAGTGGGTTCTATTTCCCACATAAATTAAGATTTACACACTTGTTTTTCACTGCATCTGACACCTACACACATGACATGGGTACTAGGAAAAAATAAGCATGACGGCTGTCGGGTGGTAGTGGAAGAAAAATATACAGGCATGTCAAGAGATCTGCTCACTGAGAGCTGGCTCTAGGGGAGCTGGATCAGCATATGAAGGACTCTTCAATCCTCTTGAGGAGAGGAGACTGACTTCAAAACAGCTTCAGTGTGTCTTATGTGCTGTTGTTGGTGTCTTCCTACTGAGGAGTTTATTTTTAATTTTTTTTTCATAGTTTGTTATGATTTGTTTTCTGGGGTTTCTTTCTGCTTATTTCTGTTAATATGAAGGTGTGCTCAGCTGCACAGGCAGCTACTACCACCACTGCTGCTACAGTCTGGTCCAGCTCCTGCTACTGAAGCCTAGGCCTCGCCTGCACCCCTGCTGCTGCTGCCTGGGCCTACCTACACCTGGGGACGACTTCGACTGCTACTCCTGAGGCTACTTCTGAAAAAAAAATAAACAGGACGATCAGATGTTCTGTTCACTCTGAGCTGGCTCTGAGGAAGCTGGATCTGTATCAAGGACTCCATGTGTAAACAAAAGGGTGAGTTGGTGACTGGATAATGGCCTCTGTGAAGTTATTCCTGATGTCGGGGTTTCCTGCTCCTCGAATACTGCCTGACCTGCTATGCTCTTCCAACACTTCTAATTTTGACTGTAATCTCCAGCATCTGCAGTACCCACTTACAGTCATAGAGATGTACAGCATGGAAACAGATCCTTCGGTCTGACCAGATATCCCGACCCAATCCAGTTCCACCTGCCAGCACCCGGCCCATATCCCTCCAAACCCTTCCTATTCATATACCCATCCAAATGCCTCTTAAATGTCGCAATTGTACCAGCCTCCACCACATCCTCTGGCAGCTCATTCCATACGCGTACCATACTCTCCATGAAAATGTTGCTCCTCAGGTCTCTTTTATATCTTTTCCCTCTCACCCGAAACCTATGCCATCTAGTTCTGGACTCTCTGACCCCAGGGAAAAGACTTTGTCGATTTATCCTATGCATGCCCCTCATAATTTTGTAAACCACTATAAAGTCACCCCTCAGCCTCCGACACTCCAGGGAAAACAGCCTCAGCCTGTTCAGCCTCTCCCTGTAGCTCAAATCCTCCAACCCTGGCAACATCCTTGTAAATCATTTTGGAATCCTTTCAAGTTTCACAACATCTTTCCAATAGGAAGGAGACCAGAATTGCACGCAATATTACAACAGTGGCCTAACCAATGTACTGTACAGTCGCAACATGACCTCCCAACTCCTGTACTCCATAGTCTGATCAATAAAGAAGCGTATACCAAACACTGCCTTCACTATCCTATTTACCTGCGACTCCGTTTTCAAGGATGTATGAACCTGCACTCCAAGGTCTCTTTGTTCAGCAACACTCCCGAGGACCTTACCATTAAGTGTATAAATCCTGCTGCGATTTGCTTTCCCAAAATGCAGCACCTCGCATTTATCTGAATTAAACTCCATCTGCCACTTCGCAGCCCATTGGCCCATCTGGTCCAGATCTTGTTGTAATCTGAGGAAACCCTCTTCGCTGTCCACTACACCTTTAATTTTGGTGTCATCTGTCAACTCACTAACTGTACCTCCTTTTGCTCGCATCCAAATCATTTATGTAAATGACAAAAAGTAGAGGGCCCAGCACCAATCCTTGTGGCACTCCACTGGTCACAGGCCTCCAGTCTGAAAAACAACCCTCCACCACCACCCTCTGTCTTCTACCTTTTGAGCCAGTTCTGTATCCAAATGGCTAGTTCTCCCTGTATTCCATGAGATCTAACCTTGCTAATCAGTCTCCCATGAGGAACCTTGTTGAATACCTTACTGAAGTCCATATAGATCACATCTACCACTCTGCCCTCATCAATCCTCTTTGTTACTTCTTCAAAAAACTCAATCAAGTTTGTGAGACTATTTCACTATCAACTTTAGAACAATCCTTTACATGCTCTGAACCGAACTTACATTCTTTTGTTCACTCTTAACTCTTAAGGGGTAGCCATAAGCACCCACATGGGCCCCAACTATGCCTGCCTCTTCATCCATCAGCACCATTCCCCACCTTTTCCCCCACTACATTGATGACTGGATTGGCACTACCTCGTATTTGCATGAGGTGGTTGAAAAGTTCACTAATTCTAATTCTACCAACACCTTCCAACCTGACCTCAAATTCACCCCGACAATCTCGGACACCTCCTTCCCCTTCCTGGACCTCTCCATCTCCATCTCTGGCAACCGACTAATCGCGGACATCTACTACAAACCCACCAACTCCCACAGCTACCTGGAATACACCTCCTCCCACCCTGCCCCTGTCAAAACACTATCCCTTATTCCCAATTTCTCTGCCTCTGCTGCATCTGTTCCCAGGAGGACCAATTCCACCACAGAACATCCCAGATGATGTCCTAGCATAAAAACTACAATTTCCTCTCCCACATGGTTGACAATGCCGTACAGTGCATCTGCTCCATTTCCTGTACCTTCACCCTTGAACCACACCCCTCCCAATGCAACAGGGACAGAACCCCTTGGTCCTCACCTTCCACCCCACCAACATCCGGATACATTGCATTATCCTCCACCACTTCTGCCACTTACAAACAGACCGCACCATTAGGGACATATTTCCCTCTGCACTCCATCTGCATTTCAGAGACCATTCCCTCTGCAACTCCCTTGTCAGACCCACACCCCCCACCAACCCACCCTCCCCTCCTGGCACCTTCCCTGGCCTCTGAAAAGTGCAAACCTTGCACCCACCCCTCCCCTCTCACCTCTGTCCAAGGCTCCAAAGGATCCTTTCACATCTGACAAATATACTTGTACCTCCCACCAATGTCATCTACTGCATCCATTGCACCCAAGGTGGTGTCCTCAACAGCAGGGAGACAGAACTCTTACTTGCGGATTGTTTCAGAGAACATCTCTGGGACACCTACACCAACCAACCCCACCACCCCGTGGCTGAACACTTTAACTCCCCCTCCCACCATGGGAATGCAGGTCCTGAGCCTCCTCCATCACCAAACCCTTACCAGCTGATGCCTGGATATTCCACCTTGGAACCCTGCAACCAGGCGGATCAATGTCGATTTCACTAGTTTCATCATTTCCCCACCCCAACTTATCGCAATCCCCAGCCTCCAACTCAGCACCACCCACCTGACTGGTCCATCTTCCTTCCCACCTGTCCACTCGACCTTCTACACCCCACACACATCCCTTCCGCATACCTTCATCTATCACATTCCCAGCTACCTTCCACCCCCCGCCCCACACCCATCCCGCTTATCTCTCGGCCCCCTGGTCCACAAGCCTCATTCCTGATGAAGGGCTTATGTTCGAAACAATGATTCTTCAGATGCTGCCTGACCCGCTGTGCTTTTCCAGTGCCACACTCTTGACTCTGATCTCCAGCATCTGTAGTCCTCACTTTCTCCTACACTCTTAACCTACCGACATTCCTGTATACTCTCGTAATCAGTTTATGTCCCTCCTTATCCCAGGCCCAGCCCTCTCTTTCTACCCCATCCCTTTCACCTGACCATCTTCCCTTTCGCCCATCTGCTCCACCCTACCCACTGTCCAATCACAGCCACCTTCTCCCTGCATCCACCAATCGCCATCCCACCCACCTTTCCCCAGCCCCACACCCCCATTTATTCTGCAGCCCTTTCCTCTCCCCGGGTTCTGATGAAAGTTTCCGACCTGAAACGTCAATTGCTCTTCTATTCTGTTTGCAGCTCAACTCTCCAACTCCTCTATATTCCTTTGTACATTCTGAACCTCCCTCCATGCAATTGAACTGTTTTAACAACCCTGTCTCTCTTTGTACAGGCAGGAGTGAAGGACTGGAGGAGAGAGCGAGAGATGATGGAGGGAGGGAGGATGGAAAAACTTGGATGAAGAGAGGCCCAGCAGACAGGAAGGCGGTTACCTTTTTGAACCCTGGTGCAGGATCCGACTCAATCACGTTGGAGCCGTTCAGAGCTCTGAGGCAGCGGACTATCTCCCGGTTGGTCTTCGGGGGAAGTCTTGGCCACACACATTGATGAAGTACCTCCAGGGGACAGGGCTCTCCAGCAGCTCCTTCATGCAGTTGAGATCCGCCTGAACTCTGCTCCAGCCAGCATTGGTGACCCACTCCAGCTTGGCTGCAACAAAGACATTGTGGAACACGAAGCGATGACCCGAACGGCCGCATGAAATTGACTCGGGGATTTGCGGTCCACGTGGATACAGTCGACATTCTGTGGGGCGTAAATGCTCCGTAGAAGCCTCTCGAACATCTCAATGCTCTGGTGGATGACCATGGAGTAAGCCAAGGGGAAGTGTTCCTCCTCAGGGCTCAGGGGGACAGTGATATACTTGCGGCCCCTCACAAACGATCTGCAATTTCGGGTCATGTTCAGATAATCTCCCTCAGTGACGGCTTGGTGCTTGAGGGAGACAGTAATGGAGTTGAGGAGGGCCCTTTCCACCTCCTGCCTGTCCCCCTGGATGATCTGCCAGCAGGTGGAGTTCTCCTCGACCAGGAGGAGATGTTCCTGCATTGGACTGGCGCCTGGTTTCACCAGCCTGAGGGTCAGCCGGCTCCCTCCTCTCTGGACCAGCAGCCATTGGCACAACAAGACCACACTGAGCGCACACACAGCGCTGATCTGAGGCACGACCAGTGGGCACAACGCTGGCTCAGCTTGGGCATAGCACTTTCCAGAGGGCATTGTCCCCAGCCTATAGGCGATAGGCAAATGCAGAATGGATGCTCTCTGTGCTGGGCAGCACTGCCTCCACCAGGCCGTGGGGAAGGAGTGACTGCAATTTGCTGGAGAGGTCGCAGCAGTCAGTCCCCTCCTTGTTAGACTCTTGTCTTCCCTTTTCCCCAAGATTCAACGAATGACTCGAGTTTCACTCCCTCTCCCCCTGGAACTGCTCTCCCTCTGGAATTCCTCTCCCTCTCTCTGTGACCCCTTTGTAACCCCTCTCCCTCTAATAACCCCTATCCCTTTGTAATCCCTATCCTCCACTAACTCATCCCTCTCCCTCAGTAACTCCTCTCTCCCTCTGTAACTTCTCTCTCTCGTTCCTCTCTCTCTCTGTAACTTCTCTCTCTCTCTCTCTCTCTCTCTCACACACACACACACACACACACATTAACTCCTCTCTCTCTTTCCTCTCTCGGTAACTCTATCTCGGTAACTCCTCTCCCTCTCTCTCTCTCACACACACACTAACGTCTCTCTCTCTTTCTCTGTCCCTCAGTAACTCCTCTCTTCCCTCTCTCGGTAACTCTCTCTCTCGGTAACTCCTCTCCCTCTCTCTGTCTCTCACACAATAACGTCTTTCTCTCTTTCTCTGTCCCTCAGTAACTCCTCTCTTCCCTCTCTCGGTAACTCTCTCTCTCTCGGTAACTCCTCTCCCTCTCTCTGTCTCTCTCAGTAACACCTCCCGCCCTCCTCTGGATGAAACCCAGCCAATGTTCCGTTGTTTCTCTCTCGGAGTCCGGGCTCCTCTCGCTCCTGTCTGCCTGCCTGGCTACAGGCGTTTCTTTCCCCGGTCTCTGCTTCTCTCCAGCCGTTCCTGGACCGGTGTCGCCCGGGTGAAGTAAACGAGAGGATCGCGATGGTTTGCAGTCTGGATCGGAAAACCTACTACCAGAGAGACACAGAGCCAGCCAAGCCCAATAAACCACGCCCCAGCCTGGGCTGAGATGCTCTTTCAGGAAGGAACCTGCCATCGAGCCCACAACAATGTGGGAGGGGTTACCCTTGGATGAAGAGAGACCAGGAGACGGGAAGGTGGTTACCTGTTTGTATTGTGACTCTTAACTGCCGTCTGGGCTATTAGGGATGGCCAATAAACACTGGCCTGGCCAACGGTGCCCCCATCCCATGAATTTATTTGAAAAAAAGTGACAATAGTAAGTCAAATTAAATCAAACTTCACCACTCGTCATCTCTCTCTCTCTCTCTCTCTCTGATGCGAAATTGGAATTATGGTGATTTGACCGTTCATAATAAAGCTGTGAATCTGAGCATAGCAAGTTGATATGAATCAAAAAAAAATTCCCCTGGCCGAGAGTGGCTCAGAGGTTAGCATTGCTGGAGCACAGTGCCAGGAACCAGAGTTTGATTCCAGCCTTGGGTGGCTGTGTGGAGTTTTGCATGTTGTCTGCTTGGGTAACCTTCGGGTGCTCTGAGTTCAAAGATGTTCAAGTTCGGTGGATTGGCCAAGCTGAATTGCCCATAATGTCCAGGGATGTGCAGGCGGTGTGGGTTACCATAGCCACACACATACACAGCAGAACACTCCTGCAGGTTTAGGCAATGCTCAATCTAATGCAACATCCTGGTGGATCTCCTTTGCCCCCCCCTCCAGTACAATCACATCCTTCCTATAATGCGGTGACCAGAACTGCACACAGTATTCCAGCTGTGGTCTCACCAAAATCCTGTAAAGCTCCAACATGACACCTCCCTGCTCATGTATTCAGTGGCTTTGACCTTTCTTAATTCCCTTACCTGCCTATCCTGCCGCCTTCACGGATGGCTGGACACACAAACCAGGATCCGTCTAATCTTCTGTGCTTGCCAGGGTCCTCCTATTTTACATGTATTCCCTTGCCATGTTAGTCCTCCGGAAATGCATGTCACAGAAATTTAGGCATTCAGTAGCACAGAATGGAGAAAAACAAACGACTGGCTCAAGAGCTGGCATCTTTTAAACATTGTAACTGTGCCCACATACATTACTTCATCTGGAAGTTTATTCCATCACAAACCACTCTGGGGGAAAAAAAGAGTTGCTCCTCAATCTTTAATTCTTTTTCCTCTAACCTTACAAACATGGCCCTGAGTCTGAACTCCCCCACACTAGGGAAAAGACCCTTCTCATTCACCTTATCAATCACTGTCATGATTTTATAAACCTCAACAAGGTCACCCCTCAATTTCCTATGCTGCAGTGAAAAACACGTACAGTTCTGATCACCACCCAACCAGAAGGATGTGGATCCTTTAGAGAGGGGACAGAAAATGTTTACCAGGACGTTGCCTGGAATGAGGGATTTTACCTGTGAAGAAAGATTGGATAGATTGGGTTTGTTTCCACTAGAATGCAGGGATGTAATGTTCTTTGTAAAATGTCCCCAGCCTCTCCAGTCAATTTTTATATCTCAAACCCTGCACTCCTGGCAACATCCTGGTAAATCTTTTCTGAACCGTCTCCAGTTTAATAATATCCTTCCTACAGCAGCGTGAGCAGAACAGGACACAGTCTTCCAGAATTGGCCTTACCAACTTCCTGTCCAACCTCAGCACACCATCCCAACTCCAATATTCAGAGAGCTGAACAATGAAGGTCATCACTCTCCAGCAGGCATTGTTTCACCCTGACTCCCCTTGTAACTGTCCACATCTCACTGGGACACTGATGTGAAACATCTTGGCTCTTTGACTGATTCGACCAAGTCTCATTTCCTACTGTTCCTGTGTATCCCTCAGAACAGGAATGTAATGTGCATTCCCACGGCAACATCACAATGACAGACTTGTTTGTGGATTCACATGAAGTGGGCATCACTGACTGGGACAGCCTTGTTACCCATCCCCCTAATCTCTACGGCATAAATGATAAGGAACTCTCCTCTTAAACCCCCCTGTCCTTGTGTTTTAAGAACCCTGACCACAAATGCAAAGTCACATGGGGAGAGAGTTCCAGGATTCTGTCCCAGAAAAACTGAAGGAAGGATGATTAATGTCAAAGTTGGGATTAAGGGTGAAGTGGAGAGTAACTGCAGAAGGAGTAGTGTTGCGTCATATTGCTGGCCTTGTCTTCAAAGTGATATTGATGTTGGGTTTACAAGGTGCGGTTGAGGGACCCTTCCTGAATTACTCTAGTAAATCCACAACAGGTATAACATTGTTTCCAGGAAAAAATGGACAGGCTTCATCAGAGAAAGGAAACGCAAATTGCTCAAAGTCTTCTGAGATGATAACATGGAGGGCCCAAGCAGCTGAAGGCCAGTGGAGTGATGGAATTAGGGAATGGTCAAGAGGCTGGAATCGCAGGAGGGCTGACATCATGGAGTGATAATGAGCATTGATGTTACAGCTAAGAGAGGGTTATTGGGACTGGAGGAGGTTTCAGAGATAGGGTGGGGTGTAGGGGTTGGAGGAGGTTCTAGAGATAGGGAAGGTGTCAGGGCTGAATGAGGTTACAGAGATAGGGAGGAGTGTACTGGGTGGAGTAGGTTATAGAGATGTACAATGCAGAAACAGTCCCATCAATCCAACTTGTCCATGCCTACCAGTTCTCCTAACCTAATCTTGACTCAATTGCCCGCACTTGGCCCATATCCCTCTGCACCTTTCCTCGTCATATACCAATGCAGATGCCCTTTAAATGCTGTAATTGTACCAGCCTCCACCACTTCCTCTGGCAGCTCATTCCATCCACGCACCACTCCTCAGCCCATTGGCCCATCTCATCAAGATCCTGTTGTACTCTGAGGGAACCTTCTTTGCCATCCACTACACCTCTAGTTTTGGTGTCATCTGCAAACTTACTAACTGTATCCCCTATGTTCACATCCAAATCATTATATAAATGATGAAAAGCAGTGGACCCAGCACCGATCCTTGTGGCACACCACTGTCACAGGCCTCGAGTCTGAAAAGCAACTCTCCGCCACCACCCTGTCTTTTACCTCAAAGTCAGTTCAGTATCCAAATGGCTAGTTCTGCTTGTACTCCATGAGATCTAACGTTGCTAACCAGTCTACCATGGGGATCCTTGTCGAGCGCCTTACTGAAGTCCACATAGATTGCGTCTACCGCTCTGCCCTCATCAATCCTCTTTGTTACTTCTCTGAACAAACTCAGTCAAGTTAGTGAGACATGATTTCCCACACACAAAGCCATGTTGACTATTCCTAATCAGTCCTTGCCTTTCCAAATACATGTAAATCCTGTCCGTCAGGATTCCCCCTAATACCTTGCCCGCCACCAATGTCAGGCTTACCGGTCTATAGCTTCTCTCAGCTTTAAAGCATCACCTTTTCATTCTGAGGCTATGTCCTCTGGTTCTAGTCTCTCCTACTCGTGGAAACACCTTTCCATATCCAGTCTACCACGGGGCCTCAGTATTCTGTAAGTTTCAATCCGATCTCCCTCACTCTTCTGAACTCCATTGAGTCCAGACCCAGATCCTCAGCCACTCCTCATGTGACAAATCTTTCATTCCTGGGATCATTCTTATAAAATGCCTCAGGAATGCTCTTAACCTACTATTGTGAGAGATGACATTACACTGAATTACATATTTTGACTGCAGGCTATAAAACCACCGAACTTTAGCAGCAAGCTATGTTAGTGTCCCTTTCTCACTGACTGCTGCTATCTCCTCAACAGTTTGAAGGGTCTATGATGTGTAGATACTAGACAGTACAAACTGAGCATACACATCTCTCTGTAATGAGAACAACCCATGGTCGACTCAGACTATGTGGACTTTACCTTTACCTTCACCAAGCATACGTTAATATGATTAAGAAAACATTTACTCAACAACAGGAATGTTGGATGATTACAAAAATATATTGGTCCACATATATTTTGCCTGAACCATGGTTGCTACCATATAACCAAAAACAATTATACATGAGGAAGTCTAAACCCAGTTTATTCATCCGAGACGTGTGTTGCAATTCAGTTCTTTCTGTTTTCTTGTCTTTGACAGTTCATTACCCTACAATGTAGGTATGTCTGCTCTCATGTATGTTCACCCTGTTCAATGTCCTTGTCTTTATCTTCATCTTCACTCTCAGAAGATTACTGCTGATCCCCTATTTCCTCTGCCGACAGTCCACACCCTGTTTGTCAACTGCACTTGAGAAAGGCATAGTGCACCATTTCTGATCTATACTGCAATGCCCCACTGGAGCTTCCAACTCATCTTGAAGTGGTTGAGTTATGATTGTTCAACTATGGCCCTGGTGGAAGCATGGGCATTGTTGTATCTTCATTTTCCCGTTGCCTCAGGGACGCACTACCACCTTGATAGCATTCATAGACCCTTATTTCAAGGAGATTGGAGTGTAAGAGTAGGGAAGACTTACTGCAACTGACAAAGGTACTGGTGAGACTACATAGAGTCATACAACATGGAAACAGACCGTCCGTTCCAACAAAGCCTTGCTGATCATTATCCCAAACTAAACTAGTTCCACCTGCCTGCTCCTGGCCCATAGCCCTCCAACCCTTTCCTACTCATGTACTTATCCAAATTTCTTTTAACCTTATAATTGTACCCACATCCTCCCTTTTCTCAGGAAGTTCATTCCACATGCGAACCACCCTATGCATAAAGAAAGTTCTTCATCTTTTTAAAATCTCTTTCCTCTCACTTTAAAAATGTGCCCCCTAGTCTTGAAATGCCCACCCTTGGGAAAAGACAAGTAGCATTAACTCTATCCATACCCATCATTCTTTTATAAACTTCTATCAGTCTCGAGTAATGTGGCAGTTTTGGTCCCTTTGTTTGGGGAAATTTCATTGGAGGCAGTTGAGAGAAGGTCTGCTAGGCTAATCACCAGAGTACAGGGATTGTCTTATTAACAAATGCTAAACAGGTTGGGAGTCTACTCACTGGAACTTAGAAGAATGATCTAACTGAAAAATATGAGATTCTTAAGGGGTTTTACAGGGAAAATGCTGGGAGGAGGTTTCTCGTCATGGGGGAGTCTAGGACCAGAAAGCATGGTCTCAGAATCAAGGGGTGCCAGTTTAAGACTGAAACGAGGAAGCATTTCTTCTCTTTGAATCTTTGGAAGTCCTTGTCACAGTGCCCCCTGTGGGGACAGAGCCCTTGTGTATATTTAAGGCTCAGATGGATAGATTCTTGATCAGTCAGGGAATCAAGGCTTCCAGGGAAAGCAGAGGAAGGTGAAAGTGAGGAATGTTGGATCAGTCACGATCCTATTGAATGGTGGAGCAGGATCAAGAGCTTAAGGGCCTACTCCTGTTCCTGTTTCTTTTGGCATTATTGTCATGTGGTCATCCTGAGCACTAACCTACTGTTCTGGAAATCATGGTGTCGAATACTACCACAGCTGATGGTGAAATATGAATTCAATAAAATCTGGATTTAAAAACTAGTCTATGATGACCATATAACCATTGTTGATTCTCAGATTACAGGTTTATTAATGAAACTCCAGATCCATGGCAATTCCGTTGGCTCTTAACTGACATCTGAAATAGTCAAGTAAGACACTCAGTTCAAAGGTAATAATGGATGGAAAACAAATGGCAGCCTTACCAAAAAATCCACATCCCAGGAAAGAATAACAAGAAAGGAAAAACATGTTATGAACCAAATTTAGAGAATTTTTCATTTAATTCCCTGCAGCTCTTCTTCTGTGGCCCAAGGTCTTTGGAAGGAGGCAGGATCTCGGGACTTGTCTTCTACATCAACATCATGGCAGCTCCAAGACGGTCTGAAACAATCCTCCAAACTCTGGCATCGATGGTTCCATATAAGTTAAACATTGTTGAAGTGACAAAACCTTTCCACTCTCCAGCTCTGCAGGTTGGTGATAGGGCAGTCTGAAAGCAATATGGGTACATGCTATGGTACCCTACAGCTGAGGGAAGGTAGTGATGGCAGAGAATCCCACTGCCCAGGTTGCTTGGCTCTCCTTGTTATGGGTGAATGATGTACACAAGTGTAATCTGGAGAAAGAGGCATCAGTGACAGCTTGGATGTATTTGCAGGTCACCTCAACCGGGAGATGCTACAAAAAACCCGATGTAAAATATATGTGTGTGTAAAATGTATGGGATTTTGAACTAATGACAAATATGTTTTGTCCTAATTATTTGAAAGCACTTAATAATTATCTCGGTATATCTTTCTGGAACCATGACTTAAAGGTGGAATGTGCCCCCTGGAGTATTAATGGTTATTTGTTATATTGTGCTAGTTTGTAACAAAAATCATTGACAGATTTTGTTCTGAGCAAGGATGACTGGACCCAAAACATTAACTCCTGATTTCTCTCCACAGATGCTGCCAGACCTGCTGAGTCTTTTTTGTTTTTGGAATGACTGCAGTTTTTGAATAGGAAATGGGACTTTACTTTGTGTTTTGAAATATTTTATAATATATTGCAAATAGAAAGGAAAACGAAGAACTGCAGATGGAACTGGAGATCTGAACGAACCAAATTCAAAACATGCCTGAGAAATTCAGAGGCTCTGGTAACATCTGTGGCAAGAGAAACAGAGTTAACACTGAGTCTAGTGTGACTGTTCCTCAGAACTCTGTTTCTCCTTCCACAGATGCTGTCAGACCTGCTGATTTCTCCAGCATTTTCGATGTTTGTTTTGATTTCCAACATCCACAGTTTTTGCCTTTAGTCAGATCTGAAGATAAAGCCATTCATATCTGTGTCTTACGGGACACTGTTCGCAAGAAATCCATGGCTGATACATTAATCAATAAAGACATTTGAGAGTGCAGGTGGGAGACAATTTAAAACAAGGAAAAAGAGTAAGTACTGAGGGAATGCAGCAAGTTTGCAGCGTCTGTGGAAAGAGAGACAGGCAGACAGAGTTAACATTTTGAGTTCAATGTTCAGTTTTCATGACAATTTAAGGTCTCCTCTGAATGACAGAACCTCCCACTAGTTCTGTTCTGGTGGCTCAGGACTGATGTTCATGTTCAAGTTCAAGTTTTGTACAAGGCCCAGATCCTACTCAAATGGCTACAGTTTAAGTAGTTAAAGCCTGTGTAAATTTTGGGAATTAGTATGAGGGTTTTGCAAGTAAGACCATAAGACCATAAGACATAGGAGCGGAAATAAGGCCATTCGGCCCATCGAGTCCACTCCGCCATTCAATCATGGCTGATGGGCATTTCAACTCCACTTACCCGCATTCTCCCCATAGCCCTTAATTCCTTGTGACATCAAGAATTTATCAATTTCTGCCTTGAAGACATTTAGCGTCCCGGCCTCCACTGCACTCTGTGGCAATGAATTCCACAGGCCCACCACTCTCTGGCTGAAGAAATGTCTCCGCATTTCTGTTCTGAATTTACCCCCTCTAATTCTAAGGCTGTGTCCACAGGTCCTAGTCTCCTTGCCTAACGGAAACAAATTCCTCGCGTCCACCCTCTCCAAGCCATGTATTATCTTGTAAGTTTCTATTAGATCTCCCCTTAATCTTCTAAACTCCAATGAATACAATCCCAGGATCCTCAGCCATTCCTCATATGTTAGACCTACCATTCCAGGGATCATCCGTGTGAATCTCCGCTGGACATGCTCCAGTGCCATTATATCCTTCCTGAGGTGTGGGGGCCAAAACTGGACACAGTACTCCAAATGGGGTCTAACCAGAGCTTTATAAAGTCTCAGTAGCACAACAGTGCTTTTATATTCCAACCCTCTTGAGATAATTGACAACATCGCATTCGCTTTCTTAATCACGGACTCAACCTGCATGTTTACCTTTAGAGAATCCTCAACTAGCACTCCCAGATCCCTCTGTACTTTGGCTTTATGAATTTTCTCACCGTTTAGAAAGTAATCCATGCTTCTATTCTTTTTTCCAAAGTGCAAGACTTCGCATTTGCTCACATTGAATTCCATCAGCCATTTCCTGGAACACTCCTCCAAACTGTCTAGATCCTTCTGCAGCTTCCCCACTTCCTCAGTACTACCTGCCTGTCCACCTAACTTTGTATTATTGGCAAACCTCGCTAGAATGTCCCCAGTCCCTTCATCCAGATCATTAATATATAATATAACCCCAACACTGAACCCTGCGGGACACCGCTTGTCACCGGTTGCCATTCCGAAAAGGAACCTTTTATGCCAACTCTCTGCCTTCTGTCAGACAGCCAATCCTCAACCCATACCAGTAGCTCACCTCGAACACCATGGCCCTCACCTTGTTCAGCAGCCTCCCGTGTGGCACCTTATCAAAGGCCTTTTGGAAGTCTAGGTAGACCACATCTACTGGGTTTCCCCAGTCTAACCAACAGATTTGTCAGGCACGACCTCCCCTTACTAAATCCATGTTGACTTGTTCTAATCCGACCCTGCTCTTCCAAGAATTTAGAAACCTCATCCTTAATGATGGATTCTAGAATTTTACCAACAACCGAGGTTAGGCTAATTGGCCTATAATTTTCCATCTTTTGCCTTGATCCTTTCTTGAACAAGGGGGTTACAACAGCGATCTTCCAATCATCCGGGACTTTCCCTGACTCCAGTGACTTTTGAAAGATTTCAACCAACGCCTCCGTTATTTCCTCAGCCACCTCCCTCTGAGCTCTAGGATGTAACCCATCAGGGCCAGGAGATTTATCAATTTTTAAGACCTTTTAGCTTTTCTAGCACTTTCTCTTTTGTAATGGCAACCATACTCAACTCAGCCCCCTGACTCCTTTAATTGTTGGGATATTACTCATGTCTTCCACTGTGAAGACTGACGCAAAGTACTTATTAAGTTCTCCTGCTATTTCCTTATCTCCCATCACTAGGCTTCCAGCATCAGTTTGAAGTGACCCAATGTCTACTCTTGCCTGTCGTTTGTTTCTTATGTATTGAAAGAAACTTTTACTATCATTTCTAATATTACTGGCTGGCCTACCTTCATATTTGATCCTCTCCTTCCTTTTTTCTCTCTTTGTTATCCTCTGTTTTTGTAGCCTTCCCAATCTTCTGATTTCCCAGTGCTTTTGGCCACTTTATAGGCTCTCTCTTTTTCTTTGATAGATTTCCTGACTTCCTTTGTCAGCCATGGCTGTCTAATCCCTCCCCAAATAATCTTTCTCTTTTTGGGGATGAACCTCTGTCCAGTGTCCTCAATTTTACCCACAAACTCCTGCCATTTTTGCTCTACTGTCTTCACTGCTAGGCTCTGCTTCCAGTCTATTTTCGTCAGTTCCTCTCTCATGCCCTCATAATTACCTTTATTTAACTGTAACACCATTACATCTGATTTTGCCTTCTCTCTTTCAAACTGCAGACTGAACTCTACCATATTATGATCGCTGCTTCCTAAGTGTTCCCTTACTTTAAGATTTTTTATAAAGTCTGGTTCATTACATAGCACTAGGTCCAGAATAGCCTGCTCCCTATGGGCTCCATGACAAGCTGTTCCAAAAAGCCATCCTGTAAGCATTCCATGAATTCCCTTTCTTTGGATCCATTTGCAACATTATTTACCCAGTCCACCTGCATATTGAAGTCTCCCATGATCACTGTGACCTTGCCTTTCTGACATGGCTTCTCTATTTCCCAGTACATGTTGCGCCCCTGGTCCTGACCACTGTTAGGAGGTCTGTACATAACTCCCATTATGGTTTTTTTGCCTTTGTGTTTCCTCAATTCCACTCACACAGACTCCACATCATCCGATACTATGTCATTCAGCACCATAGATTTAATTTTGTTCTTAACTAACAAGGCAACCCCGCCCCCTCTGCCCACCTCCCTGTCTTTTCGATAAGTTGAAAACCCTTGGATGTTTAACTGCCAGTCCTGACCCCCCTGTAACCACGTCTCTGTGATGCCTACCACATCATAATCATTCACGATGATCTGTGCCATTAGTTCGTCTGCTTTGTTATGAATGCTACGAGCATTCAGGTAAAGTGCCTTAATGTTAACTTTCTTATCATCAGAGATATTGGAAGTCATAAGATGTCCTAAGTTATCCTTCCTTTTTGCTGCATTCCCAGTCTATCTCACGTTTAAATCTGCCTGCACATATGCTATCCTGCCGCTTATCTTTCCATTTAACTTCATACTCCCTGTCGCTTTCACTTTCCCTCCCCCCCAACTCAGAAGTTTAAAGTCCTACTGACCACCCTATTTATCCTCTTCACGAGAACATTGGTACCTGATCGGTTCAGTGGAGACCGTCCCAACGGTACAGATCCCCCTGTTTCCAAAACTGATGCCAATGCCCCATGAAGTGGAATCCCTCTTTCCCACACCAATCCCTTAGCCACGTGTTTACTTCCCTAATTTTCTTATCCCTATGCCAATTGGCACGTGGCTCGGGCAGTAATCCGGAGATTATGACCCTTGAGGACCTGTATTTTAATTTCCTTCCTAGTGCTCGATAATCCCCAAACAGGTCCTCCACCCTAGCTTTGCCTATGTTGTTAGTCCCAAAGTGGACCACAACAACTGGATCCTCCCCCTCCCACTCCAATATCCTTTCAAGCCGGTCAGAGATGTCCCGAACCCTGGCACCGGGTAGGCAACACACCATGCGAGACTCCTGATCCAGCTTGCATAGGATACTATCTGTCCCCCTAATTATAGAATCCCCTATAACAACTACTTGTCTTTTTGCTCCCCCCTCTTGAATGGCCTTCTGCACCATGGTGCCGTGGGCAGCTGGCTTATCCTGTCCAAAGCCCTTTTCCTCATCCGTACAGGGAGCAAGAATCCCATACCTGTTGGACAAGGTCAAGGGTTAAAGCCCAGCTATCAAGCCAAATCAAGCTACAATTGAAAATAATGCATTTCCTTTGGCTTAGAACAAGACAAACAAACAAAATAAATTGATTGCAAGAATGTTTGATCATTGAGTTTAGTCTGCCCTTCCCTCTGAACATAATAAAACTGCAATGAACAATGCACCTGTTTCTAGATTTTTTTTTATTTCAACAATAAATACTTTGTACAGTGAGCAATAAAATCTTGCTGAGGACACAGGACAGTGAATATTTTCTCTGTGCTGACATTTGAAACACAGATGGAAGTGATATGGGATAGTTTGGAACTATCATGGTCCCTGGATCACTAAAGATTAGATATGTGAGTAAGATACATACGGAAATCCTGATGATATGACTTGCACGTTTCAAATTCCCATGACCCTCTGTTGACCCCTCTCCCTGACCATCAAGGACACCCAAGGCTTAACTCCCAGCTCCCCTGTGTACCAGCTCCCCAGCCTGTGATATCCTACCTTGGTTTATTTAGACATTTCAAAGAAATCCTCTGCCTTCTGCAGTGAGTTTCAGTCACAGACATTGCAAAGTCCTCGTTCGTTTCCTGGTAGCTGTTTGCTAAATCTAGGCTTCAACCCCCTCTTGGGTAACTGAACTCCTGATAGCATCATCACACACACTGAATCCCCTTTCCCATCTATCATTCTGTTCCTTTGTCCATGTGATTACTATCCAAACCCACACATTACCTTCTGAATACCCAGTGACCGAGTGAGTAAGCTAACCTCCAGATCCAGTCCCACAAACCTCCAGACCCTCTGAACCCTGTCAGCTGAAACTACAAACATACATCATGGATCATCCGATTTCAGCCCCACCCCTTAGCTCAACTGTCAAACACCTTGACTGTTAGAACCATCCTCCAAACCAGAACTGACCAGAAAACACCACCACCCACACATTCTAATTACTTCCACCAACTGGACTCTGCAATTCAACCTCAACCATTCAGTTTTTGCCCCCAAACAGACACAATTACCCCCATTGAAATGCATTGACACAATAGAGTCAGGCCCGATTATACTGCCCCTTTTCCCAACAATCCGGATACACTCAAGGCAGAATGACCAGCTCATCCTTGTTCCAGCTCAGCAATCTGCATTATCCAATTTTTGTTTATTTAACCATTTCAAAGCCATCCTCTGAAATGTGAAGGAAGGATGAGACTCAGGAAACACATAGATTTGACAAAAGTCTTCTGTGAAGATTGCAGCTCTGTATCAGCTGAGCGACAGAATTTCATGATTATGTGCGATGAATCTGTCACAGTCACATTCCATCAAGTTGCTCTGGAGAGTTTCAGAGATCAGAACTCCGGGTTGAGGACAGAATTGTCACATTCGATGGATTTCCAAACAGAATTCTTGAGACCAAAGTTTGGTTTCTGGTCACTGGATTCAAAATGTTAACTCTGATTTCTCTTCACAGATGCTGCCAGACCTGCTGAGCTTTTCCAGCAATTTCTGTTTTTGTTTCTGATTTACAGTATCTGCAGTTCCTTCCATTTTATTTGATTATCAAGGACCTGAATGCTCAGCATTTGTCCAATATAAAATGTTCAAATAGCCAATCACTATGAGACAGAGACTAACAGTTAATAAGTCTGTTGTCCACCTGTAAACTTGTGAAATACTGACTCTCTTTGTTGCTGTGCTGCGTAACTGACTTACTCAAGGGCTAATGCAACAGGCCAGATAGACAGTAAGTCAGGTGGCATGTGAGACAGTATTGAATGCCCATTGAATGCTCATTGGCATTTGGTGCTAAAAGTTTGGATTATGATGCAGTCTGGATAAATTAGATATTGCAAACAGGAGATAATCAAATGGACAGTCACTATTTTCAATAATATAAAGAAAGAACTGTGGATGTTGGAAATCTGAAACACAAATAGAAATTGCTGGATATTTCTCTCTGCATTCTCTCTACCGATGCTGCCAGACCCGTGGAGTTAACATTTTGACCCTTTTGCAGAATTGGACTTGAAATGTTAACTCTAATTTCTCTCCACTGGCTTCAATAAGCAGCTCTGCCACCCCCATTTTGGAGCAGATATTTTAATCTTCATTTGCTGAGTAACATCAGCTCAGACAGCTCAGTTTCCAGACATGAATGTTTGTGTTTTGGAAATGTGCATGCAATTTAAATCTCTCTCATTTGCCCTGTTAAAAAGGCTTTGGCTTCTTTTGATGGGCAACATAAAGACAGACCGTTTTCCCAAGATACAAATATAAATGGTTTCTGTTCATATGAGCCTGTCCAATATGTTTGTATTTAAACAAATCAAAATAATAGCTCTGTATCTGAACGTGGACAGCTTTTGTGTCAACTTAAATAAATCCATAGCACACATTGATGTAAATAAATACAGCATGAGGACAGTTAGGGAAAGCAGCCACTCAAGGGGCTGATCGATAGGCCCCCTGATGTTAGACATGAAGAGATATTGGCTGCTTGTGATAGTGAGATGGCAATCATCATTGCTGACTTGAATCTACACAAAGACTGTGTAAATCAGGTTGGCAGCAGTAACGTGGATGAAAGGTTATTGATGACCTTCGAGAACATATCTTAGAGCTGCATGTTCTGAAGCAACCAGACAGAAGGTTATGTTATTATCATCTTATTGATACTGTGTAATGTGACAGGATTTATGAAACAATCTCAGTGTAAATGCTCTCCTACGTAGCAGCCATCACAATATAATTCAATTTTACATCCAATTTGAATGGAAGAAGATTGACTCTGAGGTAAGTATTTCAAACTTAAACAAGATCCACTCTGCAGGCATGTAAATTAAACCAGCTGAAGTGAATGGCGTAACTGGCTCGGAGAGAGATCACTAGAGACAGTGATGGCAGAGATTTAAGAGGATACCTCAGAATAAGTATATTCTGACTGAAACAAGAGACTTTAAAGGGAGGACTCGCTTTCTGTGGTTGACTGAAAAGTTGAAGAAACGGTCCAACTTGAGGATATTGCAAACATGGGTGGCAGGTCAGATGATTGATTACAAAATAAAGTATGGCAGAGAAAAAGGTTAATTAGGAGGAAATTAGAATCTCAGAACCCAACTCAAAATGTTAAAAACAACAAAGCAAGAGTTTCCATGGGTATTTAAAAACAAAACATGTATGCAATGTGAGTGCCATGTTTGGGTGGCTCGGTGGCACAGAGGTTAGCACTGCTGCCTCACAGTGCCAGAGACCCGGGTTCATTTCCCACCTCAGACTGACTGTGTGGAGTTTGCACATTCTCCCCGTGTCTACGTGGGTTCCTCCGAGTGCTCCGGTTTCCTCCCACAGTCTAAAAATGTGCAAGTTAGGTGAATTGGCCACGCTAAAATTGCCCGTAGTGTTAGGTGCAGGGGTAAATGTAGGGGAATGGGTCTGGGTGGGTGCGCTTCGGCGGGTCGGTGTGGACTTGTTCCGCTGTAGGGCCTGTTTCCACTCTAAGTAATCTAATCTAATCTAATCCTCTAGGGAGTGAGAATATGGGAGTTATTGGTAGATGTTAGGGGGCAAAAAGTGCAGAGCTGAAAAAGCACATCAGGTCAGACAGCATCCAAGGAGCAGGAGAATCGATGTTTCTGACATAAACCCTTCATCCATAGATGTTAAGGAAATGGCGAATTAAATGAATAAGTACTTTGCTTCTATCTTCACTATAGAAGATACAAAAAGCATTTCAGCAATAGTGGTAAGACACTGTTTTGCTGACATTGAAACTTCAGGCCAACTGTGTCTGCATGCTGACTCAGAACTGAGCACATGCACAGTTCCAGATTGTCTGCATCATCATCCCAGTCTCCCTCACCCTCTCCCCTCCTCTCTGAATCTGAACATCACCACAATTCTCCGCACCACTTCTACCAGCCCCAACCACCATCAGACTGGACATCAATCTCTTTCTTCTCCAGGTCACAATCTCTCTCTCACCCTCAGACTTTCTCTCCCACCCCCACTCTATCCCTCCAAATCTCAACATCCAGTGAAACTGAGCAGACATGGAAAGAAGATGCATGATTGAAACACTTCAACCAATCGCATTCACCCATGCATGAGCAAGCATCTCCCTAGACAATACTGCATGTACTCCTCAGTGTCAACCCAACTGTAAGTCAGGAAGTAGGAGTGAGGGATGAACACAATGTAATTACAGTCACTAAGGAGGCTGGACTCAGCAAACTGATAATAGGTCTCATCACCTTCTGTCTTCATCCCAGAGTCTTAAAAGAGGTTGTTAATTCGGTTGTAGATGCATTAATGCAAATTCTTTGAATTTCCCAAGATTCATTAGACTTCACTCAGTCAGAGATCATTTAGTCTGTCAATGTTTTGCCCCATCCCTTGTCAGTGACCATCACCTCCCTGACTCTAAACATCTTCTGGCCCCAAGGCCTGTCTGGAATGACTTGATGGTACTAACTGCTGTTTGTAGACTCTTGCTGACACTAACCTCGAGGATGCATAAGGTTCACTTGGTACAAGGTTCATTAATTGAAACCTGCAGTTTTTCTATTATTACGGTATAATAATGTCTATTTAACCCTGACCGTATAATTCATTTCAACAGTCCCTTATTTTGAAAGAGGATGTAAATGCATTAAAGACAGTCCAGAGGAGGTTTACTCAATGAATACTTTGAATGAGTGGCTTGTGCAATCGGGATAGGTGCTCAGACTGGGTTTGTTTCTGCTGGAGTTTAGACGAGTTAAGAGTGATCTGATCAAACTGTATAAAGGGTCTTAATGATCTTGGAATGGATGTTTCTTCTTGTGGGTGAGTTCAGAATTCGGGACCATGTTTATAAAATTAGTGAGGGGTCACACTTTTTGGACAGAGATGAAGATAATTCTTTTTTCGGGTGTGTAACTTTGGAATTGTCTGTCCCGGAAAGTAGGAGAGGTGAGGACAATGGATATTTTTAAGTCACAGGTAGATTTATTTCCTTGCATAACAAGAATCTACGATTACACTGGGTAGATGGGAACTCAAAACATAGACTTATCAGCCATAAACTTATGAAAGAGTGGAATAGGTTCAAGCGAGCAAATGAATTTGTTAAATGCATTCATGAAAGTTTCCTCAAGCAGTATATAGAGGATCCTACTCAGGAAGGGACGAAACTCGATCTACTCATGGGAAATAGGGCAGGACAGGTGATGGAGGTGATAGTGGGGGAGCACTTTGGGACCAGTCCTATTAATTTTAAAGTAGTTATGGAGAGGAACTGGTCCACAGGTTCAAGTTCTAAATTGGAGAAAGGTGAATTTTGATGGAATTAGACAGGAGCTTGCAGTGGTTAATTGGAGTAATTTGTTTGCCAGCAAAGGGACCTCCAGCAAGGGGGAGGCCTTTAAAAGTGAGATCGCTGGAGTTCAAGGTCGATATGTTCCTATGAAGGTGAAAGGCAAGGTTGACAGGAATAGGGAACCCTGAATGACAAGAGATATTGAGGCTTTGACCAGAAAACGAATGAGGTATGGCTGAGGTACCGGCAGCTGGGACCAAGGGAATCCCTGGATGTATAAAGGGGATACAGAGGTTTACTGAAGAAGAAATCAGGAAAGCAAAAAGGGGGCATGGGATGGCCTTGGCTGAGAAGGTTAGGATGCATCCAAAGAGGTTCTTTAAGTAAAAAGGAGTAAGAATAACTCGCAAAAGAATAGTTATTTCTTATTTTCTAAAGGCAAGTGTCAATCATTGTGTTCCAGAGGCAATTCAATTGGACAAATTGATAGGCTTGAAGCAAAGCGCACTTTATTTTTACACTGCAGTTAAAATAGTGATTTTAAAATAGCGACAATTCCAAGATGGAGGTGAAACAGGACACCTGAGATCGAGCTTGTCCACTCCGCTCATTTAGAGTCATCGGGTCATCGGGTCATAGAGATGTACAGCACAGAAACAGACCCTTCGGTCCAACTCTTTCAGATATCCCAACCCAATCTAGCCCCACCTGCCAGCACTCGGCCCATCTTCCTCCAAACCCTTCCTATTCATATACCCATTCAGATGCCTTTTCAAATGTTGCAATTGTACCAGCCTCCACCACATCCTCTGGCAGCTCATTGCATACACGTACTACCCTCTGTGTGAAAACGTTGCCCCTTAGGTCTCTTTTATATCTTTCCCCTCTTACCCTAAACCTATGCCGTCTAATTCTGGACTCCCCCACCCCATTTGTCTATTTATCCTATCCATGCCCCTCATGACTTTATAAACCTCTATACAGTCACCACTCAGCCTCCGACGCTCCAGGGAAAACAGCCCCAGCCTGTTCAACCTCTCCCTGCAGCTCAAATCCTCCAACCCTGGCAACATTCTTGTGAATCTTTTCTGACCCCTTTCAAGTCTCACAACATCCTTTAAAAAGGAAGGAGAGCAGAATTGCACACAATATTCCAAAAGTGGCCTAACCAATGTCCTGTACAGCTGTAACTAACTCCTGTGTTCAATACTGTGACGAATAAGGGAAAGCATACCAAACGCCTTCTTCACTATCATATCCTACCTGCAACTCTACGTTCAAAGTGCAAGAACCTGCACTCCAAGGTCTCTTTGTTCAGCAACACTCCCTAGGACCTGACCATTAAGTGTATAATTCCTGCTAATATTTGCTTTCCCAAAATGGCTCCTACCTTCACTACTTTACAGTTGGTAAACTTTTGCACAAACTCCCTGAAAATTTATTTTTACGTAGCTTTCCCATGAGTTCTTTGCCTATAGAATACAGGCCTAGCGCACTTTATGGTCTCTTAAGAATGTCAATCCCTGTGTGGCAAATTCCCAACTGCAGCATTGCCATGTGCCCTTGCAGATTAGAGGGATAATTAGTGGGATTAGTTCAGCCTTGTTCAAAAGAGGAGAATTACTTGAATATCGAAGTAATACATACTATTCAAGCTGAATGAAGGAGGAACAGAATATTGGTTTGCTTCAGTATTGTCTCATATGCTGCAGATGGGAGCTCTGTGAGTATTCCTTCATTTGAAAAGGGGATTTTCAGACGAAATGAGAGAGAATAATTGTATTAGATGAAATCAATCAAGTCCCATTTGCCAGCATCTGGCCCACACCCCTTCAAACCTCTCCCACTTTGGGGACAGTGGCCACAATTCGGTGACTTTTACTCTAGTGATAGAGAGGGATAATGTGCACTGCAGGGCAAGAGTTATAGCTGGGGGCAGGGAAATTATGATGCGGTTAGGCACGACTTAGGATGCGTGGCTTGGAAAAGTAGGCTTCAAGGGAAGGGCGCAATTGATATGTGGAGTTTGTTCAAGGAGCAACTATTGAGTGTCCTTGATCAGTATGTACCTGTCAGGCAGGGAGGAAAGGGTCGTGTGAGGGAGCCATGGTTTAATAAGGAATTGTAATCCCTTGTTAAAGGGAAGAGGGCAGCCTATGTAAAGATGAGGCGTGAAGGTTCAATTGGGGCAATTGAGAGTTTTTAGGTAGCCAGGAAGGATCTGAAGAGAGAGCTAAGAGCAGCAAGGAGGGGACATGAAAAGTCCTTAGTTGGTAGGATTAGGGAAAACCCTAAGGCTTTCTATAGGTATGTCAGGAATAAAAGAATGACTAGGGTAGGATTAGGTCCAGTCAAGGATAGTAGTGGGAAGTTGCGTGTGGAGGCAGAAGAGATTGGGGAGACACAGAATGAATACTTTTCATCAGTATTCACTCAGGAACATGACATTGTTGCCGATATGAATACTGAGTCACAATTAATTAGAATGGACGGCTTTGAGGTATGTAGGGAAAAGGTGTTGGAAATTCTGGAAAGGGTGAAAATAGATAAGTCCCTTGGGCCTGATGGCATTTATCCTAGGATTCTCTGGGAAGCAAGGGAGGAGATTGCAGAGCCATTGGCCTTGATTTTTATGTCCTCGTTGTCTACAGGAATAGTGCCAGAAGACTGGAGGATAGCAAATGTGGTTCCCTTGTTCAAGAAGGGGAGTAGGGATAACCCTAGTAACTATAGGCCGGTGAGTCTCACTTCTGTTGTGGGCAAAGTCTTAGAGAGAATTGTAAGGGATAGGATTTATAAACATCTGGATAGGAATAATGTGATCAAGGATAGTCAGCATGGTTTTGTGAAGGGCAGGTCGTGCCTCACAAACCTTATTGAATTCTTTGAAAAGGTGACTAAGGAGGTGGACGAGGGGAAAGCGGTAGATGTGGTGTATATGGATTTTAGTAAGGCATTTGATAAGGTTCCCCATGGTAGGCTACTGCAAAAAATACGGAGGTATGGCATTGAGGGTGAGTTGGAGGTTTGGATTAGGAATTGGTTGGCTGGAAGAAGACAGAGGGTAGTAGTTGATGGTAAAGGTTCATCTTGGAGTGCAGCTACTAACGGTGTTCCGCAAGGATCTGTTTTGGGACCATTGCTGTTTGTCATTTTTATAAATGACCTGGAGGAGGGGCGAGAAGGTTGGGTGAGCAAGTTTGCGGATGATACGAAAGTCGGTGGAGTTGTTGACAGTGAGGAAGGATGTGTCAGGTTACAGTAGGATATAGATAAGCTGCAGAGCTGGGCAGAAAGGTGGCAAATGGAGTTCAATGTAGGTAAGTGTGAGGTGATTCACTTTGGTAAGAGTAACAAAAAGATGGGGTACTGGGCTAATGGTCAGATACTTGGTAGTGTGGATGAGCAGAGGGATCTTGGTGTCCATGTACACAGATCTCTGAAAGTTGCTACCCAGGTAAATAGTGCGGTGAAGAAGGCATATGGCGTACTGGCTTTTATTGGTAGAGGAATTGAGTTCTGGAGCCCTGAGGTCATGTTGCAGTTGTATAAGAGTCTGGTGCGGCCGCATCTGGAGTATTGTGTGCAGTTTTGGTCGCCATACTATAGGAAGGATGTGGAGGCACTGGAACGGGTGCAGAGGAGGTTTACCAGGATGTTGCCTGGTATGGTAGAAAGATCGTATGAGGAAAGGCTGAGGCACTTGGGGCTGGTTTCATTAGAGAAAAGAACGTTTAGGGGTGACTTGATAGAGGTGTACAAGATGATTAGGGGTTTAGATAGGGTTGACCGTGAGAACCTTTTTCCACGTATGGAGTCAGCTATTACGAGGGGGCATAGCTTTAAATTAAGGGGTAGTAGGTATAGAACAGATGTTAGGGGTAGATTCTTTACTCAGCGAGTCGTGAGTTCATGGAATGCCCTGCCAGTAGCAGTGGTGGACTCTCCCTCTTTATGGGCATTTAAACGGGCATTGGATAGGCATATGGAGGATAGTGGGCTCGTGTAGGTTAGGTGGGCTTGGATCGGCGCAACATCGAGGGCCAAAGGGCCTGTACTGCGCTGTATTTTTTCTATGTTTCTATGTTCTAGGACATTGGTGAAGGCACTGCTGGAATATTGTGTGCAATTCCAGTCTCCTTCCTATTGGAAAGATGTTGTGAAACTTGAAAGGGTTTAGTAAAGATCTGAAGGGATGTTGCCAGGGTTGGAGAATTTGAGCTATAGGGAGAGGTTGAATAGGCTGGGACTTCTTTCCCTGGAGCGTCGAAGGCTGAGGGGTTATCTTATGGAGGTTTATAAAATCATGAGGGGCATGGATAGGATAAATAAACAAAGTCTTTTCCCTGGGGTGTGGGAGTACAGAACATAGGAGGGCATAGGTTTAGGGTGAGAGGGGAAAGATATAAAAGAGACCTAGGGAGCAACTTTTTCATTCAGAGAGTTTTACGTAAATGGAATGAGCTGCCAGAGGAAGTGGTGGTGGCTAGTACAATTGCAACATTGAAAAGGCATCTGGATGGGTATGTGAATAGGAAGGGTTTGGAGGGATATGTGCCAGGTGCTGGCAGGTGGGACTAGATTGTTTTGGGATGGCATGGATGAGTTGGATGAAAGGGTCTGTTTCCATGCTGCATATCTCTATGACTCTATGGCACTGTGACACTGCCACATTTAGTGATCTGTGGATGTGTCCACCCAGATCCCTCTGCATCCCTCCGAAGGGTTCAGCCATTCACTATATAATTGCCAGCTGTATTTAACCTTTAAAAATGCATCACCTCACATTTGTTGAGATTAAACTCCATCTGCCATTTTTCTGCCCATGCCTCCAACTGATCTATGTTCTGTTGTATCCTCTGACAATCCTCCTCATTATCCGCAAATCCACCAATCTTTGTATCGTCCCAATCTTTGTATCTTCCACAAACATACTAATTAGACTCGTCACATTTTCCTCCAAATTATTTATAAAGGCCATGAACAGTAGAGGTCCCAGCTCTGATCCCTGTGAACACCACTAGTCACAGCCCTCCATTCTGAAAAGCATCCTCCACCACTCCCCTCTGTCTCCTATGATTGAGTCAGTTCTAAACAGGAAAATCCATCTTGCCAGCTCACCCCCGATACCATGTGACTTCACCTTCTGTACCAGTCTGCCATGAGGGACCTTGTCAAAAGTTTTACTGAAGTCCATGTAGACAACATCAACTGGTTTTCCCTCATCAATCATTTTCATCATCTCCTTAAAAAACATGGTCAAGTTAGTAAGGCACGACCTCTCCCGCACACAACCATGCTGTCTGTCACTAATAAATCCATTTTCTTCTAAATGCAAATAGATCTTGTCCGAGTGAATATTTTCCAATCATTTCCCTACACTGACATAAGGCTCACAGGTCTGTAATTCCCAGGATTATCCCTGCTACCCTTCTTAAACAATGGGACAACATCAGCTATTCTCCAGGCCTCTGGGACCTCACCTGTGACCAGAGAGAATTCAAAGATGTCTGTCAATGCTGCAGCAATTTGTTCCCTTGTCTCCCTCAATATTCTGGGATCGATCCCATCAGGACCCAGGGACTTATTTACCTTAATACTTTTTAAGACACACAGAATGTTTCCGTGTCCATGTTTAACCTGATGTCATGAGGCTTCATGGGGTCTGGCATCAATGCTGAGCACTTCCAGAGCACAGCCCTCTTGACTGTATCCCACGGAGCTGTTCCCTCTGCTGGCTCTGTCCTGCCAGTGGGACAGGACCTGCCCTGAAATGATCATTGTGTTGTCTGGGACATTGTCTGTAAAGTGGGATTCTGTGAGTGTGACTATGTTCGATTGTTGCTCGATTAGTCTGTGAGGAATATACTGCAGGTCAGTTTTAAGTGTTGTACAAGAAAGAGTTAACACCTCTTGATTTCTTTCAATTTTAAAATCAAGCGGAATTAAATTTAGTTCTCGTTTTCTTCAATAATCAGAGTACACACCCGATTATTTCTCAATTCAGGAACTAAGGTAACCAGCTGAGTCACCTTTCCAACACACTGCCCGACCAAATACATTGAAAACGGCTTCGGAAAGGCCTGAATTCAAATATGGTGCTGCTGCACCTCACTGTCCCTCCAATAAAGAGTGAGTCAATGATGGGATCTCAAATCTGTCCAGAGAGCTTCCAAACTGGGTCCAGGCAGTTATTCAAATATCCCCTCACTACAGACAATTCAGAACTATCTCAGAGAGGGTGCAGAATATTCCCAAAGGGGAGAGGGACCAGCAGGATGTTGCTGTACACATTGGAACCCATGATACAGGATGGGAAAAGGACGAGGTCATGAGGAGAGAAAATAGGAATTTAGGCAGGAACTTAAAAAGTCGATCCCGGAGGGTAGTTGTAGGAGGGGGGTGAGGGTGTGAGTCCTTTTAGGGTAGACAGTACGAGAAAGAATATCAGGCTTATATGATTTAACCAAATCAGAAATTATAGATGTACTGAATAAAAGCAGAGGGCTCAGTAAACGGATTCCCGCGGCTGGGTTTTGAGATTTCACTCCCTATTGCCGGTCTCCTCCCTCATTCATTCCATTTCACGGAGACGCTATTTGACAGTAACTTTCTTAAAGGGGACAGGGACCCCATTCAATCTGTATCTAACAGGTCTGTGCTGATGGAGACAACTTGTTTGATGTCCTGCAAACTGTTCAAGTCCCGGTAGATGGTTCTGAGGGGGATTAGTATTCTCATCTTTTCATAGTTTCGGGTGAGATAGTGGGCTGGGGAGTGGGGAGACCACAGTTTGATGAATGACTGAATGAAATGCGGAAGGAGTAAATACCGAGCGATTGTGAGTGGGTTGGCAAATAAAGGGCCTTAATATAAAAATAAAGAAACATATAGTACAATATCTCACACAACCATAGAATAAGATGTTTGAAGGTGATTGACTCTCTGCATCAGTAAAGACACGCCAGCTCGCCCACGGAGACATTGGGAATGATTAACTGATATGGGTGAGCAGGGCAGAACCTCAGCAGATCACAGGATATTCAGGGACAAAGGTTACAAGATAAACAAGTGACCACATCAGCGAACAGGCACCGTGTGTTTGAATCTGACCGGTAGAAATGTAATAGACAGTGACCTGATGTCATCAAAATGCCGAGTTAATTGGATTATTAATTTGATGTAATTGATTTACAGACCTGATGGAATTAACTTCCTCGTCAACTGATTTACAGACCTGATGTAATCATCACCCAGTTGGTTGACCTGTGGACTTGATATGATCAACTGCACACGAACAGTTAGTTTGTAGACTGACATAACTTTGATGTCAGAAAGTGTAAGGTTGGTATTGTGCGGGTGTTTGACAGAGAGAGCTGGATTGTCCTGTGTGATGGTCTGGAGTTCCTCTCCTGGCTGTAATCGATTCCCGCTGGAATAAACTGCTGTTCCTGCTGAATTGCCCAGGCCTTCAGAGTCTTCTTGCCTCAGAGACAGCGGTCACTCCTACAGCAGTGATATCTGGATTACTCCCAGTGCCGTGTCCCAGTGGGAGTAGGAACAGGAGGGTAGAGCAGATGAATATGTGGCTGAGGAGCTGGTGGAGGGGAAAAGGATTCACATTTTCAATCATTGGAATCTCTTCTGGGGTAGAAGAGACCTGTATAAGAAGGGACAGTTACACCTGAATTGCAAGGGGACTGATATACTGCTGGGGAGATTTGCTCGAGCTGCTTGGGTTGGGGGCGGAGGGGTTTCAATTTATTTCAATGCAAGTGGCCTAATATGTAAGGCATTACAAATCAGGGCATTGTTAGCAACATGGGACTAGGATATCATTGCAATTCCAGAGACGTGGCTCAGGGATGGACAGGACTGGCAGCTTAATGTTCCAGGGTAATATATGCTAGAGGAAGGATTGAAAGGGGGCAAGAGAGGAGAGGGAGTGGCGTTTTTTTTTTGATTAGGGATAATATTACGGCTATACTTAAGGTGATTATCCCTTTCTTATTTCTCAGTTCCACCCAAATTGCTTCTTTTTTATTCATTTATGGGACATGGGTGTCTCTGGCTGGCCAGCACTGACAGCCCATCCCTATTTGCCCCTTGAGAAGGTGGTGGTGAGCTACCTTCTTCAATCACTGCAGTCCACTTGCTGTGGGTTTACCCACAATAATTTCCCTGGATGTACTCGCAGGAATAATCACCTTATTAGGATTTTACTGTCGACTCCCAAAAGTTAGTGGGAAATAGAGAAGCAAACTTGTGAGGAGATCTCAGTTATCTGTAAGAATAATAGGGTGGTAATGGTATGGGATTTTAACTTTCCAAAGCTTAGACTGGGACTGCCATAGTGTTAAGGACTTTGTTGGAGAGGAATTTGTTAAGTGTGTACAAGAATTTTTTCTGATTCAGTATGTGGATGTGCTTACTGAAGAAAGAGCAAAACTTGAACGACTCTTGGGAAATAAAGCAGGGCAGGTGACTGAGGTATCAGTGGGGGAGCACTTTGGGGCCAGGGACCATAATTCAATTAGTTTTAAAATAAAGTTAAAAATCACACAACACCAGGTTATAGTCCAACAGGTTTATTTGGAAGCACTAGCTTTCAGAGCAGCATTCCTTCATCAGGTGGTTATACCTAATAAAGGAGTGGTGCTCCGAAAGCTAGTGCTTCCAAATAAACCTGTTGGACTATAACCTGATGTTGTGTGATTTTTAACTTTGTCCACTCCAGTACAATACCAGCACCTCCAAATCAGACAGTTTTAAAATATTGATGGAAAAAGACAGACCGGATCTAAAAGTTAAAGTTCTAAATTTAGAAGAAGGCCAATTTTGATGACATGAGGCAAGAACTTTCAAAAGTTGATTGGAGGTGGCTATTCACAGGTAAAGGACGGCTGGAAAGTTGGAAGCCTTCAACAATGAGATAATGAGAATCCAGAGACAGTATGTTCCTGTTAAGGTGAAGGGCCAGGCTGGTAGGTGTAGGGAATGCTGGATGACTAGAGAAAATGAGGTTTTGTTCAAGAATAAGGTTTTGTTCAAGCGTATGGTGCCAAGTTCTAATGAGGGAAGGAATAAAAGGACAGGGCAGATAAATCAATGGTTGACGAGGTGCTGCAATGTGCAGGGAGTCACTTTCTTGGAACATTGGGATCTCTTCTGGGACAGAAAAGACCTGTTCACCTGAACTAGACCAATATCCTGGTGGGGAGATTTGCTCGCTCTATTTCAGGAGATTGTCAGATTTGAGAGAGGTGGGGCGGGGCTTTCTAAACAACAGTGAAAATAGAAAGAAAGATGACAATGATTCTGAATCAGAAAACAGCAAATTATTGAGAAAAGACAACAAGAACAAATCAGAGAACAAAGGAACACTGAACACTTAAACTGCATTTATTTCAATGCAAGAGGTCTCAGGGATAAGGCTGATGAACTCAGGGTATGTAAGAGAACATAGGCCTGGGATGTTATTGCTATTACAGAAACATGGCTGAGGAATGGAAAAGACTGGCAGCTCAGTGTTCTGGGTTTTAGATGGTATAGGAAGGACAGAAAGAGGCGAGGTGGGAGAAGGACTGGCATTTTTGATTAATGAAAATATTATGACTGTAATTAGGGAAGATATTTCTGAGGGATCATTGAGTGAAAATATATGGATTGAAATTAGAAATAAGAAAGGGATGATCACCTTGATGGGATTGTACTATTGGCTCCCCAATAGTCAGAGGGCAATTGAGAAGCAAAAATGTCGAGAGATCTCAAATGTATGGAAGAATAATAAGTTTGTAATAGTATGGGATTTTAATTTTCCAAATGCTGTCTCAGACTGCCATGGTGTTAAAGGTTTTGATGGTGAAGAATTGTTTAATTGCAAGAAAATGTTCTTTTATCAATATATAAATCTTCCAATGAGAGACAGATCAAAACTTGACCTTCTCTTGGGAAATAAGGCAGGGCAAGTGACTGAAGTGTGAGTCAGGGAACACTTTTGGACCAGTGATCATTATCCTAGTAATTTTAAAATAGTTATGTAAAAGGATAAAAGGTAAAGCTCTTAATTGGGGTAAGGCAAATGGGTGTGAAAGGATATGAAACAAGACCTTTCAAAAGTTGATTGGAGTAGACTAATCGCAGGGAAAAGGAGGACTGACAAGTGGGAGGCCTTTCAAAGTGTGACAACCAGAGTTCAGAAACATTCTGTTCCTGTTAGAGTGAAAGGCAAGGCTGGTAAGATTAGCGAACAATGGATGAATAAAGATGTTGTAGTTCAAGTCAAGAATAAAAAATAACCATCTATTCGAGAGACAATTGGGATCAACTGAATGTCTTGAAGAGTGTAAAGAGTGTAGGGGCATTCTTTAGAAGGAAATGAGGAAGGCAAAGAGGGGACAGGAGATAGCCTTGGCAGGTAAGGTTAAAGATAATCCAAAGAGATTCTGTAAATACATTGAGTGACGGAGAGAGGTTAGAATCCGTTTAAGACCAACGAGGTTGTCTTTGTGTTGAACCTCAAGAGATGGGAGAGATATAAATGAATATTTCGAATCAGTTTTTACTGTGAGAAAGAAATGGAGGTGAGAGTAATCATGGAAATAGATATTGATGTTTTGGAAACAGTTCACAGTCCAGAAGAGGAAGTGCTGGAGATCTTAAAAAATATAAACATAGAACATAGAACATAGAACAATACAGCACAGAAGAGGCCCTTCGGCCCACGATGTTGTGCCGAACTTCTAACCTATATTAAGTACCCATCCATGTACCTATCCAAATGCCGCTTAAAGGTCGCCAATGATTCCGACTCTACCCACGGGCAGCGCATTCCATGCCCCCACCACTCTCTGGGTAAAGAACCCACCCCTGACATCTCCCCTATACCTTCCACCCTTCACCTTAAATTTATGTCCCCTTGTAACACTCTGTTGTACCCGGGGAAAAAGTTTCTGACTGTCTACTCTATCTATTCCTCTGATCATCTTATAAACCTCTATCAAGTCACCCCTCATCCTTCGCCGTTCCAACGAGAAAAGGCCGAGAACTCTCAACCTATCCTCGTACGACTTCCTCTCCATTCCAGGCAACATCCTGGTAAATCTTCTCTGCACCCTCTCCAAAGCTTCCACATCTTTCCTAAAGTGAGGCGACCAGAACTGCACACAGTACTCCAACTGTGGCCTAACCAAAGTCCTGTACAGCTGCAACATCACTTCACGACTCTTGAATTCAATCCCTCTGCTAATGAACGATAATACTCCATAGGCCTTCTTACAAACTCTATCCACCTGAGTGGCAACCTTCAAAGATCTATGTACATAGACCCCAAGATCCCTCTGTTCCTCCACCTGACTAAGAACCCTACCATTAACCCTGTATTCCGCATTCTTATTTGTTCTTCCAAAATGGACAACCTCACACTTGGCAGGGTTGAACTCCATCTGCCACTCCTCAGCCCAGCTCTGCATCATATCTAAGTCCCTCTGCAGCCGACAACTGCCCTCCTCACTGTCCACAACTCCACCTATCTTCGTATCATCTGCAAATTTACTGACCCACCCTTCGACTCCCTCATCTAAGTCATTAATAAAAATTACAAACAGCAGAGGACCCAGAACTGATCCCTGCGGAACTCCACTTGTAACTGGGCTCCAGGCTGAATATTTACCATCTACCACCACTCTCTGCCTTCGACCGGTTAGCCAGTTTTCTATCCAATTGGCCAAATTTCCCTCTATCCCATGCCTCCTGACTTTCCGCATAAGCCTACCATGGGGAACCTTATCAAATGCCTTACTAAAATCCATAAAGGCAGATAAACCTCCAGGACCTGATCAAGTGTTTCCCAGGAACTTTTGGAAGTGAGGGAGAAAATTGCAGGGCCCCTAGCAGAAATATTTGTATCATCTACAAACATGGGTGAAGAATTGGAGGACTGGGGTGTGGCTAAAATGTCATTGTTTAAGAAGGGATGTGAGGAGAAGCCTGGGAACGATCGACCTGTGAGTCTGACTTCGGTGGTGGGTAGGTTTTTAGAGATGATTCTGAAAGATAGAATTTACAGAGGTTGGAGAGGAAAGAATTGATTCGAAATGGTCAGTATAGTTTAGTGTGAGGAAAGTCATGTCTCACACACTTGACTGGGTTTGTTTTGAGAAGTAACCAAAATGATTGATGAGGACAGAGAGGTTGATACTGTTTGTTTAGCTTTGTGTAAAGCTTTTGATGAGGCTCTGCATGGTAGACTAATTAGTAAAGTTAGATCACATGGGATTCAGGGTGGGCTTGCCTATTGGATATATAATTGGCTTTACAGTAGAAGACAGCAGGTGATGGTGGATCATTGTTTTTCAGATGTAGGCCTGTGATCGGCAGTGTTTCACAATGATCGGTACTGGCTCCACTTCGGTCTGTCATGTATATGAAGGATTTGGATAACAATATAGGAGGCATGGTTAGTAAGTTTGTGGATGACACCAAAATGGTAAAATGGCCAGTGAAGAAGGTTAGGAGAAAGTGAGGACTGCAGATGCTGGAGATCAGAGCTGAAAATGTGTTGCTGGAAAAGCGCAGCAGGTCAGGCAGCATCCAAGGAGCAGGAGAATCGACGTTTCGGGCATGAGCCCTTCTTCAGGATGAAGGTTACCCAAGATTGCAAAGAGATATTGATCGATTGGGTTAAAGGGTTGAGGATTGGCAGATGGATTTTAACTTGGATAAAGTTGAGGTATTGCATTGTGGTCATACAAATAAGGACAGGACTTAATGGTATGGCCCTGGGTAGCGTTGTAGCGCAGAGAGACCTCAGGGTCAGGGACATAGTCCTTTGAAATTTGCATCATGGGCAGACAGGGTGGTTAAGAAGGTAATGAGCATGTTTGTCTTCATTGCTCAGAACTTTGAGGATCGGAGTTCTGACATTATATTGAATTTGTACAGGACAGTGATGAGGCCTCTCCTGGATTAATGTGCAATTCTCATCGCCCTGTTATAGGAAGAATATTATTAAAGTGGAGAGAGTTCAGTAAAGATTTACCAAGATGTTGCCAGGAATGAAGGGTTTGAGATATAAAAATTGGGCTGTTGCATTGGAGGGTGAGGGATGATCTTATTGATGTTTATAAAATCATGAGGTGCATAGATAAGGTGAATGACAGGGGTATTTTCCCTCAGGTGGGGGAGTTCAAACCTGGGGGGTGTATTTTTAAGGTGAGAGGAGAAAGATTGAAAAAGGAGATGAGGGGCAGGATTTTTAGTAGTTCATGTGTGGAATGCACTACCAGAGGAGGTTGTGGATGCAGGTACAGTTACAGTGTTTAAAATACATTTGGATAAGTTCATGAATAGGAAAGGTTTAGAGGGATATGGGCCAAGTGCAGGCAGTTGGAAATAGTTCAGTTTTGGAACATGGTCGGTGTGGCCTGGTTGGTTCGAAGGGTCTGTCTCCGTGCTGTATGACTCTATGACTCCATGACATTATGGTACGCAGTCAAAAGCCACGTCAGTCTCTTCACACGCTCACTTTGTCCACCAGACCAGGACCTGGGACACAGCAGGGGGAAGGGTATTGTTGATGAATGGAGATACCAAGGGACTTTTATATGCAGTGGGTGTATAGTGGAGAAACTACAGAGAGGCAGTTCGGGGTAGATGAAACTGCACAGGGGAGGGCAATTAGACAGGAGCCACGGAGGGGTCAGGGGCCATGGAAGGGGACAGGGGCTAAATTTGTGTTGGGGGGAGGTTGTTCAAAATTGAAGGGCGTGCAGATGCAGGATTGAAAGGCAGAAATAGGGAAGAAAAGGAAGGGAAAGAAAGAGAGAAAAACTTAGAAAAGAAGAAAGAGCAAGAGAGTGAGAAAGAACACAGAAAAAGGTAGAAAGAAGAGGCAGGAGAGAAAACTACACAAGAAGAGGCTATCAGTAAGATAGATAGATAGAGAGAGAGATAGTGTGAGAGAGAAGGTTGAGAGGGAAAGAGTGATGTAGAGTGATACAAACAAAGGCAAAGAGAGAGACAGAGGCAAAGGGAGAGATTGAGTGAGAGAGAAAAAGAGGAAAAATCAGATAGATGCAAACAGGTGATAAGGAACGAGGTGATATTCACCATTCCGATTGGTCTAAGCTCTCTGGATGGTCACTCTCACACTCACTCTCTCCCACTGAGGACTGAATCTGTTCCAGGGGCTTGCTTTCAAGATTCAACCATTCCCTACACTCTGTCACACAGAGACAGACAGAAACCCACAGATACACACCCACTGCTCAGTGCACATGGTGAAAGGGACAATGGCTGCCAGAACCCATTTGACATATCCCCAAGTCTCTCACTCAAAGCCCCTCTCTGCCCACGTCCCAGCCCATCCAGTCAGCTCCTATCTCCCTCTACCTGGGACATACCTCCCCCAGGGATAGAGCACAGCCAGAGTCACCTCAGTGGGATTAGAGGGGTGAGGGACGGAGGAAGGGAGGGAGGGAGGAGGTGTGAGAGTATGCAGCAGTTAAACAGTTTCATCCAATCTGCCTCTGAACAAGGAGACTAAAAGAAACATAATCCAATGAATAACCGACATTAAAGAAATATAAAATATGCAACAACCAGAGAAGTATGAAGCTGGCAGATATGGCAAAGAGTAAAATCACAGAATTCTTCCTGCTCTCTTCCTTTGGATCATTCTGTGTTTTTCTCTGACCTCTCAGTTCCTTCTGCACCTTAATGGCCTCGAAGATGTGTCTGACAGTCAGAATGTTGATAAAGAGAATAAAGGAAAATGGGAACATTGGTGTTAAAAAAAAGTCTGAAAATATTTAAAACTTGTCCACCGAGGGTCATAAAGATAACTGTACGTGACACAACAGTACCACCTAACATTGTTGATCATCTTTCCAGGTTTATGCATGAAGAAGTTGGGAATATTCTTGAAACAAAAGATGTAGATTGTTGCTAGAACCTTCATTGCAGGTTTCCCTGTGCAATACTTAGTTTTCATCTCATGTCAACAAATGGCAACAAATCGATGAAAGGAAATAGCAATGGTGACCCATGTAGAACAATCAAAGGTCAAATGGATGAGGACATAGAGAGCACCACAAACAGGAGTGATTTGCAGGAAACACAGTGGATAATAATAACGTTGAAACTGGCGAATGATGAGATTAAAAAAACGATGAACAGTAGATCTGACACTGTCATGGCCACCAGATAGCGAGTGCTGCATGGAGAAAGGCCACATTTGCCCCGAGCTAAGATTGTAATCACTGCTAGACTTACTGTAAGAGAAAGGAAAAAAAAAAGAGTCTTGAAGTTATTACTCAAATATTCTCTGTGCCTGAGCCCAGACTGTCGGTAATGACACAAAGATAATGGTTGTTCCATGTCATATGAAGTTTAAAGAATCTGAACCACATCAGTAAACTCTCTCTAAATGAATCATTTGCACATTTAAAGGACATAGGGAAGAACATGAGCAGCAGATTACTCACAGAAACACAGTCATATACTCAAGGTGGTTTTGGGTCAGCAGCAGTTGATTTCACCTGCTTTCCAGGTTACTCTGACTGGCATTACCCATAAGCCCACAGCACCCATACAAACACACATGGGATCAGGAAAACAAGGAATAGGACACACCTAATATGGACATTGATCACAAAATTTCTGTATTTGGTTTTGGAGTCTCCATAGTTCAATTTGCCACCAGACTTCTTTTCCCACACTGTATGAACTCCAGTACAGGGCATTGAATCACCCCACAGTATCCAGGAAGGGATGGTTGCTATGATATGGATGAGCAAATGATAGGGCATTGAGTCCCTTTCGCATGAAGGTATTCAGCAGTGGATCCATCATCATGTGCCAGATGGGATATCCACCTCAATCAGAAAAACTTCAACATTTGATACGAGTCCTTCTACCTGTCCAAGATAGAACAGCACAGCTCTCACACAAATAAAATCTGAATCCCCACAACACTGGTCATGGTAACGCTCTGGTTTAGAAAGCAGACGTTTTATCTGGGTTGAAGCAAAGCTTGCTGCCTGATATCCAGGCTCACGCTCCCAAGCTGTAAGGAGACAGAGGGTGGTGGTTGATGAGAAATGTTTAACGGGGAGTTACTAGTGGTGTACCGCAAGGATTTGTTTTGGGTCTACTGCTGTTTGTCATTTTTATAAATGACATGGATGAGGCTATAGAAGGATGTGTTTGTTAAATTTGCGGATGACACGAAGGTCAGTGGAGTTGTGGGTAGTGTGGAAAGATGCTGCAGGTTACAGAGGGACTTAGGTGAGCTGCAGAGCTGGAAAATAGAGTTTAATGCGGAAAGGTGTGAGGTGATTCACTTTGGAAGGAGGAGCAGGAATACGGAGTACTGGGTTAATGGCAAGATTCTTGGTAGTGTGGTGAGCAGAGAGATCTCAGTGTCTTAGATTACTTACAGTGTGGAAACAGGCCATTCAGCCCAACAAGTCCACACCGAGCCGCCGAAGCGCAACCCACCCAGACCCATTCCCCTACATTTATCCCTTCACCTAACACTATGGCCAATTTAGCATGGAGAAAGTGAGGACTGCCGATGCTGGAGATCAGAGCTGAAAAAGCGCAGCAGGTCAGGCAGCATCAAAATCGACATTTCGGGCATAAGCCCTTTTTCAGGCAATTTAGCGTGGCCAATTCACCTAACTGGCACATTTTTGGACTGTGGGAGGAAACTGGAGCAAACCCAGGGAGAATGTGTAAACTCCACACAGTCAGTCACCGGAGGCGGGAATTGAACCCAGGTCTCTGGTGCTGTGAGGCAGCAGTGCTAACCACTGCGCCACTGTGCCACCGTATCACCATGTCGATACACATAGATCCCAGAAAGTTGCGACCCAGGCTGATAGGGTTGTTAAGAAGGTGTACAGTGTGTTAGCTTCTATTAGTAGAGGGATTGAGCTTTGGAGCCATGAGGTCATGTTGCAGCTGTACAAAACACTGGTGCGGCCGCACTTGAAATGTGGTGCAGTTCTGGTCGCTATATTATAGGAAGGATGTGGAAGCATTGGAAAGGGTGCAGAGGAGATTTCCCAGGATGTTGCCTGGTATGGAGGGAAGGACATATGAGGAAAGGCTCAGGGACTTGAAGTTGTTTTTTGTTAGAGAGAAGAAGGTTGAGAGGTGACTTTATAGAAACATACAAGATGATCAGAGGATTAGAACAGAGCTTTAAATTGAGGGGTGATAGATAGAGGACAGATGTCAGAGGTAGTTTCCTTACTCAGAGAGTAGTAAGGGCATGGAATGCGCTACCTGCAACAGTAGAAGACTTGCCAACTTTGACAGCATTTAAATGGTCATTGGATAAACATATGGATGATAACGAAGTCATGTAGGTTAGATGGGCTTGAGATTGGTTTCACAAGTCGACGCAACATCGAGGGCCGAAGGGCCTGTACTGCGCTGTCATGTTCTATGTTCTATGTTCCAGGCCTGGGCTGACAAATGGCAATTAACATGCGTGCCACACAAATACAAAACAATTATCACCTCCAAGAAGAGATCACATCGATAACGCCGTGTGACATTCAAGGCTTTGCTGTTGCTGAATCCCCCACAATCAACAAGCTGGGAGTTCCCATTGAGCTGAAACTGAAATGGATTTACAATGTAAGTACTGTGGCTACAAGAGCAGCTCAGGGGGCAGGAACACTGCAGTGAGGGATGTACCTCATGGCTCCAAAAGCCTCTCCACCATCTCCAAGGCATACGTCAGGAGTGTGATGGAATACTCCCCACTTGCCTGGATGGAAATATCTCCAAGATCCCTCAAGAAATGGGATCCCAGCATGACCAAGCAGCCATATAAAAGCACAATGTTGCAGACACTCAAAATCCGAAATGAAATCAGAAAGTGCTGGAGAAATTCAGCAAATCTGGCAACACCTGTGGAGAGAAATAGAGAGTTAACCTTTTGAGTCCAATATAAGACTTCTTCAGAACAGTGCTGATCAGGAGTCATGTCAGACTAGAAACATTCATTCACTTTCTCTCTTCACAGGTACACCAGGCTTGCTGAGTTTCTCCAACATTTTCTCTTCTACGACAAAGTAACCAGTTTGATTAGCACCGCATTTACAAACATTCAGTCCATCCACCACCGGTGTTCAGTAGCAGCACTGAGTATCATTGACAATACAAACTGCAGAGACTCACCAATGCTCCGTAGAAATCATCTTCAACATCTATGACCACTACCTTCCGAAAGACAAAGATGCATGAGAACACCATGACCTGCATGTTCCCTTCCAAGCCATTCACCATCCTGACTTGGATATATATTCCTTCAGTAAAGTCCCTGAAGTCCCAGTGGACCATAGGGCTGCTCTCTCATTATTGAGAAACAACTGGCCGTGAGTTTAACCTGAGGGTCACCGTGCCTCAGGGGAACGGTGAGGTTGGGAAGGTAGGACCTTCATGATGATCTCAGCCAGTGTGGGGATTGAACCTGTGATGTTAACATAGAACATACTATAATACAGGCCCTGCAGCCCTCGACGTTGTGCCGACCATTTATCTGACTCTATTGTTCTCTCGTCTATGTGCCTATCCAAGAGTCGCTTAAATTGCACAAAATACGGAGGCATGGGATTGAGGGTGTTTCAGCAGTTTGGATCAGAAGGTGGCTAGTTGAAAGAAGACAGAGGGTGGAGGCTGATGGGAAATGTTCACCCTGGAGTTCGTTACTAGTGGTGTATCACAAGGATTTGTTTTGCGTCCACTGCTGTTTATCATTTTTATAAATGATCTGGATGAGGGGTAGAAAGAGGGTTCGTAAATTTGCATATGACACTAAGGTCGGTGGAGTTGTGAATAGTGCTGAAGGATATTGCAGCTAACAGAGGGACAAAGATAAGCTTCAGAGCTAGGCTGCAAAGTGGAAAATGAATTTTAATGTGGAAAAGTGTGAGGTGATTTACTTTGGAAGGAGGAACAGGAATACAGAGTACTGGGTTAATGACAAGATTCTTGTTCGTGTAGATGAGCAGAGAGATCTTGATGTCCATGTACATAGATCCCTGAAAGTTGCCACCCAGGCTGTTGAAGTTGAGGCTGTTTCTGTTAGAGAGAAGAAGGTTGAGAGATGACTTAATTGAGACATACAAGATAATCAGAGGGTTAGATAGGGTGTACAGTGAGAGCTTTTTTCCTCAAATGGTGTTGGCTGGCACAAGGGGACATAGCTTAAATTGAAGGGTGATATATATAGGACAGATGTCAGGGGTAGTTTCTTTACACAGACAGTAGTAAGGGCATGGAACACTCTGCCTGCAACATTAGTAGACTCGCCAACTTTAAGGGCATTAAATGGTCATTAGATAAACATGTGGATAAAAATGGAATAGTGCAGGATAGATAGGCTTCAGATTGGTTCCACAGGCCAGCATAACATCAGCGGCCGAAGGGCCTGTACTGCGTTGTAATGTTCTATGTTCGATGATCTAAATGTCCCTAATGTATCTGACTCTACTCCCACTGCTGGCAGTACATTCCACACACTCACCACTGTCTGTGTTAAGAATCTGCCTCTGACATCTCACCTAAACCTCCCTCTAATCACCTTAAAATTATGGTCCCCCCATGATGACCATTTCCGCCCAAGGAAAAAGTCTCTGTCTATTCCCTCTATCTGTGCCTTTCATCATCCTGTACACCTCTACCAAGTCAGGTCTCATCGTTCTTCACTCCAGTGGGAAAAGCCTTAGCTCCCTCAACCTTTCTTCATAAACATGCCCTCCTGTCCATGCAGTATCCTGGTAAATTTCCTCTGCACCCTCTTGAAAGCTCCCACATCCTTTTTATAATGAGGCAACCAGAACTGAACATAATATTCCAAGTATGGTCTAACCAGGGCTCTGTAGAGCTGCAGCATAACCTCACGGCTCGTAAACTCCATCCCTCTGCTAATGAAAACAAACACACCATACGCCGTCTTAACAATTGTGGGCAGGGGTGGGGGGGGGGGGGGGTGACTTTGAGGGATCTATAGACATGGAAACCCAAGATCCCTCTGTCCCTCCACACTGCCAAGAATCCTGCCTTTAGCCCTGCATTCTGCATTCCAAATTGACCTTCCAAAATGAATCACTTCACACTTTTCCAGGTTCAACTCCATTTGACATTTATCAGCCCAGTTCTGCATCCTGAAAAATGTGTTGCTGGAAAAGCGCAGCAGGTCAGGCAGCATCCAACGAGCAGGAGAATCGACGTTTTGGGCATAAGCACTTCATCAGGAATTGACTTATGCCAGAAATGTCAATTCTCCTGCTCCTTGGATGCTGCCTGACCTGCTGCGCTTTTCCAGCAACACATTTTTCAGCTCTGATCTCCAGCATCTGCAGTCCTCACTTTCTCTCAGTTCTGCATCCTGTCAATGTCCCGTTGCAACCTAGAGCAGTCCTCCACACTATCCACCACCCCACCAAACTTCATGTCATCGACAATCTTACTAAACAACCTTCCACTTCCTCATCCAGGTCATTTATAAAAATCACAAAGAGCAGAGGTCCCAGAACCGATCTCTGTACAACATCACTGATCACCAAGCTCCAGCCTGAATACTTTCCATCTATACCATCCTCTGTCTTCTATGGACCAGCCTTTTCTGTATTCAGACAGCCAAATTTCCCTGTATCCTATGCCTCCTTACTTTCTAAAAGAGCCTACCATGGGGAACCTTATTCAATGCCTTGCTAAAATCCATGTGCACCACATCCACTGCTCGACTTTGCTCAATGTGTTTTGTCACATCTTCAAAGTATTCAATAAGATTTGTGAGGCATGACCTGCCCCTCACAAAGCCATGCTGACTATCTCTAACCAAGCCATGGTTTTCCAATTAATCATAAATCCTGTCTCTCAGAATCCCCTCCAATAATTTGCCCATAACAGACATAAAACCGACTGGTCTGTAATTCCCAAGATTTCATGCTGTCCTCACAAACGTAAAGTTCCCTTTCAGTAGTGAATATTGAAGGAAATCATTCATTGAGGACCGACACTACCTCCTCCGACTCCAGGCACAAATTCCCTGCACTCTCCGTGATCGGCCTTACCCTCACTCTGGTCATCCTCTTGTTCCTCACACAAGTGTACAACACCTTGTGGTTTTCCTACATCCCACCTCCTTAAGCCTTTTCATGCCCCCTCCTGGCTCTCATCAGTCCATTCTTCACCAAGGCCCACATCCTGCCTACAACAGTTAAAGACTCACCAGCCTTAAGGGCATTTGAATGGTGATTGGATAAACATATGGATGAAAATGGAATAGTGTCAGATAGATGGGCTTCAGATTGGTTCCACAAGTCAGCGCAACATCGAGGGCCGAAGGGCCTGTTCTGCGCTCTAATGTTCTATCCTCTATTTTAGTGACCAGTTGATCACTAAAAGGCTGAAGGATGAGAACAAAGGAGAGACCTGCAGAGACCCAGAGATGGAGAGCAGAAGGAAGGCTGTGATTCTGCTCTTCACCGTCTCTGGGAGCTTCACCCTCCCATGGTTCATCAATGTTGTAGATTTCTGAGATTATGTCATTCGAGGCATCAATCCTGATGATTACCCACCATTTCTGTTAGTGTTCAGTGTTGTTGGTTACATGCTGCAGAGGTTACGTTGTTGTATAAACAGATTTATTTATGCAGCAACGCTGTCTACGATGAGAGGGAAGATCAGTATCACAGTAAAACCTCTGGCTACACAAATTCATTATGTTCTGAATAAATAAAACTCTTAATTGAAGCCAAAGGGATGGTCCCATTGTTCCCAGACTGTGGAATGATATTTTTCATTGACCCTTGGGATATGGGCAGCACTGGCTGGGCCAGGGTTTTTTGCCCATCCCTAGTTGCACCTTGAGAAGGTGATGGTGAGCTGTCTTCTCGAACTCACTGCACTCCATGTGATGTAGGTAGACCCACAAGGTGCCCCTTAGGGAGGGATTTCCAGGACTTTGACCCAATGACACTGAAGGAACGGCGATATGTTTTCAAGTCAGGATTGTGAGTGGTTTGGAGGGGAACTTGCAGGGAGTGGTGTTCCCATTGTATCTGCTGCCCTTGTCCTTCTAGGTGGAAGTAGTTGGGGGTTTGGAAGGTGCTGGCTGAGGATCATAGGTGAATTTCTGGAGAAATCCTGTGGATGGTACACACTGCTGTCATGGAGCATTGGTAGTGGAGGCTTGTGGATGTGGTGCCAATCAAACCGAGGCCACTTTGTCCTGGCTGGTGTTGAGCTCTTGAGTGTTGTTGGAGCTGCCCCCATCCAGGCAAATGGGGGGCTATTCCATCACATTCCTGACAGAGAGTCCCTGTCCCAGTGCGGGATCCTGCTGATTCCCCATCGGAGCACAACCCAGTGGAATTGTCAGGGACAATGGCCTTTCCCACTGTGGAATTCCTGTCAGCTTGAAACCCTGTGTAAATCTCCATCAAAATCAAATCCTTTGGAGTGTTCCGCTGTAATTAGATAGAATAGTTCATCAGAAAATGTTTGACAATTAAACACATGGTCTCCCTTCTCAGCAACAATTTAACAGACCCCCATACTCCTGCCACAAACAGCCACCTATGAGCTGTCTCAATGTGAGAAATTGTGGCAGGTGATCACATGACATCATCAGACCCCACCCACCAAATATTTAATTATGCAGCAACTTTGTCTCGGTTCAGAGTGAAGTTCAGGAACACAGTAAATACGGATAGACTTTACACCTATTGTTAGAAAAGCTGAGCTATTTTGAGAATGAAATTTAAAAGAACTTCTGGGGTTTAGATTTCAAAGAACAGAAACCAGCAAATCCCATTCTAAAAGTTGAAAGATTTAATTTAAAATTGTTGAATGTATCACATCCCCATGACACTGGACTCCTTTGTCTATAAATTCTGATATTAAAATCCACAACAACCTGATGAAGGAGCAACGCTCCGAAAGCTAGTGTTTCCAAATCGGCCTGTTGGACTATAACCTGGTGTTGTGTGATTTTTAACTTTGTCCTTTCTAGACAGACTGAGCCTTGGATTTGTGTCTGGTTACCTTCAGTTCACCGTTACCTGAGTGAAACGATCAGAAGTTATTGTGTTCCTGCTGAACCACAGCAAACACTGGGACAGAAAGAAATATCAGCCCATCTTTATGAATGAGTTTTGTTTCAGATGTCAAAGATTACACAGGAATTTAAAAATAATGTTGCAGAAGATCTACCCTCGGGCAAGAATCCAGTTGTATCCCTTGGACATGCACCAGTGTTTGTATCTGGTTTAGGTCAGGAGAAGCCAACGTGCTCGTACGAAGTAACAATCCCAGGCTCAGTCTGTCCAGAGAGGAGAAGGTAATAAACAGCTCACAGGAACAGGGGAAATGTACAGTGCAGGAGGAGGCCTTTCAGCCCAATGCCTTGGTACTAACAGAAAGCAGGGCTCCATATCTCACCCACTTCCCAGCTGTTGGGATGGAGCCTGTAAAGTTCTGACCCTTAGGCTCCTATCCAAGATTTTATTTAAACTTAGTGAAGGTCTTGTTAGCTTTGAAGCAGTGAGTACCAAACACTTACTCCCTGTGAGGTGAATAATCATTTTCAACTGCCTTCTAATATTTACATCTCAGGCCCATTGTTATTGAGCCCCCCGTAAACAGAGATTAACCCGTCATCATGGAAACCAACCGAGTCGCTCCGTGCTAAACTATTTCCCTTTAAATCCATTCTTCCTGAAGTAAAGATCCAAAACTCTGCAGTGTTTCCTCTGTGCCATCTCACCAAAGCACTGTCCAGTTGTAGGAACTCTCAACTCCAGCTAATCTCCAACTTCATCAAGCAAAGGCTTTTCTTTCTCCTTCCTAACTGTTTGCTGTGCCTGTGTGAGAACTATGTTTTATTTGTATAGATCACCCAGACTGCCCTGTATCACAACATTCTCCAACTATCTTCAGTTAATGAATATTTCACTTTTCCATGCAGTATACCAGATGGACGATATACAGTCGTATACTCATACCATCTGCCATTTATGTTGTTCACTCACCTTAACACCGTGTTCCCTTTGCAGACTCTTACTGTCCAACTGATTCATTTCCTTTTTGACTTTGTATTAGTGTGAGTACAGTTTGTAAATATGAAGGGCCCAGCACTGATCTCTGACACTCTCCTTGTTATAGTTTGATGACCTGAAACTGACCCATTCTTTCCTGAATCTGTTTCTCGTCATGATTTAATTCTCACTCTAAAGTATTAACCCCATCACCATGTGTTCTCATATTGGGTTGTAACATTATTTCTGGAATATTATACACTCCTTTAGAAATGTAAACTTGCTGCATCTGCTGACCTCCCCTTATCCATCCTGCTTGATTTATCCCCATAGGATACGGGCTAATGGTCATCATGCTGTATTTTTATCAAACACTGATCACTTTGCTTCATTTCAACATATTCTGCCCCAACCTCCCTCAAAGGGCATTTCAGCAATGTTTTCCCCATGATAAATGTTAAACTAATACATGGATTATTTCCTGCTTTCTGTTTTCCATCGTTGGGTTGAGGAGGAGAGTCGTCCACTGTAATCTCAGTCAGTGACAGGGATTGAATCTCAATCAGTGACAGGGATTGACCCTCAGTCAGTGACAGGGATTGAACCTCAGTCAGTGACAGGGATTGAATCTCTGTCAGTGACAGGGATTGAATCTCTGTCAGTGACAGGGATTGAACCTCAGTCAGTGACAGGGATTGAACCTCAGTCAGTGACTGGGATTGAACCTCAGTCAGTGACTGGGATTGAACCTCAGTTAGTGACAGGGATTGGATCTCAGTTCATGACAGGGATTGATCCTCAGTCAGTGACTGGGATTGAACCTCAGTCAGTGACTGGGATTGAACCTCAGTTCGTGACAGGGATTGGATCTCAGTTCATGACATGGATTGACCCTCAGTCAGTGACTGGGATTGAACCCATGCTGTTGACATCACTGTGCATTTCATAGCAGCTGTCCGCTAATCAACACACTCTCACAGTGAGAATGGAATCAGAAGTTGGCATTCCCATCCAACTGGGAAATGGAGGTGAGGCTGGACTACTGCTCAAAGATTAAAGTGGAGATGCTGGTGAACAAAAAGAGGCTGTTGTGGTTTTAGCCCCCGGCAGGTTAACCCGAGAACAATTTGACTGGATGGAGGGTAACCACCATCAGGACTGTTACCCCCTAAGAAATGAGCAGGTATTAAACAAAGCCGACAGTTTGAAAAATGTATTCCAAGAACGTTTCATTTTCACAGGAGGAATCCTTCTTATCTGTAATAGAATAGGCCATTCTGAGTGAGACCACAGGTTGGCATTTACTCAGTCTGGGAAGAAAGTTTCAGTTTAATGTGTTTTTTAACCAAAGTCAATATCAAAATGAAGGGAGATTTCATCACCTTCTTCATCTCTTCCCTGAATTTGGTTTTGGGTAGCTGCATAATTACATGTGTTTGTGCAGAAACTCAAATACATTAGAATGTCCCCAGTATCAGTGGTGATGTATGTTGGAGCTGTATAAGCACCTCGGTAATGTACTGTCACTGTCTTTTTACTGGTTAAAAAGTTAATGATGGCTGTAAGCCACAAAAGGACAAAACTGTCTGATAGACTGAACAGTAAAACTATGGATTTCCTACTGAGTTTCATCTCTGTGTCGGTGCTGTACTCATTGCTGAGGTCCCACAATCCCCTGCAGACTCTGCTGTCCACTAAAATACACCGTATTGTTAAAGAGTTAAACAGTAATCTCAAACAAAAAGGCAGCCATGCAACTGAAATCCTTTTCACCCAGGAGGCTGCCTCACCTGCAGTTAATGTGTAAAAGGTCACATTGGAGCGACAGCCTCAGGCAACGTTGGAAATTATTCAGCCAGGGTCATATGGAAACCAGCAGGATGTGTTCTGTAAAGCAATCAGGGCAGGGAATGCTGTCATCATCAGAGCAGCAGTTCGCACTGTGCAATAGTCTGTTTTAAATATCTGACAACAGATAGTTACAAAACGGTCATTTGTAAAGAAGACAGTCAACAAGTCGGACATATCCAATCTGGCAGGAATAAAACACAGGATGACTTTACAAACTGCAGCATAGGACAGAAATGAATCTGGAATGTGATATCTCAAAATGTGACACAACACCGAAAAAAGGACCAGGAAATCTGCAGTTGCCATGGAGAAAATGTACACCGAGTTACGTTTGGAATGTCTACACTTCCCATTGGAGAGAATGATGATGGTCAGTAGGTTTGTTGTAAGAAGGAGAGAGAAGAGATAGCAAGGAGGACCTTCATATAAAATAAAATCACTGAAAGGTTTGGGGTGTATTGGGTTGTGATCTTCCATAGAGTTCACCACAGATTTGTTTTCACACGACAGATCAATGCTCCTGACAATTTGTCTGAGGAAAAGAAATCTTTGAAGATTTAATACATTTGTCCTTTCAACAAACTTTACTTCCTATATATTAGATATAACTTCTTGATAATTGCTGAATATGTGTAGATTCCAGTAAAATGTTCAGTTTCATCACAAACATTACATTAAAGTCTTCCGACTTGATTTTCTTTGCTGATCCTCATCCTAGGGGAGCTGCTCAGTAAATGAGGACTATTCCCGAAATCTGTTCCATGAACACCATGAAGTTCACTGTCCATGAAGAAAATGCATTGCCTTACTGGAAATGCCAAAGGCTGCAATAACAGGGGAGTGAATGTTCTTTATCTGGAGAAGTGTTCCCCCTGTTCTTTTATGAAGAATGAGCAAATTCCCTCAAGTTTTCTGGTTCCAAGTGAAAAACATCTGAGATCCTTAAAATCATCTCCTTGATAGATCCGGCCATGTCCCTGAGAGGAAATGAGGGGGTGGAAGGTGACATCACCAGAACAGCTGAATTTGGAGTCACAGGGAGAATGGAATGGAATCCTTACAGGAGTCAGGATGTGAGGAAGTGTATTCCAGGTTACTGTGGGAGTCCATGTGTTTGGAATGGATATTGATGTACAGCCTTTCCCCAGAAATGGAAACAGAGAGGCCAAGGAAGGGAAAAGTCAGAAATGTGGCCTTGAGGGAACGACAGAAATAGGAAACAAATTAATATATTTTTCCTCTAATTCTGGTGAGAGCAAGAATAGCACAATTGCATCACCAACAGGTTGGAGAAAGACATAAATAGGACTGCGCCAAGAACTATTCCACCTTCCCCACAAAGACACAGATACACTGGGACCCGTGCAGGTAGCCAGAAGCAGCCCTTGGATTTGGAGAAAGTGAGGCCAGTGAAAGGGAAACGGTTCCAAATGAGCTGAGCCTGGTGGATGGGAACTGTGGGGGATGGAGACTCTTTCTGAGGCAGAAGCAGAGAACCTTCAGACCATCCTGATGGGAGATGGATGGACAGAGGGATCATACACCGCTCTCCTAGCACCTACCCCCATGGTGAACAGGAGGCAGCTCGGGCCAAAGGGGAACAAACCCAGCAATTGGCAAACTCACTTCAAGCCCCAACACTATCGGATATGTAAGTGCTGCTTCAAGCCCCAGCACTATCGGATATGTAAGTGCTGTTTCAAGCCCCAACACTATCGGATATGTAAGTGCTGTTTCAAGCACCAACACTATCGGATATGTAAGTGCTGCTTCAAGCCCCAACACTATCGGATATGTAAGTGCTGCTTCAAGCCCCAACACTATCGGATATGGAAGTGCTGCTTCAAGCCCCAACACTATCGGATATGTAAGTGCTGCTTCAAGCCCCAACACTATCGGATATGTAAGTGCTGCTTCAAGCCCCAGCACTATCGGATATGTAAGTGTTGCTTTAAGCCCCAGCACTATCGGATATGTAAGTGTTGCTTTAAGCCCCAACACTATCGGATATGTAAGTGCTGTTTCAAGCCCCAACACTATCGGATATGTAAGTGTTGCTTCAAGCCCCAACACTATCGGATATGTAAGTGTTGCTTCAAGCCCCAGCACTATCGGATATGTAAGTGCTGCTTCAAGCCCCAGCACTATCGGATATGTAAGTGCTGCTTCAAGTCCCAACACTATCGGATATGTAAGTGCTGCTTCAAGCCCCAACACTATCGGATATGTAAGTGCTGCTACAATCCCCAACACTATCAGATATGTAAGTGCTGTTTCAAGCCCCAAAACTATCGGGTATGTAAGTGTTGCTTCAAGCCCCAACACTATCGGATATGGAAGTGCTGCTTCAAGCCCCAACACTATCGGATATGGAAGTGCTGCTTCAAGCCCCAACACTATCGGATATGTAAGTGCTGCTTCAAGCCCCAACACTATCGGATATGTAAGTGCTGCTTCAAGTCCCAACACTATTGGATATGTAAGTGTTGCTTCAAGCCCCAACACTATCGGATATGTAAGTGCTGCTTCAAGCCCCAACACTATAGGAAATGTAAGTGTTGCTTCAAACCCCAGCACTATCGAATATGTAAGTGCTGCTTCAAGCCCCAGCACTATCGGATATGTAAGTGCTGCTTCAAGCCCCAACACTATCGGATATGTAAGTGCTGCTTCAAGCCCCAGCACTATCGGATATGTAAGTGCTGCTTCAAGCCCCAACACTATAGGAAATGTAAGTGTTGCTTCAAGCCCCAGCACTATCGAATATGTAAGTGTTGCTTTAAGCCCCAACACTATCGGATATGTAAGTGCTGCTTCAAGCCCCAACACTATCGGATATGTAAGTGCTGCTACAATCCCCAACACTATCAGATATGTAAGTGCTGTTTCAAGCCCCAACACTATCGGGTATGTAAGTGTTGCTTCAACCACCAACACTATCGGATATGGAAGTGCTGCTTCAAGCCCCAACACTATCGGATATGTAAGTGCTGCTTCAAGCACCAACACTATCGGATATGTAAGTGTTGCTTCAAGCCCCAACACTATCGGATATGGAAGTGCTGCTTCAAGCCCCAACACTATCGGATATGGAAGTGCTGCTTCAAGCCCCAACACTATCGGATATGTAAGTGCTGCTTCAAGCCCCAACACTATCGGATATGTAAGTGCTGCTTCAAGTCCCAACACTATTGGATGTGTAAGTGTTGCTTCAAGCCCCAACACTATCGGATATGTAAGTGCTGCTTCAAGCCCCAACACTATAGGAAATGTAAGTGTTGCTTCAAACCCCAGCACTATCGAATATGTAAGTGCTGCTTCAAGCCCCAGCACTATCGGATATGTAAGTGCTGCTTCAAGCCCCAACACTATCGGATATGTAAGTGCTGCTTCAAGCCCCAGCACTATCGGATATGTAAGTGCTGCTTCAAGCCCCAACACTATAGGAAATGTAAGTGTTGCTTCAAGCCCCAGCACTATCGAATATGTAAGTGTTGCTTTAAGCCCCAACACTATCGGATATGTAAGTGTTGCTTCAAGCCCCAGCACTATCGGATATGTAAATGCTGCTTCAAGCCCCAACACTATCGGATATGTAAGTGTTGCTTCAAGCCCCAGCACTATCGGATATGTAAGTGCTGCTTCAAGCCCCAGCACTATCGGATATGTAAGTGCTGCTTCAAGTCCTAACACTATTGGATATGTAAGTGCTGCTTCAAGCCCCAACACTATCGGATATGTAAGTGCTGCTACAAGCCCCAACACTATCAGATATGTAAGTGTTGCTTCAAGCCCCAACACTATCGGATATGAAAGTGTTGCTTCAAGCAACAATACTATCGGATATTTAAGTGCTGCTTCAAGCCCCAACACTATAGGAAATGTAAGTGTTGCTTCAAGCCCCAGCACTATCGGATATATAAGTGTTGCTTCAAGCCCCAGCACTATCGGATATGTAAGTGTTGCTTCAAGCCCCAACACTATCGGATATGTAAGTGTTGCTTTAAGCCCCAGCACTATCGGATATGTAAGTGTTGCCTCAAGCCCGAACACTATCGGATATGTAAGTGTTGCTTCAAGCCCCAACACTATCGGATATGTAAGTGTTGCTTCAAGCCCCAACACTATCGGATATGTAAGTGTTGCTTCAAGCACCAACACTATCGGATATGTAAGTGCTGCTTCAAGCCCCAGCACTCTCGGATATGTAAGTGTTGCTTCAAGCCCCAGCACTATCCGATATGTAAGCGTTGCTTCAAGCCCCAGCTCTATCGGATATGTAAGTGCTGCTTCAAGCGCCAGCACTATCGGATATGTAAGTGCTGCTTCAAGCCCCAGCACTATCGGATATGTAAGTGCTGCTTCAAGCCCCAACACTATCGGATATGGAAGTGCTGCTTCAAGCCCCAACACTATCGGATATGGAAGTGCTGTTTCAAGCCCCAACACTATTGGATATGTAAGTGCTGCGTCAAGCCCCAGCACTATCGATATGTAAGTGCTGCTTCAAGCCTCAACACTAAACGACATGTAAGTGCTGCTTCATGCAACAACACTATCGGATATGTAAGTGCTGCTTCAAGCCCCAACACTATCGGATATGTAAGTGTTGCTTAAAGACCCAGCACTACCGGATATGTAAGTGTTGCTTCAAGCCCGAACACTATCGGATATGTAAGTGTTGCTTCAAGCCCCAACACTATCGGATATGTAAGTGCTGCTTCAAGCCCCAACACTATAGGAAATGTGAGTGTTGCTTCAAACTCCAGCACTATCGGATATGTAAGTGCTGCTTCAAGCCCCAGCACTATCGGATATGTAAGTGCTGCTTCAAGCCCCAACACTATCGGATATGTAAGTGCTGCTTCAAGCCCCAGCACTATCGGATATGTAAGTGCTGCTTCAAGCCCCAACACTATAGGAAATGTAAGTGTTGCTTCAAGCCCCAGCACTATCGAATATGTAAGTGTTGCTTTAAGCCCCAGCACTATCGGATATGTAAGTGTTGCTTCAAGCCCCAACACTATCGGATATGTAAGTGCTGCTTCAAGCCCCAACACTATCGGATATGTAAGTGCTGCTTCATGTACAAACAGTATTGGATATGTAAGTGCTGCTTCAATCCCCAACACTATCGGATATGTAAGTGCTGCTTCAAGCCCCAACACTATCAGATATGTAAGTGTTGCTTCAAGCCCCAACACTATCGGATATGTAAGTGTTGCTTCAAGCCCCAGCACTATCGGATATGTAAGTGCTGCTTCAAGCCCCAGCACTATCGGATATGTAAGTGCTGCTTCAAGTCCTAACACTATTGGATATGTAAGTGCTGCTTCAAGCCCCAACACTATCGGATATGTAAGTGCTGCTACAAGCCCCAACACTATCAGATATGTAAGTGTTGCTTCAAGCCCCAACACTATCGGATATGAAAGTGTTGCTTCAAGCAACAATACTATCGGATATTTAAGTGCTGCTTCAAGCCCCAACACTATAGGAAATGTAAGTGTTGCTTCAAGCCCCAGCACTATCGGATATATAAGTGTTGCTTCAAGCCCCAGCACTATCGGATATGTAAGTGTTGCTTCAAGCCCCAACACTATCGGATATGGAAGTGCTGCTTCAAGCCCCAACACTATCGGATATGTAAGTGCTGCTTCAAGCCCCAACACTATCGGATATGTAAGTGCTGCTTCAAGCCCCAGCACTATCGGATATGTAAGTGTTGCTTTAAGCCCCAGCACTATCGGATATGTAAGTGTTGCTTTAAGCCCCAACACTATCGGATATGTAAGTGCTGTTTCAAGCCCCAACACTATCGGATATGTAAGTGTTGCTTCAAGCCCCAACACTATCGGATATGTAAGTGTTGCTTCAAGCCCCAGCACTATCGGATATGTAAGTGCTGCTTCAAGCCCCAGCACTATCGGATATGTAAGTGCTGCTTCAAGTCCCAACACTATCGGATATGTAAGTGCTGCTTCAAGCCCCAACACTATCGGATATGTAAGTGCTGCTACAATCCCCAACACTATCAGATATGTAAGTGCTGTTTCAAGCCCCAAAACTATCGGGTATGTAAGTGTTGCTTCAAGCCCCAACACTATCGGATATGGAAGTGCTGCTTCAAGCCCCAACACTATCGGATATGGAAGTGCTGCTTCAAGCCCCAACACTATCGGATATGTAAGTGCTGCTTCAAGCCCCAACACTATCGGATATGTAAGTGCTGCTTCAAGTCCCAACACTATTGGATATGTAAGTGTTGCTTCAAGCCCCAACACTATCGGATATGTAAGTGCTGCTTCAAGCCCCAACACTATAGGAAATGTAAGTGTTGCTTCAAACCCCAGCACTATCGAATATGTAAGTGCTGCTTCAAGCCCCAGCACTATCGGATATGTAAGTGCTGCTTCAAGCCCCAACACTATCGGATATGTAAGTGCTGCTTCAAGCCCCAGCACTATCGGATATGTAAGTGCTGCTTCAAGCCCCAACACTATAGGAAATGTAAGTGTTGCTTCAAGCCCCAGCACTATCGAATATGTAAGTGTTGCTTTAAGCCCCAACACTATCGGATATGTAAGTGCTGCTTCAAGCCCCAACACTATCGGATATGTAAGTGCTGCTACAATCCCCAACACTATCAGATATGTAAGTGCTGTTTCAAGCCCCAACACTATCGGGTATGTAAGTGTTGCTTCAACCACCAACACTATCGGATATGGAAGTGCTGCTTCAAGCCCCAACACTATCGGATATGTAAGTGCTGCTTCAAGCACCAACACTATCGGATATGTAAGTGTTGCTTCAAGCCCCAACACTATCGGATATGGAAGTGCTGCTTCAAGCCCCAACACTATCGGATATGGAAGTGCTGCTTCAAGCCCCAACACTATCGGATATGTAAGTGCTGCTTCAAGCCCCAACACTATCGGATATGTAAGTGCTGCTTCAAGTCCCAACACTATTGGATGTGTAAGTGTTGCTTCAAGCCCCAACACTATCGGATATGTAAGTGCTGCTTCAAGCCCCAACACTATAGGAAATGTAAGTGTTGCTTCAAACCCCAGCACTATCGAATATGTAAGTGCTGCTTCAAGCCCCAGCACTATCGGATATGTAAGTGCTGCTTCAAGCCCCAACACTATCGGATATGTAAGTGCTGCTTCAAGCCCCAGCACTATCGGATATGTAAGTGCTGCTTCAAGCCCCAACACTATAGGAAATGTAAGTGTTGCTTCAAGCCCCAGCACTATCGAATATGTAAGTGTTGCTTTAAGCCCCAACACTATCGGATATGTAAGTGTTGCTTCAAGCCCCAGCACTATCGGATATGTAAATGCTGCTTCAAGCCCCAACACTATCGGATATGTAAGTGTTGCTTCAAGCCCCAGCACTATCGGATATGTAAGTGCTGCTTCAAGCCCCAGCACTATCGGATATGTAAGTGCTGCTTCAAGTCCTAACACTATTGGATATGTAAGTGCTGCTTCAAGCCCCAACACTATCGGATATGTAAGTGCTGCTACAAGCCCCAACACTATCAGATATGTAAGTGTTGCTTCAAGCCCCAACACTATCGGATATGAAAGTGTTGCTTCAAGCAACAATACTATCGGATATTTAAGTGCTGCTTCAAGCCCCAACACTATAGGAAATGTAAGTGTTGCTTCAAGCCCCAGCACTATCGGATATATAAGTGTTGCTTCAAGCCCCAGCACTATCGGATATGTAAGTGTTGCTTCAAGCCCCAACACTATCGGATATGTAAGTGTTGCTTTAAGCCCCAGCACTATCGGATATGTAAGTGTTGCCTCAAGCCCGAACACTATCGGATATGTAAGTGTTGCTTCAAGCCCCAACACTATCGGATATGTAAGTGTTGCTTCAAGCCCCAACACTATCGGATATGTAAGTGTTGCTTCAAGCACCAACACTATCGGATATGTAAGTGCTGCTTCAAGCCCCAGCACTCTCGGATATGTAAGTGTTGCTTCAAGCCCCAGCACTATCCGATATGTAAGCGTTGCTTCAAGCCCCAGCTCTATCGGATATGTAAGTGCTGCTTCAAGCGCCAGCACTATCGGATATGTAAGTGCTGCTTCAAGCCCCAGCACTATCGGATATGTAAGTGCTGCTTCAAGCCCCAACACTATCGGATATGGAAGTGCTGCTTCAAGCCCCAACACTATCGGATATGGAAGTGCTGTTTCAAGCCCCAACACTATTGGATATGTAAGTGCTGCGTCAAGCCCCAGCACTATCGATATGTAAGTGCTGCTTCAAGCCTCAACACTAAACGACATGTAAGTGCTGCTTCATGCAACAACACTATCGGATATGTAAGTGCTGCTTCAAGCCCCAACACTATCGGATATGTAAGTGTTGCTTAAAGACCCAGCACTACCGGATATGTAAGTGTTGCTTCAAGCCCGAACACTATCGGATATGTAAGTGTTGCTTCAAGCCCCAACACTATCGGATATGTAAGTGCTGCTTCAAGCCCCAACACTATAGGAAATGTGAGTGTTGCTTCAAACTCCAGCACTATCGGATATGTAAGTGCTGCTTCAAGCCCCAGCACTATCGGATATGTAAGTGCTGCTTCAAGCCCCAACACTATCGGATATGTAAGTGCTGCTTCAAGCCCCAGCACTATCGGATATGTAAGTGCTGCTTCAAGCCCCAACACTATAGGAAATGTAAGTGTTGCTTCAAGCCCCAGCACTATCGAATATGTAAGTGTTGCTTTAAGCCCCAGCACTATCGGATATGTAAGTGTTGCTTCAAGCCCCAACACTATCGGATATGTAAGTGCTGCTTCAAGCCCCAACACTATCGGATATGTAAGTGCTGCTTCATGTACAAACAGTATTGGATATGTAAGTGCTGCTTCAATCCCCAACACTATCGGATATGTAAGTGCTGCTTCAAGCCCCAACACTATCAGATATGTAAGTGTTGCTTCAAGCCCCAACACTATCGGATATGTAAGTGTTGCTTCAAGCCCCAGCACTATCGGATATGTAAGTGCTGCTTCAAGCCCCAGCACTATCGGATATGTAAGTGCTGCTTCAAGTCCTAACACTATTGGATATGTAAGTGCTGCTTCAAGCCCCAACACTATCGGATATGTAAGTGCTGCTACAAGCCCCAACACTATCAGATATGTAAGTGTTGCTTCAAGCCCCAACACTATCGGATATGAAAGTGTTGCTTCAAGCAACAATACTATCGGATATTTAAGTGCTGCTTCAAGCCCCAACACTATAGGAAATGTAAGTGTTGCTTCAAGCCCCAGCACTATCGGATATATAAGTGTTGCTTCAAGCCCCAGCACTATCGGATATGTAAGTGTTGCTTCAAGCCCCAACACTATCGGATATGTAAGTGTTGCTTTAAGCCCCAGCACTATCGGATATGTAAGTGTTGCCTCAAGCCCGAACACTATCGGATATGTAAGTGTTGCTTCAAGCCCCAACACTATCGGATATGTAAGTGTTGCTTCAAGCCCCAACACTATCGGATATGTAAGTGTTGCTTCAAGCACCAACACTATCGGATATGTAAGTGCTGCTTCAAGCCCCAGCACTCTCGGATATGTAAGTGTTGCTTCAAGCCCCAGCACTATCCGATATGTAAGCGTTGCTTCAAGCCCCAGCTCTATCGGATATGTAAGTGCTGCTTCAAGCGCCAGCACTATCGGATATGTAAGTGCTGCTTCAAGCCCCAGCACTATCGGATATGTAAGTGCTGCTTCAAGCCCCAACACTATCGGATATGGAAGTGCTGCTTCAAGCCCCAACACTATCGGATATGGAAGTGCTGTTTCAAGCCTCAACACTATTGGATATGTAAGTGCTGCGTCAAGCCCCAGCACTATCGGATATGTAAGTGCTGCTTCAAGCCTCAACACTAAACGACATGTAAGTGCTGCTTCATGCAACAACACTATCGGATATGTAAGTGCTGCTTCAAGCCCCAACACTATCGGATATGTAAGTGTTGCTTAAAGACCCAGCACTACCGGATATGTAAGTGTTGCTTCAAGCCCGAACACTATCGGATATGTAAGTGTTGCTTCAAGCCCCAACACTATCGGATATGTAAGTGCTGCTTCAAGCCCCAACACTATAGGAAATGTGAGTGTTGCTTCAAACTCCAGCACTATCGGATATGTAAGTGCTGCTTCAAGCCCCAGCACTATCGGATATGTAAGTGCTGCTTCAAGCCCCAACACTATCGGATATGTAAGTGCTGCTTCAAGCCCCAACACTATAGGAAATGTAAGTGTTGCTTCAAGCCCCAGCACTATCGAATATGTAAGTGTTGCTTTAAGCCCCAGCACTATCGGATATGTAAGTGCTGCTTCAAGCCCCAACACTATAGGAAATGTAAGTGTTGCTTCAAGCCCCAGCACTATCGAATATGTAAGTGTTGCTTTAAGCCCCAGCACTATCGGATATGTAAGTGTTGCTTCAAGCCCCAACACTATCGGATATGTAAGTGCTGCTTCAAGCCCCAACACTATCGGATATGTAAGTGCTGCTTCATGTACAAACAGTATTGGATATGTAAGTGCTGCTTCAATCCCCAACACTATCGGATATGTAAGTGCTGCTTCAAGCCCCAACACTATCAGATATGTAAGTGTTGCTTCAAGCCCCAACACTATCGGATATGTAAGTGTTGCTTCAAGCCCCAACACTATCGGATATGAAAGTGTTGCTTCAAGCAACAATACTATTGGATATTTGAGTGCTGCTTCAAGCCCCAACACTATCGGATATGTAAGTGTCGCTTCAAGTCCGAACACTATCGGATATGTAAGTGTTGCTTCAAGCCCCAACACTATAGGATATGTAAGTGCTGCTTCAAGCCCCAGCACAATCGGATATGTAAGTGCTGCTTCAAGCGCCAGCACTATCGGATATGTAAGTGCTGCATCAAGCCCGAACACTATCGGATATTTAAGTGCTGCTTCAAGCCCCAACACTATCGGATATGTAAGTGTTGCTTCAAGCCCGAACACTATCGGATATGTAAGTGTTGCTTCAAGCCCCAACACTATAGGATATGTCAGTGCTGCTACAAGCCCCAGCACTATCGGATATGTAAGTGCTGCTTCAAGCGCCAGCACTATCGGATATGTAAGTGCTGCTTCAAGCCCGAACACTATTGGATATGTAAGTGTTGCTTCAAGCCCCAACACTATAGGATATGTCAGTGCTGCTTCAAGCCCCAGCACTATCGGATATGGAAGTGCTGCTTCAAGCCCCAACACTATCGGATATGGAAGTGCTGTTTCAAGCCCCAACACTATTGGATATGTAAGTGCTGCGTCAAGCCCCAGCACTATCGGATATGTAAGTGCTGCTTCAAGCCTCAACACTAAAGGACATGTAAGTGCTGCTTCATGCAACAACACTATCGGATATGTAAGTGTTGCTTAAAGACCCAGCACTACCGGATATGTAAGTGTTGCTTCAAGCCCGAACACTATCGTATATGTAAGTGTTGCTTCAAGCCCCAACACTATCGGATATGTAAGTGCTGCTTCAAGCCCCAACACTATAGGAAATGTGAGTGTTGCTTCAAACTCCAGCACTATCGGATATGTAAGTGCTGCTTCAAGCCCCAGCCCTATCGGATATGTAAGTGCTGCTTCAAGCCCCAACACTATCGGATATGTAAGTGCTGCTTCAAGCCCCAGCACTATCGGATATGTAAGTGCTGCTTCAAGCCCCAACACTATAGGATATGTAAGTGCTGCTTCAAGCCCCAGCACTATCGGATATGTAAGTGTTGCTTTAAGCCCCAGCACTATCGGATATGTAAGTGTTGCTTCAAGCCCCAACACTATCGGATATGTAAGTGTTGCTTCAAGCCCCAGCACTATCGGATATGTAAGTGCTGCTTCAAGCCCCAACACTATCGGATATGTAAGTGCTGCTTCACGTCCAAACAGTATTGGATATGTAAGTGCTGCTTCAATCCCCAACACTATCGGATATGTAAGTGCTGCTTCAAGCCCCAACACTATCAGATATGTAAGTGTTGCTTCAAGCCCCAACACTATCGGATATGTAAGTGTTGCTTCAAGCCCCAACACTATCGGATATGAAAGTGTTGCTTCAAGCAACAATACTATCGGATATTTGAGTGCTGCTTCAAGCCCCAACACTATCGGATATGTAAGTGTCGCTTCAAGTCCGAACACTATCGGATTTGTTAGTGTTGCTTCAAGCCCCAACACTATAGGATATGTAAGTGCTGCTTCAAGCCCCAGCACAATCGGATATGTAAGTGCTGCTTCAAGCGCCAGCACTATCGGATATGTAAGTGCTGCATCAAGGCCGAACACTATCGGATATTTAAGTGCTGATTCAAGCCCCAACACTATCGGATATGTAAGTGTTGCTTCAAGCCCGAACACTATCGGATATGTAAGTGTTGCTTCAAGCCCCAACACTATAGGATATGTCAGTGCTACTACAAGCCCCAGCACTATCGGATATGTAAGTGCTGCTTCAAGCGCCTGCACTATCGGATATGTAAGTGCTGCTTCAAGCCCGAACACTATTGGATATGTAAGTGTTGCTTCAAGCCCCAACACTATAGGATATGTCAGTGCTGCTTCAAGCCCCAGCACTATCGGATATGTAAGTGCTGCTTTAAACCCCAGCACGATCGGATATGTAAGTGTTGCTTTAAGCCCCAACACTATCGGATATGTAAGTGTTGCTTTAAGCCCCAGCACTATCGGATATGTAAGTGTTGCTTTAAGACCCAGCACTATCGGATATGTAAGGGCTGCTTCAAGCCCCAGCACTATCGGATATGTAAGTGTTGCTTTAAGCCCCAGCACTATCGGATATGTAAGTGCTGCTTCAAGCCCCAGCACTATCGGATATGTAAGTGTTGCTTTAAGCCACAGCACTATCGGATATGTAAGTGTTGCTTTAAGCCCCAACACTATCGGATATGTAAGTGCTGCTTCAAGCCCCAACACTATGGGATATGTAAGTGTTGCTTCAAGCCCCAACACTATCGGATATGTAAGTGTTGCTTCATGCCCCAGCACTATCGGATATGTAAGTGCTGCTTCAAGCCCCAGCACTATCGGATATGTAAGTGCTGCTTCAAGTCCCAACACTATCGGATATGTAAGTGCTGCTTCAAACCCCAACACTATCGGATATGTAAGTGCTGCTACAATCCCCAACACTATCAGATATGTAAGTGCTGTTTCAAGCCCCAACACTATCGGGGATGTAAGTGCTGCTTCAAGCACCAACACTATCGGATATGGAAGTGCTGCTTCAAGCCCCAACACTATCGGATATGTAAGTGTTGCTTCAAGCCCCAACACTATCGGATATGGAAGTGCTGCTTCAAGCCCCAACACTATCGGATATGGAAGTGCTGCTTCAAGCCCCAACACTATCGGATATGTAAGTGCTGCTTCAAGCCCCAACACTATCGGATATGTAAGTGCTGCTTCAAGTCCCAACACTATTGGATATGTAAGTGTTGCATCAAGCCCCAACACTATCGGATATGTAAGTGCTGCTTCAAGCCCCAACACGATAGGAAATGTAAGTGTTGCTTCAAACCCCAGCACTATCGAATATGTAAGTGCTGCTTCAAGCCCCAACACTATCGGATATGTAAGTGCTGCTTCAAGCCCCAGCACTATCGGATATGTAAGTGCTGCTTCAAGCCCCAGCACTATCGGATATGTAAGTGCTGCTTCAAGCCACAACACTAAAGGAAATGTAAGTGTTGCTTCAAGCCCCAGCACTATCGAATATGTAAGTGTTGCTTTAAGCCCCAGCACTATCGGATATGTAAGTGTTGCTTTAAGCCCCAGCACTATTGGATATGTCAGTGTTGCTTCAAGCCCCAGCACTATCGGATATGTAAGTGTTGCTTCAAGCCCCAGCACTATCGGATATGTAAGTGCTGCTTCAAGCCCCAACACTGAAGGATATGTAAGTGTTGCTTCAAGCCCCAACACTATCGGATATGTAAGTGTTGCTTCAAGCCCCAGCACTATCGGATATGTAAGTGCTGCTTCAAGCCCCAGCACTATCGGATATGTAAGTGCTGCTTCAAGTCCCAACACTATTGGATATGTAAGTGCTGCTTCAAGCCCCGGCACTATCGGATATGTAAGTGTTGCTTCAAGCCCCAGCACTATCGGATATGTAAGTGCTGCTTCAAGCCCCAACACTGTAGGATATGTAAGTGTTGCTTCAAGCCCCAACACTATCGGATATGTAAGTGTTGCTTCAAGCCCCAGCACTATCGGATATGTAAGTGCTGCTTCAAGCCCCAGCACTATCGGATATGTAAGTGCTGCTTCAAGTCCCAACACTATTGGATATGTAAGTGCTGCTTCAAGCCCCAACACTATCGGATATGTACGTGCTGCTACAAGCCCCAACCCTATCAGATATGTAAGTGTTGCTTGAAGCCCCAACACTATCGGATATGAAAGTGTTGCTTCAAGCAACAATACTATCGGATATTTAAGTGCTGCTTCAAGCCCCAACACTATAGGAAATGTAAGTGTTGCTTCAAGCCCAAGCACTATCGGATATATAAGTGTTGCTTCAAGCCCCAGCACTATCGGATATGTAAGTGTTGCTTCAAGCACCAACACTATCGGATATGTAAGTGTTGCTTTAAGCCCCAGCACTATCGGATATGTAAGTGTTGCCTCAAGCCCGAACACTATCGGATGTGTAAGTGCTGCTTCAAGCCCCAACACTATCGGATATGTAAGTGTTGCTTTAAGCGCCAGCACTATCGGATATGTAAGAGCTGCTTCAAGCCCCAACACTATCGGTTTTGGAAGTGCTGCTTCAAGCCCCAACACTATTGGATATGTAAGTGCTGCTTCAAGCCCCAGCACTATCGGATATGGAAGTGCTGCTTCAAGCCCCAACACTATCGGATATGGAAGTGCTGCTTCAAGCCCCAACACTATCGGATATGTAAGTGTTGCTTCAAGCCCCAGCACTATCGGATATGTAAGTGCTGCTTCAAGCCCCAGCACTATCGGATATGTAAGTGCTGCTTCAAGTCCCAACACTATCGGATATGTAAGTGCTGCTTCAAGCCCCAACACTATCGGATATGTAAGTGCTGCTACAATCCCCAACACTATCAGATATGTAAGTGCTGTTTCAAGCCCCAACACTATCGGGTATGTAAGTGTTGCTTCAAGCACCAACACTATCGGATATGGAAGTGCTGCTTCAAGCCCGAACACTATCGGATATGTAAGTGCTGCTTCAAGCACCAACACTATCGGATATGGAAGTGTTGCTTCAAGCCTCAACACTATCGGATATGTAAGTGTTTCTTCAAGCACCAACACTATCGGATATGGAAGTGTTGCTTCAAGCCCCAACACTATCGGATATGTAAGTGCTGGTTCAAGCCCCAGCACTATCGGATATGTTAGTGTTGCTTCAAGCCCCAACACTATCGGATATGTAAGAGCTGCTTCAAGCCCCAACACTATCGGATATGTAAGTGTTGCTTCAAGCCCCAACACTATCGGATATGTAAGTGCTGGTTCAAGCCCCAGCACTATCGGATATGTAAGTGCTGCTTCAAGCCCCAACACTATCGGATATGTAAGTGCTGCTTCAAGCCCCAGCACTATCGGATATGTAAGTGCTGCTTCAAGCCACAACACTATAGGAAATGTAAGTGTTGCTTCAAGCCCCAGCACTATCGGATATGTAAGTGTTGCTTTAAGCCCCAGCACTATCGGATATGTAAGTGTTGCTTTAAGCCCCAACACTATTGGATATGTCAGTGTTGCTTCAAGCCCCTGCACTATCGGATATGAAAGTTTTGCTTCAAGCCCCAGCACTATCGGATATGTAAGTGCTGCTTCAAGCCCCAACACTGTAGGATATGTAAGTGTTGCTTCAAGCCCCAACACTATCGGATATGTAAGTGTTGCTTCAAGCCCCAGCACTATCGGATATGTAAGTGTTGCTTCAAGCCCCAGCACTATCGGATATGTAAGTGCTGCTTCAAGTCCCAACACTATTGGATATGTAAGTGCTGCTTCAAGCCCCAGCACTATCGGATATGTAAGTGTTGCTTCAAGCCCCAGCACTATCGGATATGTAAGTGCTGCTTCAAGCCCCAAAACTGTAGGATATGTAAGTGTTGCTTCAAGCCCCAACACTATGGGATATGTAAGTGTTGCTTCAAGTCCCAACACTATTGGATATGTAAGTGCTGCTTCAAGCCCCAACACTATCGGATATGTAAGTGCTGCTACAAGCCCCAACACTATCAGATATGTAAGTGTTGCTTCAAGCCCCAACACTATCGGATATGTAAGTGCTGCTTCAAGCCTCAACACGAAAGGACATGTAAGTGCTGCTTCAAGCAACAACACTATCGGATATGTAAGTGCTGCTTCAAGCCCCAACACTATCGGATATGTAAGTGTTGCTTAAAGCCCCAGCACTATCGGATATGTAAGTGTTGCTTCAAGCCCGAACACTATCGGATATGTAAGTGTTGCTTCAAGCCCCAACACTATCGGATATGTAAGTGCTGCTTCAAGCCCCAACACAATAGGAAATGTGAGTGTTGCTTCAAACCCCAGCACTATCGGATATGTAAGTGCTGCTTCAAGCCCCAGCACAATCGGATATGTAAGTGCTGCTTCAAGCCCCAACACTATCGGATAGGTAAGTGCTGCTTCAAGCCCCAGCACTATCGGATATGTAAGTGCTGCTTCAAGCCCCAACACTATAGGAAATGTAAGTGTTGCTTCAAGCCCCAGCACTATCGAATATGTAAGTGTTGCTTTAATCCCCAGCACTATCGGATATGTAAGTGTTGCTTTAAGCCCCAACACTATCGGATATGTAAGTGCTGCTTCAAGCCCCAACACTGTAGGATATGTAAGTGTTGCTTCAAGCCCCAACACTATCGGATATGTAAGTGTTGCTTCAAGCCCCAGCACTATCGGATATGTAAGTGCTGCTTCAAGCCCCAACACTATCGGATATGTAATTGCTGCTTCAAGTCCAAACAGTATTGGATATGTAAGTGCTGCTTCAAGCCCCAACACTATCGGATATGTAAGTGCTGCTACAAGCCCCAACACTATCAGATATGTAAGTGTTGCTTCAAGCCCCAACACTATCGGATATGAAAGTGTTGCTTCAAGCAACAATACTATCGGATATTTAAGTGCTGCTTCAAGCCCCAACACTGTCGGATATGTAAGTGTTGCTTCAAGACCGAACACTATCGGATATGTAAGTGTTGCTTCAAGCCCCAACACTATAGGATATGTAAGTGCTGCTTCAAGCCCCAGCACTATCGGATATGTAAGTGCTGCTTCAAGCGCCAGCACTATCGGATATGTAAGTGCTGCATCAAGCCCGAACACTATTGGATATGTAAGTGTTGCTTCATGCCCCAACACTATCGGATATGTAAGTGTTGCTTTAAGCCCCAGCACTATCGGATATGTAAGTGTTGCTTCAAGCCCCAACACTATCGGATATGAAAGTGTTGCTTCAAGCAACAAAACTTTCGGATATTTAGGTGCTGCTTCAAGCCCCAACACTATCGGATATGTAAGTGTTGCTTCAAGCCCCAACACTATAGGATATGTCAGTGCTGCTTCAATCCCCAGCACTATCGGATATGTAAGTGCTGCTTCAACCGCCAGCACTATCGGATATGTAAGTGCTGCTTCAAGCCCGAACACTATTGGATATGTAAGTGTTGCTTCAAGCCCCAACACTATCGGATATGTAAGTGTTGCTTTAAGCTCCAGCACTATCGGATATGTAAGTGTTGCTTCAAGCACCAACACTATCGGATATGTAAGTGCTGCTTCAAGGCCCAGCACTATCGGATATGTAAGTGCTGCTTCAAGCCCCAACACTATCGGATATGGAAGTGCTGCTTCAAGCCCCAACACTGTCGGATATGGAAGTGCTCTTTCAAGCCCCAACACTTTCGGATATATAAGTGCTGCTTCTAGCCACAACACTGTTGGATATGTAAGTGCTGCTTCAAGCCCCAACACTATCGGATATGTAAGTGTTACTTCAAACCCCAGCACTATCGGATATGTAAGTGCTGCTTCAAGCGCCAGCACTATCGGATATGTAAGTGCTGCATCAAGCCCGAACACTATTGGATATGTAAGTGTTGCTTCATGCCCCAACACTATCGGATATGTAAGTGTTGCTTTAAGCCGCAACACTATCGGATATGTAAGTGCTGCTTCAAGCCCCAACACTGTAGGATACGTAAGTGCTGCTTCAAGTCCCAACACTATTGGATATGAAAGTGCTGCTTCAAGCCCCAACACTATCGGATATGTAAGTGCTGCTACAAGCCCCAACACTATCGGATATGTAAGTGTTGCTTCAAGCAACAATAATATCGGATATTTAAGTGCTGCTTCAAGCCCCAACACTATCGGGTATGTAAGTGTTGCTTCAAGCCCGAACACTATCGGATATGTAAGTGTTGCTTCAAGCCCCAACACTATCGGATATGTAAGTGTTGCTTTAAGCCCCAACACTATCGGATATGTAAGTGTTGCTTCAAGCCCGAACACTATCGGAGATGTAAGTGTTGCTTCAAGCCCCAACACTATCGGATATGTAAGTGTTGCTTTAAGCGCCAGCACGATCGGATATGTAAGAGCTGCTTCAAGCCCCAACACTATCGGATATGGAAGTGCTGCTTCAAGCCCCAACACTATTGGATATGTAAGTGCTACTTCAAGCCCCAGCACTATCGGATATGGAAGTGCTGCTTCAAGCCCCAACACTATCGGATATGGAAGTGCTGCTTCAAGCCCCAACACTATCGGATATGGAAGTGCTGTTTCAAGCCCCAACACTATTGGATATGTAAGTGCTGCATCAGGCCCCAGCACTATCGGATATGTAAGTGCTGCTGCAAGCCTCAACACTATAGGCCATGTAAGTGCTGCTTCAAGCAACAACACTATCGGATATGTAAGTGCTGCTTCAAGCCCCAACACTATCGGATATGTAAGTGTTGCTTAAAGCCCCAGCACTATCGGATATGTAAGTGTTGCTTCAAGCCCGAACACTATCGGATATGTAAGTGTTGCTTCAAGCCCCAACACTATCGGATATGTAAGTGTTGATTTAAGCCCAGCACTATAGGATATGTAAGTGTTGCTTCAAGCCGCAACACTATTGGATATGTAAGTGCTGCTTCAAGCGCCAGCACTATCGGATATGTAAGTGCTGCTTCAAGTCCCAACACTATCGGATATGTAAGTGTTGCTTTAAGCCCCAGCACTATCGGATATGTAAGTGTTGCTTCAAGCCCGAACACTATCGGATATCTAAGTGTTGCTTCAAGCCCCAACACTATCAGATATGTAAGTGTTGCTTTAAGCCCCAGCACTATCGGATATGTAAGTGTTGCTTCAAGCCCCAGCACTATCGGATATGTAAGTGCTGCTTCAAGCCCCAGCACTATCGGATATGTAAGTGTTGCTTCAAGACCCAACACTATCGGATATGTAAGTGTTGCTTCAAGCCCCAACACTATCGGATATGTAAGTGTTGCTTCAAGCCCCAACACTATCGGATATGTAAGTGCTGCTTCAAGCCCCAGCACTATCGGATATGTAAGTGTTGCTTCAAGCCCCAACACTATCGGATATGTAAGTGCTGCTTCAAGCCCCAACACTATCGGATATGTAAGTGCTGCTTCAAGCCTCAGCACTATCGGATATGTAAGTGTTGCTTCAAGCCCCAACACTATCGGATATGTAAGTGTTGCTTTCAGCCCCAGCACTATCGGATATGTAAGTGTTGCTTCAAGCACCAACACTATAGGATATTTAAGTGCTGCTTCAAGCCCCAGCACTATCGGATATGTAAGTGCTGCTTCAAGCGCCAGCACTATCGGAAATGTAAGTGCTGCTTCAAGCCCGAACACTATTGGATATGTAAGTGTTGCTTCAAGCCCCAACACTATCGGATATGTAAGTGTTGCTTTAATCCCCAGCACTATCGGATATGTAAGTGTTGCTTCAAGCACCAACACTATCGGATATGTAAGTGCTGCTTCAAGGCCCAGCACTATCGGATATGTAAGTGCAGCTTCAAGCCCCAACACTATCGGATATGGAAGTGCTGCTTCAAGCCCCAACACTGTCGGATATGGAAGTGCTCTTTCAAGCCCCAACACTATCGGATATATAAGTGCTGCTTCTAGCCACAACACTATTGGATATGTAAATGCTGCTTCAAGGCCCAACACTATCGGATATGTAAGTGTTACCTCAAACCCCAGCACTATCGGATATGTAAGTATTGCTTCAAGCCCCAGCACTATCGGATATGTAAGTGTTGCTTCAAGCCCAAACACTATCGGATATGTAAGTGCTGCTTCAAGCCCCAGCACTATCGGATATGTAAGTATCGCTTCAAGCCCCAGCACTATCGGATATATAAGTGCTGCTTCAAGCCCCAACACTATCGGATATGTAAGTGCTCCTTCAAGCCCCAGCACTATCGGATATGTAAGTGCTGCTTCAAGCGCCAGCACTATCGGATATGTAAGTGTTGCTTCAAGCCCCAACACTATCGGATATGTAAGTGTTGCTTCAAGCCCCAACACTATCGGATATGTAAGTGTTTCTTCAAGCCCCAACACTATCGGATATGTAAGTGTTGCTTCAAGCCCCAACACTATCGGATATGTAAGTGCTGGTTCAAGCCCCAGCACTATCGGATATGTAAGTGTTGCTTCAAGCCCCAACACTATCGGATATGTAAGTGTTGCTTTCAGCCCCAGCACTATTGGATATGTAAGTGTTTCTTCAAGCACCAAAACTATCGGATATGTAAGTGCTGCTTAAAGCGCCAGCACTATCGGATATGTAAGTGTTGATTCAAGCACCAACACTATCGGATATGTAAGTGCTGCTTCAAGGCCCAGCACTATCGGATCTGTAAGTGTTGCTTCAAGCGCCAGCACTATCGGATATGTAAGTGTTGCTTCAAGCCCGAACACTATCGGATATGTAAGTGTTGCTTTAAGCCCCAGCATTATCGGATATGTAAGTGTTGCTTCAAGCCCGAACACTATCGGATATGTAAGTGTTGCTTCAAGCCCCAACACTATCGGATATGTAATTGTTGCTTTCAGCCCCAGCACTATTGGATATGTAAGTGTTTCTTCAAGCACCAAAACTATCGGATATGTAAGTGCTGCTTAAAGCGCCAGCACTATCGGATATGTAAGTGTTGCTTCAAGCACCAACACTATCGGATATGTAAGTGCTGCTTCAAGGCCCAGCACTATCGGATATGTAAGTGCTGCTTCAAGCCTCAACACTAAAGGACATGTAAGTGCTGCTTCAAGCAACAACACTATCGGATACGTAAGTGCTGCTTCAAGCCCCAACACTATCGGATATGTAAGTGTTGCTTAAAGCCCCAGCACTATCGGATATGTAAGTGTTGCTTCAAGCCCGAACACTATCGGATATGTAAGTGTTGCTTCAAGCCCCAACACTATCGGATATGTAAGTGCTGCTTCGAGCCCCAACACTATCGGAAATGTGAGTGTTGCTTCAAACCCCAGCACTATCGGATATGTAAGTGCTGCTTCAAGCCCCAGCACTATCGGATATGTAAGTGCTGCTTCAAGCCCCAACACTATCGGATATGTAAGTGCTGCTTCAAGCCCCAGCACTATCGGATATGTAAGTGTTGCTTCAAGCCCCAACACTATCGGATATGTAAGTGTTGCTTTCAGCCCCAGCACTATCGGATATGTAAGTGTTGCTTTAAGCCCCAGCACTATCGGATATGTAAGTGTTGCTTCAAGCACCAACACTATAGGATATTTAAGTGCTGCTTCAAGCCCCAGCACTATCGGATATGTAAGTGCTGCTTCAAGCGCAAGCACTATCGGAAATGTAAGTGCTGCTTCAAGCCCGAACACTATTGGATATGTAAGTGTTGCTTCAAGCCCCAACACTATCGGATATGTAAGTGTTGCTTTAAGCCCCAGCACTATCGGATATGTAAGTGTTGCTTCAAGCACCAACACTATCGGATATGTAAGTGCTGCTTCAAGGCCCAGCACTATCGGATATGTAAGTGCAGCTTCAAGCCCCAACACTATCGGATATGGAAGTGCTGCTTCAAGCCCCAACACTGTCGGATATGGAAGTGCTCTTTCAAGCCCCAACACTATCGGATATATAAGTGCTGCTTCTAGCCACAACACTGTTGGATATGTAAATGCTGCTTCAAGGCCCAACACTATCGGATATGTAAGTGTTACCTCAAACCCCAGCACTATCGGATATGTAAGTATTGCTTCAAGCCCCAGCACTATCGGATATGTAAGTGTTGCTTCAAGCCCAAACACTATCGGATATGTAAGTGCTGCTTCAAGCCCCAGCACTATCGGATATGTAAGTATCGCTTCAAACCCCAGCACTATCGGATATATAAGTGCTGCTTCAAGCCCCAACACTATCGGATATGTAAGTGCTCCTTCAAGCCCCAGCACTATCGGATATGTAAGTGCTGCTTCAAGCGCCAGCACTATCGGATATGTAAGTGTTGCTTCAAGCCCCAACACTATCGGATATGTAAGTGTTGCTTCAAGCACCAACACTATCGGATATGTAAGTGCTGCTTCAAGGCCCAGCACTATCGGATATGTAAGTGCAGCTTCAAGCCCCAACACTATCGGATATGGAAGTGCTGCTTCAAGCCCCAACACTGTCGGATATGGAAGTGCTCTTTCAAGCCCCAACACTATCGGATATATAAGTGCTGCTTCTAGCCACAACACTATTGGATATGTAAATGCTGCTTCAAGGCCCAACACTATCGGATATGTAAGTGTTACCTCAAACCCCAGCACTATCGGATATGTAAGTATTGCTTCAAGCCCCAGCACTATCGGATATGTAAGTGTTGCTTCAAGCCCAAACACTATCGGATATGTAAGTGCTGCTTCAAGCCCCAGCACTATCGGATATGTAAGTATCGCTTCAAGCCCCAGCACTATCGGATATATAAGTGCTGCTTCAAGCCCCAACACTATCGGATATTTAATTCTTCCTCAAGCCCCAGCACTATCGGATATGTAAGTGCTGCTTCAAGCGCCAGCACTATCGGATATGTAAGTGTTGCTTCAAGCCCCAACACTATCGGATATGTAAGTGTTGCTTCAAGCCCCAACACTATCGGATATGTAAGTGTTTCTTCAAGCCCCAACACTATCGGATATGTAAGTGTTGCTTCAAGCCCCAACACTATCGGATATGTAAGTGCTGGTTCAAGCCCCAGCACTATCGGATATGTAAGTGTTGCTTCAAGCCCCAACACTATCGGATATGTAAGTGTTGCTTTCAGCCCCAGCACTATTGGATATGTAAGTGTTTCTTCAAGCACCAAAACTATCGGATATGTAAGTGCTGCTTAAAGCGCCAGCACTATCGGATATGTAAGTGTTGATTCAAGCACCAACACTATCGGATATGTAAGTGCTGCTTCAAGGCCCAGCACTATCGGATATGTAAGTGTTGCTTCAAGCGCCAGCACTATCGGATATGTAAGTGTTGCTTCAAGCCCGAACACTATCGGATATGTAAGTGTTGCTTTAAGCCCCAGCACTATCGGATATGTAAGTGTTGCTTCAAGCCCGAACACTATCGGATATGTAAGTGTTGCTTCAAGCCCCAACACTATCGGATATGTAATTGTTGCTTTCAGCCCCAGCACTATTGGATATGTAAGTGTTTCTTCAAGCACCAAAACTATCGGATATGTAAGTGCTGCTTAAAGCGCCAGCACTATCGGATATGTAAGTGTTGCTTCAAGCACCAACACTATCGGATATGTAAGTGCTGCTTCAAGGCCCAGCACTATCGGATATGTAAGTGCTGCTTCAAGCCTCAACACTAAAGGACATGTAAGTGCTGCTTCAAGCAACAACACTATCGGATACGTAAGTGCTGCTTCAAGCCCCAACACTATCGGATATGTAAGTGTTGCTTAAAGCCCCAGCACTATCGGATATGTAAGTGTTGCTTCAAGCCCGAACACTATCGGATATGTAAGTGTTGCTTCAAGCCCCAACACTATCGGATATGTAAGTGCTGCTTCGAGCCCCAACACTATCGGAAATGTGAGTGTTGCTTCAAACCCCAGCACTATCGGATATGTAAGTGCTGCTTCAAGCCCCAGCACTATCGGATATGTAAGTGCTGCTTCAAGCCCCAACACTATCGGATATGTAAGTGCTGCTTCAAGCCCCAGCACTATCGGATATGTAAGTGTTGCTTCAAGCCCCAACACTATCGGATATGTAAGTGTTGCTTTCAGCCCCAGCACTATCGGATATGTAAGTGTTGCTTTAAGCCCCAGCACTATCGGATATGTAAGTGTTGCTTCAAGCACCAACACTATAGGATATTTAAGTGCTGCTTCAAGCCCCAGCACTATCGGATATGTAAGTGCTGCTTCAAGCGCCAGCACTATCGGAAATGTAAGTGCTGCTTCAAGCCCGAACACTATTGGATATGTAAGTGTTGCTTCAAGCCCCAACACTATCGGATATGTAAGTGTTGCTTTAAGCCCCAGCACTATCGGATATGTAAGTGTTGCTTCAAGCACCAACACTATCGGATATGTAAGTGCTGCTTCAAGGCCCAGCACTATCGGATATGTAAGTGCAGCTTCAAGCCCCAACACTATCGGATATGGAAGTGCTGCTTCAAGCCCCAACACTGTCGGATATGGAAGTGCTCTTTCAAGCCCCAACACTATCGGATATATAAGTGCTGCTTCTAGCCACAACACTGTTGGATATGTAAATGCTGCTTCAAGGCCCAACACTATCGGATATGTAAGTGTTACCTCAAACCCCAGCACTATCGGATATGTAAGTATTGCTTCAAGCCCCAGCACTATCGGATATGTAAGTGTTGCTTCAAGCCCAAACACTATCGGATATGTAAGTGCTGCTTCAAGCCCCAGCACTATCGGATATGTAAGTATCGCTTCAAACCCCAGCACTATCGGATATATAAGTGCTGCTTCAAGCCCCAACACTATCGGATATGTAAGTGCTCCTTCAAGCCCCAGCACTATCGGATATGTAAGTGCTGCTTCAAGCGCCAGCACTATCGGATATGTAAGTGTTGCTTCAAGCCCCAACACTATCGGATATGTAAGTGTTGCTTCAAGCCCCAACACTATCGGATATGTAAGTGTTTCTTCAAGCCCCAACACTATCGGATATGTAAGTGTTGCTTCAAGCCCCAACACTATCGGATATGTAAGTGCTGGTTCAAGCCCCAGCACTATCGGATATGTTAGTGTTGCTTCAAGCCCCAACACTATCGGATATGTAAGAGCTGCTTCAAGCCCCAACACTATCGGATATGTAAGAGCTGCTTCAAGCCCCAGCACTATCGGATATGTAAGTGTTGCTTCAAGCCCGAACACTATCGGATATGTAAGTGTTGCTTTAAGCCCCAGCACTATCGGATATATAAGTGTTGCTTCAAGCCCGAACACTATCGGATATGTAAGTGTTGCTTCAAGCCCCAACACTATCGGACATGTAAGTGTTGCTTTCAGCCCCAGCACTATTGGATATGTAAGTGCTGCTTCAAGCCCCAGCACTATCGTATATGTAAGTGCTGCTTAAAGCGCCAGCACTATCGGATATGTAAGTGTTGATTCAAGCACCAACACTATCGGATATGTAAGTGCTGCTTCAAGGCCCAGCACTATCAGATATGTAAGTGCTGCTTCAAGCCCCAACAATATCGGATATGTAAGTGCTGCTTCAAGCCCCAACAATATCGGATATGTAAGTGCTGCTTCAAGCCCCAGCACTATCGGATATGTAAGTATTGCTTCAAGACCCAGCACTATCGGATATATAAGTGCTGCTTCAAGCAACAACACTATCGGATATATAAGTGCTGCTTCAAGCCCCAGCACTATCTGATATGTAAGTGCAGCCTCATGCCCCAGCACTATCGGATATGTAAGTGCTGCTTCAAGCCCCAGCACTATCGGATATGTAAGTGCTGCTTCAAGCAACCACACTATCGGATATTTAAGTGCGACTTCAAGCCCCAACACTATCGGATATGTAAGTGCTGCTTCAAGCCCCAACACTATCGGATATGTAAGTGCTGCTTCAAGCCCCAACACTATCGGATATGTAAGTGCTGCTTCAAGCCCCAGCACTATCGGATATGTAAGTGCTGCTTCAAGCCCCAGCACTATCGGATATGTAAGTGCTGCTTCAAGCCCCAGCACTATCGGATATGTAAGTAATGCTTCAAGCCCCAACACTATCGGATATGTAAGTACTGCTTCAAGCCCCAACACTATCGGATATGTAAGTGCTGCTTCAAACCCCAGCACTATCGGATATGTAAGTGCTGCTTCAAGCCCCAACACTATCGGATATTTAAGTGCTGCTTCAAGCCCCAGCACTATCGGATATGTCAGTGCTGCTTCAAGCCCCAACACTATCGGATATGTAAGTGCTGCTTCAAGCCCCAGCACTATCGGATATGTAAGTGTTGCTTCAAGACCGAACACTATCGGATATGTAAGTGTTGCTTAAAGCCCCAACACTATAGGATATGTAAGTGCTGCTTTAATCCCCAGCACTATCGGATATGTAAGTGTTGCTTCAAGCCTGAACACTATCGGATATGTAAGTGCTGCTTCAAGCGCCAGCACTATCGGATATGAAAGTGCTGCTTCAAGCCCCAACACTATCGAATATGTAAGTGTTGCTTTAAGCCCCAGCACTATTGGATATGTAAGTGTTGCTTCAAGCCCGAACACTATCGGATATGTAAGTGTTGCTTCAAGCCCCAACACTATCAGATATGTAAGTGTTTCTTTAAGCCCCAGCACTATCGGATATGTTAGTGTTGCTTCAAGCCCAAACACTATCGGATATGTAAGTGCTGCTTCAAGCGCCAGCACTATCGGATATGTAAGTATTGCTTCAAGCCCTAACACTATCGGATATGTAAGTGTTGCTTCAAGCCCCAACACTATCGGATATGTAAGTGTTGCTTCAAGCCCCAACACTATCGGATATGTAAGTGTTGCTTCAAGCCCCAACACTATCGGTAATGTAAGTGCTGCTTCAAGCCCCAGCACTATTGGATATGTAAGTGCTGCTTCAAGCCCCAGCACTATCGGATATGTAAGTGCTGCTTCAAGCCCCAGCACTATCGGATATGTAAGTGCTGCTTCAAGCAACGACACTATCGGATAGGTAAGTGCTGCTTCAAGCCCCAACACTCTCGGATATGTAAGTGCTGCTTCAAGCCCTAACTCTATCGGATATGTAAGTGCTGCTTCAAGCCCCAACACTATCGGATATGTAAGTGCTGCTTCAAGCCCCAACACTATAGGATATGTAAGTGTTGCTAAAAGACCCAACACTATCGGATATGTAAGTGTTGCTTCAAGCCCAGCACGATCGGATATGTAAGTGCTGCTTCAAGCCCCAGCACTATCGGATATGTAAGTGCTGCTTCAAGTCCCAACACTATTGGATATGTAAGTGCTGCTTCAAGCCCCAACACTATCGGATATATAAGTGCTGCTTCAAGCCCCAACACTATCAGATATGTAAGTGTTGCTTCAAGCCCCAACACTATCGGATATGGAAATGCTGCTTCAAGCCCCAACACTATAGGAAATGTAAGTGTTGTTTCAAACCCCAGCACTATCGGATATGTAAATATTGCTTCAAGACCCAGCACTATCGGATATATAAGTGTTGCTTCAATCCCGAACACTATCGGATATGTAAGTGTTGCTTCAAGCCCCAACACTATCGGATATGTAAGCGTTGCTTCAAGCCCGAACTCTATCGGATATATAAGTGTTGCTTCAAGCCCCAACACTATCGGATATGTAAGTGTTGCTTCAAGCCCCAACACTATCGGATGTGTAAGTGTTGCTTTAAGCCCCAGCACTATCGGATATGTAAGTGTTGCTTCAAGCCCGAACACTATCGGATATGTAAGTGCTGCTTCAAGCGCCAGCACTATCGGATATGAAAATGCTGCTTCAAGCCCCAACACTATCGGATATATAAGTGTTGCTTTAAGCCCCAGCACTATCGGATATGTAAGTGTTGCTTCAAGCCCGAACACTATCGGATATGTAAGTGTTGCTTCAAGCCCCAACACTATCAGATATGTAAGTGTTGCTTTAAGCCCCAGCACTATCGGATATGTAAGTGTTGCTTCAAGCCCAAACACTATCGGATATGTAAGTGCTGCTTCAAGCGCCAGCACTATCGGATATGTAAGTGTTGCTTAAAGCCCCAACACTATCGGATATGTAAGTGTTGCTTCAAGCCCCAACACTATCGGATATGTAAGTGTTGCTTCAAGCCCCAACACTATCGGATATGTAAGTGTTGCTTCAAGCCCCAACACTATCGGATATGTAAATGCTGCTTCAAACCCCAACACTATCGGATATGTAAGTGCTGCTTCAAGCCCCAGCACTATCGGATATGTAAGTGCTGCTTCAAGCCCCAACACTATCGGATATGTAAGTGCTGCTTCAAGCCCCAACACTATTGGATATGTAAGTGCTGCTTCAAGCCCCAACACTATCGGATATGTACATGCTGCTTCAAGCCCCAGCTCTATAGGATATGTAAGTGCTGCATCAAGCAACAATACTATCGGATATTTAAGTGCTGATTCAAGCCCCAACACTATCGGATATGTAAGTGCTGCTTCAAGCCCCAACACTATCGGATATTTAAGTGCTGCTTCAAGCCCCAGCACTATCGGATATGACAGTGCTGCTTCAAGCCCCAACACTATCGGATATGTAAATGCTGCTTCAAACCCCAACACTATCGGATATGTAAGTGCTGCTTCAAGCCCCAGCACTATCGGATATGTAAGTGCTGCTTCAAGCCCCAGCACTATCGGATATGTAAGTGCTGCTTCAAGCCCCAGCACTATCGGATATGTAAGTGCTGCTTCAAGCCCCAGCTCTATAGGATATGTAAGTGCTGCTTCAAGCAACAATATTATCGGATATTTAAGTGCTGATTCAAGCCCCAACACTATCGGATATGTAAGTGTTGCTTCAAGACCGAACACTATCGGATATGTAAGTGTTGCTTAAAGCCCCAACACTATAGGATATGTAAGTGCTGCTTTAATCCCCAGCACTATCGGATATGTAAGTGTTGCTTCAAGCCTGAACACTATCGGATATGTAAGTGCTGCTTCAAGCCCCAGCACTATCGGATATGAAAGTGCTGCTTCAAGCCCCAACACTATCGAATATGTAAGTGTTGCTTTAAGCCCCAGCACTATTGGGTATGTAAGTGTTGCTTCAAGACCGAACACTATCGGATATGTAAGTGTTGCTTCAAGCCCCAACACTATCAGATATGTAAGTGTTGCTTTAAGCCCCAGCACTATCGGATATGTTAGTGTTGCTTCAAGCCCAAACACTATCGGATATGTAAGTGCTGCTTCAAGCGCCAGCACTATCGGATATGTAAGTATTGCTTCAAGCCCTAACACTATCGGATATGTAAGTGTTGCTTCAAGCCCCAACACTATCGGATATGGAAGTGTTGCTTCAAGCCCCAACACTATCGGATATGTAAGTGCTGCTTCAAGCCCCAGCACTATCGGATATGTAAGTGCTGCTTCAAGCCCCAGCACTATCGGATATGTAAGTGCTGCTTCAAGCAACGACACTATCGGATAGGTAAGTGCTGCTTCAAGCCCCAACACTCTCGGATATGTAAGTGCTGCTTCAAGCCCTAACTCTATCGGATATGTAAGTGCTGCTTCAAGCCCCAACACTATCGGATATGTAAGTGCTGCTTCAAGCCCCAACACTATAGGATATGTAAGTGTTGCTAAAAGCCCCAACACTATCGGATATGTAAGTGTTGCTTCAAGCCCAGCACGATCGGATATGTAAGTGCTGCTTCAAGCCCCAGCACTATCGGATATGTAAGTGCTGCTTCAAGTCCCAACACTATTGGATATGTAAGTGCTGCTTCAAGCCCCAACACTATCGGATATATAAGTGCTGCTTCAAGCCCCAACACTATCAGATATGTAAGTGTTGCTTCAAGCCCCAACACTATCGGATATGGAAGTGCTGCTTCAAGCCCCAACACTATAGGAAATGCAAGTGTTGTTTCAAACCCGAGAACTATCGGATATGTAAATATTGCTTCAAGACCCAGCACTATCGGATATATAAGTGTTGCTTCAATCCCGAACACTATCGGATATGTCAGTGTTGCTTCAAGCCCCAACACTATCGGATATGTAAGCGTTGCTTCAAGCCCGAACTCTATCGGATATATAAGTGTTGCTTCAAGCCCCAACACTATCGGATATGTAAGTGTTGCTTCAAGCCCCAACACTATCGGATGTGTAAGTGTTGCTTTAAGCCCCAGCACTATCGGATATGTAAGTGTTGCTTCAAGCCCGAACACTATCGGATATGTAAGTGCTGCTTCAAGCGCCAGCACTATCGGATATGAAAATGCTGCTTCAAGCCCCAACACTATCGGATATGTAAGTGTTGCTTTAAGCCCCAGCACTATCGGATATGTAAGTGTTGCTTCAAGCCCGAACACTATCGGATATGTAAGTGTTGCTTCAAGCCCCAACACTATCAGATATGTAAGTGTTGCTTTAAGCCCCAGCACTATCGGATATGTAAGTGTTGCTTCAAGCCCAAACACTATCGGATATGTAAGTGCTGCTTCAAGCGCCAGCACTGTCGGATATGTAAGTGTTGCTTAAAGCCCCAACACTATCGGATATGTAAGTGCTGCTTCAAGCCCCAGTACTATCGGATATGTCAGTGCTGCTTCAAGCCCCAACACTATCGGATATGTAAGTGCTGCTTCAGGCAACGACACTATCGGATAGGTAAGTGCTGCTTCAAGCCCCAACACTATCGGATATGTAAGTGCTGCTTCAAGCCCATCTCTATCGGATATGTAAGTGCTGCTTTAAGCAAGAACACTATCGGATATGTAAGTGCTGCTTCAAGCCCCAACACTATCGGATATGTAAGTGCTGCTTCAAGCCCCAACACTCTTGGATATGTAAGTGCTGCTTCAAGCCCCAGCACGATCGGATATGTAAGTGCTGCTTCAAGCCCCAACACTATTGGATATGGAAGTGCTGCTTCAAGCCCCAACACTATCTGACATGTAAGTGTTGCTGCAAGCCCCAACACTATCGGATATGTAAGTGCTGCTTCAAGCCCCAACACTATTCGATATGTAAGTGCTGCTTCAAGCCCCAACACTATTGGATATGTAAGTGCTGCTTCAAGCCCCAGCACAATCGGATATGTAAGTGCTGCTTCAAGCCCCAACACTATTGGATATGGAAGTGCTGCTTCAAGCCCCAGCACTATCGGATATGTAAGTGTTGCTTCAAGCTCCAGCACTATCGTATATGTAAGTGTTGCTTCAAGCCCAAACACTATCGGATATGTAAGTGCAGCTTCAAGCCCCAACACTATCGGATATGGAAGTGCTGCTTCAAGCCCCAACACTGTCGGATATGGAAGTGCTCTTTCAAGCCCCAACACTATCGGATATATAAGTGCTGCTTCTAGCCACAACACTATTGGATATGTAAGTGCTGCTTCAAGGCCCAACACTATCGGATATGTAAGTGTTACTTCAAACCCCAGCACTATCGGATATGTAAGTATTGCTTCAAGCCCCAGCACTATCGGATATGTAAGTGTTGCTTCAAGCCCAAACACTATCGGATATGTAAGTGCTGCTTCAAGCCCCAGCACTATCGGATATGTAAGTATCGCTTCAAGCCCCAGCACTATCGGATATATAAGTGCTGCTTCAAGCCCCAACACTATCGGATATGTAAGTGCTCCTTCAAGCCCCAGCACTATCGGATTTGTAAGTGCTGCTTCAAGCGCCAGCACTATCGGATATGAAAGTGTTGCTTCAAGACCCAACACTATCGGATATGTAAGTGTTGCTTCAAGCCCCAACACTATCGGATATGTAAGTGTTTCTTCAAGCCCCAACACTATCGGATATGTAAGTGTTGCTTCAAGCCCCAACACTATCGGATATGTAAGTGCTGCTTCAAGCCCCAGCACTATCGGATATGTAAGTGCTGCTTAAAGCAACGACACTATCGGATAGTTAAGTGCTGCTTCAAGCCCCAACACTATCGGATATGTAAGTGCTGCTTCAAGCCCCAGCACTATCTGATATGTAAGTGCTACTTCAAGCCCTAACTCTATCGGATCTGTCAGTGCTGCTTCAATCCCGAACACTATCGGATATGTAAGTGCTGCTTCAAGCCCCAACACTATCGGATATGTAAGTGCTGCTTCAAGCCCCAACACTATTGGATGTGTAAGTGCTGCTTCAAGCCCCAGCACTATCGGATATGTAAGTGCTGCTTCAAGCCCCAACACTATTGGATATGGAAGTGCTGCTAAAAGCCCCAACACGATCTGATATGTAAGTGTTGCTTCAAGCCCCAACACTATCGGATATGTTAGTGTTGCTTCAATCCCCAACACTATCGGTAATGTAAGTGCTGGTTCAAGCCCCAGCACTATCGGATTGTAAGTATTGCTTCAAGCCCAAGCACTATCGGATATATAAGTGCTGCTTCAAGCCCCAACACTATCGGCTATGTAAGTGCTGCTTCAAGCCCCAGCACTATCGGATATGTAAGTGCTGCTTCAAGCCCCAGCACTATCGGATATGTAAGTGCTGCTTCAAGCCCCAACACTATCGGATATGTAATTGCTGCTTCAAGCCCAAACACTATTGGATATGGAAGTGCTGCTTCAAGCCCCAACACTATCTGATATGTAAGTGCTGCCTCATGCCCCAGCACTATCGGATATGTAAGTGCTGCTTCAAGCACCAGCACTATCTGATATGTAAGTGCTGCTTAAAGCAACGACACTATCGGATAGGTAAGTGCTGCTTCAAGCCCCAACACTATCGGATATGTAAGTGCTGCTTCAAGCCCCAGCACTATCTGAGATTTAAGTGCTAATTCAAGCCCTAACTCTATCGGATATGTAAGTGCTGCTTCAAGCCCCAACACTATCGGATATGTAAGTGCTGCTTCAAGTCCCAACACTATTGGATATGTAAGTGCTGCTTCAAGCCCCAGAACTATCGGATATGTAAGTGCTGCTTCAAGCCCCAACGCTGTTGGATATGGAAGTGCTGCTTCAAGCCCCAACACTATCTGATATGTAAGTGTTGCTTCAAGCCCCAAAAGTATCGGATATGTAAGTGGTGCTTCAAGCCCCAACACTATCGGATATGTAAGTGCTGCTTCAAGCCCCAGCACTATCGGATATGTAAGTGCTGCTTCAAGCCCCAACACGATTGGATATGTAAGTGCTGCTTCAAGCCCCAGCACTATCGGATATGTAAGTGTTGCTTCAAACCCCAGCACTATCGGATATGTAAGTGTTGCTTCAAGCCCAAACACTATCGGATATGTAAGTGCTGCTTCAAGCCCCAGCACTATCGGATATGTAAGTATCGCTTCAAGCCCCAGCACTATCGGATATATAAGTGCTGCTTCAAGCCCCAACACTATCGGATATGTAAGTGCTCCTTCAAGCCCCAGCACTATCGGATTTGTAAGTGCTGCTTCAAGCGCCAGCACTATCGGATATGAAAGTGTTGCTTCAAGCCCCAACACTATCGGATATGTAAGTGTTGCTTCAAGCCCCAACACTATCGGATATGTAAGTGTTTCTTCAAGCCCCAACACTATCGGATATGTAAGTGTTGCTTCAAGCCCCAACACTATCGGATATGTAAGTGCTGCTTCAAGCCCCAGCACTATCGGATATGTAAGTGCTGCTTAAAGCAACGACACTATCGGATAGTTAAGTGCTGCTTCAAGCCCCAACACTATCGGATATGTAAGTGCTGCTTCAAGCCCCAGCACTATCTGATATGTAAGTGCTACTTCAAGCCCTAACTCTATCGGATCTGTCAGTGCTGCTTCAATCCCGAACACTATCGGATATGTAAGTGCTGCTTCAAGCCCCAACACTATCGGATATGTAAGTGCTGCTTCAAGCCCCAACACTATTGGATGTGTAAGTGCTGCTTCAAGCCCCAGCACTATCGGATATGTAAGTGCTGCTTCAAGCCCCAACACTATTGGATATGGAAGTGCTGCTAAAAGCCCCAACACGATCTGATATGTAAGTGTTGCTTCAAGCCCCAACACTATCGGATATGTTAGTGTTGCTTCAATCCCCAACACTATCGGTAATGTAAGTGCTGGTTCAAGCCCCAGCACTATCGGATTGTAAGTATTGCTTCAAGCCCAAGCACTATCGGATATATAAGTGCTGCTTCAAGCCCCAACACTATCGGCTATGTAAGTGCTGCTTCAAGCCCCAGCACTATCGGATATGTAAGTGCTGCTTCAAGCCCCAGCACTATCGGATATGTAAGTGCTGCTTCAAGCCCCAATACTATCGGATATGTAATTGCTGCTTCAAGCCCAAACACTATTGGATATGGAAGTGCTGCTTCAAGCCCCAACACTATCTGATATGTAAGTGCTGCCTCATGCCCCAGCACTATCGGATATGTAAGTGCTGCTTCAAGCACCAGCACTATCTGATATGTAAGTGCTGCTTAAAGCAACGACACTATCGGATAGGTAAGTGCTGCTTCAAGCCCCAACACTATCGGATATGTAAGTGCTGCTTCAAGCCCCAGCACTATCTGAGATTTAAGTGCTAATTCAAGCCCTAACTCTATCGGATATGTAAGTGCTGCTTCAAGCCCCAACACTATCGGATATGTAAGTGCTGCTTCAAGTCCCAACACTATTGGATATGTAAGTGCTGCTTCAAGCCCCAGAACTATCGGATATGTAAGTGCTGCTTCAAGCCCCAACGCTGTTGGATATGGAAGTGCTGCTTCAAGCCCCAACACTATCTGATATGTAAGTGTTGCTTCAAGCCCCAAAAGTATCGGATATGTAAGTGGTGCTTCAAGCCCCAACACTATCGGATATGTAAGTGCTGCTTCAAGCCCCAGCACTATCGGATATGTAAGTGCTGCTTCAAGCCCCAACACGATTGGATATGTAAGTGCTGCTTCAAGCCCCAGCACTATCGGATATGTAAGTGTTGCTTCAAACCCCAGCACTATCGGATATGTAAGTGTTGCTTCAAACCCCAGCACTATCGGATATGTAAGTGCTGCTTCAAGCCCCAGCACTATCGGATATGTAAGTGTTGCTTCAAACCCCAGCACTATCGGATATGTAAGTGTTGCTTCAAGCCCCAACACTATCGGATATGTAAGTGCTGCTTCAAGCCCCAACACTATTGGACATGGAAGTGCTGCTTCAAGCCCCAACACTATCGGATATGTAAGTGTTGCTTCAAGCCCCAGCACTATCGGATATGTAAGTGCTGCTTCAAGCAACGACACTATCGGATATTTAAGTGCGGCTTCATGCCCCAACACTATTGGATATTGAAGTGCTGCTTCAAGCCCCAACACTGTCGGATATGGAAGTGTTGCTTCAAGCCGCAACACTATCTGATATGTAAGTGCTGCTTCAAGCCCCAGCACTATCGGATATGTAAGTGCTGCTTCAAGCAACGACACTATCGGATATTTAAGTGCGGCTTCAAGCCCCAGCACTATCGGATATGTAAGTGCTGCTTCAAGCCCCAACACTATCGGATATGTAAGTGCTGCTTCAAGCCCCAACACTATCGGATATGTAAGTGCTGCTTCAGCCCCAACACTATTGGATATGGAAGTGCTGCATCAAGCCCCAACACTATCTGATATGTCAGTGCTGCTTCAAGCCCCAACACTATCGCATATGTAAGTGCTGCTTCAAGCCCCAGCACTATCGGATATGTAAGTGCTGCTTCAAGCCCCAGCACTATCGGATATGTAAGTGCTGCTTCAAGCCCCAACACTATCGAATATGTAAGTGCTGCTTCAAGCCCCAACACTATCGGATATGGAAGTGCTGCTTCAAGCCCCAACACTCTCTGATATGTAAGTGCTGCGTCAAGCCCCAGCACTATCGGATATGTAAGTACTGCTTCAAGCCCCAACACTATCGGATATGTAAGTGCTGCTTCAAGCCCCAACACTATTGGATATGGAAGTGCTGCTTCAAGCCCCAACACTATCTGATATGTAAGTATTGCTTCAAGCCCCAACACTATCAGATATGTAAGTATTGCTTCAAGCCCCAACACTATCAGATATGAAAGTGTTGCTTCAAGCAACAATACTATCAGATATTTAGGTGCTGCTTCAAGCCCCAACACTATAGGAAATGTAAGTGTTGCTTCAAACCCCAGCACTATCGGATATGTAAATATTGTTTCAAGCCCCAGCACTATCGGATATATAAGTGTTTCTTCAAGCCCGAACACTATTGGATATGTAAGTGTTGCATTAAGCCCCAGCGCTATCGGATATGTAAGTCTTGCTTCAAGCACCAACACTATCGGATATGTAAGTGCTACTTCAAGGCCCAGCACTATCGGATATGTAAGTGTTGCTTCAAGCCCCAACACTATCGGATATGGAAGTGCTGCTTCAAGCCCCAACACTATCGCATATGGAAGTGCTCTTTCAAGCCCCAACACTATTGGATATGTAAGTGCTGCTTCAAGCCCCAACACTATCGGATATGTAAGTGCTGCATCAAGCCCCAACACTATAGGATATGTAAGTGTTACTTCAAACCCCAGCACTATCGGATATGTAAATGTTGCTTCAAGCCCAAACACTATCGGATATGTAAGTGCTGCTTCAAGCCCCAGCACTATCGGATATGTAAGTATTACTTCAAGCCCCAGCACTATCGGATATATAAGTGCTGCTTCAAGCCCCAACACTATCGGATATGTAAGTGCTCCTTCAAGCCCCAGCACTATCGGATATGTAAGTGCTGCTTCAAGCCCCAGCACTATCGGATATGTAAGTATTACTTCAAGCCCCAGCACTATCGGATATATAAGTGCTGCTTCAAGCCCCAACACTATCGGATATGTAAGTGCTCCTTCAAGCCCCAGCGCTATCGGATATGTAAGTGCTGCTTCAAGCGCCAGCACTATCGGATATGTAAGTGTTGCTTCAAGCCCCAACACTATCGGATATGTAAGTGTTGCTTCAAGCCCCAACACTATCGGATATCTAAGTGTTGCTTCAAGCCCCAACACTATCGGATATGTAAGTGTTGCTTCAAGCCCCAACACTATCGGATATGTAAGTGCTGGTTCAAGCCCCAGCACTATCGGATATATACGTGTTGCTTCAAGCCCCAACACTATCGGATATGTAAGTGCTGCTTCAAGCCCCAACACTATCGGATATGTAAGTGCTGCTTCAAGCCCCAGCACTATCGGATATGTAAGTGTTGCTTCAAGCGGGAACACTATCGGATATGAAAGTGTTGCTTTAAGCCCCAGCACTATCGGATATGTAAGTGTTGCTTCAAGCGGGAACACTATCGGATATGTAAGTGTTGCTTCAAGCCCCAACACTATCGGATATGTAAGTGTTGCTTTAAGCCGCAGCACTATTGGATATTTAAGTGTTGCTTCAAGCACCAAAACTATCGGATATGTAAGTGCTGCTTCAAGACCCAACACTATCGGATATGTAGGTGTTGCTTTAAGCCCCAGCACTATCGGATATGTAAGTGTTGCTTCAAGCCCGAACACTATCGGATATGTAAGTGTTGCTTCAATCCCCAACACTATCAGATATGTAAGTGTTCCTTTAAGCCCCAGCACTATCGGATATGTAAGTGTTGATTCAAGCACCAGCACTATCGGATATGTCAGTGCTGCTTCAAGCCCCAACAATATCGGATATGTAAGTGCTGCTTCAAGCCCCAGCACTATCGGATATGTAAGTGCTGCTTCAAGCCCCAACAATATCGGATATGTAAGTGTTGCTTCAAGCCCCAGCACTATCGGATATGTAAGTATTGGTTCAAGCCCCAGCACTATCGGATATATAAGTGCTGCCTCAAGCCCCAACACTATCGGATATGTAAGTGCTGCTTCAAGCCCCAGCACTATCGGATATGTAAGTGCTGCTTCAAGCCCCAGCACTATCGGATATGTAAGTGCTGCTTCAAGCCCCAACACTATCGGATGTGTAAGTACTGCTTCAAGCCCCAGCACTATCGGATATGTAAGTGCTGCTTCAAGCCCCAAAACTCTTGGATATGGAAGTGCTGCTTCAAGCCCCAACACTATCGGATATGTAAGTGCTGCTTCAAGCCCCAGCACTATCGGATATGTAAGTGCTGCTTCAAGCCCCAACACTATCGGATATGTAAGTACTGCTTCAAGCCCCAACACTATCGGATATGTAAGTACTGCTTCAAGCCCCAACACTATCGGATATGTAAGTGCTGCTTCAAGCCCCAGCACTATCGGATATGTAAGTACTGCTTCAAGCCCCAGCACTATCGGATATGTAAGTGTTGCTTCAAGCCCCAACACTATTGGATATGTAAGTGTTGCTTCAATCCCGAACACTATCTGATAAGTAAGTGCTGCTTCAAGCCCCAACACTATCGGATATGTAAGTGCTGCTTCAAGCCCCAACACTATCGGATATGTAAGTACTGCTTCAAGCCCAAACACTATCGGATATGTAAGTGCTGCTTCAAGCCCCAACACTATCGGATATGTAAGTGCTGCTTCAAGCCCCAACACTATCGGATATGTAAGTGCTGCTTCAGCCCCAACACTATTGGATATGGAAGTGCTGCATCAAGCCCCAACACTATCTGATATGTCAGTGCTGCTTCAAGCCCCAACACTATCGCATATGTAAGTGCTGCTTCAAGCCCCAGCACTATCGGATATGTAAGTGCTGCTTCAAGCCCCAGCACTATCGGATATGTAAGTGCTGCTTCAAGCCCCAACACTATCGAATATGTAAGTGCTGCTTCAAGCCCCAACACTATCGGATATGGAAGTACTGCTTCAAGCCCCAACACTCTCTGATATGGAAGTGCTGCGTCAAGCCCCAGCACTATCGGATATGTAAGTACTGCTTCAAGCCCCAACACTATTGGATATGTAAGTGCTGCTTCAAGCCCCAACACTATTGGATATGGAAGTGCTGCTTCAAGACCCAACACTATCTGATATGTAAGTATTGCTTCAAGCCCCAACACTATCAGATATGTAAGTATTGCTTCAAGCCCCAACACTATTAGATATGAAAGTGTTGCTTCAAGCAACAATACTATCAGATATTTAGGTGCTGCTTCAAGCCCCAACACTATAGGAAATGTAAGTGTTGCTTCAAACCCCAGCACTATCGGATATGTAAATATTGTTTCAAGCCCCAGCACTATCGGATATATAAGTGTTTCTTCAAGCCCGAACACTATTGGATATGTAAGTGTTGCTTTAAGCCCCAGCGCTATCGGATATGTAAGTCTTGCTTCAAGCACCAACACTATCGGATATATAAGTGCTACTTCAAGGCCCAGCACTATCGGATATGTAAGTGTTGCTTCAAGCCCCAACACTATCGGATATGGAAGTGCTGCTTCAAGCCCCAACACTATCGCATATGGAAGTGCTCTTTCAAGCCCCAACACTATTGGATATGTAAGTGCTGCTTCAAGCCCCAACACTATCGGATATGTAAGTGCTGCATCAAGCCCCAACACTATAGGATATGTAAGTGTTACTTCAAACCCCAGCACTATCGGATATGTAAGTATTGCTTCAAGCCCCAGCACTATCGGATATGTAAATGTTGCTTCAAGCCCAAACACTATCGGATATGTAAGTGCTGCTTCAAGCCCCAGCACTATCGGATATGTAAGTATTACTTCAAGCCCCAGCACTATCGGAAATATAAGTGCAGCTTCAAGCCCCAACACTATCGGATATGTAAGTGCTCCTTCAAGCCCCAGCACTATCGGATATGTAAGTGCTGCTTCAAGCGCCAGCACTATCGGATATGTAAGTGTTGCTTCAAGCCCCAACACTATCGGATATGTAAGTGTTGCTTCAAGCCCCAACACTATCGGATATCGAAGTGTTGCTTCAAGCCCCAACACTATCGGATATGTAAGTGTTGCTTCAAGCCCCAACACTATCGGATATGTAAGTGCTGGTTCAAGCCCCAGCACTATCGGATATATACGTGTTGCTTCAAGCCCCAACACTATCGGATATGTAAGTGCTGCTTCAAGCCCCAACACTATCGGATATGTAAGTGCTGCTTCAAGCCCCAGCACTATCGGATATGTAAGTGTTGCTTCAAGCGGGAACACTATCGGATATGAAAGTGTTGCTTTAAGCCCCAGCACTATCGGATATGTAAGTGTTGCTTCAAGCCCCAACACTATCGGATATGTAAGTGTTGCTTCAAGCCCCAACACTATCGGATATGTAAGTGTTGCTTTAAGCCGCAGCACTATTGGATATTTAAGTGTTGCTTCAAGCACCAAAACTATCGGATATGTAAGTGCTGCTTCAAGACCCAACACTATCGGATATGTAGGTGTTGCTTTAAGCCCCAGCACTATCGGATATGTAAGTGTTGCTTCAAGCCAGAACACTATCGGATATGTAAGTGTTGCTTCAAGCCCCAACACTATCAGATATGTAAGTGTTCCTTTAAGCCCCAGCACTATCGGATATGTAAGTGTTGATTCAAGCACCAGCACTATCGGATATGTCAGTGCTGCTTCAAGCCCCAACAATATCGGATATGTAAGTGCTGCTTCAAGCCCCAGCACTATCGGATATGTAAGTGCTGCTTCAAGCCCCAACAATATCGGATATGTAAGTGTTGCTTCAAGCCCCAGCACTATCGGATATGTAAGTATTGGTTCAAGCCCCAGCACTATCGGATATATAAGTGCTGCCTCAAGCCCCAACACTATCGGATATGTAAGTGCTGCTTCAAGCCCCAGCACTATCGGATATGTAAGTGCTGCTTCAAGCCCCAGCACTATCGGATATGTAAGTGCTGCTTCAAGCCCCAACACTATCGGATGTGTAAGTACTGCTTCAAGCCCCAGCACTATCGGATATGTCAGTGCTGCTTCAAGCCCCAACAATATCGGATATGTAAGTGCTGCTTCAAGCCCCAGCACTATCGGATATGTAAGTGCTGCTTCAAGCCCCAACAATATCGGATATGTAAGTGTTGCTTCAAGCCCCAGCACTATCGGATATGTAAGTATTGGTTCAAGCCCCAGCACTATCGGATATATAAGTGCTGCTTCAAGCCCCAGCACTATCGGATATGTAAGTGCTGCTTCAAGCCCCAGCACTATCGGATATGTAAGTGCTGCTTCAAGCCCCAGCACTATCGGATATGTAAGTGCTGCTTCAAGCCCCAACACTATCGGATATGTAAGTAGTGCTTCAAGCCCCAGCACTATCGGATAGGTAAGTGCTGCTTCAAGCCCCAACACTCTTGGATATGGAAGTGCTGCTTCAAGCCCCAACACTATCGGATATGTAAGTGCTGCTTCAAGCCCCAGCACTATCGGATATGTAAGTGCTGCTTCAAGCCCCAGCACTATCGGATATGTAAGTGCTGCTTCAAGCCCCAAAACTCTTGGATATGGAAGTGCTGCTTCAAGCCCCAACACTATCGGATATGTAAGTGCTGCTTCAAGCCCCAGCACTATCGGATATGTAAGTGCTGCTTCAAGCCCCAACACTATCGGATATGTAAGTACTGCTTCAAGCCCCAACACTATCGGATATGTAAGTACTGCTTCAAGCCCCAACACTATCGGATATGTAAGTGCTGCTTCAAGCCCCAGCACTATCGGATATGTAAGTGTTGCTTCAAGCCCCAACACTATCGGATATGTAAGTGTTGCTTTAAGCCGCAGCACTATTGGATATTTAAGTGTTGCTTCAAGCACCAAAACTATCGGATATGTAAGTGCTGCTTCAAGACCCAACACTATCGGATATGTAGGTGTTGCTTTAAGCCCCAGCACTATCGGATATGTAAGTGTTGCTTCAAGCCCGAACACTATCGGATATGTAAGTGTTGCTTCAAGCCCCAACACTATCAGATATGTAAGTGTTCCTTTAAGCCCCAGCACTATCGGATATGTAAGTGTTGATTCAAGCACCAGCACTATCGGATATGTCAGTGCTGCTTCAAGCCCCAACAATATCGGATATGTAAGTGCTGCTTCAAGCCCCAGCACTATCGGATATGTAAGTGCTGCTTCAAGCCCCAACAATATCGGATATGTAAGTGTTGCTTCAAGCCCCAGCACTATCGGATATGTAAGTATTGGTTCAAGCCCCAGCACTATCGGATATATAAGTGCTGCCTCAAGGCCAACACTATCGGATATGTAAGTGCTGCTTCAAGCCCCAGCACTATCGGATATGTAAGTGCTGCTTCAAGCCCCTGCACTATCGGATATGTAAGTGCTGCTTCAAGCCCCAACACTATCGGATGTGTAAGTACTGCTTCAAGCCCCAGCACTATCGGATATGTAAGTGCTGCTTCAAGCCCCAAAACTCTTGGATATGGAAGTGCTGCTTCAAGCCCCAACACTATCGGATATGTAAGTGCTGCTTCAAGCCCCAACACTATCGGATATGTAAGTACTGCTTCAAGCCCCAACACTATCGGATATGTAAGTACTGCTTCAAGCCCCAACACTATCGGATATGTAAGTGCTGCTTCAAGCCCCAGCACTATCGGATATGTAAGTACTGCTTCAAGCCCCAGCACTATCGGATATGTAAGTGTTGCTTCAAGCCCCAACACTATTGGATATGTAAGTGTTGCTTCAATCCCGAACACTATCTGATAAGTAAGTGCTGCTTCAAGCCCCAACACTATCGGATATGTAAGTGCTGCTTCAAGTCCCAACACTATCGGATATGTAAGTACTGCTTCAAGCCCGAACACTATCGGATATGTAAGTGCTGCTTCAAGCCCCAACACTACCGGATATGTAAGTGCTGCTTCAAGCCCCAACACTATCGGATATGTAAGTGCTGCTTCAGCCCCAACACTATTGGATATGGAAGTGCTGCATCAAGCCCCAACACTATCTGATATGTCAGTGCTGCTTCAAGCCCCAACACTATCGCATATGTAAGTGCTGCTTCAAGCCCCAGCACTATCGGATATGTAAGTGCTGCTTCAAGCCCCAGCACTATCGGATATGTAAGTGCTGCTTCAAGCCCCAACACTATCGGATATGGAAGTGCTGCTTCAAGCCCCAACACTCTCTGATATGTAAGTGCTGCGTCAAGCCCCAGCACTATCGGATATGTAAGTACTGCTTCAAGCCCCAACACTATCGGATATGTAAGTGCTGCTTCAAGCCCCAACACTATTGGATATGGAAGTGTTGCTTCAAGCCCCAACACTATCTGATATGTAAGTATTGCTTCAAGCCCCAACACTATCAGATATGTAAGTATTGCTTCAAGCCCCAACACTATCAGATATGAAAGTGTTGCTTCAAGCAACAATACTATCAGATATTTAGGTGCTGCTTCAAGCCCCAACACTATAGGAAATGTAAGTGTTGCTTCAAACCCCAGCACTATCGGATATGTAAATATTGTTTCAAGCCCCAGCACTATCGGATATATAAGTGTTTCTTCAAGCCCGAACACTATTGGATATGTAAGTGTTGCTTTAAGCCCCAGCGCTATCGGATATGTAAGTCTTGCTTCAAGCACCAACACTATCGGATATATAAGTGCTACTTCAAGGCCCAGCACTATCGGATATGTAAGTGTTGCTTCAAGCCCCAACACTATCGGATATGGAAGTGCTGCTTCAAGCCCCAACACTATCGCATATGGAAGTGCTCTTTCAAGCCCCAACACTATTGGATATGTAAGTGCTGCTTAAAGCCCCAACACTATCGGATATGTAAGTGCTGCATCAAGCCCCAACACTATAGGATATGTAAGTGTTACTTCAAACCCCAGCACTATCGGATATGTAAGTATTGCTTCAAGCCCCAGCACTATCGGATATGTAAATGTTGCTTCAAGCCCAAACACTATCGGATATGTAAGTGCTGCTTCAAGCCCCAGCACTATCGGATATGTAAGTATTACTTCAAGCCCCAGCACTATCGGATATATAAGTGCTGCTTCAAGCCCCAACACTATCGGATATGTAAGTGCTCCTTCAAGCCCCAGCACTATCGGATATGTAAGTGCTGCTTCAAGCGCCAGCACTATCGGATATGTAAGTGTTGCTTCAAGCCCCAACACTATCGGATATGTAAGTGTTGCTTCAAGCCCCAACACTATCGGATATCTAAGTGTTGCTTCAAGCCCCAACACTATCGGATATGTAAGTGTTGCTTCAAGCCCCAACACTATCGGATATGTAAGTGCTGGTTCAAGCCCCAGCACTATCGGATATGTAAGTGCTGCTTCAAGCCCCAGCACTATCGGATATGTAAGTGTTGCTTCAAGCGGGAACACTATCGGATATGAAAGTGTTGCTTTAAGCCCCAGCACTATCGGATATGTAAGTGTTGCTTCAAGCGGGAACACTATCGGATATGAAAGTGTTGCTTTAAGCCCCAGCACTATCGGATATGTAAGTGTTGCTTCAAGCCCCAACACTATCGGATATGTAAGTGTTGCTTCAAGCCCCAACACTATCGGATATGTAAGTGTTGCTTTAAGCCGCAGCACTATTGGATATTTAAGTGTTGCTTCAAGCACCAAAACTATCGGATATGTAAGTGCTGCTTCAAGACCCAACACTATCGGATATGTAGGTGTTGCTTTAAGCCCCAGCACTATCGGATATGTAAGTGTTGCTTCAAGCCCGAACACTATCGGATATGTAAGTGTTGCTTCAAGCCCCAACACTATCAGATATGTAAGTGTTCCTTTAAGCCCCAGCACTATCGGATATGTAAGTGTTGATTCAAGCACCAGCACTATCGGATATGTCAGTGCTGCTTCAAGCCCCAACAATATCGGATATGTAAGTGCTGCTTCAAGCCCCAGCACTATCGGATATGTAAGTGCTGCTTCAAGCCCCAACAATATCGGATATGTAAGTGTTGCTTCAAGCCCCAGCACTATCGGATATGTAAGTATTGGTTCAAGCCCCAGCACTATCGGATATATAAGTGCTGCTTCAAGCCCCAACACTATCGGATATGTAAGTGCTGCTTCAAGCCCCAACACTATCGGATATGTAAGTAGTGCTTCAAGCCCCAGCACTATCGGATAGGTACGTGCTGCTTCAAGCCCCAAAACTATTGGATATGGAAGTGCTGCTTCAAGCCCCAACACTATCGGATATGTAAGTGCTGCTTCAAGCCCCAGCACTATCGAATATGTAAGTGCTGCTTCAAGCCCCAGCACTATCGGATATGTAAGTGCTGCTTCAAGCCCCAAAACTCTTGGATATGGAAGTGCTGCTTCAAGCCCCAACACTATCGGATATGTAAGTGCTGCTTCAAGCCCCAGCACTATCGGATATGTAAGTGCTGCTTCAAGCCCCAACACTATCGGATATGTAAGTACTGCTTCAAGCCCCAACACTATCGGATATGTAAGTACTGCTTCAAGCCCCAACACTATCGGATATGTAAGTGCTGCTTCAAGCCCCAGCACTATCGGATATGTAAGTACTGCTTCAAGCCCCAGCACTATCGGATATGTAAGTGTTGCTTCAAGCCCCAACACTATCGGATATGTAAGTGTTGCTTCAATCCCGAAAACTATCTGATAAGTAAGTGCTGCTTCAAGCCCCAACACTATCGGATATGTAAGTGCTGCTTCAAGCCCCAACACTATCGGATATGTAAGTACTGCTTCAAGCCCGAACACTATCGGATATGTAAGTGCTGCTTCAAGCCCCAACACTATCGGATATGTAAGTGCTGCTTCAAGCCCCAACACTATCGGATATGTAAGTGCTGCTTCAGCCCCAACACTATTGGATATGGAAGTGCTGCATCAAGCCCCAGCACTATCTGATATGTCAGTGCTGCTTCAAGCCCCAACACTATCGCATATGTAAGTGCTGCTTCAAGCCCCAGCACTATCGGATATGTAAGTGCTGCTTCAAGCCCCAGCACTATCGGATATGTAAGTGCTGCTTCAAGCCCCAACACTATCGAATATGTAAGTGCTGCTTCAAGCCCCAACACTATCGGATATGGAAGTGCTGCTTCAAGCCCCAACACTCTCTGATATGTAAGTGCTGCGTCAAGCCCCAGCACTATCGGATATGTAAGTACTGCTTCAAGCCCCAACACTATCGGATATGTAAGTGCTGCTTCAAGCCCCAACACTATTGGATATGGAAGTGCTGCTTCAAGCCCCAACACTATCTGATATGTAAGTATTGCTTCAAGCCCCAACACTATCAGATATGTAAGTATTGCTTCAAGCCCCAACACTATCAGATATGAAAGTGTTGCTTCAAGCAACAATACTATCAGATATTTAGGTGCTGCTTCAAGCCCCAACACTATAGGAAATGTAAGTGTTGCTTCAAACCCCAGCACTATCGGATATGTAAATATTGTTTCAAGCCCCAGCACTATCGGATATATAAGTGTTTCTTCAAGACCGAACACTATTGGATATGTAAGTGTTGCTTTAAGCCCCAGCGCTATCGGATATGTAAGTCTTGCTTCAAGCACCAACACTATCGGATATGTAAGTGCTACTTCAAGGCCCAGCACTATCGGATATGTAAGTGTTGCTTCAAGCCCCAACACTATCGGATATGGAAGTGCTGCTTCAACCCCCAACACTACCGCATATGGAAGTGCTCTTTCAAGCCCCAACACTATTGGATATGTAAGTGCTGCTTCAAGCCCCAACACTATCGGATATGTAAGTGCTGCATCAAGCCCCAACACTATAGGATATGTAAGTGTTACTTCAAACCCCAGCACTATCGGATATATAAGTATTGCTTCAAGCCCCAGCACTATCGGATATGTAAGTGCTGCTTCAAGCCCCAAAACTCTTGGATATGGAAGTGCTGCTTCAAGCCCCAACACTATCGGATATGTAAGTGCTGCTTCAAGCCCCAGCACTATCGGATATGTAAGTGCTGCTTCAAGCCCCAACACTATCGGATATGTAAGTACTGCTTCAAGCCCCAACACTATCGGATATGTAAGTACTGCTTCAAGCCCCAACACTATCGGATATGTAAGTGCTGCTTCAAGCCCCAGCACTATCGGATATGTAAATACTGCTTCAAGCCCCAGCACTATCGGATATGTAAGTGTTGCTTCAAGCCCCAACACTATCGGATATGTAAGTGTTGCTTCAATCCCGAACACTATCTGATAAGTAAGTGCTGCTTCAAGCCCCAGCACTATCGGATATGTAAGTGCTGCTTCAAGCCCCAACACTATCGGATATGTAAGTACTGCTTCAAGCCCCAACACTATCGGATATGTACGTGCTGCTTCAAGCACCAGCACTATCGGATATGTAAGTGCTACTTCAAACACCAACACTATCGGATATGTAAGTGCTGCTTCTAGCCCCAACACTATTGGATATGTAAGTGCTGCTTCAAGCCCCAACACTATCGGATATGTAAGTGCTGCTTCAAGCCCCAGCACTATCGGATATGTAAGTGCTGTTTCAAGCCCCAACACTATTGGATATGGAAGTGCTGCTTCAAGCCCCAACACTATCTGATATGTTAGTGTTGCTTCAAGCACCAACACTATCGGATATGAAAGTGTTGCTTCAAGCCCCATCACTATAGGAAATGTAAGTGTTGCTTCAAACCCCAGCACTATCGGATATGTAAATATTGTTTCAAGCCCCAGCACTATCGGATATATAAGAGTTTCTTCAAGCCCGAACACTACCGGATATGTAAGTGTTGCTTCAAGCCCCAACACTATCGGATATGTAAGTGTTGCTTTTAGCCCCAGCACTATCGGATATGTAAGTGTTGCTTCAAGCCCGAAAACTATCGGATATGAAAGTGTTGCTTCAAGCCCCAATACTATCGGATATGTAAGTGTTGCTTTAAGCCCCAGCACTATCGGATATGAAAGTGTTGCTTCAAGCACCAACACTATCGGATATGTCAGTGCTGCTTCAAGCCCCAACACTATCGGATATGGATTTGCTGCTTCAAGCCCCAACACTATTGGATATGTAAGTGCTGCTTCAAGCCCCAGCACTATCGGATATGTAAGTGCTGCTTCAAGCCCCAACACTATCGGATATGTCAGTGCTGCTTCAAGCCCCAACACTATCGGTAATGTAAGTGCTGCTTCAAGCCCCAACACTATTGGAAATGTAAGTGCTGCTTCAAGCCCCAACACTATCGGATATGGAAGTGCTGTTTCAAGCCCGAACACAATCGGATATGTAAGTGCTGCTTCAAGCCCCAGCACTATCGGTTATGGAAGTGCTGCTTCAAGCCCCAACACTATAGGATATATAAGTGCTGCTTCAAGCAACAACACTGTCGGATATGTAAGTGCTGCTTCAAGCCCCAGCACTATCGGATATGTAAGTGTTACTTCAAACCCCAGCACTATCGGATATGTAAGTGTTGCTTCAAGCCCGAACACTATCGGATATGTAAGTGTTGCTTCAAGCCCCAGCAATATCGGATATGGAAGTGTTGCTTTAAGCCCCAGCACTATCGGATATGTAAGTGTTGCTTTAAGCCACAACACTATCGGATATGTAAGTGCTGCTTCAAGCCCCAACTCCATTGGATATGTAAGTGTTGCTAAAAGCCCCAACACTATCGGATATGTAAGTGTTGCTTCAAGCCCCAGCACTATCGGATATGTAAGTGCTGCAACAAGCCCCAGCACTATCGGATATGTAAGTGCTGCTTCAAGTCCCAACACTATTGGATATGTAAGTGCTGCTTCAAGCCCCAACACTATCGGATATGTAAGTGCTGCTTCAAGCTCCAGCACTATCGGATATGTAAGTACTGCTTTAAGCCCCAGCACTATCGGATATGTAAGTGCTGCTTCAAGCCCCAACACTATTGGATATGTAAGTGCTGCTTCAAGCCCCAACACTATCTGATAAGTAAGTGCTGCTTCAAGCCCCAGCACTATCGGATATGTAAGTGCTGCTTCAAGCTCCAACACTATCGGATATGCACGTGCTGCTTCAAGCACCAGCACTATCGGATATGTAAGTGCTGCTTCAAACACCAACACTATCGGATATGTAAGTGCTGCTTCAAGCCTCAACACCATTGGATATGTAAGTGCTGCTTCAAGCCCCAACACTATCGGATATGTAAGTGCTGCTTCAAGCCCCAGCACTATCGGATATGTAAGTGCTGTTTCAAGCCCCAACACTATTGGATATGGAAGTGCTGCTTCAAGCCCCAACACTATCTGATATGTAAGTGTTGCTTCAAGCACCAACACTATCGGATATGAAAGTGTTGCTTCAAGCCCAATCACTATAGGAAATGTAAGTGTTGCTTCAAACCCCAGCACTATCGGATATGTAAATATTGTTTCAAGCCCCAGCACTATCGGATATATAAGTGTTTCTTCAAGCCCGAACACTACCGGATATGTAAGTGTTGCTTCAAGCCCCAACACTATCGGATATGTAAGTGTTGCTTTAAGCCCCAGCACTATCGGATATGTAAGTGTTGCTTCAAGCACCAACACTATCGGATATGTAAGTGCTGCTTCAAGCCCCAGCACTATCGGTTATGGAAGTGCTGCTTCAAGCCCCAACACTATATAATATAATAGTGCTGCTTCAAGCAACAACACTATCGGATATGTCAGTGCTGCTTCAAGCCCCAGCACTATCGGATATGTAAGTGCTGCTTCAAGCCCCAACACTATTGGAAATGTAAGTGCTGCTTCAAGCAATAACACTATCGGATATGTAAGTGCTGCTTCAAGCCCCAACACTATATAATATATAAGTGCTGCTTCAAGCAACAACACTATCGGATATGTCAGTGCTGCTTCAAGCCCCAGCACTATCGGATATGTAAGTGCTGCTTCAAGCCCCAACACTATTGGAAATGTAAGTGCTGCTTCAAGCAGTAACACTATCGGATATGTAAGTGCTGCTTCAAGCCCCAACACTATCGGATATGTAAGTGTTGCTTCAAGCCCGAACACTATCGGATATGTAAGTGTTGCTTCAAGCCCCAACACTATCAGATATGTAAGTGTTGCTTTAAGCCCCAGCACTATCGGATATGTAAGTGTTGATTCAAGCACCAGCACTATCGGATATGTCAGTGCTGCTTCAAGCCCCAACAATATCGGATATGTAAGTGTTGCTTCAAGCCCCAGCACTATCGGATATGTAAGTGCTGCATCAAGCCCCAACAATATCGGATATGTAAGTGTTGCTTCAAGCCCCAGCACTATCGGATATGTAAGTATTGGTTCAAGCCCCAGCACTATCGGATATATAAGTGCTGCTTCAAGCCCCAACACTATCGGATATGTAAGTGCTGCTTCAAGCCCCAGCACTATCGGATATGTAAGTGCTGCTTCAAGCCCCAGCACTATCGGATATGTAAGTGCTGCTTCAAGCCCCAACACTATCGGATATGTAAGTACTGCTTCAAGCCCCAGCACTATCGGATATGTAAGTGCTGCTTCAAGCCCCAAAACTCTTGGATATGGAAGTGCTGCTTCAAGCCCCAACACTATCGGATATGTAAGTGCTGCTTCAAGCCCCAGCACTATCGGATATGTAAGTGCTGCTTCAAGCCCTAACACTATCGGATATGTAAGTACTGCTTCAAGCCCCAACACTATCGGATATGTAAGTACTGCTTCAAGCCCCAACACTATCGGATATGTAAGTGCTGCATCAAGCCCCAGCACTATCGGATATGTAAGTACTGCTTCAAGACCCAGCACTATCGGATATGTAAGTGTTGCTTCAAGCCCCAACACTATCGGATATGTAAGTGTTGCTTCAATCCCGAACACTATCTGATAAGTAAGTGCTGCTTCAAGCCCCAACACTATCGGATATGTAAGTGCTGCTTCAAGCCCCAACACTATCGGATATGTAAGTACTGCTTCAAGCCCGAACACTATCGGATATGTAAGTGCTGCTTCAAGCCCCAACACTATCGGATATGTAAGTGCTGCTTCAAGCCCCAACACTATCGGATATGTAAGTGCTGCTTCAGCCCCAACACTATTGGATATGGAAGTGCTGCATCAAGCCCCAACACTATCTGATATGTCAGTGCTGCTTCAAGCCCCAACACTATCGCATATGTAAGTGCTGCTTCAAGCCCCAGCACTATCGGATATGTAAGTGCTGCTTCAAGCCCCAGCACTATCGGATATGTAAGTGCTGCTTCAAGCCCCAACACTATCGAATATGTAAGTGCTGCTTCAAGCCCCAACACTATCGGATATGGAAGTGCTGCTTCAAGCCCCAGCACTCTCTGATATGTAAGTGCTGCGTCAAGCCCCAGCACTATCGGATATGTAAGTACTGCTTCAAGCCCCAACACTATCGGATATGTAAGTGCTGCTTCAAGCCCCAACACTATTGGATATGGAAGTGCTGCTTCAAGCCCCAACACTATCTGATATGTAAGTATTGCTTCAAGCCCCAACACTATCAGATATGTAAGTATTGCTTCAAGCCCCAACACTATCAGATATGAAAGTGTTGCTTCAAGCAACAATACTATCAGATATTTAGGTGCTGCTTCAAGCCCCAACACTATAGGAAATGTAAGTGTTGCTTCAAACCCCAGCACTATCGGATATGTAAATATTGTTTCAAGCCCCAGCACTATCGGATATATAAGTGTTTCTTCAAGACCGAACACTATTGGATATGTAAGTGTTGCTTTAAGCCCCAGCGCTATCGGATATGTAAGTCTTGCTTCAAGCACCAACACTATCGGATATGTAAGTGCTACTTCAAGGCCCAGCACTATCGGATATGTAAGTGTACATTCAAGCCCCAACACTATCGGATATGGAAGTGCTGCTTCAAGCCCCAACACTATCGCATATGGAAGTGCTCTTTCAAGCCCCAACACTATTGGATATGTAAGTGCTGCTTCAAGCCCCAACACTATCGGATATGTAAGTGCTGCATCAAGCCCCAACACTATAGGATATGTAAGTGTTACTTCAAACCCCAGCACAATCGGATATGTAAGTATTGCTTCAAGCCCCAGCACTATCGGATATGTAAATGTTGCTTCAAGCCCAAACACTATCGGATATGTAAGTGCTGCTTCAAGCCCCAGCACTATCGGATATGTAAGTATTACTTCAAGCCCCAGCACTATCGGATATATAAGTGCTGCTTCAAGCCCCAACACTATCGGATATGTAAGTGCTCCTTCAAGCCCCAGCACTATCGGATATGTAAGTGCTGCTTCAAGCCCCAGCACTATCGGATATGTAAGTGCTGCTTCAAGCCCCAACACTATCGGATATGTAAGTACTGCTTGAAGCCCCAGCACTATCGGATATGTAAGTGCTGCTTCAAGCCCCAAAACTCTTGGATATGGAAGTGCTGCTTCAAGCCCCAACACTATCGAATATGTAAGTGCTGCTTCAAGCCCCAGCACTATCGGATATGTAAGTGTTGCTTCAAGCCCCAACACTATCGGATATCTAAGTGTTGCTTCAAGCCCCAACGCTATCGGATATGTAAGTGTTGCTTCAAGCCCCAACACTATCGGATATGTAAGTGCTGGTTCAAGCCCCAGAACTATCGGATATGTACGTGTTGCTTCAAGCCCCAACACTATCGGATATGTAAGTGCTGCTTCAAGCCCCAACACTATTGGATATGTAAGTGCTGCTTCAAGCCCCAGCACTATCGGATATGTAAGTGTTGCTTCAAGCGGGAACACTATCGGATATGTAAGTGTTGCTTTAAGCCCCAGCACTATCGGATATGTAAGTGTTGCTTCAAGCCCGAACACTATCGGATATGTAAGTGTTGCTTCAAGCCCCAACACTATCGGATATGTAAGTGCTGCTTCAAGCCCCAACACTATCGGATATGTAAGTGCTGCTTCAGCCCCAACACTATTGGATATGGAAGTGCTGCATCAAGCCCCAACACTATCTGATATGTCAGTGCTGCTTCAAGCCCCAACACTATCGCATATGTAAGTGCTGCTTCAAGCCCCAGCACTATCGGATATGTAAGTGCTGCTTCAAGCCCCAGCACTATCGGATATGTAAGTGCTGCTTCAAGCCCCAACACTATCGAATATGTAAGTGCTGCTTCAAGCCCCAACACTATCGGATATGGAAGTGCTGCTTCAAGCCCCAACACTCTCTGATATGTAAGTGCTGCGTCAAGCCCCAGCACTATCGGATATGTAAGTACTGCTTCAAGCCCCAACACTATCGGATATGTAAGTGCTGCTTCAAGCCCCAACACTATTGGATATGGAAGTGCTGCTTCAAGCCCCAACACTATCTGATATGTAAGTATTGCTTCAAGCCCCAACACTATCAGATATGTAAGTATTGCTTCAAGCCCCAACACTATCAGATATGAAAGTGTTGCTTCAAGCAACAATACTATCAGATATTTAGGTGCTGCTTCAAGCCCCAACACTATAGGAAATGTAAGTGTTGCTTCAAACCCCAGCACTATCGGATATGTAAATATTGTTTCAAGCCCCAGCACTATCGGATATATAAGTGTTTCTTCAAGACCGAACACTATTGGATATGTAAGTGTTGCTTTAAGCCCCAGCGCTATCGGATATGTAAGTCTTGCTTCAAGCACCAACACTATCGGATATGTAAGTGCTACTTCAAGGCCCAGCACTATCGGATATGTAAGTGTTGCTTCAAGCCCCAACACTATCGGATATGGAAGTGCTGCTTCAAGCCCCAACACTATCGCATATGGAAGTGCTCTTTCAAGCCCCAACACTATTGGATATGTAAGTGCTGCTTCAAGCCCCAACACTATCGGATATGTAAGTGCTGCATCAAGCCCCAACACTATAGGATATGTAAGTGTTACTTCAAACCCCAGCACTATCGGATATGTAAGTATTGCTTCAAGCCCCAGCACTATCGGATATGTAAATGTTGCTTCAAGCCCAAACACTATCGGATATGTAAGTGCTGCTTCAAGCCCCAGCACTATCGGATATGTAAGTATTACTTCAAGCCCCAGCACTATCGGATATATAAGTGCTGCTTCAAGCCCCAACACTATCGGATATGTAAGTGCTCCTTCAAGCCCCAGCACTATCGGATATGTAAGTGCTGCTTCAAGCCCCAGCACTATCGGATATGTAAGTGCTGCTTCAAGCCCCAACACTATCGGATATGTAAGTACTGCTTGAAGCCCCAGCACTATCGGATATGTAAGTGCTGCTTCAAGCCCCAAAACTCTTGGATATGGAAGTGCTGCTTCAAGCCCCAACACTATCGAATATGTAAGTGCTGCTTCAAGCCCCAGCACTATCGGATATGTAAGTGTTGCTTCAAGCCCCAACACTATCGGATATCTAAGTGTTGCTTCAAGCCCCAACGCTATCGGATATGTAAGTGTTGCTTCAAGCCCCAACACTATCGGATATGTAAGTGCTGGTTCAAGCCCCAGAACTATCGGATATGTACGTGTTGCTTCAAGCCCCAACACTATCGGATATGTAAGTGCTGCTTCAAGCCCCAACTCTAATGGATATGTAAGTGCTGCTTCAAGCCCCAGCACTATCGGATATGTAAGTGTTGCTTCAAGCGGGAACACTATCGGATATGTAAGTGTTGCTTTAAGCCCCAGCACTATCGGATATGTAAGTGTTGCTTCAAGCCCGAACACTATCGGATATGTAAGTGTTGCTTCAAGCCCCAACACTATCGGATATGTAAGTGTTGCTTTAAGCCGCAGCACTATTGGATATTTAAGTGTTGCTTCAAGCACCAAAACTATCGGATATGTAAGTGCTGCTTCAAGACCCAACACTATCGGATATGTAGGTGTTGCTTTAAGCCCCAGCACTATCGGATATGTAAGTGTTGCTTCAAGCCCGAACACTATCGGATATGTAAGTGTTGCTTCAAGCCCCAACACTATCAGATATGTAAGTGTTCCTTTAAGCCCCAGCACTATCGGATATGTAAGTGTTGATTCAAGCACCAGAACTATCGGATATGTCAGTGCTGCTTCAAGCCCCAACAATATCGGATATGTAAGTGCTGCTTCAAGCCCCAGCACTATCGGATATGTAAGTGCTGCTTCAAGCCCCAACAATATCGGATATGTAAGTGTTGCTTCAAGCCCCAGCACTATCGGATATGTAAGTATTGGTTCAAGCCCCAGCACTATCGGATATATAAGTGCTGCCTCAAGCCCCAACACTATCGGATATGTAAGTGCTGCTTCAAGCCCCAGCACTATCGGATATGTAAGTGCTGCTTCAAGCCCCAGCACTATCGGATATGTAAGTGCTGCTTCAAGCCCCAACACTATCGGATATGTAAGTGCTGCTTCAAGCCCCAGCACTATCGGATATGTAAGTGCTGCTTCAAGCCCCAACACTATCGGATATGTAAGTACTGCTTCAAGCCCCAGCACTATTGGATATGTAAGTGCTGCTTCAAGCCCCAAAACTCTTGGATATGGAAGTGCTGCTTCAAGCCCCAACACTATCGGATATGTAAGTGCTGCTTCAAGCCCCAGCACTATCGGATATGTAAGTGCTGCTTCAAGCCCCAACACTATCGGATATGTAAGTACTGCTTCAAGCCCCAACACTATCGGATATGTAAGTACTGCTTCAAGCCCCAACACTATCGGATATGTAAGTGCTGCTTCAAGCCCCAGCACTATCGGATATGTAAATACTGCTTCAAGCCCCAGCACTATCGGATATGTAAGTGTTGCTTCAAGCCCCAACACTATCGGATATGTAAGTGTTGCTTCAATCCCGAACACTATCTGATAAGTAAGTGCTGCTTCAAGCCCCAGCACTATCGGATATGTAAGTGCTGCTTCAAGCCCCAACACTATCGGATATGTAAGTACTGCTTCAAGCCCCAACACTATCGGATATGTACGTGCTGCTTCAAGCACCAGCACTATCGGATATGTAAGGGCTACTTCAAACACCAACACTATCGGATATGTAAGTGCTGCTTCTAGCCCCAACACTATTGGATATGTAAGTGCTGCTTCAAGCCCCAACACTATCGGATATGTAAGTGCTGCTTCAAGCCCCAGCACTATCGGATATGTAAGTGCTGTTTCAAGCCCCAACACTATTGGATATGGAAGTGCTGCTTCAAGCCCCAACACTATCTGATATGTTAGTGTTGCTTCAAGCACCAACACTATCGGATATGTAAGTGCTGCTTCAAGCCCCAACACTATCGGATATGTAAGTGTTGCTTCAAACCCCAGCACTATCGGATATGTAAATATTGTTTCAAGCCCCAGCACTATCGGATATATAAGAGTTTCTTCAAGCCCGAACACTACCGGATATGTAAGTGTTGCTTCAAGCCCCAACACTATCGGATATGTAAGTGTTGCTTTTAGCCCCAGCACTATCGGATATGTAAGTGTTGCTTCAAGCCCGAACACTATCGGATATGAAAGTGTTGCTTCAAGCCCCAACACTATCGGATATGTAAGTGTTGCTTTAAGCCCCAGCACTATCGGATATGAAAGTGTTGCTTCAAGCACCAACACTATCGGATATGTCAGTGCTGCTTCAAGCCCCAACACTATCGGATATGGATTTGCTGCTTCAACCCTCAACACTATTGGATATGTAAGTGCTGCTTCAAGCCCCAGCACTATCGGATATGTAAGTGCTGCTTCAAGCCCCAACACTATCGGATATGTCAGTGCTGCTTCAAGCCCCAACACTATCGGTAATGTAAGTGCTGCTTCAAGCCCCAACACTATTGGAAATGTAAGTGCTGCTTCAAGCCCCAACACTATCGGATATGGAAGTGCTGTTTCAAGCCCGAACACAATCGGATATGTAAGTGCTGCTTCAAGCCCCAGCACTATCGGTTATGGAAGTGCTGCTTCAAGCCCCAACACTATAGGATATATAAGTGCTGCTTTAAGCAACAACACTGTCGGATATGTAAGTGCTGCTTCAAGCCCCAGCACTATCGGATATGTAAGTGTTACTTCAAACCCCAGCACTATCGGATATGTAAGTGTTGCTTCAAGCCCGAACACTATCGGTTATGTAAGTGTTGCTTCAAGCCCCAGCACTATCGGATATGGAAGTGTTGCTTTAAGCCCCAGCACTATCGGATATGTAAGTGTTGCTTTAAGCCCCAACACTATCGGATATGTAAGTGCTGCTTCAAGCCCCAACTCCATTGGATATGTAAGTGTTGCTAAAAGCCCCAACACTATCGGATATGTAAGTGTTGCTTCAAGCCCCAGCACTATCGGATATGTAAGTGCTGCAACAAGCCCCAGCACTATCGGTTATGTAAGTGCTGCTTCAAGTCCCAACACTATTGGATATGTAAGTGCTGCTTCAAGCCCCAACACTATCGGATATGTAAGTGCTGCTTCAAGCTCCAGCACTATCGGATATGTAAGTACTGCTTTAAGCCCCAGCACTATCGGATATGTAAGTGCTGCTTCAAGCCCCAACACTATTGCATATGTAAGTGCTGCTTCAAGCCCCAACACTATCTGATAAGTAAGTGCTGCTTCAAGCCCCAGCACTATCGGATATGTAAGTGCTGCTTCAAGCTCCAACACTATCGGATATGCACGTGCTGCTTCAAGCACCAGCACTATCGGATATGTAAGTGCTGCTTCAAACACCAACACTATCGGATATGTAAGTGCTGCTTCAAGCCTCAACACCATTGGATATGTAAGTGCTGCTTCAAGCCCCAACACTATCGGATATGTAAGTGCTGCTTCAAGCCCCAGCACTATCGGATATGTAAGTGCTGTTTCAAGCCCCAACACTATTGGATATGGAAGTGCTGCTTCAAGCCCCAACACTATCTGATATGTAAGTGTTGCTTCAAGCACCAACACTATCGGATACGAAAGTGTTGCTTCAAGCCCCATCACTATAGGAAATGTAAGTGTTGCTTCAAACCCCAGCACTATCGGATATGTAAATATTGTTTCAATCCCCAGCACTATCGGATATATAAGTGTTTCTTCAAGCCCGAACACTACCGGATATGTAAGTGTTGCTTCAAGCCCCAACACTATCGGATATGTAAGTGTTGCTTTAAGCCCCAGCACTATCGGATATGTAAGTGTTGCTTCAAGCCCGAACACTATCGGATATGTAAGTGTTGCTTCAAGCCCCAACACTATCGGATATGTAAGTGTTGCTTTAAGCCCCAGCACTATCGGATATGTAAGTGTTGCTTCAAGCACCAACACTATCGGATATGTAAGTGCTGCTTCAAGCCCCAGCACTATCGGTTATGCAAGTGCTGCTTCAAGCCCCAACACTATATAATATATAAGTGCTGCTTCAAGCAACAACACTATCGGATATGTCAGTGCTGCTTCAAGCCCCAGCACTATCGGATATGTAAGTGCTGCTTCAAGCCCCAACACTATTGGAAATGTAAGTGCTGCTTCAAGCAATAACACTATCGGATATGTAAGTGCTGCTTCAAGCCCCAACACTATCGGATATGTAGGTGTTGCTTTAAGCCCCAGCACTATCGGATATGTAAGTGTTGCTTCAAGCCCGAACACTATCGGATATGTAAGTGTTGCTTCAAGCCCCAACACTATCAGATATGTAAGTGTTGCTTTAAGCCCCATCACTATCGGATATGTAAGTGTTGATTCAAGCACCAGCACTATCAGATATGTCAGTGCTGCTTCAAGCCCCAACAATATCGGATATGTAAGTGCTGCTTCAAGCCCCAGCACTATCGGATATGTAAGTGCTGCTTCAAGCCCCAACAATATCGGATATGTAAGTGTTGCTTCAAGCCCCAGCACTATCGGATATGTAAGTATTGGTTCAAGCCCCAGCACTATCGGATATATAAGTGCTGCTTCAAGCCCCAACACTATCGGATATGTAAGTGCTGCTTCAAGCCCCAGCACTATCGGATATGTAAGTGCTGCTTCAAGCCCCAACACTATCGGATATGTAAGTGCTGCTTCAAGCCCCAACACTATCGGATATGTAAGTACTGCTTCAAGCCCCAGCACTATCGGATAGGTAAGTGCTGCTTCAAGCCCCAAAACTCTTGGATATGGAAGTGCTGCTTCAAGCCCCAACACTATCGGATATGTAAGTGCTGCTTCAAGCCCCAGCACTATCGAATATGTAAGTGCTGCTTCAAGCCCCAGCACTATCGGATATGTAAGTACTGCTTCAAGCCCCAACACTATCGGATATGTAAGTACTGCTTCAAGCCCCAACACTATCGGATATGTAAGTGCTGCTTCAAGCCCCAGCACTATCGGATATGTAAGTACTGCTTCAAGCCCCAGCACTATCGGATATGTAAGTGTTGCTTCAAGCCCCAACACTATCGGATATGTAAGTGTTGCTTCAATCCCGAACACTATCTGATAAGTAAGTGCTGCTTCAAGCCCCAGCACTATCGGATATGTAAGTGCTGCTTCAAGCCCCAACACTATCGGATATGTAAGTACTGCTTCAAGCCCCAACACTATCGGATATGTACGTGCTGCTTCAAGCACCAGCACTATCGGATATGTAAGTGCTACTTCAAACACCAACACTATCGGATATGTAAGTGCTGCTTCTAGCCCCAACACTATTGGATATGTAAGTGCTGCTTCAAGCCCCAACACTATCGGATATGTAAGTGCTGCTTCAAGCCCCAGCACTATCGGATATGTAAGTGCTGTTTCAAGCCCCAACACTATTGGATATGGAAGTTCTGCTTCAAGCCCCAACACTATCTGATATGTTAGTGTTGCTTCAAGCACCAACACTATCGGATATGAAAGTGTTGCTTCAAGCCCCATCACTATAGGAAATGTAAGTGTTGCTTCAAACCCCAGCACTATCGGATATGTAAATATTGTTTCAAGCCCCAGCACTATCGGATATATAAGAGTTTCTTCAAGCCCGAACACTACCGGATATGTAAGTGTTGCTTCAAGCCCCAACACTATATGATATGTCAGTGTTGCTTTTAGCCCCAGCACTATCGGATATGTAAGTGTTGCTTCAAGCCCGAACACTATCGGATATGAAAGTGTTGCTTCAAGCCCCAATACTATCGGATATGTAAGTGTTGCTTTAAGCCCCAGCACTATCGGATATGTAAGTGTTGCTTCAAGCACCAACACTATCGGATATGTCAGTGCTGCTTCAAGCCCCAACACTATCGGATATGGATTTGCTGCTTCAAGCCCCAACACTATTGGATATGTAAGTGCTGCTTCAAGCCCCAGCACTATCGGATATGTAAGTGCTGCTTCAAGCCCCAACACTATCGGATATGTCAGTGCTGCTTCAAGCCCCAACACTATCGGTAATGTAAGTGCTGCTTCAAGCCCCAACACTATTGGAAATGTAAGTGCTGCTTCAAGCCCCAACACTATCGGATATGGAAGTGCTGTTTCAAGCCCGAACACAATCGGATATGTAAGTGCTGCTTCAAGCCCCAGCACTATCGGTTATGGAAGTGCTGCTTCAAGCCCCAACACTATAGGATATATAAGTGCTGCTTCAAGCAACAACACTGTCGGATATGTAAGTGCTGCTTCAAGCCCCAGCACTATCGGATATGTAAGTGTTACTTCAAACCCCAGCACTATCGGATATGTAAGTGTTGCTTCAAGCCCGAACACTATCGGATATGTAAGTGTTGCTTCAAGCCCCAGCACTATCGGATATGGAAGTGTTGCTTTAAGCCCCAGCACTATCGGATATGTAAGTGTTGCTTTAAGCCACAACACTATCGGATATGTAAGTGCTGCTTCAAGCCCCAACTCCATTGGATATGTAAGTGTTGCTAAAAGCCCCAACACTATCGGATATGTAAGTGTTGCTTCAAGCCCCAGCACTATCGGATATGTAAGTGCTGCAACAAGCCACAGCACTATCGGATATGTAAGTGCTGCTTCAAGTCCCAACACTATTGGATATGTAAGTGCTGCTTCAAGCCCCAACACTATCGGATATGTAAGTGCTGCTTCAAGCTCCAGCACTATCGGATATGTAAGTACTGCTTTAAGCCCCAGCACTATCGGATATGTAAGTGCTGCTTCAAGCCCCAACACTATTGGATATGTAAGTGCTGCTTCAAGCCCCAACACTATCTGATAAGTAAGTGCTGCTTCAAGCCCCAGCACTATCGGATATGTAAGTGCTGCTTCAAGCTCCAACACTATCGGATATGCACGTGCTGCTTCAAGCACCAGCACTATCGGATATGTAAGTGCTGCTTCAAACACCAACACTATCGGATATGTAAGTGCTGCTTCAAGCCTCAACACCATTGGATATGTAAGTGCTGCTTCAAGCCCCAACACTATCGGATATGTAAGTGCTGCTTCAAGCCCCAGCACTATCGGATATGTAAGTGCTGTTTCAAGCACCAACACTATCGGATATGAAAGTGTTGCTTCAAGCCCCATCACTATAGGAAATGTAAGTGTTGCTTCAAACCCCAGCACTATCGGATATGTAAATATTGTTTCAAGCCCCAGCACTATCGGATATATAAGTGTTTCTTCAAGCCCGAACACTACCGGATATGTAAGTGTTGCTTCAAGCCCCAACACTATCGGATATGTAAGTGTTGCTTTAAGCCCCAGCACTATCGGATATGTAAGTGTTGCTTCAAGCACCAACACTATCGGATATGTAAGTGCTGCTTCAAGCCCCAGCACTATCGGTTATGGAAGTGCTGCTTCAAGCCCCAACACTATATAATATAATAGTGCTGCTTCAAGCAACAACACTATCGGATATGTCAGTGCTGCTTCAAGCCCCAGCACTATCGGATATGTAAGTGCTGCTTCAAGCCCCAACACTATTGGAAATGTAAGTGCTGCTTCAAGCAATAACACTATCGGATATGTAAGTGCTGCTTCAAGCCCCAACACTATATAATATATAAGTGCTGCTTCAAGCAACAACACTATCGGATATGTCAGTGCTGCTTCAAGCCCCAGCACTATCGGATATGTAAGTGCTGCTTCAAGCCCCAACACTATTGGAAATGTAAGTGCTGCTTCAAGCAATAACACTATCGGATATGTAAGTGCTGCTTCAAGCCCCAACACTATCGGATATGTAAGTGTTGCTTCAAGCCCGAACACTATCGGATATGTAAGTGTTGCTTCAAGCCCCAACACTATCAGATATGTAAGTGTTGCTTTAAGCCCCAACACTATCGGATATGTAAGTGTTGATTCAAGCACCAGCACTATCGGATATGTCAGTGCTGCTTCAAGCCCCAACAATATCGGATATGTAAGTGCTGCTTCAAGCCCCAGCACTATCGGATATGTAAGTGCTGCTTCAAGCCCCAACAATATCGGATATGTAAGTGTTGCTTCAAGCCCCAGCACTATCGGATATGTAAGTGCTGCTTCAAGCCCCAGCACTATCGGATATGTAAGTGCTGCTTCAAGCCCCAGCACTATCGGATATGTAAGTGCTGCTTCAAGCCCCAGCACTATCGGATATGTAAGTGCTGCTTCAAGCCCCAACACTATCGGACATGTAAGTACTGCTTCAAGCCCCAGCACTATCGGATATGTAAGTGCTGCTTCAAGCCCCAAAACTCTTGGATATGGAAGTGCTGCTTCAAGCCCCAACACTATCGGATATGTAAGTGCTGCTTCAAGCCCCAGCACTATCGGATATGTAAGTGCTGCTTCAAGCCCCAACACTATCGGATATGTAAGTACTGCTTCAAGCCCAAACACTATCGGATATGTAAGTACTGCTTCAAGCCCCAACACTATCGGATATGTAAGTGCTGCATCAAGCCACAGCACTATCGGATATGTAAGTACTGCTTCAAGACCCAGCACTATCGGATATGTAAGTGTTGCTTCAAGCCCCAACACTATCGCATATGTAAGTGTTGCTTCAATCCCGAACACTATCTGATAAGTAAGTGCTGCTTCAAGCCCCAGCACTATCGGATATGTAAGTGCTGCTTCAAGCCCCAACACTATCGGATATGTAAGTACTGCTTCAAGCCCCAACACTATCGGATATGTACGTGCTGCTTCAAGCACCAGCACTATCGGATATGTAAGTGCCACTTCAAACACCAACACTATCGGATATGTAAGTGCTGCTTCTAGCCCCAACACTATTGGATATGTAAGTGCTGCTTCAAGCCCCAACACTATCGGATATGTAAGTGCTGCTTCAAGCCCCAGCACTATCGGATATGTAAGTGCTGTTTCAAGCCCCAACACTATTGGATATGGAAGTGCTGCTTCAAGCCCCAACACTATCTGATATGTAAGTGTTGCTTCAAGCACCAACACTATCGGATATGAAAGTGTTGCTTCAAGCCCCATCACTATAGGAAATGTAAGTGTTGCTTCAAACCCCAGCACTATCGGATATGTAAATATTGTTTCAAGCCCCAGCACTATCGGATATATAAGAGTTTCTTCAAGCCCGAACACTACCGGATATGTAAGTGTTGCTTCAAGCCCCAACACTATAGGATATGTCAGTGTTGCCTTTAGCCCCAGCACTATCGGATATGTAAGTGTTGCTTCAAGCCCGAACACTATCGGATGTGAAAGTGTTGCTTCAAGCCCCAACACTATCGGATATGTAAGTGTTGCTTTATGCCCCAGCACTATCGGATATGTAAGTGTTGCTTCAAGCACCAACACTATCGGATATGTCAGTGCTGCTTCAAGCCCCAACACAATCGGATATGGATTTGCTGCTTCAAGCCCCAACACTATTGGATATGTAAGTGCTGCTTCAAGCCCCAGCACTATCGGATATGTCAGTGCTGCTTCAAGCCCCAACACTATCGGTAATGTAAGTGCTGCTTCAAGACCCAACACTATTGGAAATGTAAGTGCTGCTTCAAGCCCCAACACTATCGGATATGGAAGTGCTGTTTCAAGCCCGAACACAATCGGATATGTAAGTGCTGCTTCAAGCCCCAGCACTATCGGTTATGGAAGTGCTGCTTCAAGCCCCAACACTATAGGATATATAAGTGCTGCTTCAAGCAACAACACTGTCGGATATGTAAGTGCTGCTTCAAGCCCCAGCACTATCGGATATGTAAGTGTTGCTTTAAGCCCCAGCACTATCGGATATGTATGTGTTGCTTTAAGCCCCAACACTATCGGATATGTAAGTGCTGCTTCAAGCCCCAACTCCATTGGATATGTAAGTGTTGCTAAAAGCCCCAACACTATCGGATATGCAAGTGTTGCTTCAACCCCCAGCACTATCGGATATGTAAGTGCTGCAACAAGCCCCAGCACTATCGGATATGTAAGTGCTGCTTCAAGTCCCAACACTATTGGATATGTAAGTGCTGCTTCAAGCCCCAACACTATCGGATATGTAAGTACTGCTTTAAGCCCCAGCACTATCGGATATGTAAGTGCTGCTTCAAGCCCCAACACTATTGGATATGTAAGTGCTGCTTCAAGCCCCAACACTATCTGATATGTAAGTGCTGCTTCAAGCCCCAGCACTATCGGATATGTAAGTGCTGCTTCAAGCCCCAACACTATCGGATATGTACGTGCTGCTTCAAGCACCAGCACTATCGGATATGTAAGTGCTGCTTCAAACACCAACACTATCGGATATGTAAGTGCTGCTTCAAGCCTCAACACTATTGGATATGTAAGTGCTGCTTCAAGCCCCAACACTATCGGATATGTAAGTGCTGCTTCAAGCACCAACACTATCGGATATGAAAGTGTTGCTTCAAGCCCCATCACTATAGGAAATGTAAGTGTTGCTTCAAACCCCAGCACTATCGGATATGTAAATATTGTTTCAAGCCCCAGCACTATCGGATATATAAGTGTTTCTTCAAGCCCGAACACTACCGGATATGTAAGTGTTGCTTCAAGCCCCAACACTATCGGATATGTAAGTGTTGCTTTAAGCCCCAGCACTATCGGATATGTAAGTGTTGCTTCAAGCCCGAACACTATCGGATATGTAAGTGTTGCTTCAAGCCCCAACACTATCGGATATGTAAGTGTTGCTTTAAGCCCCAGCACTATCGGATATGTAAGTGTTGCTTCAAGCACCAACACTATCGGATATGTAAGTGCTGCTTCAAGCCCCAGCACTATCGGTTATGGAAGTGCTGCTTCAAGCCCCAACACTATATAATATATAAGTGCTGCTTCAAGCAACAACACTATCGGATATGTCAGTGCTGCTTCAAGCCCCAACACTATCGGATATGGAAGTGCTGCTTCATTCCCAACACTATTGGAAATGTAAGTGCTGCTTCAAGCAATAACACTATCGGATATGTTAGTGCTGCTTCAAGCCCCAGCACTATCGGATATGTAAGTGTTGCTTCAAGCCCAGCACTATCGGATATGTAAGTGTTGCTTCAAGCCCGAACACTATCGGATATGTAAGTGTTGCTTCAAGCCCCAGCACTATCGGATATGTAAGTGTTGCTTTAAGCCCCAACACTATCGGATATGTAAGTGCTGCTTCAAGCCCCAACTCTCTAGGATATGTAAGTGTTGCTAAAAGCCCCAACACTATCGGATATGTAAGTGTTGCTTCAAGCCCCAGCACTATCGGATATGGAAGTGCTGCATCAAGCCCCAGCACTATCGGATATGTACTTGCTGCTTCAAACCCCAGCACTATCGGATATGTAAATATTGCTTCAAGACCCAGCACTATCGGATATATAAGTGTTGCTTCAAGCCCGAACACTATCGGACATGTCAGTGTTGCTTCAAGCCCCAACACAATCGGATATGTAAGTGTTGCTTCAAGCTCCAACACTATCGGATATGTAAGTGTTGCTTCAAGCCCCAACACAATCGGATATGTAAGTGTTGCTTCAAGCCCCAACACTATCGGATATGTAAGTGTTGCTTCAAGCCCGAACACTATCGGATAAATAAGTGTTGCTTCAAGCCCCAACACTATCGGATATGTAAGTGTTGCTTTAATCCCCAGCACTACCGGATATGTAAGTGTTGCTTCAAGCCCGAACACTATCGGATATGTAAGTGCTGCTTCAAGCGCCAGCACTATCGGATATGAAAGTGCTGCTTCAAGCCCCAACACTATCGGATATGTAAGTGCTGCTTCAAGCGCCAGCACTATCGGATATGAAAGTGCTGCTTCAAGCCCCAACACTATCGGATATGTAAGTGTTGTTTTATGCCCCAGCACTATCGGATATGTAAGTGTTGCTTCAAGCCCCAACACTATCGGATATGTAAGTGTTGCTTCAAGCCCCAACACTATCAGTTATGTAAGTGTTGCTTCAAGCCCCAGCACTATCGGATATGTCAGTGCTGCTTCAAGCCCCAACACTGACGGATATGTAAGTGCTGCTTCAAGCCCCAATAATATCGGATATGTAAGTGCTGCTTCAAGCCCCAGCACTATCGGATATGTAAGTATTGTTTCAAGCCCCAGCACTGTCGGATATATAAGTGCTGCTTCAAGCCCCAACTCTATAGGATATGTAAGTGTTGCTAAAAGCCCCAACACTATCGGATATGTAAGTGTTGCTTCAAGCCCCAGCACTATCGGATATGGAAGTGCTGCATCAAGCCCCAGCACTATCGGATATGTACGTGCTGCTTCAAACCCCAGCACTAGCGGATATGTAAATATTGCTTCAAGACCCAGCACTATCGGATATATAAGTGTTGCTTCAAGCCCGAACACTATCGGACATGTCAGTGATGCTTCAAGCCCCAACACAATCGGATATGTAAGTGTTGCTTCAAGCTCCAACACTATCGGATATGTAAGTGTTGCTTCAAGCCCGAACACTATCGGATATGTAAGTGTTGCTTCAAGCCCCAACACAATCGGATATGTAAGTGTTGCTTCAAGCCCCAACACTATCGGATATGTAAGTGTTGCTTCAAGCCCGAACACTATCGGATATATAAGTGTTGCTTCAAGCCCCAACACTATCGGATATGTAAGTGTTGCTTTAATCCCCAGCACTACCGGATATGTAAGTGTTGCTTCAAGCCCGAACACTATCGGATATGTAAGTGCTGCTTCAAGCGCCAGCACTATCGGATATGAAAGTGCTGCTTCAAGCCCCAACACTATCGGATATGTAAGTGTTGTTTTATGCCCCAGCACTATCGGATATGTAAGTGTTGCTTCAAGCCCCAACACTATCGGATATGTAAGTGTTGCTTCAAGCCCCAACACTATCAGTTATGTAAGTGTTGCTTTCAGCCCCAGCACTATCGGATATGTCAGTGCTGCTTCAAGCCCCAACACTGACGGATATGTAAGTGCTGCTTCAAGCCCCAATAATATCGGATATGTAAGTGCTGCTTCAAGCCCCAGCACTATCGGATATGTAAGTATTGTTTCAAGCCCCAGCACTATCGGATATATAAGTGCTGCTTCAAGCCCCAACTCTATAGGATATGTAAGTGTTGCTAAAAGCCCCAACACTATCGGATATGTAAGTGTTGCTTCAAGCCCCAGCACTATCGGATATGTACGTGCTGCTTCAAACCCCAGCACTATCGGATATGTAAATATTGCTTCAAGACCCAGCACTATCGGATATATAAGTGTTACTTCAAGCCCGAACACTATCGGACATGTCAGTGATGCTTCAAGCCCCAACACAATCGGATATGTAAGTGTTGCTTCAAGCTCCAACACTATCGGATATGTAAGTGTTGCTTCAAGCCCGAACACTATCGGATATGTAAGTGTTGCTTCAAGCCCCAACACAATCGGATATGTAAGTGTAGCTTCAAGCCCCAACACTATCGGATATGTAAGTGTTGCTTCAAGCCCGAACACTATCGGATATATAAGTGTTGCTTCAAGCCCCAACACTATCGGATAAGTAAGTGTTGCTTTAATCCCCAGCACTACCGGATATGTAAGTGTTGCTTCAAGCCCGAACACTATCGGATATGAAAGTGCTGCTTCAAGCCCCAACACTATCGGATATGTAAGTGTTGTTTTATGCCCCAGCACTATCGGATATGTAAGTGTTGCTTCAAGCCCCAACACTATCGGATATGTAAGTGTTGCTTCAAGCCCCAACACTATCAGTTATGTAAGTGTTGCTTTCAGCCCCAGCACTATCGGATATGTAAGTGTTGCTTCAAGCCCCAGCACTATCGGATATGTCAGTGCTGCTTCAAGCCCCAACACTGACGGATATGTAAGTGCTGCTTCAAGCCCCAATAATATCGGATATGTAAGTGCTGCTTCAAGCCCCAGCACTATCGGATATGTAAGTATTGTTTCAAGCCCCAGCACTATCGGATATATAAGTGCTGCTTCAAGCCACAGCACTATCGGATATGTAAGTGTTGCTTCAAGCCCGAACACTATCGGATATGTAACTGTTGCTTCAAGCCCCAGCACTATCGGATATGTAAGTGTTGCTAAAAGCCCGAACACTATCGGATATGTAAGTGTTGCTTCAAGCCCCAGCACTATCGGATATGTAAGTGCGGCTTCAAGCCCCAGCACTATCGGATATGTAAGTGCTGCTTCAAGCCCCAACACTATCGGATATATAAGTGCTGCTTCAAGCCCCAACACTATCAGATATGTAAGTGATGCTTCAATCCCCAACACTATCGGACATGAAAGTGTTGCTTCAAGCAACAATACTATCGGATATGTAAGTGCTGCTTCAAGCCCCAACACTATAGGAAATGTAAGTGTTGCTTCAAACCCCAGCACTATCGGATATGTAAATATTGCTTCAAGACCCAGCACTATCGGATATATAAGTGTTGCTTCAATCCCGAACAGTATCGGATATGTAAGTGTTGCTTCAAGCCCCAACACTATCGGATATGTAAGTGTTGCTTCAAGCCCGAACACTATCGGATATATAAGTGTTGCTTCAAGCCCCAACACTATCGGATATGTAAGTGTTGCTTCAAGCCCCAGCACTATCGGATATGTAAGTGTTGCTTTAAGCCCCAACACTATCGGATATGTAAGTGCTGCTTCAAGCCCCAACTCTCTAGGATATGTAAGTGTTGCTAAAAGCCCCAACACTATCGGATATGTAAGTGTTGCTTCAAGCCCCAGCACTATCGGATATGGAAGTGCTGCATCAAGCCCCAGCACTATCGGATATGTACTTGCTGCTTCAAACCCCAGCACTATCGGATATGTAAATATTGCTTCAAGACCCAGCACTATCGGATATATAAGTGTTGCTTCAAGCCCGAACACTATCGGACATGTCAGTGTTGCTTCAAGCCCCAACACAATCGGATATGTAAGTGTTGCTTCAAGCTCCAACACTATCGGATATGTAAGTGTTGCTTCAAGCCCCAACACAATCGGATATGTAAGTGTTGCTTCAAGCCCCAACACTATCGGATATGTAAGTGTTGCTTCAAGCCCGAACACTATCGGATATATAAGTGTTGCTTCAAGCCCCAACACTATCGGATATGTAAGTGTTGCTTTAATCCCCAGCACTACCGGATATGTAAGTGTTGCTTCAAGCCCGAACACTATCGGATATGTAAGTGCTGCTTCAAGCGCCAGCACTATCGGATATGAAAGTGCTGCTTCAAGCCCCAACACTATCGGATATGTAAGTGCTGCTTCAAGCGCCAGCACTATCGGATATGAAAGTGCTGCTTCAAGCCCCAACACTATCGGATATGTAAGTGTTGTTTTATGCCCCAGCACTATCGGATATGTAAGTGTTGCTTCAAGCCCCAACACTATCGGATATGTAAGTGTTGCTTCAAGCCCCAACACTATCAGTTATGTAAGTGTTGCTTCAAGCCCCAGCACTATCGGATATGTCAGTGCTGCTTCAAGCCCCAACACTGACGGATATGTAAGTGCTGCTTCAAGCCCCAATAATATCGGATATGTAAGTGCTGCTTCAAGCCCCAGCACTATCGGATATGTAAGTATTGTTTCAAGCCCCAGCACTGTCGGATATATAAGTGCTGCTTCAAGCCCCAACTCTATAGGATATGTAAGTGTTGCTAAAAGCCCCAACACTATCGGATATGTAAGTGTTGCTTCAAGCCCCAGCACTATCGGATATGGAAGTGCTGCATCAAGCCCCAGCACTATCGGATATGTACGTGCTGCTTCAAACCCCAGCACTAGCGGATATGTAAATATTGCTTCAAGACCCAGCACTATCGGATATATAAGTGTTGCTTCAAGCCCGAACACTATCGGACATGTCAGTGATGCTTCAAGCCCCAACACAATCGGATATGTAAGTGTTGCTTCAAGCTCCAACACTATCGGATATGTAAGTGTTGCTTCAAGCCCGAACACTATCGGATATGTAAGTGTTGCTTCAAGCCCCAACACAATCGGATATGTAAGTGTTGCTTCAAGCCCCAACACTATCGGATATGTAAGTGTTGCTTCAAGCCCGAACACTATCGGATATATAAGTGTTGCTTCAAGCCCCAACACTATCGGATATGTAAGTGTTGCTTTAATCCCCAGCACTACCGGATATGTAAGTGTTGCTTCAAGCCCGAACACTATCGGATATGTAAGTGCTGCTTCAAGCGCCAGCACTATCGGATATGAAAGTGCTGCTTCAAGCCCCAACACTATCGGATATGTAAGTGTTGTTTTATGCCCCAGCACTATCGGATATGTAAGTGTTGCTTCAAGCCCCAACACTATCGGATATGTAAGTGTTGCTTCAAGCCCCAACACTATCAGTTATGTAAGTGTTGCTTTCAGCCCCAGCACTATCGGATATGTCAGTGCTGCTTCAAGCCCCAACACTGACGGATATGTAAGTGCTGCTTCAAGCCCCAATAATATCGGATATGTAAGTGCTGCTTCAAGCCCCAGCACTATCGGATATGTAAGTATTGTTTCAAGCCCCAGCACTATCGGATATATAAGTGCTGCTTCAAGCCCCAACTCTATAGGATATGTAAGTGTTGCTAAAAGCCCCAACACTATCGGATATGTAAGTGTTGCTTCAAGCCCCAGCACTATCGGATATGTACGTGCTGCTTCAAACCCCAGCACTATCGGATATGTAAATATTGCTTCAAGACCCAGCACTATCGGATATATAAGTGTTACTTCAAGCCCGAACACTATCGGACATGTCAGTGATGCTTCAAGCCCCAACACAATCGGATATGTAAGTGTTGCTTCAAGCTCCAACACTATCGGATATGTAAGTGTTGCTTCAAGCCCGAACACTATCGGATATGTAAGTGTTGCTTCAAGCCCCAACACAATCGGATATGTAAGTGTAGCTTCAAGCCCCAACACTATCGGATATGTAAGTGTTGCTTCAAGCCCGAACACTATCGGATATATAAGTGTTGCTTCAAGCCCCAACACTATCGGATAAGTAAGTGTTGCTTTAATCCCCAGCACTACCGGATATGTAAGTGTTGCTTCAAGCCCGAACACTATCGGATATGAAAGTGCTGCTTCAAGCCCCAACACTATCGGATATGTAAGTGTTGTTTTATGCCCCAGCACTATCGGATATGTAAGTGTTGCTTCAAGCCCCAACACTATCGGATATGTAAGTGTTGCTTCAAGCCCCAACACTATCAGTTATGTAAGTGTTGCTTTCAGCCCCAGCACTATCGGATATGTAAGTGTTGCTTCAAGCCCCAGCACTATCGGATATGTCAGTGCTGCTTCAAGCCCCAACACTGACGGATATGTAAGTGCTGCTTCAAGCCCCAATAATATCGGATATGTAAGTGCTGCTTCAAGCCCCAGCACTATCGGATATGTAAGTATTGTTTCAAGCCCCAGCACTATCGGATATATAAGTGCTGCTTCAAGCCACAGCACTATCGGATATGTAAGTGTTGCTTCAAGCCCGAACACTATCGGATATGTAACTGTTGCTTCAAGCCCCAGCACTATCGGATATGTAAGTGTTGCTAAAAGCCCGAACACTATCGGATATGTAAGTGTTGCTTCAAGCCCCAGCACTATCGGATATGTAAGTGCGGCTTCAAGCCCCAGCACTATCGGATATGTAAGTGCTGCTTCAAGCCCCAACACTATCGGATATATAAGTGCTGCTTCAAGCCCCAACACTATCAGATATGTAAGTGATGCTTCAATCCCCAACACTATCGGACATGAAAGTGTTGCTTCAAGCAACAATACTATCGGATATGTAAGTGCTGCTTCAAGCCCCAACACTATAGGAAATGTAAGTGTTGCTTCAAACCCCAGCACTATCGGATATGTAAATATTGCTTCAAGACCCAGCACTATCGGATATATAAGTGTTGCTTCAATCCCGAACAGTATCGGATATGTAAGTGTTGCTTCAAGCCCCAACACTATCGGATATGTAAGTGTTGCTTCAAGCCCGAACACTATCGGATATATAAGTGTTGCTTCAAGCCCCAACACTATCGGATATGTAAGTGTTGCTTCAAGCCCCAAAACTATCGGATATGTAAGTGTTGCTTTAATCCCCAGCACTATCGGATATGTAAGTGTTGCTTCAAGCCTGAACACTATCGGATATGTAAGTGCTGCTTCAAGCGCCAGCACTATCGGATATGAAAGTGCTGCTTCAAGCCCCAACACTATCGGATATGTAAGTGTTGCTTTAAGCCCCAGCACTATCGGATATGTAAGTGTTGCTTCAAGCCCGAACACTATCGGATATGTAAGTGTTGCTTCAAGCCCCAACACTATCAGATATGTAAGTGTTGCTTTAAGCCCCAGCAGTATCGGATATGTAAATGTTGCTTCAAGCCCAAACACTATCGGATATGTAAGTGCTGCTTCAAGCGACAGCACTATCGGATATGTAAGTGTTGCTTCAAGCCCCAACACTATCGGATATGTAAGTGTTGCTTCAAGCCCCAACACTATCGGATATGTAAGTGTTGCTTCAAGTCCCAACACTATCGGATATGTAAGTGTTGCTTCAAGCCCCAACACTATCGGTAATGTAAGTGCTGCTACAAGGCCCAGCACTATTGGATATGTAAGTGCTGCTTCAAGCCCCAGCACTATCGGATTTGTAAGTGCTGCTTCAAGCCCCAGCACTATCGGATATGTAAGTGCTGCTTCAAGCAACGACACTATCGGATAGGTAAGTGCTGCTTCAAGCCCCAACACTCTCGGATATGTAAGTGCTGCTTCAAGCCCCAACACTATCGGATATGTAAGTGCTGCTAAAAGCCCCAACACTATCGGATATGTAAGTGTTGCTTCAAGCCACAGCACTATCGGATATGTAAGTGCTGCTTCAAGCCCCAGCACTATCGGATATGTAAGTGCTGCTTCAAGTCCCAACACTATTGGATATGTAAGTGCTGCTTCAAGCCCCAACACTATCGGATATATAAGTGCTGCTTCAAGCCCCAACACTATCAGATATGTAAATGTTGCTTCAAGCCCCAACACTATCGGATATGGAGGTGCTGCTTCAAGCCCCAACACTATTGGATATGTAAGTGTTGCTTCAAACCCCAGCACTATCGGATATGTAAATAGTGCTTCAACACCCAGCACTATCGGATATATAAGTGTTGCTTCAATCCCGAACACTATCGGATATGTAAGTGTTGCTTCAAGCCCCAACACTATCGGATATGTAAGTGTTGCTTCAAGCCCGAACTCTATCGGATATATAAGTGTTGCTTCAAGCCCCAACACTATCGGATATGTAAGTTTTGCTTCAAGCCCCAGCACTATCGGATATGTAAGTGTTGCTTCAAGCCTGAACACTATCGGATATGTAAGTGCTGATTCAAGCGCCAGCACTATCGGATATGAAAGTGCTGCTTCAAGCCCCAACACTATCGGATATGTAAGTGTTGCTTTCAGCCCCAGCACTATCGGATATGTAAGTGTTGCTTCAAGCCCGAACACTATCGGATATGTAAGTGTTGCTTCAAGCCCCAACACTATCAGATATGGAAGTGTTGCTTTAAGCCCCAGCACTATCGGACATGTAAGTGTTGCTTCAAGCCCAAACACTATCGGATATGTAAGTGCTGCTTCAAGCGCCAGCACTATCGGATATGTAAGTGTTGCTTCAAGCCCCAACACTATCGGATATGTAAGTGTTGCTTCAAGCCCCAACACTATCGGATATGTAAGTGTTGCTTCAAGCCCCAACATTATCGGATATGTAAGTGTTGCTTCAAGCCCCAACACTATCGGTAATGTAAGTGCTGCTTCAAGCCCCAGCACAATCGGATATGTAAGTGCTGCTTCAAGCCCCAGCACTATCGGATATGTAAGTGCTGCTTCAGGCAACAACACTATCGGATAGGTAAGTGCTGCTTCAAGCCCCAACACTATCGGATATGTAAGTGCTGCTTCAAGCCCTAACTCTATCGGATATGTAAGTGCTGCTTCAAGCCCGAACACTATCGGATATGTAAGTGCTGCTTCAAGCCCCAACACTATCGGATATGTAAGTGCTGCTTCAAGCCCCAACACTATTGGATATGTAAGTGCTGCTTCAAGCCCCAGCACTATCGGATATGTAAGTGCTGCTTCAAGCCCCAACATTGTCGGATATGTAAGTGTTGCTTCAAGCCCCAACACTATCGGTAATGTAAGTGCTGCTTCAAGCCCCAGCACAATCGGATATGTAAGTGCTGCTTCAAGCCCCAGCACTAACGGATATGTAAGTGCTGCTTCAAGCCCCAGCACTATCGGATATGTAAGTGCTGCTTCAGGCAACGACACTATCGGATAGGTAAGTGCTGCTTCAAGCCCCAACACTATCGGATATGTAAGTGCTGCTTCAAGCCCTAACTCTATCGGATTTTTAAGTGCGGCTTCAAGCCCCAACACTATCGGATATGTAAGTGTTGCTTCAAGCCCCAACACTATCGGATATGTAAGTGCTGCTTCAAGCCCCAACACGATTGGAGATGTAAGTGCTGCTTCAATCCCCAACACTATTGGATATGTAAGTGCTGCTTCAAGCCCCAGCACTATCGGATATGTAAGTGCTGCTTCAAGCCCCAACACTATTGGATATGGAAGTGCTGCTTCAAGCCCCAACACAATCTGATATGTAAGTGTTGCCTCAAGCCTCAACACTATCGGATATGTAAGTGCTGCTTCAAGCAACGACACTATCGGATTTTTAAGTGCGGCTTCAAGCCCCAACACTATCGGAAATGTAAGTGCTGCTTCAAGCCCATAACACTATCGGATATGTAAGCGCTGCTTCAAGCCCCAGCACTATCGGATATGTAAGTGCTGCTTCAAGTCCCAACACTATTGGATTTGTAAGTGCTGCTTCAAGCCCCAACACTATTGGATATGGAAGTGCTGCTTCAAGCCCCAACTCTATCTGATATGTAAGTGTTGCTTCAACCCCAACACTATCTGATATGTAAGTGCTGCTTCAAGCCCCAGCACTATCGGATATGTAAGTGCTGCTTCAAGCAACGACACTATCGGATATGTAAGTGTTGCTTTAAGCCCCAACACTATCGGATATGTAAGTGTTGCTTCAAGCCCGATCACTATCGGATATGTAAGTGTTGCTTCAAGCCCCAACACTATCAGATATGTAAGTGTTGCTTTAAGCTCCAGCACTATCGGATATGTAAGTGTTGCTTCAAGCCCAAACACTATCGGATATGAAAGTGCTGCTTCAAGCCCCAGCACTATCGGATATGTAAGTATTGCTTCAAGCCCCAGCACTATCGGATATATAAGTGCTGCTTCAAGCCCCAACACTATCGGATATGTAAGTGCTGCTTCAAGCCCCAGCACTATCGGATATGTAAGTGCTGCTTCAAGCGCCAGCACCATCGGATATGTAAGTGTTGCTTCAAGCCCCAACACTATTGGATATGTAAGTGTTGCTTCAAGCCCCAACACTATCGGATATGTAAGTGTTGCTTTAAGCCCCAGCACTATCGGACATGTAAGTGTTGCTTCAAGCCCAAACACTATCGGATATGTAAGTGCTGCTTCAAGCCCCAACACTATTGGATATGGAAGTGCTGCTTCAAGCCCCAACACTATCGGATATGTAAGTGTTGCTTCAAGCCCCAGCACTATCGGATATGTAAGCGTTGCTTCAAGCAACGACACTATCGGATATTTAAGTGCGGCTTCATGCCCCAACACTATTGGATATGGAAGTGCTGCTTCAAGCCCCAACACTATCGGATATGGAAGTGTTGCTTCAAGCCCCAACACTATCTGATATGTAAGTGCTGCTTCAAGCCCCAGCACTATCGGATATGTAAGTGCTGCTTCAAGCAACGACACTATCGGATATTTAAGTGCTGCTTCAAGCCCCAGCACTATCGGATATGTAAGTGCTGCTTCAAGCCCCAACATTATCGGATATGTAAGTGCTGCTTCAGCCCCAACACTATTGGATATGGAAGTGCTGCTTCAAGCCCCAACACTGTCGGATATGTAAGTGCTGCTTCAAGCCCCAACACTGTCGGATATGTAAGTGCTGCTTCAAGCCCCAACATTATCGGATATGTAAGTGCTGCTTCAGCCCCAACACTATTGGATATGGAAGTGCTGCTTCAAGCCCCAACACTATTGGATATGGAAGTGCTGCTTCAAGCCCCAACACTATCTGATATGTAAGTGCTGCCTCATGCCCCAACACTATCGGATATGTAAGTGCTGCTTCAAGCACCAGCACTATCGGATATGTAAGTGCTGCTTAACGCAACGACGCTATCGGATAGGTAAGTGCTGCTTCAAGCCCCAACACTATCGGATATGTAAGTGCTGCTTCAAGCCCCAGCACTATCTGATATGTAAGTGCTACTTCAAGCCCTAACTCTATCGGATATGTAAGTGCTGCTTCAAGCCCGAACACTATCGGATATGTAAGTGCTGCTTCAAGCCCCAACACTATCGGATATGTAAGTGCTGCTACAAGCCCCAACACTATTGGATATGTAAGTGCTGGTTCAAGCCCCAGTACTATCGGATATGTAAGTGCTGATTCAAGCCCCAACACTATTGGATATGGAAGTGCTGCTTCAAGCCCCAACACTATCTGATATGTAAGTGTTGCATCAAGCACCAACACTATCGGATATGTAAGTGCTGCTTCAAGCCCCAACACTATCGGATATGTAAGTGCTGCTTCTGCCCCAGCACTATTGGATATGTAAAATCTGCTTCAACCCCAGCACTATCGGATATGTAAGTGTTGCTTCAAACCCCAGCACTATCGGATATGTAAGTGTTGCTTCAAACCCCAGCACTATCGGATATGTAAGTGCTGCTTCAAACCCCAGCACTATCGGATATGTAAGTGTTGCTTCAAACCCCAGCACTATCGGATATGTAAGTGTTGCTTCAAGCCCCAACACTATCGGATATGTAAGTGCTGCTTCAAGCCCCAACACTATTGGATACGGAAGTGCTGCTTCAAGCCCCAACACTATCGGATATGTAAGTGTTGCTTCAAGCCCCAGAACTATCGGATATGTAAGCGTTGCTTCAAGCAACGACACTATCGGATATTTAAGTGCGGCTTCATGCCCCAACACTATTGGATATGGAAGTGCTGCTTCAAGCCCAAACACTATCGGATATGGAAGTGTTGCTTCAAGCCCCAACACTATCTGATATGTAAGTGCTGCTTCAAGCCCCAGCACTATCGGATATGTAAGTGCTGCTTCAAGCAACGACACTATCGGATATTTAAGTGCGGCTTCAATCCCCAACACTATCGGATATGTAAGTGCTGCTTCAAGCCCCAACACTATCGGATATGTAAGTGCTGCTTCAAGCCCCAACACTATCGGATATGTAAGTGCTGCTTCAGCCCCAACACTATTGGATATGGAAGTGCTGCTTCAAGCCCCAACACTATCTGATATGTCAGTGCTGCTTCAAGCCCCAACACTATCGCATATCTAAGTGCTGCTTCAAGCCCCAGCACTATCGGATATGTAAGTGCTGCTTCAAGCCCCAGCACCATCGGATATGTAAGTGCTGCTTCAAGCCCCAACACTATCGGATATGTAAGTGCTGCTTCAAGCCCCAACACTATCGGATATGGAAGTGCTGCTTCAAGCCCCAACACTATCGGATATGTAAGTGCTGCTTCAAGCACGAACACTATTGGATATGGAAGTGCTGCTTCAAGCCCCAACACTATCGGATATGTAAGTGTTGCTTCAAGCCCCAGCACTATCGGATATGTAAGCGTTGCTTCAAGCAACGACACTATCGGATATTTAAGTGCGGCTTCATGCCCCAACACTATTGGATATGGAAGTGCTGCTTCAAGCCCCAACACTATCGGATATGGAAGTGTTGCTTCAAGCCCCAACACTATCTGATATGTAAGTGCTGCTTCAAGCCCCAGCACTATCGGATATGTAAGTGCTGCTTCAAGCAACGACACTATCGCATATTTAAGTGCGGCTTCAAGCCCCAGCACTATCGGATATGTCAGTGCTGCTTCAAGCCCCAACACTATCGGATATGTAAGTGCTGCTTCAAGCCCCAACACTATCGGATATGTAAGTGCTGCTTCAGCCCCAACACTATTGGATATGGAAGTGCTGCTTCAAGCCCCAACACTATTGGATATGGAAGTGCTGCTTCAAGCCCCAACACTGTCTGATATGTAAGTGCTGCCTCATGCCCCAACACTATCGGATATGTAAGTGCTGCTTCAAGCACCAGCACTATCGGATATGTAAGTGCTGCTTAAAGCAACGACACTATCGGATAGGTAAGTGCTGCTTCAAGCCCCAACACTATCGGATATGTAAGTGCTGCTTCAATCCCCAGCACTATCTGATATGCAAGTGCTACTTCAAGCCCTAACTCTATCGGATATGTAAGTGCTGCTTCAAGCCCGTACACTATCGGATATGTAAGTGCTGCTTCAAGCCCCAACACTATCGGATATGTAAGTGCTGCTTCAAGCCCCAACACTATTGGATATGTAAGTGCTGCTTCAAGCCCCAGTACTATCGGATATGTAAGTGCTGCTTCAAGCCCCAACACTATTGGATATGGAAGTGCTGCTTCAAGCCCCAACACTATCTGATATGTAAGTGTTGCAGCAAGCACCAACACTATCGGATATGTAAGTGCTGCTTCAAGCCCCAACACTATCGGATATGTAAGTGCTGCTTCTGCCCCAGCGCTATCGGATATGTAAGTGCTGCTTCAAGCCCCAACACTATTGGATATGTAACTGCTGCTTCAAGCCCCAGCACTATCGGATATGTAAGTGTTGCTTCAAACCCCAGCACTATCGGATATGTAAGTGTTGCTTCAAACCCCAGCACTATCGGATATGTAAGTGCTGCTTCAAGCCCCAGCACTATCGGATATGTAAGTGTTGCTTCAATCCCCAGCACTATCGGATATGTAAGTGTTGCTTCAAGCCCCAACACTATCGGATATGTAAGTGCTGCTTCAAGCCCCAACACTATCGGATATGTAAGTGCTGCTTCAAGCCCCAGCACTATCGGATATGTAAGTGTTGCTTCAAACCCCAACACTATCGGATATGTAAGTGTTGCTTCAAACCCCAGCACTATCGGATATGTAAGTATTGCTTCAAGCCCCAACACTATCGGATATGTAAGTGCTGCTTCAAGCCCCAACACTATTGGATATGGAAGTGCTGCTTCAAGCCCCAACACTATCGGATATGTAAGTGTTGCTTCAAGCCCCAGCACTATCGGATATGTAAGCGTTGCTTCAAGCAACGCCACTATCGGATATTTAAGTGCGGCTTCATGCCCCAACACTATTGGATATGGAAGTGCTGCTTCAAGCCCCAACACTATCGGATATGGAAGTGTTGCTTCAAGCCCCAACACTATCTGATATGTAAGTGCTGCTTCAAGCCCCAGCACTATCGGATATGTAAGTGCTGCTTCAAGCAACGACACTATCGGATATTTAAGTGCGGCTTCAAGCCCCAGCACTATCGGATATGTAAGTGCTGCTTCAAGCCCCAACACTATCGGATATGTAAGTGCTGCTTCAAGCCCCAACACTATCGGATATGTAAGTGCTGCTTCAGCCCCAACACTATTGGATATGGAAGTGCTGCTTCAAGCCCCAACACTATCTGATATGTCAGTGCTGCTTCAAGCCCCAACACTATCGCATATGTAAGTGCTGCTTCAAGCCCCAGCACTATCGGATATGTAAGTGCGGCTTCAAGCCCCAGCACTATCGGATATGTAAGTGCTGCTTCAAGCCCCAACACTATCGGATATGGAAGTGCTGCTTCAAGCCCCAACACTATCGGATATGGAAGTGCTGCTTCAAGCCCCAACACTCTCTGATATGTAAGTGCTGCGTCAAGCCCCAGCACTATCGGATATGTAAGTGCTGCTTCAAGCCCCAACATTATCGGATATGTAAGTGCTGCTTCAAGCCCCAACACTATTGGATATGGAAGTGCTGCTTCAAGCCCCAACACTATCTGATATGTAAGTATTGCTTCAAGCCTCAACACTGTCAGATATGTAAGTATTGCTTCAAGCCCCAACACTATCAGATATGAAAGTGTTGCTTCAAGCAACAATACTATCAGATATTTAGGTGCTGCTTCAAGCCCCAACACTATAGGAAATGTAAATGTTGCTTCAAACCCCAGCACTATCGGATATGTAAATATTGTTTCAAGCCCCAGCACTATCGGATATATAAGTGTTTCTTCAAGCCCGAACACTATCGGATATGTCAGTCTTGCTTCAAGCACCAACACTATCGGATATGTAAGTGCTACTTCAAGGCCCAGCACTATCGGATATGTAAGTGCTGCTTCAAGCCCCAACACTATCGGATATGGAAGTGCTGCTTCATGCCCCAACACTATCGCATATGGAAGTGCTCTTTCAAGCCCCAACACTATCGGATATGTAAGTGCTGCTTCAAGCCCCAGCACTATCGGATATGTAAGTGTTGCTTCAAGCCCCAACACTATCGGATATGTAAGTCTTGCTTCAAGCCCCAACACTATCGGATATGTAAGTGCTGGTTCAAGCCCCAGCACTATCGGATATGCAAGTGTTGCTTCAAGCCCCAACACTATCGGATATGTAAGTGCTGCTTCAAGCCCCAACACTATCGGATATGTAAGTGCTGCTTCAAGCCCCAGCACTATCGGATATGTAAGTGTTGCTTCAAGCGGGAACACTATCGGATATGTAAGTGTTGCTTTATGCACCAGCACTATCGGATATGTAAGTCTTGCTTCAAGCCCCAACACTATCGGATATGTAAGTGCTGGTTCAAGCCCCAGCACTATCGGATATGCAAGTGTTGCTTCAAGCCCCAACACTATCGGATATGTAAGTGCTGCTTCAAGCCCCAACACTATCGGATATGTAAGTGCTGCTTCAAGCCCCAGCACTATCGGATATGTAAGTGTTGCTTCAAGCGGGAACACTATCGGATATGTAAGTGTTGCTTTATGCACCAGCACTATCGGATATGTAAGTGTTGCTTCAAGCCCGAACACTATCGGATATGTAAGTGTTGCTTCAAGCCCCAACAGTATCGGATATGTAAGTGTTGCTTTAAGCCCCAGCACTATTGGATATGTAAGTGTTGCTTCAAGCACCAAAACTATCGGATATGTAAGTGCTGCTTCAAGCCCCAACACTATCGGATATGTAAGTGTTGCTTTAAGCCCCAGCACTATCGGATATGTAAGTGTTGCTTCAAGCCCAAACACTATCGGATATGTAAGTGTTGCTTCAAGCCCCAACACTATCAGATATGTAAGTGTTGCTTTAAGCCCCAGCACTATCAGATATGTAAGTGTTGATTCAAGCACCAGCACTATCGGATATGTAAGTGCTGCTTCAAGGCCCAACAATATCGGATATGTAAGTGTTGCTTCAAGCCCCAGCACTATCGGATATATAAGTGCTGCTTCAAGCCCCAACACTATCGGATATGTAAGTGCTGCTTCAAGCCCCAGCACTATCGGATATGTAAGTGCTGCTTCAAGCCCCAGCACTATCGGATATGTAAGTGCTGCTTCAAGCCCCAACACTATCGGATATGTAAGTACTGCTTCAAGCCCCAGCACTATCGGATATGTAACTGCTGCTTCAAGCCCCAACACTATTGGATATGTAAGTGCTGCTTCAAGCCCCAACACTATCTGATATGTAAGTGCAGCCTCATGCCCCAGCACTATCGGATATGTAAGTGCTGCTTCAAGCCCCAACACTATCGGATATGTAAGTGCTGCTTCAAGCCCCAGCACTATCGGATATGTAAGTGTTGCTTCAAGCCCCAACACTATCGGATATGTAAGTCTTGCTTCAAGCAACCACACTATCGGATATTTAAGTGCGGCTTCAAGCCCCAACACTATCGGATATGTAAGTGCTGCTTCAAGCCCCAACACGATCGGATATGTAAGTACTGCTTCAAGCCCCAACACTATCGGATATGTAAATACTGCTTCAAGCCCCAACACTATCGGATATATAAGTACTGCTTCAAACTCCAACACTATCGGATATGTAAGTGCTGCTTCAAGCCCCAGCACTATCGGATATGTAAGTGCTGCTTCAAGCCCCAACACTATCGGATATGTAAGTACTGCTTCAAGCCCCAACACTATCGGATATGTAAGTACTGCTTCAAGCCCCAACACTATCGGATATGTCAGTGCTGCTTCAAGCCCCAGCACTATCGGATATGTAAGTACTGCTTCAAGCCCCAGCACTGTCGGATATGTAAGTGTTGCTTCAAGCCCCAACACTATCTGATAAGTAAGTGCTGCTTCAAGCCCCAGCACTATCGGATATGGAAGTGCTGCTTCAAGCCCCAACTCTATCGGATATGTAAGTGTTGCTTCAAGCCCCAACACTATCTGATAAGTAAGTGCTGCTTCAAGCCCCAACACTATTGGATATGTAAGTGCTTCCTCAAGCCCCAGCACTATCGGATATGTAAGTGCTGCTTCAAGCCCCAACACTATCGGATATGTCAGTGCTGCTTCAAGCCACAACACTATCGGATATGGAAGTGCTGCTTCAAGCCCCAACACTATTGGAAATGTAAGTGCTGCTTCAAGCCCCAACACTATCGGATATGGAAGTGCTGTTTCAAGCCCCAACACAATCGGATATGTAAGTGCTGCTTCAAGCCCCAGCACTATCGGTTATGGAAGTGCTATTTCAAGCCCCAACACTATAGGATATATAAGTGCTGCTTCAAGCAACAACACTATCGGATATGTAAGTGCTGCTTCAAGCCCCAGCACTATCGGATATGTAAGTGTTACTTCAAACCCCAGCACTATCGGATATGTAAGTGTTGCTTCAAGCACGAACACTATCGGATATGTAAGTGTTGCTTCAAGCCCCAGCACTATCGGATATGTAAGTGTTGCTTTAAGACCCAGCACTATCGGATATGCTGGTGTTGCTTTAAGCCCCAACACTATCGGATATGTAAGTGCTGCTTCTAGCCCCAACTCTATAGGATATGTAAGTGTTGCTAAAAGCCCCAACACTATCGGATATGTAAGTGTTGCTTCAAGCCCCAGCACTATCGGATATGTAAGTGCTGCATCAAGCCCCAGCACTATCGGATATGTAAGTGCTGCTTCAAGTCCCAACACTATTGGATATGTAAGTGCTGCTTCAAGCCCCAACACTATCGGATATGTAAGTGTTGCTTCAAGCCCCAACACCATCGGATATGTAAGTGTTGCTTCAAACCCCAGCACTATCGGATATGTAAATATTGCTTCAAGACCCAGCACTATCGGATATATAAGTGTTGCTTCAAGCCCGAACACTATCGGACATGTAAGTGTTGCTTCAAGCCCCAACACTATCGGATATGTAAGTGTTGCTTCAAGCTCCAACACTATCGGATATGTAAGTGTTGCTTCAAGCCCGAACACTATCGGATATGTAAGTGTTGCCTCAAGCCCCAACACTATCGGATATGTAAGTGTTGCTTCAAGCCCGAACACTATCGGATATGTAAGTGTTGCTTCAAGCCCCAACACTATCGGATATGTAAGTGTTGCTTCAAGCCCCAACACTATCGGATATGTAAGTGTTGCTTCAAGCCCCAACACTATCGGATATGTAAGTGTTGCTTCAAGCCCGAACACTATCGGATATATAAGTGTTGCTTCAAGCCCCAACACTATCGGATATGTAAGTGTTGCTTCAAGCCCCAACACTATCGGATATGTAAGTGTTGGTTTAATCCCCAGCACTCTCGGATATGTAAGTGTTGCTTCAAGCCCGAACACTATCGGATATGTAAGTGCTGCTTCAAGCGCCAGCACTATCGGATATGAAAGTGCTGCTTCAAGCCCCAACACTATCGGATATGTAAGTGTTGTTTTAAGCCCCAGCACTATCGGATATGTAAGTGTTGCTTCAAGCCCGAACACTATCGGATATGTAAGTGTTGCTTCAAGCCCCAACACTATCAGATATGTAAGTGTTGCTTTCAGCCCAGCACTATCGGATATGTAAGTGTTGCTTCAAGCCCCAGCACTATCGGATATGTCAGTGCTGCTTCAAGCCCCAACACTGACGGATATGTAAGTGCTGCTTCAAGCCCCAATAATATCGGATATGTAAGTGCTGCTTCAAGCCCCAGCACTATCGGATATGTAAGTATTGTTTCAAGCCCCAGCACTATCGAATATATAAGTGCTGCTTCAAGCCCCAACACTATCGGATATGTAAGTGCTGCTTCAAGCCCCAGCACTATCGGATATGTAAGTGCTGCTTCAAGCAACGACACTATCGTATATTTAAGTGCGGCTTCAAGCCCCAACACTATCGGATATGTAAGTGCTGCTTCAAGCCCCAACACTATCGGATATGTAAGTGCTGCTTCAAGCCCCAGCACTATCGGATATGTAAGTGCTGCTTCAAGCCCCAACACTATCGGATATGTAAGTGCTGCTTCAAGCGCCAGCACTATAGGATATGTAAGTGTTGCTTTAAGCCCCAGCACTATCGGATATGTAAGTGCTGTTTCAGGCCCCAGCACTATCGGATATGTAAGTGCTACTTCAAGCCCCAACACTATCGGATATGTAAGTGCTGCTTCAAGCCCCAGCACTATCGGATATGTAAGTGCTGCTTCAAGCCCCAACACTATCGGATATGTAAGTGTTGCTTCAAGCACCAGCACTATCGGATATGTCAGTGCTGCTTCAAGCCCCAACACTGTCGGATATGTAAGTGCTGTTTCAGGCCCCAGCACTATCGGATATGTAAGTATTGCTTCAAGCCCCAGCACTATCGGATATATAAGTGCTGCTTCAAGCCCCAACACTATCGGATATGTAAGTGCTGCTTCAAGCCCCAACACTATCGGATATGGAAGTGCTGCTTCAAGCCCCAACACTATCGGATATGTAAGTGCTGCTTCAAGCAACGACACTCTCGGATATTTAAGTGCGGCTTCAAACCCCAACACTATTGGATATGTAAGTGCAGCTTCAAGCCCCAACACTATCGGATATGTAAGTGCTGCTTCAAGCCCCAGCACTATCGGATATGGAAGTGCTGCTTCAAGCCCCAACACTATCGGATATGTAAGTGCTACTTCAAGCGCCAGCACTATCGGATATGTAAGTGCTGCTTCAAGCCCCAACACTATCGGATACGTAAGTGTTGCTTGAAGCCCGAACACTATCGGATGTGTACGTGTTGCTTCAAACCCCAACACTATCAGATATGTAAGTGTTGCTTTAAGCCCCAGCACTATCGGATATGTAAGTGTTGCTTCAAGCACCAGCACTATCGGATATGTCAGTGTTGCTCCAAGCCCCAGCACTATCGGATATGTAAGTGCTGCTTCAAGCCCCAACACTATCTGATATGTAAGTGCTGCCTCATGCCCAAGCACTATCGGATATGTAAGTGCTGCTTCAAGCCCCAGCACTATCGGATATGTAAGTGCTGCTTCAAGCAACGACACTCTCGGATATTTAAGTGCGGCTTCAAACCCCAACACTATTGGATATGTAAGTGCAGCTTCAAGCCCCAACACTATCGGATATGTAAGTGCTGCTTCAAGCCCCAGCACTATCGGATATGGAAGTGCTGCTTCAAGCCCCAACACTATCGGATATGTAAGTGCTACTTCAAGCGCCAGCACTATCGGATATGTAAGTGCTGCTTCAAGCCCCAACACTATCGGATACGTAAGTGTTGCTTGAAGCCCGAACACTATCGGATGTGTAAGTGTTGCTTCAAACCCCAACACTATCAGATATGTAAGTGTTGCTTTAAGCCCCAGCACTATCGGATATGTCAGTGCTGCTTCAAGCCCCAACACTATCGGATATGTAAGTGCTGCTTCAAGCCCCAATACTATCGGATATGTAAGTGCTGCTTCAAGCCCCAGCACTATCGGATATGTAAGTGCTGCTTCAAGCCCCAGCACTATCGGAAATGTAAGTGCTGCTTCAAGCCCCAACACTATCGGATATGTAAGTGCTGCTTCAAGCCCCAACAATATCGGATATGTAAGTGCTGCTTCAAGCCCCATCACTATCGGATATGTAAGTGCTGCTTCAAGCCCGAACACTATCGGATATGTAAGTGCTGCTTCAAGCCCCAACACTATCGGATATGTAAGTGCTGCTTCAAGCCCCAACACGATTGGATATGTAAGTGTTGCTTCAAGCCCGAACACTATCGGATATGTAAGTGCTGCTTCAAGCCCCAGCACTATCGGATATGGAAGTGTTGCTTCAAGCCCGAACACTATCGGATATGTAAGTGCTGCTTCAAGCCCCACCACTATCGGATATGTAAGTGTTGCTTCAAGCCCGAACACTATCGGATATGTAAGTGCTGCTTCAAGCCCCAACACTATCGGATATGTAAGTGCTGCTTCAAGCCCCAGCACTATCGGATATGTAAGTGCTGCTTCAAGCCTCAACACTATCGGAAATGTCAGTGCTGCTTCAAGCCCCAACACTATCGGATATGTAAATATTGTTTCAAGCCCCAGCACTGTCGGATATGTAAGTGCTACTTCAAGCGCCAGCACTATCGGATATGTAAGTGTTGCTTCAAGCCCCAACACTATCGGATACGTAAGTGTTGCTTGAAGCCCGAAAAATATCGGATGTGTAAGTGTTGCTTCAAACCCCAACACTATCAGATATGTAAGTGTTGCTTCAAGCACCAGCACTATCGGATATGTCAGTGCTGCTTCAAGCCCCAACACTATCGGATATGTAAGTGCTGCTTCAAGCCCAAATACTATCGGATATGTAAGTGCTGCTTCAAGCCCCAGCACTATCGGATATGTAAGTGCTGCTTCAAGCCCCACCACTATCGGAAATGTAAGTGCTGCTTCAAGCCCCAACACTATCGGATATGTAAGTGCTGCTTCAAGCCCCAACAATATCGGATATGTAAGTGCTGCTTCAAGCCCCATCACTATCGGATATGTAAGTGCTGCTTCAAGCCCGAAAACTATCGGATATGTAAGTGCTGCTTCAAGCCCCAACACGATTGGATATGTAAGTGTTGCTTCAAGCCCGAACACTGTCGGATATGTAAGTGCTGCTTCAAGCCCCAGCACTATCGGATATGGAAGTGTTGATTCAAGCCCGAACACTATCGGATATGTAAGTGCTGCTTCAAGCCCCACCACTATCGGATATGTAAGTGTTGCTTCAAGCCCGAACACTATCGGATATGTAAGTGCTGCTTCAAGCCCCAACACTATCGGATATGTAAGTGCTGCTTCAAGCCCCAGCACTATCGGATATGTAAGTGCTGCTTCAAGCCACAACACTATCGGAAATGTCAGTGCTGCTTCAAGCCCCAACACTATCGGATATGTAAATATTGTTTCAAGCCCCAGCACTATCGGATATATAAGTGTTGCTTCAAGCCCCAACACTATCGGATATGTAAGTGCTGCTTCAAGCCCCACCACTATCGGATATGTAAGTGCAGCTTCAAGCCCCAACACTATCGGATATGTAAGTGCTGCTTCAAGCCCCAGCACTATCGGATATGTAAGTGCTGCTTCAAGCCCCAACACTATCGGATATGTAAGTGCTGCTTCAAGCCCCAGCACTATCGGATCTGTAAGGGCTGCTTCAAGCCCCAACACTACCGGATATGTAAGTGCTGCTTCAAGCCCCAGCACTATCGGATATGTAAGTGCTGCTTCAAGCCCCAGCACTATCGGATATGTAAGTGCTGCTTCAAGCCCCAACAATATCGAATATGTAAGTGCTGCTTCAAGCCCCAACACTATCGGACATGTAAGTGCTGCTTCAAGCCCCAGCACTATCGGATATGTAAGTGCTGCTTCAAGCCCCAACACTATCGGATATGTAAGTGCTGCTTCAAGCCCCAACACGATTGGATATGAAAGTGTTGCTTCAAGCCCGAACACTATCGGATATGTAAGTGCTGCTTCAAGCCCCTGCACTATCGGATATGTAAGTGTTGCTTCAAGCCCGAACACTATCAGATATGTAAGTGTTGCTTCAAGCCCCACCACTATCGGATATGTAAGTGTTGCTTCAAGCCTGAACACTATCGGATATGTAAGTGCTGCTTCAAGCCCCAACACTATCGGATATGTAAGTGCTGCTTCAAACCCCAGCACTATCGGATATGTAAGTGCTGCTTCAAGCCCCAGCACTATCGGATATGTAAGTGCTGCTTCAAGCCCCAACACTATCGGATATGTAAGTGCTGCTTCAAGCCCGAACACTATCGGATATGTCAGTGCTGCTTCAAGCCCCAACACTATAGGATATGTAAGTGTTGCTTTAAGCCCCAGCACTATCGGATATGTAAGTGTTGCGTCAAGCTCGAACACTATCGGATATGTAAGTGTTGCTTCAAGCCCGAACACTATCGGATATGTAAGTGTTGCTTTAAGTCCCAGCACTATCGGATATGTCAGTGCTGCTTCAAGCCCCAACACTGTCGGATATGTAAGTGCTGTTTCAAGCCCCAACACTATCGGATATGTAAGTGCTGCTTCAAGCCCCAGCACTATCGGAAATGTAAGTGCTGCTTCAAGCCCCAACACTATCGGATATGTAAGTGCTGCTTCAAGCCCCAACAATATCGGATATGTAAGTGCTGCTTCAAGCCCCATCACTATCGGATATGTAAGTGCTGCTTCAAGCCCGAACACTATCGGATATGTAAGTGCTGCTTCAAGCCCCAACACTATCGGATATGTAAGTGCTGCTTCAAGCCCCAACACGATTGGATATGTAAGTGTTGCTTCAAGCCCGAACACTATCGGATATGTAAGTGCTGCTTCAAGCCCCAGCACTATCGGATATGGAAGTGTTGCTTCAAGCCCGAACACTATCGGATATGTAAGTGCTGCTTCAAGCCCCACCACTATCGGATATGTAAGTGTTGCTTCAAGCCCGAACACTATCGGATATGTAAGTGCTGCTTCAAGCCCCAACACTATCGGATATGTAAGTGCTGCTTCAAGCCCCAGCAATATCGGATATGTAAGTGCTGCTTCAAGCCACAACACTATCGGAAATGTCAGTGCTGCTTCAAGCCCCAACACTATCGGATATGTAAATATTGTTTCAAGCCCCAGCACTATCGGATATATAAGTGTTGCTTCAAGCCCCAACACTATCGGATATGTAAGTGCTGCTTCAAGCCCCAGCACTATCGGATATGTAAGTGCTGCTTCAAGCCCCAACACTATCGGATATGTAAGTGCTGCTTCAAGCCCCAGCACTATCGGATATGTAAGTGCTGCTTCAAGCCCCAGCACTATCGGATATGTAAGTGCTGCTTCAAGCCCCAACAATATCGGATATGTAAGTGCTGCTTCAAGCCCCAACACTATCGGATATGTAAGTGCTGCTTCAAGCCCCAGCACTATCGGATATGTTAGTGCTGCTTCAAGCCCGAACACTATCGGATATGTAAGTGCTGCTTCAAGCCCCTGCACTATCGGATATGTAAGTGTTGCTTCAAGCCCGAACACTATCAGGTATGTAAGTGTTGCTTCAAGCCCCACCACTATCGGATATGTAAGTGTTGCTTCAAGCCTGAACACTATCGGATATGTAAGTGCTGCTTCAAGCCCCAACACTATCGGATATGTAAGTGCTGCTTCAAGCCCCAGCACTATCGGATATGTAAGTGCTGCTTCAAGCCCCAGCACTATCGGATATGTAAGTGCTGCTTCAAGCCCCACCACTATCGGATGTATAAGTGCTGCTTCAAGCCCCAACACTATCGGATATGTAAGTGCTGCTTCAAGCCCCAACACTATCGGATATGTAAGTGCTGCTTCAAGCCCCAGCACTATCGGATATGTAAGTGCTGCTTCAAGCCCCAGCACTATCGGATATGTAAGTGCTGCTTCAAGCCCCAACACTATCGGATATGTAAGAGCTGCTTCAAGCCCCAACACTATCGGATATGTCAGTGCTGCTTCAAGCCCCAACACTATCGGATATGTAAATATTGTTTCAAGCCCCAGCACTATCGGATATATAAGTGTTGCTTCAAGCCCCAACACTATCGGATATGTAAGTGCTGCTTCAAGCCCCAACACTCTCGGATATGTAAGTGTTGCTTCAAGCCCCAGCACTAACGGATATGTAAGTGTTGCTTCAAGCCCGAACACTATCGGATATGTAAGTGCTGCTTCAAGCCCCACCACTATCGGATATGTAAGTGTTGCTTCAAGCCCGAACACTATCGGATATGTAAGTGCTGCTTCAAGCCCCAACACTATTGGATATATAAGTGCTGCTTCAAGGCCCAACACTATCGGATCTGTAAGTGCTGCTTCAAGCCCCAGCACTATCGGATATGTAAGTGCTGCTTCAAGCCCCAACACTTTTGGATATGTAACTGCTGCTTCAAGCCCCAGCACTATCGGATATGTAAGTGCTGCTTCAAGCCCCAGCACTATCGGATATGTAAGTGCTGCTTCAAGCCCCACCACTATCGGATATGTAAGTGTTGCTTCAAGCCCCAGCACTATCGGATATGTAAGTGTTGCTTCAAGCCCCAGCACTATCGGATATGTAAGTGCTGCTTCAAGCCCCAACACTATCGGATATGTAAGTGCTGCTTCAAGCCCCAACACTATCTGATATGTAAGTGCTGCTTCAAGCCCCAACACTATCTGATATGTAAGGGCTGCTTCAAGCCCCAACACTATCTGATATGTAAGTGCTGCTTCAAGCCGCAGCACTATCTGATATGTCAGTGCTGCTTCAAGCGACAGCACTATCGGTTATGTAAGTGCACTTCAAGCCCCAACACTATCGGATATTTAAGTGTTGCTTCAAGCCCCAACACTATCTGATATGTAAGTGCAGCTTCAAGCCCCAACACTATCTGATATGTAAGGGCTGCTTCAAGCCCCAACACTATCTGATATGTAAGTGCTGCTTCAAGCCGCAGCACTATCTGATATGTCAGTGCTGCTTCAAGCGACAGCACTATCGGTTATGTAAGTGCACTTCAAGCCCCAACACTATCGAATATTTAAGTGTTGCTTCAAGCCCCAACACTATCTGATATGTAAGTGCAGCTTCAAGCCCCAACACTATCTGATATGTAAGTGCTGCCTCAAGCCCCAACACTATCGGATATGTAAGTGCTGCTTCAAGCCCCAGCACTATCTGATATGTAAGTGCTGCTTCAAGCGACAGCACTATCGGTTATGTAAGTGCACTTCAAGCCCCAACACTATCGGATATTTAAGTGTTGCTTCAAGCCCCAACACTATCTGATATGTAAGTGCAGCTTCAAGCCCGAACACTATCGGATATGTAAGTGCTGCTTCAAGCCCCACCACTATCGGATATGTAAGTGTTGCTTCAAGCCCGAACACTATCGGATATGTAAGTGCTGCTTCAAGCCCCAACACTATTGGATATATAAGTGCTGCTTCAAGGCCCAACACTATCGGATCTGTAAGTGCTGCTTCAAGCCCCAGCACTATCGGATATGTAAGTGCTGCTTCAAGCCCCAACACTATTGGATATGTAACTGCTGCTTCAAGCCCCAGCACTATCGGATATGTAAGTGCTGCTTCAAGCCCCAGCACTATCGGATATGTAAGTGCTGCTTCAAGCCCCACCACTATCGGATATGTAAGTGTTGCTTCAAGCCCCAGCACTATCGGATATGTAAGTGCTGCTTCAAGCCCCAGCACTATCGGATATGTAAGTGCTGCTTCAAGCCCCAACACTATCGGATATGTAAGTGCTGCTTCAAGCCCCAACACTATCTGATATGTAAGTGCTGCTTCAAGCCCCAACACTATCTGATATGTAAGGGCTGCTTCAAGCCCCAACACTATCTGATATGTAAGTGCTGCTTCAAGCCGCAGCACTATCTGATATGTCAGTGCTGCTTCAAGCGACAGCACTATCGGTTATGTAAGTGCACTTCAAGCCCCAACACTATCGGATATTTAAGTGTTGCTTCAAGCCCCAACACTATCTGATATGTAAGTGCAGCTTCAAGCCCCAACACTATCTGATATGTAAGGGCTGCTTCAAGCCCCAACACTATCTGATATGTAAGTGCTGCTTCAAGCCGCAGCACTATCTGATATGTCAGTGCTGCTTCAAGCGACAGCACTATCGGTTATGTAAGTGCACTTCAAGCCCCAACACTATCGGATATTTAAGTGTTGCTTCAAGCCCCAACACTATCTGATATGTAAGTGCAGCTTCAAGCCCCAACACTATCTGATATGTAAGTGCTGCCTCAAGCCCCAACACTATCGGATATGTAAGTGCTGCTTCAAGCCCCAGCACTATCTGATATGTAAGTGCTGCTTCAAGCGACAGCACTATCGGTTATGTAAGTGCACTTCAAGCCCCAACACTATCGGATATTTAAGTGTTGCTTCAAGCCCCAACACTATCTGATATGTAAGTGCAGCTTCAAGCCCCAACACTATCTGATATGTAAGTGCTGCTTCAAGCCCCAACACTATCGGACATGTAAGTGCTGCTTCAAGCCCCAGCACTATCGGATATGTATGTGCTGCTTCAAGCCCCAACACTATCGGATATGTAAGTGCTGCTTCAAACCCCAACACTATCGGATATGTGGATCACTGGGGTATGTTTAGCAGTAAGGAGACATGATACAAGAGGGACGGGTTGCACCTTAATAGGTGCGGGACCAGCATTCTGGCAGGCATGTTTGCCACTACACCCAGATGTGTTTAAACTAAGTAGTGGGGGGGGGGGGGGGGGTAGGGGACAAACTGGAAATTCAAGAAGGAAGTTAAAGGGAAAGTGAGAATAACGGAAGTTAAGAAAGACAACAGAATCAACGGAGCAGAAAACTCAAGAAGGGATCATACAGTATGGTCAAGTGAAATAGGAAGGGTGAGGGGAGTAACAAATTAAAACTATTATATATGAATGCACGAAGCATAAGAAATAAGATGGAAGAGTTTGTGGCTCAGGTGGAAATTGGCAGGTACGGTGTTGTGGGGATAACTGAGATGTGGCTTCAAGAGGCCAGGGCCTGGGAAATGAATATTCAAGGCGAGATGTGCTATCGAGAGGTTAGACTAATGGGCAGAGGGTGTGGGGTGGCCCCATTAGTGAGGAATGATATTCAGCCCCTTTCGAGGGGGTGTATAGAATAAGGAGTTGTAGAGTCAGTCTGGATAGAGCTGAGAAATTGTCAGTGAAGAAAGACCCTAATGTGAGTTAGCTGCAGGCCCCCAAACAGTAGTCTGGATGTAGGGTGTAAGTTAAATAAGGAGTTGAAATTGGCTGTTGCAAAGTTATGTGGGGGATTTCGACATGCAGGTAGAATGGGAGAATCAGGATGGTACTGGACGCCAAGAAAGGGAGCTTGTGGAGTGCCTCCAAGATAGATTCTTAAAATAGCTTGTAGTGGAGCCTACCAGGGAGAAGGCAATTCTGGATCTGGTGTTGTGCAACAAACTGGATTTGATCAGGGACCTCAAAGTAAAGGAGCCATTAGGAGGTAGTGACCATAATATGGTAAGTTTTAATCTGCAATTTGAGAGGGAGAAAGGAGAATCGGAAGTGTCAGTACTGCAGTTGAACAAAGGGAACTATGGAGCTCTTAGGGAGGAGCTCAATGTTCAATACCCTACCAGGGATGGCAGTGGAACACCAATGGCAGGTATTTCTGGATATAATGCAGGAGGTGCAGGATCAGATCATTCCAAAGAGGAAGAAAGATCCTGACAGGAGGCAGGGGCGGCCGTGGCTGACGAGGGAAGTTAAGGACTGGAAAAAAAAGAAAAGAAATATAGCATCGCAAAGATGAGTGGGAAGCCGGAAGACTAGGAAGCTAAAAAGGCAATAGGCAAACTGGCCAAAAATATAAAAATATAAAGGAGAATAGTAAAAGCTTTTTAGGTATGTGACAAGAAAAAAAAGGTTAAAACTAAAATTGGGCCCTTGAAGACAGAAACAGGTGAATATATTATGGGGAACAAGGTAATAGCAGAAGAGTTGAATAGGTACTTTGGATCTGTCTTCACTGGGAAGACACAAGCAATCTCCCAGATGTATAGTGGCTGAAGGACCTGGGGTAATGGATGAACTGAAGGGAATTTATATTCGACAGGAAATGGTGTTGGATAGACTGTTAGGTGTGAAGACTGTTCAGTCCCTGGGACCTGGTGGTCTTAAGCAGATGGCTCTAGAAATCATGGATGCGTTGGTAACCATTTTCTAATGTTCTATAGATTCAGGATCAGTTCCTGCGAATTGGAGGGTGGCTAATGTTGTCAAGAAAGGAGGGAGAGAGAAAACAGGGAATTATAGACCAGCTAGCCTGACATCAAAGGTGGGAAAGATGCTGGAGTCACTTATAAAAGATGAAATTATGACTCATTTGGATAGCAGTAACAGGAGAGGTCAGAGTCAGCACGGATTTACCAAGGGGAAATCATGCTTGACTAATCTTCTGGAATATTTTGAGGATGTAACAATGAAGATTGACTGGTACAATAAGTCATAGTTTGAAGATATTAGGAGGAAGGTATAAAGGAGACATCAGAGGTAGGTTCTTTACACAGAGAGTTGTGAATGCATGGAGTGCGTTGCCAGCTGTAGTGGTGGAAGCAGAGTCATTGGGGACATTTAAATGACTGTTGGGCATGCACATGGATAGCAGTGAATTGAGGGGTGCGTAGGTTAAGGTGTCTTTGACATTAGGATTAAATCTAGGCACAACATCGTGGGCGAAAGGGCCTGTTCTTTGCTGTACTTTCCTATGTTATATGTTCTTAAATGGACAAGGGAGAGCTGGTGGATGTCTTGTACCTGGACTTTCAGAAACCTTTGATAAAGTCCCACATAGGAGATTAGTGAGCAAAATTAGACCACGGTATTGGGGGCAAAATACTGATTTGGACTGAAAATTGGCTGGCTGACAGGAAGCAAAGCGTAGTGATAAACAGGTCCCTTTTCTAATGGCAGGCGGTGAGGTGACCAGTGGGGTACCACAAGGTTCAGTGCTGGGACCGCAGCCGTTTACAATAAACATTAATGATATAGATGAAGGTATTAAATGTAATATTAGCAAATTTGCTGATGACACAAAACTGGGTGGCAAGCTGAGTTGTGAGGAGGATGTTATGAGAATACAGGGTGACTTGGACAGGTGGACGGATGCTTGGCAGATGCAGTTTAACATGGATAAATGTGTGGTTATCCACTTTGGTGGCAAGAACAGGAAGGCAGATTACTATCTAAATGGAGTCAAGTTAGGTAAAGGGGATGTACAACGAGATCTAGGTGTACTTGTACATCGGTCAATGAAAGCAAGCATGCAGGTACAGCAGGCAGTGAAGAAAGCTAATAGCATACTGGCCTTCATAACAAGAGGAATTGAGTACTGGAGCAAAGAAGTCCTTCTGCAGCTGTACAGGGCCCTGGTGAGACCACACCTGGAGTATTGTGCGCAGTTTTGGTCTCCAGGTTTGAGGAAGGACATTCTGGCTATTGAGGGAGTGCAGTGTAGGTTCACGAGGTCAATTCCTGGAATGGCGGGACTATCATATGTTGAAAAATTGGAGAGACTGGGCTTTTATACACGAGTTGAGACGGTTGAGAAGGGATCTGATTGAGAAGTATAAGATTATTAAAGGATTGGACACTCTGGAGGCAGGAAGCAAGTTTCTGCTGATGGTGTGTCCAGATCCAGAGGACACAGTTTAAAAATAAGGAGTAGGCCATTTAGAACAGAGTTGAGGAGAAACTTCTTCACCCAGAAAGTGGTGGATATATGGAATGCTCTGCCCCAGAAGGCAGTGGAGGCCAAGTCTCTGGATACTTTCAAGAAAGAGATGGATAGAGCTCTTAAAGAAAGTGGAATCAAGGGTTATGGGGATAAGGCAGGAACAGGATACTGACTGTGGATGATCAGCCATGTTCATAATGAATGGAGCTGCAGGCTCGAAGGGCAGAATGGCCTACTCCTGCACCTATTGTCTATTGTCTACTGTCTATTGTCTTTTGTAAGTGCGGCTTCCAATTGCTTTCCATTTCAATAAACCACAGTGCTCCCTTGTAATCATTACTCCACCACACTGAGCCTTTAGCTCCTGCCATGACATTTGCGGGATTTTTTTATGGGACAAAAGCTAAGCTCAGGGCAGTCCCCTTTATCAATGACACATGTTACATTCTCAAAGAAATTCAATGGACGCACACAACAATGTCAACTCTGCCAGATGAATTTCAACTGATCAATGTGAGCTGCTGTATCTGGTTGAATAATACCTTCCAGCAGTTTCCCTGTGATATGTTAAGCTAACCGGCCTGTGCTTCCTGCTTTCTGTCTCCCTTTTTTAATGCAGGGCTTCCATCCGCTACCTTCCAATATACTGGGGCTGAACCATGAATCACCAGGAACAGCAACAGGTTCAAGAATGGGATAGTAAAGCTATTTCTCTTGCTGGTTCGCCCCATTCTCCATCCGAGTGGATGCTTTCTTTAGGAGCTGACAGATTCTGACTGGTGTATGGCCAAGGTAATGGAAGGGAATCTATCTTGTTGCAGATGGTAGTGGAGAATGGTGACTCTGTGCACTTTTCACTGTCCTCATGTGTTCCTATATGTGAACACACGTGACAATAGAATTTAATTCTAGTTCTAAACTCAAACCCAAGGGAAACAATTCGGTTAACTAAATAGTTAGAACATCAAACAATACAGCGCAGAACAGGCCCTTTGGCCCTCAATGTTGCGCCGACCTGTGAACTATTCTCAGCTCGTCCCCCTACACTATCCCATCATCATCCATGTGCTTATCCAAGGATTGTTTAAATCTCCCTAATGTGGCTGAGTTAACTACATTGGCAGGCAGGACATTCCACACCCTTACCACTCTCTGAGTAAAGAACCTGCCTCTAACACCTGTCTTAAATCTATCACCCCTTAATTTGTAGTTATGCCCCCTCATACAAGTTGATGTCACCATCCTAGGAAAAAGACTTTCACTGTCTACCCTATCTAATCCTCTCATCATCTTGTATGTCTTTTTCAAATTCCCTCTTAGCCTTCTTCTTTCCAATGAGAATAGACTCAAGTCTCTCAGCCTCATAAGACCATCCCTCCAGACCAGGCAACATCCTGGTAAATCTCCTCTGCATCTTTTCCAACGCTTCCACATCCTTTCTGAAATATGGCGACCAGAACTTTATGCAATACACACACAAACACACACACAATCTGAAATAAACTGTCTGAATTTTCTGGCAGCCAAAAGCTTGTCTGTCAACATGATTTGTTCAGATGTGTTTCAGAATTAATCAAGGGGACTTTGACTCCGATGGCTGGGTCAGAATTTACTGTGGTAGCTGCGGTAGATTATGGCGGTAGCTGCTTTCTTGTGCCACTACAGTCCTGATGATGTGGGAACAATTGGTCAGTGGTGTGAAGGGAATGGGGGGAGAGGGGTGTTCTAGGATTGTGACAGAGGGACACCGAAGGAATTGCCCTATTCAAATGGTTATTCTGTCTTGGAGAGAGGTAGAGAGATAACTGATGGTGAGTTTAACCAAAGTACCACTTTGCCTCTCGACATCTCACACCAACCGTCCAGCCAACTGTGCTAACTTACCCTCTGCAACAGTGGGGGCTGGTCGGCTGGTTTGTGATGGAGAATGACACCAACATCCTATATTGGCTTTGGTGCTTGGCAACGAACCTGTCCACCCCTCTCAGCCACTCTAACCTCTCACCCTCACAACACACAGCTTTCCACTCCCCCCACTCCAACCTCAACCTCACTATCAAACCGGCAGACAAGGGAGGCGTGGTGGTAGTTTAGCGCACTGATCTTTACACCGCTGAGGCTAAATGCCAGCTCACGGACACCTCATCATACTGCCCCTTTGACCATGACCCCACCTCCCACCACCAAACCATCATCTTCCAGACCATCCATAACCTCATCACCTCAGGAGATCTCCCATCCACCGCCTCCAACCTCATAGTCCCACAACCCCGCACTGCCCGTTTCTACCTCCTGCCCAAAATCCACAAACCCGACTGCCCTGGCCAACGCATTGTCTCAGCCTGCTCCTGCCCCACCAAACTCATCTCTGCATACCTCGACACGGTCCTGTCCCCCTTAGTCCAAGAACTCCCCAACTATGTTCGGGACACCACCCATGCCCTCCACCTCCTCCATCATTTTCGCTTCCCCAGCCCCCAACGCCTTATCTTCACGATGGACATCCTGTCCCTGTACACCTCCATCCCCCATCACGAAGGGCTCCAAGCCCTCCGCTTCTTCCTCTCCCGCCGACCCAACCAATACCCTTCCACTGACACCCTCCTTCGACTGACTGAACTGGTCCTCACTCTTAACAACTTCTCCTTCCAATCTTCACACTTGCTCCAAACCAAAGGAGTAGCCATGGGCACCCGCATGGGCCCCAGCTATGCCTGCCTCTTTGTCTGATATGTGGAACAGTCCATCTTTCGCAGCTACACTGGCACCACCCCCCACCTTTTCCTCCGCTACATCGATAATTGTATTGGCGTTACCTCGTGCTCCCACGAGGAGGTTGAACAGTTCATCCACTTTACTAACACCTTCCACCCTGACCTCAAATTTACCTGGACTGTCTCAGACTCCTCCCTCCCCTTCCTAGACCTCTCCATTTCTATCTCGGGCGACCGACTCAACACAGACATTTACTACAAACTGACCGATCCCACAGCTACCGAGATGACATATCCTGCCAAGACGCCATCCCACAATCCCAATTCCTTCGCCTCCGCCGCATCCGCTCCCAGGAGGACCAATTCCACTACCGAACAGCCCAAATGCCCTCCTTCTTCAAAGACCGCAATTTCTCCTCCGACGTGGTCGACGATGCTCTCCACCGCATCTCCTCCACTTCCTGCTCCTCCGCCCTTGAGCCCTGCCCCTCCAATTGCCACCAGGACAGAACCCCACTGGTCCTCACCTTCCACCCCACCAACCTCCGGATACATCGTATCATCCTCCGTCATTTACGCCACCTCCAAACAGACCCCACCACCAGGGATATATTTCCCTCCCCACCCCTATCAGCGTTCCGAAGAGACCACTCCCTCCGCAACTCCCTTGTCAGGTCCATATCCCCCACCAGCCCAACCTCCACTCCCGCCTCCTTCCCCTGCAACTGCAAAAAATGCAAAATTTGCACTCACACCTCCCCCCTCACCTCCCTCCAAGGCCCCAATGGATCCTTCTATATCCATCGCAAATTCACCTGCACCTCCACACACCATTTACTGTATCCGCTGCACCCGATGTGGTCTCCTCTACATTGAGGAGACAGGCCGCCTACTTGCGGAACACTTCAGGGAACACCTCTGGGACACCCGCACCAACCAACCCAACCGCCCCGTGGCTGACCACTTTAACTCCCCCTCCCACTCCGCCAATGACATTCAGGTCCTTGGCCTCCTCCATCACCAGACCTTGGCCACACGACGCCTGGAGGAAGAGCACCTCATCTTCCGCCTAGGGACCCTCCAACCACATGGGATGAATGTAGATTTCTCCAGCTTCCTCATTTCCTCTCCCCCCACCTTATTTCAGTCCCAACCCCCGGATTCAGCACCGCCCTCTTGACCTGCAATCTTCTTCTCGACCTCTCCGCCCCCACCCCCTCTCCAGCCTATCACCCTCATCCTCACCTCCTTCCACCTATCGTATTCCCAACACCCCTCCCCCAAATTCCCTCCCCCTTACCTTTTATCTCAGCCCGCTTGGCACACCAGCCTCATTCCTGAAGAAGGGCTTCTGCCTGAAACGTCGATTCTCCTGCTTCTCGGATGCTGCCTGGCCTGCTGTGTTTTTCCAGCACCACATTTTTCAACTCTGGTCTCCAGCATCTGCAGTCCTCACTTTCTCCCTACCACTCTCTAAGTAAGGAAACTACCTCTGACAACTGTCCTTTATCTATCATCCCTCAATTTAAAGCTCTGTCCCCTCGTGCTAGCCATCTCCAACCGGGGAAAAAGGCTCTCACTGTCCTCCCGATATAATCCTCTGATCATCTTGTGTGTCTCTTTTAAGTCGCCTCTTAACCCTCTCTCCAACAAAAACAGCCTCAAGTCCCTGAACCTTTCCTCATAAGACCAGCTCCATACCAGGCAATATCCTGGGAAATCTCGTCTGCAACCTTTCCAATGCTTCCATGTCCTTCCCATAATACGGTGACTGGAACTGTATGCAACATTGCAAGTGCGGCCTCACCAGAGTTTGTACAGCTGCAACATGGCTGTGTGGCTCTGAATCTCAATCCCTCTCCCAATAAAGGCTAAGGCACTGTATACCTTCTTAACAACCCTATTACCCTGGGTGGCACCTTTCAGGGATCTAGGCACATGGACACAGAGATCTCTCTGCTCATCCACACTACCAAGAATCTTCCCATTAATCCTGTACTCTGTGTTCTTGTTGCTCTTTTCAAGGTGAATCACCTCACACTTTCCTGTATTAAGCTCCATTTGCCACCTCTCAGCCCAGTTCTGCAGCTTACCTATGTCCCTCTGTAACCTGCAGCATCTTTCCGCACTGTCCAAAACTCCACCAATCTTAGTATTATCCGCAAATTTAATGAATCCATCGTTCTATACACTCATCCAAGTCATTTATAAAATTGACAAACAGCAGTGGACCCAAAACAGATCCTTGCTGTACACCACTAGTAACTGAACTCCAGGATAAACATTTCCCATCAACCACCACCCTCTGTCTTCTTAGAGCTAGCGAATTTCTGATCACCCTCAAACCCATGCCTCCTTATTTTGTGCAATGGCCTACCGTGGAGACCCTTATCAAATGATTGACTGAAATTCATATACACCACATCAACAGCTTTACCCTCATCCACCTGCCTGGTCACCTTCTCATTAAGGTTCCTGAAGAAGGGCTCATGCCCGAAACGTCGATTTTCCTGCTCCTTGGATGCTGCTTGATCTTCTGCGCTTTTCCAGCAACACATTTTCAGTTCTCAATTAGGTTAGTCAGGCACGACCTACCTTTCACAAAACCATATTGACTATCCCTAATCAACTTAGTCATTTCTCGATGATTATAAATTCTAACTCTTCTAGCCTTTGCGAACACTTTCTCGACAATTGAAATAAGGCTCACTGGCCTATAATTACAGGGTTGTCACTACTTTCCTTCTCGAACAAGGGGACATTTACTATCCTCCAGCCTTCTGGCACTATTCCTGTAGACAATGACAAAATAAAGGTCAAAGCCAAAGGCACTGCAATCTCCTCCCTGGCTTTCCAGAGAGTCCTCGGATAAATCCCATCTGGCCCAGGGGACATATCTATTTTCACATTTTCCAGAATTGCTAACAGTTTCTCCTTATGAACCTCAATCCCTTCTAGTCTAATCGTTTGTACCTCAGTATTCTCCTCAACAACATTGTCTTTTTCCTGAGTGAATAATGATGAAAAATATTAATTTACTGCCTCTCCCACCTCCTCGGACTCCATGCACAACTTCCCGTTACTGTCCTTGACTGGTCCTAATCTTACTCCAGTATTTTTTTGTTCCTGACATCCCTCTGGAAAACTTTCCGGTTGCCTCGTTCCCACCTGCCAAAGCCTTCTCGTGTGCCCTCCTGGCTCTTCTTAGCTTTCTCTTTAGATCATTCCTGGCTAATTTGTAAATCTCAAGCACCCCAACTGAGCCTTCACATCTCATCTTAAGCGTTCTTCTTGTTCTGGACAAGAGACACAACTTCTTTAGTAAACCACGGTTCCCTTCCCTCCCTGTCTGACAGGTACATACTTATCAAGGACATACAGTAGCTGTTCCTTGAACAAGCTCCACATTTCAATTGTGCCCATTCCCTGCAGTTTCCTTCCCATCCTATGCATCTTAACTCTTGCCTAATCGCATCATAATTGCCTTTCCCCCAACTATATCTCTTGCCCGGCAGGATATACTTTTCCATTTCCATCACTGAAGTGAATGTAACCGAATTGTGGTCACTATCACCAAAGTGCTCACCTACCTCTAAATCTAACACCTTACCCAGTTCATTAGCCAGTACCAAATCCAATTGTCCTTGCCTCTTGTTGACCTATTTGCATAATGTGTCAGGAAACCCTCCTGCAGACATTGGACAAAAACTGACCCATCTAAAGTACACAAACTACAGCGTTTCCAGTCAATATTTGGAAAGTGGAAGACCTCATAACAATTACCCTTTACTTCCTCTCCTATCTAGAATTATTCTTACAATCCTTTACTCTACATCTCTGGAACTTTTTGGAAGCCTATACAAATCTCCCAACAGGGTAACCTCTCCTTTCCTGTTTCTAAACTTTGCCTGTTCTACCTCAGGAGATGGGTCCTCATCAAACATCCTTTCTGCCACCTGTAATACTGTCCTTGACTAACAATGCCACACTTGCCCCTCTTTTACTCCCTTCTCTGTTCATACTGAAACATCTAAACCCCGGAACCTGCAACATCATTCCTGACCCTGCTCGCTGCATGTCTCTGAAATGGCCAGAACATCGAAGTCTTAGGTACCAACCCATGCTGCAAGTTCACCCACCTTATTCCGGATGCTCCTGGCATTGAAGTAGACACACTTCAAACCACCTTCTTGCCTGCCACTGCACTCCTGTGACCTTGAAACCTTATTTTTGACCTCACTACTCTCAACCTTCTGTACACTGGAGCTTTAATTCAGGTTCCCATCTTTTGCTGAATTAGCTTCACCATTCCTGAAGAGCATAAACATATTGCCCCCCAAGGATATTGGTACCTCTCTGGTTCAGGTGTCGACCATCCTGTTTATAGAGGACCCATCTACCCCAGAATGAGCCCCAATTATCCAGGTATCTGAAACTGTCCCTCCTGCACCATTCCTGTAGCCATGTGCTCAACTGCTCTCTCTCCCTATTCCTCATCTCGCGAGCAAGTGACATGGGTAACAATCCTAAATTTCTGCCTTAAATCCCCAGCCCTTTTCCTACCTATGTAGTTGGTGCCTCTGTGGAACATGACTTGGGGCTACACCCCTCCCCCTTAAGGATACCGAAAACACAATCAGAAACGTCATGAACCCTGGCAGCTGGGAGGCAATACATCAACCGTGAGTCTCTCTCGTTACCACAGAACCTTCTATCTGTCCCCCTAACTATGGAGTCCCCAATGACTAATGCTCTGCTCCTCTTCCCCTTCTCGTCTGAGCACCAGGGACATACTCGGTGCCAGAGATCTGTACCCCATGGCTTACCCCTGGTAAGTCGCTCCCCCGCAACAGTATCCAAAACAGTATGCTTGTTATTGAGGGGAACGGCCGTAGGGGGTCCCTGCACTGTCTGCCGGTTCCCTTTCCATCTCCCGACTGTAACCCTTTCCCCTGTACCTGAGATGTGACTACCTCCCTGTAACTCCTCTCAATGAATCCGAAGTTTATCCAGCTCCGGCTCCACTTCCCTAACGCCATTTCTAAGGAGCTGAAGTTGCCAGGATCTTGCTGCAGAGCCACATGGAGTGCTTTAGTATCTGAGGAGGGAAGAATGCTGCGGAACATTGTGTGGGTATTAGCGAACGCTCTGACCCATGACATTCTGCCTGAGGGAAGGTCAGTTATACAGACACTAAAGATAGTTAGGGCTAGGACACAATCTTGAGGACCTCCTGCTGTGAGATCCTGGAGCTTAGATGGCTGACCTCTACCAACCGCATCAATTGCTGTGGGTCTGGAGTCACACGTAGCCCAGACAAGACAAGGACAGCCCTAATCCCTAAAGGGCATTAGAGAACCAGATGGGTTTTAACAACAATTGACAAGGGTTTCATGGCCAGCATTAGAGTCGTAATTCCACCGTCGTAATTCAGAAACGTCATGAACCCTGGCACCTGGGAGGCAACACATCAATCGTTCCACATCATAATTCTGCCATCTGTCATTGCTAGGATTTGATGCGAGTCCAGGATAATAGTTGAGAAATATCTGAATATGAGTCAAATCAATGGCTGGCCTCCTGGCAGATTTAGAATCAAACTTGTTATTTCTGTCCCAATTACAAAAAAAAGTTTAAGTTTTATTATGTCTCATTGAGTGTAATATTATTTTGTCTCTATTTGGTCCCTTGAAAATCAGAATTCAGACAGACTGAGTGTGGGCTGTCAACAACATGAACTTGAATCCTATCTGACATCAGCCAAGTTGAGATTGAATAATGAATTTGCTCAGTACAAAGTTTAAATGAACAATAGATGAGCAGAGCAAGTTGGTTTTCCATGGAAAGGAAGGTCTTACCTGATTGTGTGTGGTGTATAATCGGGTGTGTGTGTGCATGAGAGAGAGAGAGAGAGAGAGAGAGAGAGAGAGAGAGAGTGAATCATAGAGATGTACAGATCAGATCCTTTGGTCCATTTCAGCCAGATATCCTAAATTAATCTCATCCTATTTGCCAGCACTTGGCCAATATCCCTCTAAACCCTCATTGTTCACATACCCATCCAGATGTCTTTCAAATGCAATTATACCAGCCTCCAGCACTTCCTCTGTTTATTCCACACACGCACCACCCTCTGCATTGCCCCTTAGGTCCCTTTTAAATTTCTCCCCCACCCAGGGAAATGTCCTTGTCTATTTATCCTATCCATGCCCCTCCATATAAACCTCTATAAAGTTACCCCTCAGCCTCCAACACTCCAGGAAAAACAACCTCAGCCTTTTCAGCCTCTCCCTACAGCTCAAATCCTCCAACACTTGTAAATCTTTTCGGAACCCTTTCAAGTTTCACAACTTCCTTCCGATAGGAGGGAGACCAGATTTGCACACGGTATTCCAAAAGTGGCCCCTAAACAATGTCCTGTAACAGGACCTCCCAACTACTTTACTCAATTCACTGACCAATAAAGGAAAGTATACCAACTGCCTTCTTCACTATCCTATCGACCTGCGACTCGACTTTCAAGGAACTATGAACCTGCACTCCAAGGTCTCTTTGTTCAGCAACACTCCCCAAGATTTACCATTAGTGTATAAGTCCTGCTCTGATTTGATTTCCAAAATGCAGCATCTCACATTTATTTAAATTACACTCCATCTGCCACTCCTTGGCCCATTGGCCCATCTGAACATGATCCTGTGTATTTTCCTCATTCCTGAAGAAGGGCTCATGCCCGAAACGTCGATTCTCCTGTTCATTGGATGCTGCCTGACCTGCTGTGCTTTTCCAGCAACACATTTTCAGTTCTATTCTGAGGTAACCTCCATTTTGATGTCATCTGAAAACCTCCAAACTATACCTCAGATGTTCACATCTAAAATATTTGTATAAATGATGAAAAGAAATGGACCCAGCACCAATTCTTGTGGCACACCACTGATCAAAGGCCTCCAATCTGAAAAGCAACTCTCCACCACTACCCTCTGTCTTCTACCTGTTGAGCCAATACTGTATCCAAGTGGCTGGTTTTCCCTGAATTCCATGAGATCTAACCTTGCTAACCAGCCAACCATGAGGAATCTTGTTGAACGCCTTACTGAAGTTCATGTAGATCACACCCACTACTCTGCCCTCATCAATCTTCTTCATAAGCACAAAGTCATGCTGACTATCCCTAAACAGTCCTTGTCTTTCCAAATATATTCCCTCCAACAACCTGCCCGCCATCGATGTCAGCCTCACCAGTCTATAGTTCCCTGGCTTTTCCTTACCATCTTTCTTAAACAGTGCCACGACATTAGCCAACCCTCAGTCTTCCAGCACTTCACCTGTGACTATCAATGGCACAAATATCTCAGCACGGGGCCCAGCATCACTTCCCAGGTTTCCCACAGAGTTCTAGGGTACACATGATTGCGTACTGGGCATTTATCCAATTTTATGTATTTTAAGCCCAGCTCCTCCTCCTTTGTAATATGAATATTTTTAAGATGTCACTATTTCGTTCCCCACGTTGTATTATCTTTATGTCCTTCTCCACAGTAAACATTGATGCGAAATATTCATTTAGTATCTCCCCAGTCTCCTGTGGTTTTAAACATAGGCTGCCTTGCTGATCTTTGAGGGGCCCTATTCTCTCCCCAGTTACCCTTTTGTCCTTAATGTATTTATAAAATCCCTTTGGATTCTCCCTCATCTTATTTGCCAGTGTTACCTCATGTCCCCTTTCAGCCCTCCTGATTTCCCTTTTAAGTATACTCCTCCTGCATTTATGCTCTTCTCATGGTTCACTCGCTCTCTGCTGTCTGTAACTGGCATATGCTTTCTTCTTTTCCTTATCCAAAACCTCAATTTCTCCCGTCATCCAGCATTCCCTACACCTACCAGCCTTGCCTTTCACCCCAACAGGAATACATTTTCTCTGGACTCTCAATATCTCATGTTTGAAGGCTTCCCATTGTCCAGCCCTGTGTAGCTTTGAGTGTGAGTTTAGAGATCCAGACTCGATGGAGCGAAGGACCATCTCTGTCCTGGATGATGTCATCAGTCTATGGTTTTGAACTGAAGGGTCTGAGTATTTTTGTCTTTGTTTTGAGAAAATGTGACCGAGTGGAAGTTCCAGCTGTTGGTGTGTTCGGTATTAGCTTCAGGTTCTCTAATAGAGTGCTCATTCAAAGAGAGAATTTCCCAAATCAGTTGTATTCCTCTCCCAATTCCTTGCTAGCAGGTGGCATAGGTAACAAACTAGAGTTGACATCTCTTTTTGTTCCAGCTCTAAACTTCCACCCTAACTCCCTGAATATCTGCTTTATAACCCCATCTATTGTCCTACCCATGTTATTGGTGCCTATGTGGACCATGAGTTGGGGCTGTTCCCCCTGCACCTCAAGAATCCTGAAAACACGATCTGAGACATCATGAACCCTGGCACCTGGGAGACAGCACATCAACCCTGATTCTCTCTCGTTCCTATAGAATCTCCTATCTGTCCCCTCACTGTGAAGTCCCCAATGATTAATGCTCTGCTCCCCTTTCACTTCAAACTACAAAAAGCCAAGAAACTTTACAGCCCAAGAACAGGCCCTTCAGCCCTCCAAGCCTGAGCCAACTCAAACCTACTGTCTAAACCTGTCACCCCAATCCTATGTATCTTTATCCCTCTGTTCCCCACCTACTCATGCATCTGTCCAGTCACATCTGAAATGAATCTAACATACTTGCCTCTACTACCTCTGCTGGCAATGCATTCCAGACACCTACCATCTTCCGTGTAAAGTACTTGCCGTGTGTATCCCCCCTTAAACACTTCACCTTTCACCTTCAAAGTGTGACCTCTCATTACTGAATCCTTCACCCTGGGAAAAAGCTTACCTCTATCTACCATGTCTATACCCTTCATACCCTCAATCAGGTCCCCTCTCAATCTTCTTTTTTCTAATCCTTCCTTTCTGAGCAAAGTGGACAGATTCTGTGCCAGAGACCTGTGCCCCATTGCTTACCCCTGGTAAGTTGTCCCTCCCCAGCAGTAACCAAAACAATATGCTTGTTATTGAGGGGAACAGCCACAAGGGAACTCTGCACTGACTGCCTGATCCTTTCTGTCTCCTGACTGTAATCTACCTTTCCCCGTACCTGAGGTGTGACTACCACCCTGTAACTCCTCTCAATTACTCCCTCAACCTCCCGAAAGATCCAAAGATCATCCAGCTCTGGCCCCAGTTCCCTAACACCATTTCTGAGGAGCTGAAGTTGCCAGGATCTTGCTGCAGAGCCACATGGAGTGCTTCAGTATCTGAGGAGGGACGAATGCTGCTGAACATTGTGCGAGTATTAGCAAGTGACATGGGTAACAATCCTAAATTTCTGCCTTAAATCCCCAGCCCTTTTCCTACCTATGCAGTTGGTGCCTATGTGGAACATGACCCCTCCCCCTTAAGGATACCAAAACCACAATCAGAAACGTCATGAACCCTGGCAGCTGGGAGGCAATACATCAACCATGAGTCTCTCTCGTTACCACAGAACCTTCTATCTGTCCCCCTAACTATATAGTCCCCAATGACTAATGTTCTGTTCCTCTTCCCCCTTCCCGTCTGAGCACCAGGGACATACTCTGTGCCAGAGATCTGTACCCATGGCTTATCCCTGGTAAGTCGCTCCCCCGCAACAGCATCCAAAACAGTATGCTTGTTATTGAGGGGAACGGCCACAGGGGGTCGGTGCACAGTCTGTCAGTTCCATTTCCATCTCCTGACTGTAATCCATCTACCTTTCCCCTGTACCTGAGGGGTAACTACCTCCCTGTAACTCCTCTCAATTAATCCGAAGTTCATCCAGCTCCGGCTCCACTTTCCTAACGCCGTTTTTGAGGAGGTGAAGTTGCCAGGATCTTGCTGCAGAGCCACATGGAGTGCTTCAGTATCTGAGGAGGGAAGAATGCTGCTGAACATTGTGTGAGTATTAGTGAACCCTCGGACCCATGACATTCTGCCTGAGGGAAGGTCAGTTATACAGTCACTAAAGATAGTTAGGGCTAGGACACAATCTTGAGGACCTCCTGCTGTGAGGGCCTGGAGCTTAGATGGCTGACCTCCACCAACCGCACCAATTGCTGTGGGTCTGGAATCACATGTAGCCCAGACAAGACAAGGACAGCCCTAATCCCTAAAGGGCATTAGAGAACCAGTTCGGTTTCAACAACAATTGACAAGGATTTTATGGAGAGATAAGCTAGAGGAGGGTGAGGGTGGGGAGAAAGTACAATAGGTGAGTAGGGGAGGGGATGAAGGTGTCAGGTCGGGGGCGGGGGAGGGTGGAGTGGATAGGTGGAAAAGAAGATAGGCAGGTAGGACAAGTCATGGGGAGAGTGCTGAGCCTGAAGTTCGGAACTGGGGTGAGGTGAGGGAAGGGGAAATGAGGAAACTGTTGAAGTCCACATTGATGCCCTGGGGTTGAAGTGTTCCGAGGCGGAAGATGAGACGTTCTTCCTCCAGGCGTCCGGTGGTGAGGGAGCGACGGTGAAGGAGGCCCAGGACCTCCATGTTCTCGGCAGAGTGGGAGGGAAAGTTGAAATGTGGGCCACGGGGCGGTGGGGTTGATTGGTGCGGGTTCCCAGAGATGTTCCCTAAAGCGCTCTGCTAGGAAGTGTCCAGTCTCCCCAATGTAGAGGAGACCGCATCGGGAGCAACGGATGCAATAAATGATATTGGTGGGTGTGCAGGTAAAACCTTCCTGGATGTGGAAGGCTCCTTTAGGGCCTTGGAAGGAGGTTCAGCAACAAACCCATGAGTGTATAACTCCTGCTCTGATTTGTCTTTTCAAAATACAGCACCTCACATTTATCTAAATTAAACTCCATCTGCCACTCCTTGGCCTATTGACCAATCTGATCAAGATCCTGTGTACTCTAAGGTAACTTCCAATTTTGGTGTCATCTGCAAACTTACGAACTATACCTGCTATTTTCACATCCAAATCATTTATGGAAATGATTTGATTCATGTTTAGATTAGATTCCTTACAGTGTGGAAACAGGCCCTTCGGCCCAACAAGTCCACACCGACCCTCCGAAGAGCAACCCACCCAGAGGCATTCCCCTACCCCTTCACCCAACACTACGGGCAATTTAGCGTGGCCAATTAACCTAACCTGCACATCTTTGGACTGTGGGAGGAAACCGGAGCACCCGGAGGAAACCCACGTAGACACGGGAAGAATGTGCAAACTTCACACAGATAGTTGCCTGAGGCAGGAATTGAACCCGGGTCTCTGGTGCTGTGAGGCAGCAGTGCTAACCACTGTGCCACCGTGCCACCCCAACTTGCTTCTCACTTTACGTGCTTCTCACTGATTTCTCAGGTACACCTGATCAGGTCCTGGGATTTATCTATCTTTATGCATTTTGAGATGTCCACTGTAACATGATGAAAAGCAATGGACCCAACACTGATCCTTGTGGCACACCATGGATCACAGGCCTCCAGTCTGAAAAGCAACCCTCCATCAACAACCTCTGTCTGCTATCTTTGAGCCAAATAGCTAGTTCTCCCTACATTCCATGATCTCTAATCTTGCTAACCAGTCCACCGTGAAGACCCTTGTTGAATGCCTTACTGAAGTTCATGTAGATCACAGCCACTGCTCTGCCCTCATCAATCCTCTTCACACGCGCAGAGTCATGCTGACTGTCCCTAAACAGTCCTTGCCTTTCCAAATATATGTAAACCCTCTCCCTTAGGATTACCTCCATCAACTTTTCCACCATCAATCAGGCTCACTGGTCTATAGATCCCTGGCTTTTCCTTACTACCTTTCTTAAGTAGTGGCACCCTGTTAGCCAACAGTCAGCCTTCCAGCGCCTCACCTATGACTATTGATGATACAAATATCTCAGCAAGAGGCTCAGCAATCACTTTACTTGCTTCTCACTGATTTCTAGCGTACACCTGATCAGGTTCTGGGATTTATCTATCTTTATGCATTTTGAGATGTCCACTGTAACAAGGACATTTTTTCAGATGTCACCATCTCATTCCCCACATTTTATATCTTACATGACCTTCTCCACAGTAAATACTGATGCAAAATATTTGTTTAGTATCTCCCCATCTCCTGTGGTTCCACATATAGGGTGCCTTGCTGATCTTTGAGGGGCACTATTCTCTCCCCAGTTAATCTTTTATCCTGAATGTATTTATTGAATCTGTTTGGATTCTCCTTACCCCGATTTGCCAGTGCTATCTCATGTTCCGTTTTTGCCTTCCTGATTCTCCTCTTAAATATATTCCTACTGCATTTATTCTCATCTCAGGATTCACTTGATTTCTGCTGCCTATACCTGACATATGCTTCCTTCTTTTTCTCAAATAAAACCTCAAATTCTCAAGTCATCCAGTATTCCCTTCACCTACCAGCCTTGCCTTTCACCCAAACAGGAACATACTGTCTCTGGACTCTCGTTATCTCATGTTTGAAGGCTTCCCATTGTCCAGCCCTGAGTAGCTTTGAGTGTGAGTTTAGAGATAAAAACTCGACGGAGCGAAGGGCCATCTCTACCCTGTATGATGTCATCATTCTCTGATTTTGAACTGAAGGTTCTGATTATTTTTGTCTTTGTTTTGAGAAAATGTGACCGAGTGGAAATTCCAGCTGTTGGTGTGGTCAGTATCACCTTCAGCTTCTGTGTTAGAGTGCTCATTCACAGAGAGAATTTCCCAAATCAGTTGTATTAACAAGGAAAGCTGTGGGATAACAGTGTACAGGAGAACAGCTCTCAAAAACTTCAACAGCATGAGGCATTGAACGACTGAATGACCTCAGCAGAACGAAAGTCATCACTGAAAAGAATATGAAAAGGTATTTAGATACTGAAAGGATTGATAGTGAGTGAAGTATTGTAAATATTGTTAGTTGAAAACATGAATGTTTGAGACTTAACAGGATCAGATCAATCCAGCCTTTGGGGTATTCAAATATAGCTGTTATTCTCAATGCTATCATCATTAAAATAAACCTGCTGTCGTAAATTGTTTGTTCAAAATGCGTTAAAAAATTTGAAGATATAATCACAGTTTCCCAGTGGAGATACCACACAATATAAAATAAATTATCTGGAATTGTGTCAACTCCATCTCTGAGAGAATTCTCCAATTTCAACAGATTGCCAGCAGCAGGAAGGGAAAGGTTGTGTCATAAACAACGAAATGCATCTTCTCCGGGAAAGGATCAATAGAGTGTACTCCACCATCCTTGTTGCTGCTGGTGTTCCTGGTAAGCTTTGGAACAACTTACATAAACCACTGCATTGAATCATCCTTATTTCTACAGATAACTGATAAATTATTATATTTCCATTTAGCAAGGCAAATCCCACTGCCAGATAATAGTGTCCTCACTGACTGAGTTTAAAGTGAATAGTTGTCAGTTCGGAGGCTCCTCAGTAATGCGTAGCATTGTGTGTTTCCCTACACTGTGCAGAATGGGTTTACACTGAGGCCACATTGATGGAGTTTGGCTGAGCACCGGCCCTGGCTGGTCTAGAAAGGGTTTCGGAAGACCACCCTCTCTCTGTGGTAGTTCACAGCCTGCTATCGGTCAGATGGGTTTTGTAACAACCCACCTCGCAGCGACACCTGGTGTTTTTCATTCCTTGATGGAAAGAGATTGTGTTGGTGGATCTTGTTCAGGCAGCTTGCTCCAAACGGGAGCTCAGATACAACAAGGTAATGGTCATTAGGAATTAGGAAATAATGGGGAATGCCGATAGGGCGATGTGCTGGAAAAGGCACAGCAGGCAAGATTGCATCTGAGGAGCAGGCGAAATCGATTGCTGCTGACCCAAAAACATCCTGAGTATATGACCGTGTTTCTGTGAGTAATCTGCTGCTCATGTTCTTCCCTGTGTCCTTTAAAAGAGCAAATGATTCATTGAGAGAGATTCTTTAAACTTCATATAACATGGAGCAACAATTATCTTTGTGTCATTACTTACAGTCTGGGCTCACGTACAGAGAATGTTTCATTAGTGACTTCAAATCTATTTTTTCCTTTCTCTTTCAGTTAATCTCGTGGTGATTTTAATCTTAGCTCGGGGCAAATGTGGTCTTTCTGTGTGCAGCACACGCTACCTTGTGGCCATGACAATGTCAGGTCTACTGTTCATTGTTTTTTATATCATCCTTCACCGATTTCAACAGTATTATTATCCACTGTGTTTCCTGCAAATCATTCCTGTTTGTGGTGTTATCTATGCCCTCAACCGCTTGAGCATTGATTGTTCTGCGTGGTTCACCATTGCTTTTACCTTTGATCGATTTGTTGCCATTTGTTTACATGAGATGAAAACTAAGTATTGCACAGGGAAAACTGCAACCAGGGTTCTAGCAGCAATCTGCATCTTCTTTTGTTTAAAGAATATTCCCAACTCCTTTGTGTATTACCCTGGAAAGATTATCAAGAATGTTCCATGGTACTATTATACCAGGTCTAGTTATTATAATGACCCTCGGTGGACAGGTTTTAGATATTTTGAGACGTTTTTAACACCAATGGTCCCATTCACTTTTATTCTCTTTATTAACATTCTGACTGTCAGACATATCTTCGAGGCCATTAAGGTGCGGAAGGAACTGAGAGGTCAGAGAAAAACAGAGAATGATCCAGAGGTAGAGAGCAGGAGAAATTCTGTGATTTTACTCTTTGCCATATCTGCCAGCTTCATACTTCTCTGGTTGTTGCATGTTTTACATTTCTTTAATGCTGGTTATTCCTTGGATTCTGTTTCTTTTCGTCTCTTTGCTCAGATTGGATACATGCTGAGGAACTTAAGTTGCTACACAAATGCCCTTATTTATGTGGTGACACAGAAACATTTCAGAGACCAGTTAAAGTACGCCATGACATATCCAGTTAGAACAATAATTCAATTGATGAATCAATCATAGTAACTGAGAGCCAACATTAGGTGCAGCAGAGAACGGAACGAGGAATCCACGTGAGGAATGGACCGAAAGGAGAAGGAGGAGCAGCAACGTGATAACACTCCTTTCCTCATGGGCAAGGAATGACTCCATCTGAGGAGCAAAATGACAGAGACTGGAGGTGTAAAGCCAGTGTAAAGTGCTGTTAGTAATCAGCAACAATTTGTAGGAAGTGGAGGAACAAAAGCAAATCCAAAAGAGGAATTAGATATTCATCCCAAGTAATCCGTTCTCAGTGAGTGAATTGGGTAGAAAAATAAATGATGTGGAGGAAGGTGTAATTGTTCACTGCAGGCCAGAGAGGGAAATGCAACGACAGGCTCCTGTCCACTCTTCCTCACTGAATTCTCTGAGCCACACATCTGGACATTTTTTTTTAAAAAACGAGAAGTTTCCTGTTGAAAAAGGAAATAAAATATTAAAAAGATTCTGTGTCTTTTGATTGCACCTTTGTTTTCACAATAATTTACTTTGTTTCCATTCAATTCCTCGTGTTGGTTCCTGGCAATCGCACTTTTAGATTTTCTCATTGATCAGTAGGAAACCCCAAAGAGAAAAGGAATTTGATCAGTTTGTGAATACATGTGGCTTTCATTATAAAACAATAAAATGCAAAGCAGGAGGAGACTAAGGCAGTCTGGACTAAACTATTTCTCTGATATCATTCTGTTGCTTTATTTGTTCCTTTCCATGAACCAGCTGATGCGTTGCCGGGGAATCCAAGCCCAACCAGAGGGATTTCTGGACTCCCTCCCTGCACGTGCCCAATGACCCAGCTCCCTCCCCGATTTCAGGTGCTCCTTCAAATCTGCCTCTTCATATAAGCTATCGTCACCTGACCGAATATCACTTTCAGTGAATCAATATGAACTCTGTTTGATTTGTCATGATAAAGGTCTTTTGAACTATGTTTGGGGACTGTGTTGTGGTAAAGTGCACAGTGATGGTGCTATCGTGGTTAGTGTAGCTGTCTTCCAAATAGGTGACCTGGGTTAGATTCCTGACAATTGAAAGTTGAGATTTGTCACATTGATCAATAGGAAAACCCAAAGACAAAAGGAATTTAATCAGTTTGAAAATACATTTGTTTTTTGTTCCAAGAAAATAAAATGCAAAGTAGGAGTAGACAAAGGCAGACTGGATGAAACTGTTTACCTGCTCCATTCTCTCACACCTCCTCACTCCCTGCCCCCATCTAATCCCACTAAGGTGACTCTGGCTGTGCTCCATCCCTGGGGGAGGTATGCCCTGGGTAGAGGGGAGCTGGGAGCTGACTGGATGAGCTGGGACTTGGGCAGAGAGGGGAGTTTCAGTGAGAGACTTGGGGATATTTCAAACAGGTTCTGGCAGCCATTTTCCCTTCAAAGAACAAAAGCATTTACAGCCCAGGAACAGGTCCTTTGGCCCTCCAAGCCTGAGCCGATCCAAAGCCTCTGTCTAAACCTATCGCCCATTTCCTAAACATCTGTATCCCTCTGCTCCCCACCTACTCATGCATCTGTCCAGACGTATCTTCAATGAAATTACTGTGCCTGCCTCTACTACCTCTGCTGGCAACGTGTTGCAGACACCCACCACTCTCTGTGTGAAGTCCTTGCCGCGTGTGTCCCCATTTAACTTTTCACTTCTCACCTTGAAAGCATGACTTCTCATTATTGAATCCTTCACTCTGGGAAAAAAGCTTATCTCTGTCTACTCTGTCTATACCCTTCATAATTTTGTAGACCTCAATCAGGTCCCCCCTCAATCTCCTTTTTTCTAATGAAAACTATCCTCACCTACTCAACTTTCACCGTGTGCACTGAGCAGGGGGTGAGTAACTGAGGCTTTCTGTCTGTCTCTGTGTGTGAGAGTGTGGGGAATGGTTGAATCTCAAAAGCAAGCCCCTGGAGCAGAGTCTGTCCTGAATGGGAGAGAAAGAGTGTGAGAGACCATCACGAGAGCTTAGACCAACCAGAATGGTGAATATCAATTGTTAAATCTCACTATATCTTTCCTTAGCACGTGCTTATGTCTGTCTGGTTTTTCCTCTTTTCTCTCTCTGTCCCTCTCTTTGCCTCTGTCTCTCACCCTCTGTCTGTATCACTCTACATCTCTCTCTCTCCCTCTCAATCTTTCGCTCTCTCTCTCTTACTGACAGCCTTTTCTTTTGCATTTTTCTCTCCTGTCTCTTCTTCCCACCTTTACTGTGTTCTTTCCCACTCTCTTGCTCTTTCTTCTTCTCTCATTTTTCTCTCCCCTTCTCTTCCTTTCCTTCCCTGTTTCTCTTGTTCAATCTTGAGATTGAATCTGCATTCCCCCCTTCAATATTGGACAACCTCCCACTCACTGCAAATTTAGCCCCTGTCCCCCTCCATGGCTCCTGTCCCCCTCCATTACCCCTGTCCCCTCCATGGCTCCTGTCCCCCTCCATTACCCCTGTCCCCTCCATGGCTCCTGTCCCCCTCCATTACCCCTGTCCCCTCCATGGCTCCTGTCCCCCTCCATTATCCCTGTCCCCTCCATGGCCCCTGTCCCCCTCTATTACCCCTGTCCCCCTCCATGGCCCCTGTCCCCCTCCATTATCCCTGTCCCCTCCATGGCCCCTGTCCCCCTCCATTACCCTTGTCCCCTCCATGGCTCCTGTCCCCCTCCATTACCCCTGTCCCCTCCATGGCCCCTGTCCCCCTCCATTACCCCTGTCCCCTCCATGGCCCCTGTCCCCCTCCATTACCCCTGTCCCCCTCCATGGCCCCTGTCCCCCTCCATTACCCCTGTCCTCCTCCATTGCCCCTGTCCCCCTCCATGGCTTCTGTCCCCCTCCATTACCCCTGTCCCCTCCATGGCCCCGTCCCCCTCCATTACCCCTGTCCCCTCCATGGCCCCTGTCCCCCTCGATTACCCCTGTCCCCCTCCATGGCCCCTGTCCCCCTCCATTACCCCTGTCCCCCTCCATTACCCCTGTCCCCTCCATTCCCCCTGTCCCCTCCATGGCTCCTGTCTAATTGCCTCCCTTGTGCAGCTTCATCAATCCTGATCTGTCTCTCTGTAGTTCCTCCATTAAGCACTCCCTGCATATAAAAGCCCCTCGGTATCTCCATCCATCAACAATACCCTTCCCCCTGCTGTGTCCCAGCCCCTGGGCTGGAGGGCAAAGGGCAGAGACTAACATGTCTTTTGACTGCGTACCGAAATGTCATGGAGTCATAGAGTCATGCAGCACGGAGACAGACCCTTCGGACCAACCCGGCCACACCGACCATGTTCCAAAACTAAACTATTCCCACCTGCCTGCGCTGGGCGCATATCCCTCCAAACCTTTCCTATTCATGAACTTGTCCAAATGTATTTTAAACATTGTAACTGTACCTGCATCCATCATTTCCTCTGATAGTTCATTCCACATCCAACATTCTAAAACCATTGCCCCTCGTCCTTTTTCAATCTTTCTCCTCTCACCTTAAAAATATACCCCCAGGTTTGAACTCCCCATCCGAGGGAAAAGACTCTTATCATTCATCTTATCTGTGCCCCACATGATTGTTTAAACATCAATAAGGTCACCCCCTCACCCTCCAGTGCAACAGCCCATGTCTATATCTCAAACACTCCATTCCTGGCAACATCTCGGTAAATCTTTACTGAACCCTCTCCAGTTTAATAATATCCTTCCTATAACAGGGCGATGAGAATTGCACACATTAATCCAGAAGAGGCCTCATCACTGTCCTGTACAAGTTCTATATAATGTCAGAACTCTGATACTCAAAGGTCTGGGCAATGAAGGCAAGCATGATAAACATCTTCTTAACTACCCTATCTAACTGGGATGCAAATTTCAAAGGACTATGCACCTGAACCCTGAGGTGTCTCTCTGCTCTCCCACACTACCCAGGGCCCGACCATTAAGTCCTGACCTTGTTTGTATTACCACAATGCAATACCTCACGTTTATCCAAATTAAACTCCATCTGCCGCTCCTCAGCCCTTTGACCCAATTGATCAAGATCTCTTTGTAATCTTGGGTCACATTCTTCACTGTCTATTTTACCATTTTGGTGTCATCCACAAACTTACTAACCAGTGCCTCCTACATTCCCATCCAAATCCTTTGTATAAATAACTAACAGAAGTGGAGCCAGTACCGCTCCCTGTGGGACACCGCTGGTCACAGGCCTCCATCTTAAAAACAATGATCCACCATCTTCTGCCAAAAAACCAATTTTGTATTCAGTTGGCAAGCCCACCCTGAATCCTATGTGATCTAACTTTACCAATTAGTCGATCATGCAGAGCCTCATCAAAGGCTTTACTAAAGGCCAAGCAAACACCATCTAACACTCTGTCCTCATCAATCATTTTGGTTACTTCCAAAAACAAACCCAATCAAATGGGAGACATGATTTTGCTCACACTAAATCAGACTGCCCATCTCTAATCAATCCTTTCCTCTCCAACCTCTGTAAATCCTATCTTTCAGGATCATCTCTAAAAATCTACCCACCACCGAGGACAGACTCACAGGTCGATCGTTCCTAGACTTCTCCTCACATTCCTTCTTAAACAATGACACATTAGCCACACTCCAGTCCTCCAGTTCATCACCTGTGTTTATTGATGATACAAATATTTCTGCTCGGGGCCCTGCAATCTTCTCTCTAACTTCCCACAGCGTCCTGGGACACACTTGATCAGGTTTATCTATCTTTATGTTTTTTAAGATCTCCGGCACTTCCTCTTCTGTTTTCTGTGAACTGTTTCCAAAACATTTATTTATCAATATTTATATCCCTGATTTCTCCAGCTTCCATTTCTTTCCCAACAATAAAAATGGATGCAAAATATTTTTTATATCCCTCCCATCTCTTGAGGTTCAACACAAAGACAACCTTGTTGGTCTTTAAGGGGTCCTACTCTCTCTCCAGTTGCTCCCCCACTCAATGTACTTATGGAACCTCTTTGGATAATTTTTACCCTATCTGCCAAGGCTGTCTCCTGTCCCCTCTTTGCCTTCCTCATTTCCTTCTGAAGAATGTCCCTACACTCTTTACACGCTTCAAGACATTCAGTTGATCCCAATTGTCTCTCTAATAGATGTTTTTTTTTTATTCTTGACTTGAACTTCAACATCTTTATTCATCCATTGCACCCTAATCTTACCAGCCTTGCCTTTCACTCTAACAGGAACAGAATGTTTCTGAATTCTTGTTCTCACACATTGGAAGGCCTCCCACTTGTCAGTCATCCTTTTCCCTGCGATCATTCTGCTCCAGAAAGTTCTTGTTTCATACCCTTTCATACCCATTTGCCTCACTCCAATTAAGAACTTTAACTTTTATCCTTTTACACAACTATTTTAGTTACTGGCATTATGATCACTGGTCCAAAAGTGTTCCCTGATCACACTTCAGTCACTTGCCCTGCCTTATTTCCCAAGAGAAGGTCAAGTTTTGGTCCATCTCTCGTAGGAAGATTTATATATCTATTGCAAAAAATTTCTTGCAATTGAATAAGTTCTTCACCATCAAAAACTTTCACACCATGGCAGTCTGATTCAATGTTTGGAAAATTAAAATCCCCTACTATTACAAACTTATTAATCTTACATATATTTGAGATGTCTCGACATATTTGCTTCTCAATTGCCCTCTGACTATTGGGGAGCTGATATAAAACCCCACCAAGGTGATCATCCCTTTCTTATTTCTAACTTGAACCCATATATTTTCACTAAATGATCCCTCAGAAATACCTTCTCTAATTACAGGAGTAATATTTTCCTTAATCAAAAATGCCAGCCCTCCCCCTGCCTTGCCTCTTTCTATCCCTTCTGCACCATCTCAAACCCAGAACACTGAGCTGCCAGTCTTTTCTATTCGGCAGAAATGGGTACTGCAGATGCTGGAGATCAGAGTGGTGCTAGAAAGGAACAGTAGGTTAGGCACAACCAAGGAGCAGGAAAATCAATTTCGGATGAGGGAGAGAGAGAGTGGGAGCGGGCAGTGTGAGGGAGAGAGAATGGGAGCGAGCAGTGTGAGGGAGAGAGAGTGGGAGCGGGCAGTATGAGGGAGAGAGAGAGTGGGAGTGGGCAGTGTGAGGGAGAGAGAGTGGGAACTGGCAGTGTGAGGGGGAGAGAGTGGGAGCGGGCAATGTGAGGAAGAAAGAGAGTCTGAGCGGGCAGTGTGAGGAAGAGAGAGTGGGAGCGGACAGTATGAGGGAGAGAGAGAGTGGGAGTGGGCAGTGTGAGGGAGAGAGAGTGGGAACTGGCAGTGTGAGGGAGAGAGTGGGAGTGGGCAATGTGAGGAAGAGAGAGAGTCTGAGCGGGCAGTGTGAGGGAGAGAGAGTGGGAGCCGGCAGTGTGAGGGAGAGAGAGTAGGAGCCGGCAGTGTGGGGGAGAGAGAGTGGGAGCCGGCAGTGTGATGGAGAGAGAGAGTGAGAGCCGGCAGTGTGAGGGAGAGAGAGAGTGAGAGCCGGCAGTGTGAGGGAGAGAGAGTGGGAGCCGGCAGTGTGAGGGAGAGAGAGTGGGAGACGGCAGTGTGGGGGAGAGAGAGTGGGAGCGGGCAGTGTGAGGGAGAGAGAGTGGGAATGGGCAGTGTGAGGAAGAAAGAGAGTCTGAGCAGGCAGTGTGAGGGAGAGAGAGAGTGGGAGCGGGCCGAGTGAGGGAGAGAGTGGGAGCGAGCAGTGTGAGGGAGAGAGAGTGGGAGCGGGCAGTGTGAGGGAGAGAGAGTGGGAATGGGCAGTGTGAGGGAGAGAGAGTGGGAGCGGGCAGTGTGAGGGAGAGAGAGAGAGTGGGAGCTGGCAGTGTGAGGGAGAGAGAGAGTCTGAGCGGGCAGTGTGAGGGAAAGAGAGAGTGGGAGCCGGCAGTGTGAGGGAGAGAGAGTGGGAGCCGGCAGTGTGAGGGAGAGAGAGTGGGAATGGGCAGTGTGAGGGAGAGAGAGTGGGAATGGGCAGTGTGAGGGAGAGAGAGAGTGGGAGTGGGCCGAATGAGAGAGAGAGTGGGAGCGGGAAGTGTGAGGGAGTGAGAGTGGGAGCGGGCAGTGTGAGGGAGAGAGAGAGTGTGGGAGCGGGCAGTGTGAGTGGGAGATTGAGCAAGGTATCCAAGATTGTGGAACAGGCACATTCAGTCCATCTGCTCCAGGCTGGCTATATTCCTTTCCCTCTCTCTCCTTCTAATATATATTTTCCTTCATTTCTGGAGTTCTGTTGAGAGGCAGCACTGGTGTTGCATTGTGGGAAGTGTGCCAGCAACCGTGGTCCTGAGTGCTGTCGGATGGCCATCTGGGGTGTGACCACAAGACATAGGACATAGGAGTGGAAATTAGGCCATTCGGCCCATCGAGTCATGGATGTGGCTGTGGGCCCGAGCCTAACATGGTCAGAGCAAGCCCGAAGCGTCAATGAGGGAGATACATAAATGATGAAAAGCGGTGGACCCAGCACCAATCAATGTGTCACACCGCTGGTCACAGGTCTCACAGGTTTCCATCGCCACCCTCTGTCTTCTACCTTCTGTATCCAAATGGCTAGTATTCTACTTATATTCCACGTGACCTCGTGTTTCTAAACAACTGACCATTCAGAACTTTGTTTTACGCCTTACTGAAGTCCATATAAATCACATTCACCACCCTGCCTTCATCAATCCTCTTCATTACTTCTTTAAAAAACTCAATTCAGTTAATGAAACATGATTTCCCAGCATGTTGACTAACTCTAATCTGTCCTTGTCTTTCCAAATTTATGTAAATCCTCAGGATCCCTCAGGATCCCGTTCAACATATTGCCCACCACCGATGTCAGGCTCACCGATCTCCTTCCCACATTTCTTGAACAATGACACCACGTTCGCCAACCCCCAGCCTTCTGGCACCTTATCAGTGACTATTGATGATATAAATACCTCAGCAAGGGCCCCAGTAATCATTTCCCGAGCTTCTCACAGAGCTCTCGGGTACACCTGGACAGGTCCTGAGGATATATAAACTTTTATGTGTTTTAAGATGTCCAGCACCTCTTCCTCTGTTCTATGGGCATTTTGAAGATGTCCTTATTACAGATATTTACTTCCCCAAGTTCTCATGCTTCCATCTCCTTCTTCACAATAAACACTGATGCAAGATGGGCTTGTTGATCCACAGGTGGGCTTGTTGATCTTTCAGGGACCCTATTCTCTCCATAATCACCCTTTTATCTTTAATGTATTTATAAAATCCTTTTGGATTCTCCTTAACCCTATTTGCCAAAGCTATCTCATGTCCCATTTTTACCTTCCTGGTTTCCCCGTTATGTATACTTCTCCTGCCTTTATACTCTTCTTGAGATTCTCCCAATCCCTGCTGTCTATACCTGACATATGCTTCCTTCTTATTCTTGAACAAAACCTCATTTTCTCTGGTCATCCAGCATTCCCTACACCTACCAGCCTTGCCCTTCACCCTAACAAGAACGTACTGTCTCTGGACTCTTATTATCTCATTGTTGAACGCTTCCAACTTTCCAGCCGTCCTTTACCTGTGAATACCCACCTCCAATCAACTTTTGTAAGTTCTTGCCTAATATCATCAAAATTGGCCTTCCTCTAAATTAATATCTTTAACTTTTAGACCTGCTCTGTCATTTTCCATCACTATTTTAAATCTAATAGGATCAGGGCCACTGGCCCTGAAGCGCTCCCTGACTGATAGCTCAGTCACCTGTCCTGATTTATTTCCCAAGAGTAGGTCAAGTTTTGCTTCTTCTTTCCTAAGTCCATCCAAATACTGAATCAGAACATTTGCTTGTGCACACTTCACAAATTCCTCTCTATCCAAACCCTTAACGCTATGGCAGTCCCAAGTCTCTGCTTTGGAAGAGATTCCAATGATCCAAAAATATGAATCCTTCTCCCCAATAACAGCTCCTCAGCTACACATTCATCTGCTCTACCCTCCTGTTCCTACTCCCACTGGGACACGGCACTGGGAGTAATCCAGATATTACTGCTGTAGGAGTGACCGCTGTCTCTGAGGCAAGAAGACTCTGAAGGCCTGGGCAATTCAGCAGGAACAGCAGTTTATTCCAGCGGGAATCGATTACAGCCAGGAGAGTAACTCCAGACCATCACACAGGACAATCCAGCTCTCTCTGTCAAACACCCGCACAATACCATTCTTACACTTTCTGACATCAAAGTTATGTCAGCCTACAAATTAACTGTTAGTGTGCAGTTGATCATATCAAGTCCACAAGTCAACCAACTGGGCGATGATTACATCAGGTCTGTAAATCAGTTGACGAGGAAGTTAATTCCATCAGGTCTGTAAATTAATTACATCAAATTAATAATCCAATTAACTCGGCATTTTGATGACATCAGGTCACTGTCTATTACATATCTACCGGTCAGATTCAAACACACGGTGCCTGTTCGCTGATGTGGTCACTTGTTTATCTTGTAACCTTTGTCCCTGAATATCCTGTGATCTGCTGAGGTCCTGCCCTGCTCACCCATATCAGTTAATCATTCCCAATGTCTCCGTGGGCGAGCTGGCGTGTCTTTACTGATGCAGAGAGTCAATCACCTTCAAACATCTTATTCTATGGGTTCGTGAGATATTGTACTATATGTTTCTTTATTTTTATATTAAGGCCCTTTATTTGCCAACCCACTCACAATCGCTCGGTATTTACTCCTTCCGCATTTCATTCAGTCATTCATCAAACTGTGGTCTCCCCACTCCCCAGCGCACTATCTCACCCGAAACTATGAAAAGATGAGAATACTAATCCCCCTCAGAACCATCTACCGGGTCTTGAACAGCTTGCAGGACATCAAACAAGTTGCTCCATCAGCACGGACCTGTTAGATACAGATTGAATGGGGTCTCTGTCCCCTTTAAGAAAGTTACTGTCAAATCGCGCCTCCGTGAAATGGAATGAATGAGGGAGGAGACCGACAATAGGGAGTGAAATCTCAAAACCCAGCCGCGGGAATCCGTTTACTGAGCCCTCTGCTTTTATTCAGTACATCTATAATTTCTGATTTGGTTAAATCATATGAGCCTGATATTCTTTCTCGTAGTCTCTATCCTAAAAGGACTCACACCCTCATCCCCCTCCTACAACTACCCTCCGGGATCGACTTTTAAGTTCCTGCCTAAATTCCTATTTTCTCTCCTCAGAACCTCGTCCTTTTCCCATCCTGTATCATGGGTTCCAATGTGTACAGCAACATCCTGCTGGTCCCCCTCCGCTTTGGGAATATTCTGCACCCTCTCTGAGATAGTTCTGAATTGTCTGTAGTGAGGGGATATTTGAATAACTGCCTGGACCCAGTTTGGAAGCTCTCTGGACAGATTTCAGAGCCCATCATTGACTCACTCTTTATTGGAGGGACAGTGAGGTGCAGCAGCACTATATTTGAATTCAGACCTTTCCGGAGCCGTTTTCAATGTATTTGGTCGGGCAGTGTGTTGGGAAGGTGACCCAGCTGGTTACTGCAGTTACTGAATTGAGTTGTGTACTCGGCTTATTGAAGTGAAAAATAGTTAAATTGTCTTCAAATGAAAAAATTAGTTTGGTCCGGCTTGATTTTAAAATTGAAAGAAATCAAGAGGAGTCAACTCTTTATTGGAGAAAACATAAAACTGCCCTGCAGTATATTCCTCACAGACTAATCAAGCAACAATCGAACATAGTCACACTCACAGAATCCCACTTTACAGACAGTGTCCCAGACAACACAATGACCATCTCAGGGCAGGTCCTGTCCCACTGTCAGGACAGAGCCAGCAGAGGGAACAGCTCCGTGGGATACAGTCAAGAGGGCTGTGCTCTGGAAGTGCTCAGCATTAATGCCAGACCCCATGAAGCCTCATGACATCAGGTTAAACATGGACACGGAAACATTCTGTGTGTCTTAAAAAGTATTAAGGTAAATAAGTCCCTGGGTCCTGATGGGATCGATCCCAGAATATTGAGGGAGACAAGAGAACAAATTGCTGCAGCATTGACAGACATCTTTGTATTCTCTCTGGCCACAGGTGAGGTCCCAGAGGCCTGGAGAATAGCTGATGTTGTCCCATTGTTGAAGAAGGGTAGCAGGGATAATCCTGGGAATTACAGAGCTGTGAGCCTTATGTCAGTGTAGGGAAATGATTGGAAAAGATTCACACGGACAAGATCTATATGCACTTTAAAGAAAATGGATTTATTAGTGACAGACAGCATGGTTGTGTGCGGGAGAGGTCGTGCCTTACTAACTTGACCATGTTTTTTGAGGAGATGATGAAGATGATGGATGAGGGAAAACCAGTCGATGTTGTCTCTATGGACTTCAGTAAAACCTTTGACAAGGCCCCTCATGGCAGACTGGTACAAAAGGTGAAGTCACATGGTGTCAGGGGTGAACTGGCCGGATGGATTTTCCTGTTTAAAACTGACTCAATCGTAGGAGACAGAGGGGAGTGGTGGAGGAAGCTTTTCAGAATGGAGGCTGTGACGAGTGGTGTTCTCAGGGATCAGAGCTGGGACCTCTACTGTTCATGGTCTTTATAAATAATTTGGAGGAAAACATGGCTGGTCTAAGTTTGCAGACGATAAAAAGATTGGGATGATACAATGATTGATGGAGTTGTAGATATTGAGGAGAATTGTCAGAGGATACAACAGTATATAGATCAGTTGGAGGCATGGACAGAAACATGGCAGATGGAGCTTAATCCAGACAAATGTGAGGTGATACATTTGGGAAGGTCAAGTACAGTTGGAAATTATACAATGAATGGCAGAACCCTTCGGAGCATTAACATGCAGAGGGATCTGGGTAGGCAGGTCCACAGATCACTGAAGGTGGCAGTGCTGCTGGATAAGGGGGTAAAAAAGGCCTATAGCAAGCTTACCTTCATTGGAAGGAGCATTGAGTATATGGATAGTACAAAGATGTGCAGGTTAGGTGACATGGCCAAGCTAAATTGCCCATGGTGTTCAGGGATATGTAGGTTAGGTGCGTTAGTCAGGAGAAATATAGAGTAATAGAGGAGGGGAGTGGGTCAGGGTGGGATACTCTTCACAGGATTGGAGTGGACTTGTTGGGCCAAATGGCCTGTTTCCGCACAGTAGGCACTCGATGATTTCTATGTTCGGAAAGTTATGCTACGGATTTATAGAACTTCAGTGAGACTACACTTGGAATATTGTGTCCAGTTCTGATCACACTACTAGAAGGATGTTGGTGCTTTGGAGGGGGTACAGAATAGGTTTACCAGGGTGTTGTCTTGGTATGGGGATTTTGAAGAAAGGTTAGATAGACTGGATTTGTTTTCACTGGATATGCAGGACATTGACGGCTGACCCAGTAGAAGTTTATAAGATTGTGAATGGCATTGGATGAAGTGGAAATATGAGGCTTTTTCCCAGGGTTGAGGGGTCAATTATGAAAGGCACAGGTTCAAACCACAAGGAGGGAAGTTTAAAAGAGATGTGCAAGGCCCGTTTTTCACACAAAGGGTGGTGAGTGCCTGGAATGTACTGCCAGAGGAAGTGATAGAAGCAGACACATTAGCAGCATTCAAGGGAATACCTGGACAAATACACAAATAGGAAAGGAATAGAGGGATACAGATCCTGGAAATGAAGATGGTTTTAGTATGGAAGGGTAACATGTGTCAGCACAGGCTTGGAGGGCCGCAGGGCCTGGTCCTGTGCTGTATTGTTCTTTGTTCTTCATTGTTCAGTGAGCTCTTCCTGCATTTAAAACACTGCAACAGGGATGCTATGAAAAGGCAGTAACCAGGAAACAACTCCAGGTCACTGAGAGACAGACCCACCTTGGAGGGTACAGTCCCAGGTGGGCTTTCCCAGACTAATGCACATAAAAGTTTCATTATTGAGTTTTACTTTTAAAAAGACCCCTCCCCTGGATACTAGTGAGATAAAAATATCTATGCAATCACATCTTCAGAATTCCAATGTCTTTCTAGTCAGATCAATACCCAGAACCCCTTGATTGGATTCCAGTCTGTAACTCACTCCAGGATATTTACTATTCGATATAGAAACATGTTGGAAAACACAAGAAAGAAATCACTGGAGAAACGCAGCAGGTCAGGCAGCATCTGTGGAGGGGTAAGAGAGTTAACGTTTCTAATCCAGTGTCCTCCCAGGAACTGAGACTTCTCTGAACTGTTTCCAATACAAGTATATCTTTTAGTAAAGGAAACCAAAACTGAACGCAGTACTCAATGTGTGGTCTGAACAGTGACTGTGTGGCTGTAAGACCTCCCTCCTTTTATTCATTACTCCCTAACATTAAAGGTCAATATTCCATCTGACTACCAAATTATTTGATGCACCTGTATACTACTCTTTTAGATTCCTGTACAAGAACAGGCCGATCCCCCTCCTACAGAATTCTGTCGTCTCTCCCCTTTTAAATAATGTTCTGCTCTCTGTTATTCCTGTCAAGCAAACAACCTCATGCCACAGCCACATTATACTCCAGGTTCCTTTTCCTTCCCATTTGCTCAACCCAGTAGTTTAATGTGATTGTAAATAGTTGAGGTCTCAGCATTGAACCCCGTGACACTCCATTAGTTACCAGTCTGAAACTGAAGCCTTTATTCTGATTCTCTGTTTCCTGGTAATCAGGTTTTCATCTTCTGCCCTGCTTATATATCATCACTGGCAAAATGCAACAATATCTTCTGCAGCATCTTTTACGCAGCTTCTTGTCCCGAGCTTTATAAAATCATGAGGGGCCAGAGACAAGATGAATCGCCAAGGTCTTTTCCCCAGGGCAGGGGAGTCCAAAACCAGATGGTACAGGTTTAAGGTGAGAGGGGAAAGATTTAAAAGGTACCAGAGGGACAACATTTTCATGCAGGGGGTGTGTGTGCATGGAATGGGCTGCCAGAGAAAGTGGTCCAGGCAGGTACAATTACAACATTTCGGAGACATATGGGCAGGGACATGAATAGGAAAGATCTAAAGGGATAAATAAATATTGAATTGTCTCCAGAACACTGAAAGGAAATGTAATCTTGAACAACTCTATTACAATCCTTGTCCAGAATTGCATGTGAGACAATCTATTTTCCTGAATTTACCTGTGTCAAGGATATGTTTATGGAATGTTATGCTATTGGAGCAGTTGCTGTTTATGAGATAAATAACCCATTATCCTGTTAAGTTTTCCAATAGTTATTCCAACTCTTCTTTCTTTTGTCTATAATTTGATTTTGATTTTATTGTCACGTGTACTCAGGACAAAGGTACAGGAATACAGTGAGAAGTGTATAATGTCACCACACAATGCACCATCTTTGGGACAAATACCTAATCATAGAATCTTAAGCAGAAGGTAGAAAGAAAGAACAAACTTAAAAATTAAACTTTTTTTATTTTTACAGTAATAATAGTGCTGCATAAAATATATGATGTCAGGAGTGTGATGGAATCCTTCCCACTTGCCTGGATGGGTGCAGCTCCAACAACACTCAAGAAGCTTGACACCATCCAGGACCAAGCAACCCGCTTGATTGGCACCACATCTACAAACATTCAATCCCTCCACCACCGGTGCTCAGGAGCAGCAGTGTGTCTATCTACAAGATGCTCCGCAGAAATTCACCAAAGATCTTTAGGCAGCACCTTCCAAACCAACGACTGCTTCCATCCAGAAGGACAAGGGCAGCAAGTACCTGAGAACACAATCAGCTGTAAGTTCCCCTCCAAGCCACTCACCATCCTGACTTGGAAATACACCGCTGTTCCTTCACAGTCGTTGGGTCAGAATCCTGGAATTCCCTCTCTACGAACATTGTGGGTCAATCCACAGCAAGTGGACTGCAGTGATTCAGGAAGACAGCTCACCGCCATCTTCTCAAGGACAAATAGGGTTGGGCTATCAATGCTGGCCAGCCAGTGATGCTCAAGTCCCACAAAACGAATTTTTAAAAAATGAAGTGAGGTTAAAAGCTATATGTTGCAGGCCTTCTTAGTTTGAAATGGAAAATGAACAAATAAAATGCAAGCTCAAACATTTCAGTCTTTGTTATGTGCTTTGCCTCGGTGAGACCAGAGGTCTTCACTAAAGCCATGGCTGGCCGAGACACTGCACATGCCAGGCTGAGAGACCACCACACCGGGCTGAGAGATCATCGTGCCAGGCCGAGAGATCACCACACCGGGCTGAGAGATCATCGTGCCAGGCCAAGAGACCACCACACCGGGCTGAGAGATCATCGTGCCAGGCCGAGAGATCACAGCTGACATGACATCTATTGGTAAAGTTCACTTGAGAATGTAACTTTAAAAAAAAAGTTCTGGGATTTTCATATGAAACAACTGAAAACAACATGGTCATTCTAAAAGATGAGAAACATAACAAACAATCCAGGTCTTTTTCAATATATAATTTCAGTTGCATCACACTGTAAACATTTACAATAAATTCTGTGTCTTATGATCTTATCCTCCACAACCACCTGATGAAGGAGCAGTGCTCCAAAAGCTAGTGCTTCCAAATAAACCTGTTGGACTATCACCGGGTGCTGTGTGATTTTAAACTTTATTCACCCCAGTCCAACACCGGCACCTCCAAATCAGGATTGATGAAGACAGTGAGGTGAAAGTGATCGATATGTACTTCAGTAAGGCGTTCAACAAAGTTCTACATGATAGATTGATGAGCAAGATGAGGTCACATGGAACACAAGGAGAACAAGCCATTTGGAGATAGAAGGAAGGAGGCAGAGGGTGGTGATGGAGGTTACTTTCCAGACTGGAGACCTGTGACCAACGGTGGGACACAGTGATCGATGCGGGGTCATCGCTTTTTGTCATTTATATAAACAATTTGAATGTGAACATTGGAAGTAGAGTCAGTAATTTTCCAGATGACACTAAAATTGGATATATAGTGGACAGCAAAAATTCCCACAGAGTACCTCGGGACCTTGATCAGATGGGTTACTGGGCTGAGGAGTGGGAGATGGAATTTAATTTAGATAAACGTGAGGTGCTGCATTTTGGGAAGGCAACTCAGGGTGGGACATATACACTTAATGGTAAAGATCCTGGGGAGTGTTACTAAACAAAGAGACCTTGGAGTGCTGGTTCATTGATGTTTGAAAGTGGAGTCACAGGTAGATGGGGAGTGAAGAAGGTGTTTGGTATTTAGATTCAGATGTAAACTTTATTGTTATGTGTTCTCAAGTACAGGGGTACAGGAGTGCAGTGAAATGTGCACAATGTCATCAAACACTGTACGCGTAGTAACACAAAAATTAAGTTAGAGGCAAAGCATTGCTGTGTTTTTTAGTATAAGTAGAAAAATCAAGAAATAAAGTAAAATGTTAACACTACAGTCCTTCATAGTGTTAAGTGGAACAATAAAGGAATAACAGTAAAAGTTGCACAGTGTTTCTGAAGTGCACTCCCTGTGAACGCTCAATCCCCTTTGCTTGGGCCCGCTGTTTGGGAAAACTCCATCTCCCTGCTCTGGATGCTGCAGATGCTGGGGATAGGGGTGGGGGGCTATCTCCCCCATCGACACTTTTGGACACTTTTGGCTTGCTCTGGCCATGTTAGGCTCAGGCCCACAGCCACATCCACACCCCAGATGGTCATCCGACAGCACTCAGGACGCACGGCCGCTGGCACACTTCCCACAATGCATTACCACTGCTGCCTCTCGACAGAACTCCAGAAGGGAAGGAAAATATACACTAGAAGGAGAGAGAGGGAAAAGAAATATGGCCAGCCTGGAGGAGACAGGCCAAAGACACCTGTTCCACAATCTTGGATAACTTGCTCACTCTCTCCCTCACATTGCCCGCTCCCACTGTCTCACTCCCTCACACTGCCCGCTCCCACTCTTCTCTCCCTCACACTGCCCGCTCCCACTCTCTCTCTCCCTCACACTGCCGGCTCCCACTCTCTCTCTCTCCCTCACACTACCCGCTCCCTCTCTCTCTCTCCCTCACACTGCCATGTCCCAATCTCTCTATCCTTCACACTGCCCGCTCCCACTCTCTCTCTCTCCCTCACACTGCTCACTCCCACTCTCTCTCTCCCTCACACTGCCCGCTCCCACTCTCTCTCTCCCTCACACTGCCCACTCCCACTCTCTCTCTCCCTCACACTGCCCGCTCCCACTCTCTCTCTCCCTCACACTGCCCGCTCCCACTCTCTCTCTCCCTCACACTGCCGGCTCCCACTCTCTCTCTCCCTCACACTGCCCGCTACCACTCTCTCTCTCCCTCACACTGCCCACCCTCACTCTCTCTCTCCCTCACACTGCCCGCTCCCAATCTCTCTCTCCCTCACATTGCCCGCTCCCACTCTCTCTCTCCCTCACACTGCCGGCTCCCACTCTCTCTCCCTCACACTGCCCGCTCCCACTCTCTCTCTCTCCCTCACACTGCCCGCTCCCACTCTCTCTCTCCCTCACACTGCCCACTCCCACTCTCTCTCCCTCACACTGCCCGCTCACACTCTCTCTCTCCCTCACACTGCCCGCTCCCACTCTCTCCCTCACATTGCCCGCTCCCACTCTCTCTCTCCCTCACACTACCCGCTCCCTCTCTCTCTCTCCCTCACACTGCCCACTCCCACTCTCTCTCCCTCACACTGCCCGCTCCCACCCTCTCTCTCTCTCCCTCACACTGCCCGCTCCCACTCTCTCTCCCTCACACAGCCCGCTCCCACCCTCTCTCTCTCTCTCTCCCTCACACTGCCCGCTCCCAATCTCTCTCTCCCTCACACTGCCGGCTCCCACTCTCTCTCCCTCACACTGCCGGCTCCCACTCTCTCTCCCTCACACTGCCCGCTCCCACCCTCTCTCTCTCTCTCCCTCACACTGCCCGCTCCCAATCTCTCTCTCCCTCACACTGCCGGCTCCCACTCTCTCTCCCTCACACTGCCCGCTCCCACTCTCTCTCTCTCCCTCACACTACCCGCTCCCTCTCTCTCTCTCCCTCACACTGCCCACTCCCACTCTCTCTCCCTCACACTGCCCGCTCCCACCCTCTCTCTCTCTCCCTCGCACTGCCCGCTCCCACTCTCTCTCCCTCACACAGCCCGCTCCCACTCTCTCTCGCTCTCCCTCACACAGCCCGCTCCCACTCTCTCTCCCTCACACTGCCCGCTCCCACTCTCTCTCCCTCACACTGCCCGCTCCCACTCTCTCTCTCTCCCTCACACTGCCCGCTCCCACTCTCTCTCTCCCTCACACTGCCGGCTCCCACTCTCTCTCTCCCTCACACTGCCCACTCCCACTCTCTCTCTCCCTCATACTGCCCGCTCCCACTCTCTCTCTCGCTCACACTGCCCGCTCCCACTCTCTCTCTCCCTCACACTGCCCACTCCCACTCTCTCTCCCTCACACTGCCCGCTCCCACTCTCTCTCTCTCCCTCACACTGCCGGCTCCCACTCTCTCTCCCTCACACTGCCCGCTCCCACTCTCTCTCTCTCCCTCACACTACCCGCTCCCTCTCTCTCTCTCCCTCACACTGCCCACTCCCACTCTCTCTCCCTCACACTGCCCGCTCCCACCCTCTCTCTCTCTCCCTCACACTGCCCGCTCTCACTCTCTCTCCCTCACACAGCCCGCTCCCACTCTCTCTCGCTCTCCCTCACACAGCCCGCTCCCACTCTCTCTCCCTCACACTGCCCGCTCCCACTCTCTCTCCCTCACACTGCCCGCTCCCACTCTCTCTCTCTCCCTCACACTGCCGGCTCCCACTCTCTCTCTCCCTCATACTGCCCGCTCCCACTCTCTCTCTCCCTCACACTGCCCGCTCCCACTCTCTCTCTCCCTCACACTGCCCACTCCCACTCTCTCTCCCTCACACTGCCCGCTCCCACTCTCTCTCTCTCCCTCACACTGCCCGCTCCCACTCTCTCTCTCCCTCACACTGCCGGCTCCCACTCTCTCTCTCCCTCACACTGCCCACTCGCACTCTCTCTCTCCCTCATACTGTCCGCTCCCACTCTCTCTCTCCCTCACACTGCCCGCTCCCACTCTCTCTCACCCTCACACTGCCCACTCCCACTCTCTCTCCCTCACACTGCCCGCTCCCACTCTCTCTCTCTCCCTCACACTGCCGGCTCCCACTCTCTCTCCCTCACACTGCCCGCTCCCACTCTCTCTCTCTCCCTCACACTACCCGCTCCCTCTCTCTCTCCCTCACACTGCCCACTCCCACTCTCTCTCCCTCACACTGCCCGCTCCCACCCTCTCTCTCTCTCCCTCACACTGCCCGCTCCCACTCTCTCTCCGTCACACAGCCCGCTCCCACTCTCTCTCTCTCCCTCACACTGCCGGCTCCCACTCTCTCTCTCCCTCACACTGCCGGATCCCACTCTCTCTCTCCCTCACACTGCCGGCTCCCACTCTCTCTCTCTCCCTCACACTGCCGGCTCCCACTCTCTCTCTCCCTCACACTGCCGGATCCCACTCTCTCTCTCCCTCACACAGCCCGCTCCCACTCTCTCTCGCTCTCCCTCACACAGCCCGCTCCCACTCTCTCTCCCTCACACTGCCCGCTCCCACTCTCTCTCCCTCACACTGCCCGCTCCCACTCTCTCTCTCTCCCTCACACTGCCGGCTCCCACTCTCTCTCTCCCTCACACTGCCGGATCCCACTCTCTCTCTCCCTCACACTGCCGGCTCCCACTCTCTCTCTCCCTCACACTGCCGGCTCCCACTCTCTCTCTCTCCCTCACACTACCCGCTCCCTCTCTCTCTCTCCCTCACACTGCCGGGTCCCACTCACTCTCTCCCTCACACTGCCCTTTCCCACTCTCTCTCTCTCCCTCAAACTGCCCGCTCCCACTCTCTCTCTCCCTCAAACTGCCCGCTCCCACTCTCTCTCTCCCTCACACTGCCCACTCCCACTCTCTCTCCCTCACACTGCCCGCTCCCACTCTCTCTCTCCCTCACACTGCCCGCTCCCACTCTCTCTCCCTCACACTGCCCGCTACCACTCTCTCTCTCTCCCTCACACTGCCCGCTCCCACTCTCTCTCTCCCTCACACTGCCCGCTCCCACTCTCTCTCCCTCACACTGCCCGCTCCCACTCTCTCTCTCTCCCTCACACTGCCCGCTCCCACTCTCTCTCTCCCTCACACTACCCGCTCCCTCTCTCTCTCTCCCTCACACTGCCGGCTCCCACTCTCTCTCTCCCTCACACTGCCGGCTCCCACTCTCTCTCTCCCTCACACTGCCGGCTCCCACTCTCTATCTCTCCCTCACACTACCCGCTCCCTCTCTCTCTCTCCCTCACACTGCCGGGTCCCACTCACTCTCTCCCTCACACTGCCCTTTCCCACTCTCTCTCTCTCCCTCAAACTGCCCGCTCCCACTCTCTCTCTCCCTCAAACTGCCCGCTCCCACTCTCTCTCTCCCTCACACTGCCCACTCCCACTCTCTCTCCCTCACACTGCCCGCACCCACTCTCTCTCTCCCTCACACTGCCCGCTCCCTCTCTCTCTCTCCCTCACACTGCCGGGTCCCACTCACTCTCTCCCTCACACTGCCCTTTCCCACTCTCTCTCTCTCCCTCACACTGCCCGCTACCACTCTCTCTCTCCCTCACACTGCCCGCTCCCACTCTCTCTCTCCCTCACACTGCCCGCTCCCACTCTCTCCCTCACACTGCCCGCTCCCACTCTCTCTCTCTCCCTCACACTGCCGGCTCCTACTCTCTCTCTCTCCCTCACACTACCCGCTCCCTCTCTCTCTCTTCCTCACACTGCCTGGTCCCACTCTCTCTCTCCCTCACATTACCCGCTCCCACTCTCTCTCTCCCCCTCACACTGCTGGGTCCCACTCTCTCTCTCCCTCATACTGCCCACTCTCTGTCTCTCTCTGTCCCTCACACTGCCAGGTCCCACTCTCTCTCTCCCTCTCACTGCTGTGTCACTCTCGCTCTCTCCCTTACACTGCCCGCTCCCACTCCCTCTCTCTCCTTCACACTGCCAGTTCCCACTCTCTCCCTCACACTGCCCGCTCCCACTCTCTCTCCCTCACACTGCCCGCTCCCACTCTCTCTCTCCCTCACACTGCCAGCTCCCACTCTCTCCCTCTCCGTCACACTACTCGCTCCCTCTCTCTCTCTCCCTCACACTGCCGGGTCCCTCTCTCTCTCAACCTCACACTGCTGGGTCCCACTCATACTCTCCCTCACACTGCCTGCTCCCTCTCCCTCTTTCTCTCCTTTACACTGCCAGGTTCCACACTCTCTCCCTCTCTCTCGCTCGCCCTCACAATGCCCGCTCCCACTCTCTCTCCCTCACAATGCTCGCTCCCACTCTCTCTCCCTCATACTGCCCGTTCCCACTCTCTCTCTCCCTCATACTGCCGGGCCCCACTCTCTCTCTCCCTCACACTGCCCGCTCCCACTCTCTCTCCCTCACACTGCCCGCTCCCACTCTCTCTCTCTCATACTGCCGGGTCCGACCCTCTCTCTCCCTCATACTGCCCGCTCCCACTCTCTCTCTCCCTCACACTGCCCGCTCCCACTCTCTCCCTCACATTGCCCGCTCCCACTCGCTCTCTCCCTCACACTGCCTGCTCCCACTCTCTCTCCCTCACACTGCCCGCTCCCACTCTCTCTCTCTCCCTCACACTGTCTGCTCCCACTCTCTCTCTCCCTCACACTGCCGGCTCCCACTCTCTCTCGCTCACACTGCCCGCTCCCACCCTCTCTCTCTCTCCCTCACACTGCCGGCTCCCACTCTCTCTCCCTCACACTGCCCGCTCCCACTCTCTCTCTCCCTCACACTGCCCACCCTCACTCTCTCTCTCCCTCACACTGCCTGCTCCCAATCTCTCTCTCCCTCACATTGCCCGCACCCACTCTCTCTCTCCCTCACACTGCCGGCTCCCACTCTCTCTCCCTCACACTGCCCGCTCCCACTCTTTCTCTCTCTCCCTCACACTGCCCGCTCCCACTCTCTCTCTCCCTCACACTGCCCACTCCCACTCTCTCTCCCTCACACTACCCGCTCCCACTCTCTCCCTCACACTGCCCGCTCCCACTCTCTCTCTCACACAGCCCGCTCCCACTCTCTCTCTCTCCCTCACACTGCCGGCTCCCACTCTCTCTCTCCCTCACACTGCCGGATCCCACTCTCTCTCTCCCTCACACTGCCGGCTCCCACTCTCTCTCTCTCCCTCACACTGCCGGCTCCCACTCTCTCTCTCCCTCACACTGCCGGATCCCACTCTCTCTCTCCCTCACACAGCCCGCTCCCACTCTCTCTCGCTCTCCCTCACACAGCCCGCTCCCACTCTCTCTCCCTCACACTGCCCGCTCCCACTCTCTCTCTCTCACACTGCCCGCTCCCACTCTCTCTCTCTCCCTCACACTGCCGGCTCCCACTCTCTCTCTCCCTCACACTGCCGGATCCCACTCTCTCTCTCCCTCACACTGCCGGCTCCCACTCTCTCTCTCCCTCACACTGCCGGCTCCCACTCTCTCTCTCTCCCTCACACTACCCGCTCCCTCTCTCTCTCTCCCTCACACTGCCGGGTCCCACTCACTCTCTCCCTCACACTGCCCTTTCCCACTCTCTCTCTCCCTCAAACTGCCCGCTCCCACTCTCTCTCTCCCTCACACTGCCCACTCCCACTCTCTCTCCCTCACACTGCCCGCTCCCACTCTCTCTCTCCCTCACACTGCCCGCTCCCACTCTCTCTCCCTCACACTGCCCGCTACCACTCTCTCTCTCTCCCTCACACTGCCCGCTCCCACTCTCTCTCTCCCTCACACTGCCCGCTCCCACTCTCTCTCCCTCACACTGCCCGCTCCCACTCTCTCTCTCTCCCTCACACTGCCCGCTCCCACACTCTCTCTCCCTCACACTACCCGCTCCCTCTCTCTCTCTCCCTCACACTGCCGGCTCCCACTCTCTCTCTCCCTCACACTGCCGGCTCCCACTCTCTCTCTCCCTCACACTGCCGGCTCCCACTCTCTATCTCTCCCTCACACTACCCGCTCCCTCTCTCTCTCTCCCTCACACTGCCGGGTCCCACTCACTCTCTCCCTCACACTGCCCTTTCCCACTCTCTCTCTCTCCCTCAAACTGCCCGCTCCCACTCTCTCTCTCCCTCAAACTGCCCGCTCCCACTCTCTCTCTCCCTCACACTGCCCACTCCCACTCTCTCTCCCTCACACTGCCCGCACCCACTCTCTCTCTCCCTCACACTGCCCGCTCCCTCTCTCTCTCTCCCTCACACTGCCGGGTCCCACTCACTCTCTCCCTCACACTGCCCTTTCCCACTCTCTCTCTCCCTCACACTGCCCGCTCCCACTCTCTCTCTCCCTCACACTGCCCGCTCCCACTCTCTCTCTCCCTCACACTGCCCGCTCCCACTCTCTCCCTCACACTGCCCGCTCCCACTCTCTCTCTCTCCCTCACACTGCCGGCTCCTACTCTCTCTCTCTCCCTCACACTACCCGCTCCCTCTCTCTCTCTCCCTCACACTGCCTGGTCCCACTCTCTCTCTCCCTCACATTACCCGCTCCCACTCTCTCTCTCCCCCTCACACTGCTGGGTCCCACTCTCTCTCTCCCTCATACTGCCCACTCTCTGTCTCTCTCTGTCCCTCACACTGCCAGGTCCCACTCTCTCTCTCCCTCTCACTGCTGTGTCACTCTCGCTCTCTCCCTTACACTGCCCGCTCCCACTCCCTCTCTCTCCTTCACACTGCCAGTTCCCACTCTCTCCCTCACACTGCCCGCTCCCACTCTCTCTCCCTCACACTGCCCGCTCCCACTCTCTCTCTCCCTCACACTGCCAGCTCCCACTCTCTCTCTCTCCGTCACACTACTCGCTCCCTCTCTCTCTCTCCCTCACACTGCCGGGTCCCTCTCTCTCTCTCCCTCACACTGCTGGGTCCCACTCATACACTCCCTCACACTGCCTGCTCCCTCTCCCTCTTTCTCTCCTTCACACTGCCAGGTTCCACACTCTCTTCCTCTCTCTCGCTCGCCCTCACAATGCCCGCTCCCACTCTCTCTCCCTCACAATGCCCGCTCCCACTCTCTCTCCCTCATACTGCCCGTTCCCACTCTCTCTCTCCCTCATACTGCCGGGCCCCACTCTCTCTCTCCCTCACACTGCCCGCTCCCACTCTCTCTCCCTCACACTGCCCGCTCCCACTCTCTCTCTCTCATACTGCCGGGTCCGACCCTCTCTCTCCCTCATACTGCCCGCTCCCACTCTCTCTCTCCCTCACACTGCCCGCTCCCACTCTCTCCCTCACATTGCCCGCTCCCACTCGCTCTCTCCCTCACACTGCCTGCTCCCACTCTCTATCCCTCACACTGCCCGCTCCCACTCTCTCTCTCTCCCTCACACTGTCTGCTCCCACTCTCTCTCTCCCTCACACTGCCGGCTCCCACTCTCTCTCGCTCACACTGCCCGCTCCCACCCTCTCTCTCTCTCCCTCACACTGCCCGCTCCCACTCTCTCTCTCCCTCACACTGCCCGCTCCCACTCTCTCTCTCCCTCACACTGCCGGCTCCCACTCTCTCTCCCTCACACTGCCCGCTCCCACTCCCTCTCTCCCACACACTGCCCACCCTCACTCTCTCTCTCCCTCACACTGCCTGCTCCCAATCTCTCTCTCCCTCACATTGCCCGCACCCACTCTCTCTCTCCCTCACACTGCCGGCTCCCACTAACTCTCCCTCATACTGCCCGCTCCCACTCTCTCTCTCTCTCCCTCACACTGCCCGCTCCCACTCTCTCTCTCCCTCACACTGCCCACTCCCACTCTCTCTCCCTCACACTGCCCGCTCCCACTCTCTCCCTCACACTGCCCGCTCCCACTCTCTCCCTCACACTGCCCGCTCCCACTCTCTGCCTCACACTGCCCGCTCCCACTCTCTCTCTCCCTCACACTGCCGGCTCCCACTGTCTCTCCCTCACACTGCCCGCTCCCAATCGCTCTCTCCCTCACACTGCCCGCTCCCACTCTCTCTCTCCCTCACACTGCCCACTCCCACTCTCTCTCCCTCACACTGCCCGCTCCCACTCTCTCCCTCACATTACCGGCTCCCACTGTCTCTCTCCCTCACACTGCCGGCTCCCACTCTCTCTCTCTCCCTCACACTACCCGCTCCCTCTCTCTCTCTCCCTCACACTGCCCGCTCCCACTCTCTCTCCCTCACAAAGCCCGCTCCCACTCTCTCTCTCTCCCTCACACTGCCCGCTCCCACTCTCTCTCCCTCACACTGCCCGCTCCCACTCTCTCTCTCTCCCTCACACTGCCCGCTCCCACTCTCTCCCTCCCTCACACTGCCGGCTCCCACTCTCTCTCTCTCCCTCACACTACCCGCTCCCTCTCTCTCTCTCCCTCACACTGCCGGGTCCCAATCTCTCTCTCCTTCACACTGCCAGCTCCCACTCTCTCTCTCTCCCTCACACTACCCGCTCCCTCTCTCTCTCTCCCTCACACTGCCCTTTCCCACCCTCTCTCTCTCCCTCAAACTGCCCGCTCCCACTCTCTCTCTCCTTCAAACTGCCCACTCCCACTCTCTCTCTCCCTCACACTGCCCACTCCCACTCTCTCTCCCTCATACTGCCCGCTCCCACTCTCTCCCTCACACTGCCGGCTCCCACTCTCTCTCTCTCCCTCACACTGCCGGCTCCCACTCTCTCTCTCCCTCATACTGCCCGCTCCCACTCTCTCTCTCTCATACTGCCGGGTCCCACTCTCTCTCTCCCTCACACTGCCCGCTCCCACTCTCTCCCTCACACTGCCTGCTCCCACTCTCTCTCTCTCCCTCACACTGCCCGCTCCCACTCTCTCTCTCCCTCACACTGCCGGCTCCCACTCTCTCTCTCCCTCATACTGCCCGCTCCCACTCTCTCTCTCTCATACTGCCGGGTCCCACTCTCTCTCTCCCTCACACTGCCCGCTCCCACTCTCTCCCTCACACTGCCTGCTCCCACTCTCTCTCTCTCCCTCACACTGCCGGCTCCCACTCTCTCTCTCCCTCACACTGCCCGCTCCCACTCTCTCCCTCACACTGCCGGCTCCCACTCTCTCTCTCTCCCTCACACTACCCGCTCCCTCTCTCTCTCTCCCTCACACTGCCTAGTCCCACTCTCTCTCTCTCCCTCACATTACCCGCTCCCACTCTCTCTCTCCCCCTCACACTGCTGGGTCCCACTCTCTCTCTCCCTCACACTGCCCACTCTCTGTCTCTCTCTGTCCCTCACACTGCCAGGTCCCACTCTTTCTCTCCCTCTCACTGCTGTGTCACTCTCGCTCTCTCCCTTACACTGCCCGCTCCCACTCCCTCTCTCTCCTTCACACTGCCAGTTCCCACTCTCTCCCTCACACTGCCCGCTCCCACTCTCTCTCTCTCCCTCTCACTGCCCGCTCCCACTCTCTCTCTCCCTCACACTGCCAGCTCCCTCTCTCTCTCTCCCTCACACTGCCGGGTCCCTCTCTCTCTCTCCCTCACACTGCCGGGTCCCTCTCTCTCTCTCCCTCACACTGCCTGCTCCCTCTCCCTCTTTCTCTCCTTCACACTGCCAGGTTCCACACTCTCTCCCTCTCTCTCGCTCGCCCTCACAATGCCCGCTCCCACTCTCTCCCCCTCATACTGCCAGCTCCCACTCTCTCTCTCCCTCACACTGCCGCGTCCCACTCTCTCTCTCCCTCATACTGCCCGCTCCCACTCTCTCTCTCTCATACTGCCGGGTCCCACTCTCTCTCTCCCTCACACTGCCCGCTCCCACTCTCTCTCCCTCACACTGCCGGCTCCCATTCTCTCTCTCCCTCATACTGCCGGGTCCCACCCTCTCTCTCCCTCACACTGCCCGCTCCCACTCTCTTTCTCCCTCACACTGCCCGCTCCCACTCTCTCCCTCACATTGCCCGCTCCCACTCGCTCTCTCCCTCACACTGCCGGCTCCCACTCTCTCTCCCTCACACTGCCCGCTCCCACTCTCTCTCTCTCCCTCACACTGTCTGCTCCCACTCTCTCTCTCCCTCACACTGCCGGCTCCCACTCTCTCTCTCCCTCACACTGCCGGCTCCCACTCTCTCTCCCTCACACTGCCCGCTCCCACCCTCTCTCTCTCTCCCTCACACTGCCCGCTCCCACTCTCTCTCTCTCCCTCACACTGCCGGTCCCAGTCTCTCTCTCCCTCACACTGCCCGCTCCCACTCTCTCTCCCTCACACTGCCGGCTCCCATTCTCTCTCTCCCTCATACTGCCGGGTCCCACCCTCTCTCTCCCTCACACAGCCCGCTCCCACTCTCTCTCCCTCACACTGCCCGCTCCCACTCTCTCCCTCACATTGCCCGCTCCCACTCGCTCTCTCCCTCACATTGCCGGCTCCCACTCTCTCCCTCACACTGCCCGCTCCCACTCTCTCTCTCTCCCTCACACTGTCTGCTCCCACTCTCTCTCTCCCTCACACTGCCGGCTCCCACTCTCTCTCTCTCTCATACTGCCAGCACCCACTCTCTTTCTCCCTCACTCTGCCCGCTCCCACTCTCTCTCCCTCACACTGCCCGCTCCCACTCTCTCTCTCTCCCTCACACTGCCCGCTCCCACTCTCTCTCTCTCCCTCACACTGCCGGGTCCTACTCTCTCTCTCCCTCACACTGCCCGCTCCCACTCTCTCTCCCTCACACTGCCGGCTCCCATTCTCTCTCTCCCTCATACTGCCGGGTCCCACCCTCTCTCTCCCTCACACTGCCCGCTCCCACTCTCTCTCTCCCTCACACTGCCCGCTCCCACTCTCTCTCTCTCCCTCACACTGCCCGCTCCCACTCTCTCCCTCACATTGCCCGCTCCCACTCTCTCTCCCTCACACTGCCCGCTCCCACTCTCTCTCCCTCACACTGCCCGCTCCCACTCTCTCTCTCCCTCATACTGCCAGCACCCACTCTCTCTCTCCCTCACTCTGCCCGCTCCCACTCTCTCTCCCTCACACTGCCCGCTCCCACTCTCTCTCTCTCCCTCACACTGCCCGCTCCCACTCTCTCTCTCTCCCTCACACTGCCGGGTCCCACTCTCTCTCTCCCTCACACTGCCCGCTCCCACTCTCTCTGCCTCATACTGCCGGGTCCCACTCTCTCTCTCCCTCACACTGCCCGCTGCCACTCTCTCTCTCCCTCACACTGCCGGGTCCCACTCTCTCTCCCTCACACTGCCGGGTCCCACTCTCTCTCTCCTTCACACACCCACTCCCTGTCTCTCTCTCTCCCTCACAATCCCAGTTCCGACTCTCCCTCACACTGCTGGGTTACACTCACTCTCTCCCTTACACTGCCCGCTCGCACTCCCTCACTCTCCTTAACACTGCCAGGTCCCACTCTCTCCCTCACACTGCCCGCTCCCTGTCTCTTCTCTATCCCTCACACTGCCTGCTCCCACTCTCACTCTCCCTCACACTGCTGGGTTACACTCACTCTCTCCCTTACACTGCCCGCTCCCACTCCCTCACTCTCCTTAACACTGCCAGATCCCACTCTCTCCCTCACACTGCCCGCTCCCTGTCTCTTCTCCCTCCCTCACACTGCCCGCTCCAACTCACTCTCTCCCTCACACTGCACGGTCCCTCTCTCTCTCTCCTTCATACTGCAAGGTTCCACTCTCTCTCCCTCACACTACCCACTCCCAATCTCTGTCTCCCTCACACTGCCGCTCCCACTCTCTCTCTCCTCTCTCCCTCACACTGCCGGCTCCCACTCTCTCTCTCTCACACTGCCCGCTCCCACTCTCTCTCTCCCTCACACTGCCCACTCCCACTCTCTCTCTCCCTCACACTGCCGGCTCCCACTCTCTCTCCCTTACACTGCCCGCTCCCACACTCTGTCCCTCACACTGCCCGCTGCCACTCTCTCTCTCCCTCACACTGCCCGCTCCCACTTTCTGTCCCTCACACTGCCAGCTTCCACTCTCTCCCTCACACTCCCGCTGCCACTCTCTCTCTCCCTCACACTGCCCACTCCCTGTCTCTCTCTGTCCCTCACACTACCAGGTCCCACTCTCCCTCACACTGCTGGGTCGCACTCACTCTCTCCCTTACACTGCCAGCTCCTAGTCCCTCTCTCTCCTTCACACTGCCAGGTCCCACTCTCTCCCTCACACTGCCCGCTGCCACTCTCTCCCTCACATTGCCCGCTGCCACTCTCTCTCTCTCCCTCACACTGCCCGCTGTCAGTCTCTCTCTCCCTCACACTGCCGGCTCCCACTCTCTCTCCCTCACATTGCCTGCTCCCACTCTCTGCCCCTCACACTTCCAGCTCCCACTCTCTCTCTCCCTCACACTGCCTGCTGTCAGTGTCTCTCTCCCTCACACTGCCGGCTCCCACTCTCTCTCCCTCACACTGCCCGCTCCCACTCTCTCTCTCCCTCACACTGCCCGCTGTCAGTCTCTCTCTCCCTCACACTGCCCGCTCCCACTCTCTCTCCCTCACACTGCCCGCTGTCAGTGTCTCTCTCCCTCACACTGCCGGCTCCCACTCTCTCTCCCTCACATTGCCTGCTCCCACTCTCTGCCCCTCACACTTCCAGCTCCCACTCTCTCTCTCCCTCACACTGCCTGCTCCCACTCTCTCTCCCTCACATTGCCCGCTCCCACTCTCTCTCTCCCTCACATTGCCTGCTCCCACTCTCTAACTCTCGCTCACACTGGCCGCTCCCACTCTCTCCCTCACACTGCCTTCCTCCCACTTTCTCTCCCTCACACAGCCGGCTCCCACTCTGTCTTCCTCATACTGCCCGCTCCAATTCCCTCTCCCTCACACTGCCCGCTGTTTCTCTCTCTCATCCTCTCACTGCCCACTCCCACTCTCTGTCCCTCACACTGCCAGCTCACACTCTCTCTCTCCCTCACATTGCCCGCTCCCACTCTCTCTCTCCCTCACACTGCCCGCTCCCACACTCTGTCCCTCACACTGCCAGCTCACACTCTCTCTCTCCCTCACACTGCCTGCTCCCACTCTCTCTCGCCCCCTCACACTGAGTGGGAACAGAGTGAAAGGCACTGAGAGCAAAACATTCATTGAATCATATTTAACAAACCTCTTTAGCACACAAGAGCCCAGTGAGAGGAAGAGCAAATCAGGAATTGATATTCTGAAATGAAGCTGGTCTTCTGGATGAACTGAGAGAAAGGGCCTCTTTATGAGCTGCTACATTAATACATTTATATTTTGCATAAATATGGAACAAGGCAATGACAACAAGTCTAAAAGATGATGTCTGGTGTGAATAAATCTTATTATCTCAGAGATTATCTGGCGAAGTTGGACTGGATGCAGATATTTGACAAATCAGTGGGAGGATTTCAAAAGTGAGATTCTAGACACACAGTGTAAACATGATCCAACAACAGAAATAATTATCCTTCCAGACCTAGAGTCCCATTGGTGTCCCCAAGCAGACAGGGTGACAGGAAACAGTAAAAGAAAGATACTGATCCTGACAAAAGAATTCAAAAACTGTGGGAAGCTTAGCTTAGAATCTAAATGGGTGAACTGTAAACTAAAACAAACTTGGAAAGGGCAAGGAAGCACAGGGCAATGTTAGTGGGTAAGATCAACAAGAAAAACATGTTTATCAGGAGATTAAGAGCAAAAAGATAACTATGAAAATTATAGGGCTGTCAAGTGCAAGATGATTAATGTTGCCACTGCACATTCACACACTAATGCACACATACAAATGATAATCCAATGCATTGTTTCGTATTTTATTACTTTAATCACAATGAATCATGTTACTATGTTTGTGATTTATTCCATGTTAATGAATATAAACCTGTTGTGGTGAAGATCTGTGGGAAAGATTTGTCTGAGGCATCATCTCATGAATTGGTTTTGAATTAGAAATGTTTCCCTGACCAAGGAACTGCATCAAAGATAGTCAAGACATAACCACTGTATTGGAGAACGGTGTCCCATTGTTACAATGACTATGAAGATACGGCATTTGGAAATAAAACCCCAGACAGCTGCACATATTTCTTCAACCGTAATCTTGACGAGAGGAGCAGAGAGATGATATCTGGGGATGGGCTTGAAACAGGACAGTGATGTCATTGAAACCAATTAAATGAGCCAATACCAGGACATCCCGAGCATGACAGTCACAGCAGGAGAAAGGGGAATGAAGAAATAACTTTGAATTTGACTTGCTGCCTGAAGCTGGATAAACCACAACTGCTGGAGAAATTCAGCAGGTCTGGCAACACCTGTGGAGAGAAAATAGTTAACATTTCAAGTCAGTGACTCTTCATCAGTAAGATCGGGTGCTCCAAAATTGAGCTCAAATGAACTGTTCATAGGAAGGATTAAAGGGGAGGCAACAAGGGAGGGGGGGGTGACTATTTTGATTAGGGAAACATCACGGCAGGACGTAGATTAGATTACATTACATTACAGTATGGAAACAAGCCCTTCGGCCCAACAGGTCCACACCGACCCGCCGAAGCGCAACCCACCCATACCCCTACATTTACCCCTTACCTAACACTATGGGCAATTTAACATGGCCAATTCACCTGACCTGCACATATTTGGACTGTGGGAGAAAACCGGAGTACCCGGAGGAAACTCACGCAGACACGGGAGAACGTGCAAACTCCACACGGTCAGTCGCCTGAGGCGGGAATTGAACCCGGGTCTCTGGCGCTGTGAGGCAGCAGTGCTAACCACTGTGCCACCGTGCCACCCACTAGAGAAGGTATTCCTGATGGATTGTCCAGTGAAGCTATACGAATTGTGAAAAAATTACTTTGATGGGATTTTACTATAGATTTCCCAGTAGTCAGCGGGATATTGAGGAGCAAATATGTAGGGAGGTCACTGATAGCTGTAAGAATAATAAGGGGATCTTAACTTTCCAAACACAGATTGGTAATGGCTGGGAGGAATTTGTTAAGTGTATTCAATACATCTTTCTCAATCAATATGTAGATGGCCCTCTGAGAGAAGGGTCAAAACCCAACCTTCTCTTGGGAAATAAGGCAGGGCAAGTTACTGAGGTATTAGTGTGGAAACACTTACCACAATTCTATCGGTTTTAAAATAGCTATGGAAAAGGATTGGCCTGATTCAAAGGTTAAAAACTTTGGAACTGACAGTGGGATTAATTCAGTTTCTGGATATTACAGCCTGTAGGGGTGATTTGTAGAGTTTGTTTCCCAACCTTTGATATTGTACATAGGAGTGAGGTCACTCAGCACTCAGATCTGTTATTCTTTATATGTCTGATAGATTATGATCACATATTTAATGTTTATCTCCATATTTTTGTTTGTAATTATAACTTTAATATTGTAATGTACAAATAGTTTTCTATGTGGTATATCAATTATAAATAACCAGAACTCTATGGGAATATCTGTTTTAATTAAATAACTTGTGTACCTTCTGGACATGGAGTAAACTTACATAATATAAACAGAAAGTACTCAGCAGATCAGACAGCATCTGTGGAGAGGGAAACATAATGAATGTTTCTGGTCAATGACCTTTCATCAGAGAAAGTGACTGAGTATTTCCAATAGTCTCTGTTTTTATTTAATGTTCACAGCATCTGGAGTATATAGATTTTCAAATTATAAATCTGCTTAAACATACTATTCAATTGGTTGTTGTAGGTTACTATTGAGAGATTAATACAGTTCTTATTGATCTTATAGTTGCTGTGATTTGGAGGCTGGGATTTGTTTACAGACCAGTTTGGAGAGAAATGACTCCTTTCTCTCTCGCTTTGTTTGAGTGTTAGAATAAAAATATATCACTGGAACGTGGGATCCTAGTGAGACTGAACACTGTCTCTGTCTGAGCCTGTGGGAGTGATGACCCTTCTGTATCTCTGTATCTCTGTCAGTGATAATGTGAGTGTGTGTGAGAGGGAACTGCCTGCATTGTTACTTGTGTCTCAGCTGGAAGGTGGGAAGAAGAGCAGAAGGGAAAGGCTGTGATGGGCTGGAGGGCAGGAGAGGCTGAAATGACAGAGTAACAATATTAACCAAAATGGTGCAAGGAATGGGGTGGAGGGTGGAATGGGAAAAGAGAAAAAACAGAAGATGGGGATGTAAATTACAGGATCCTTACCAACTGTCATCTGAAAGGAATCAAAACAAAAGAAAACTGTGACAGCGATAACAAAGGGAGATACTCTGTCATGTCCCCTTCACTGTTTACAGGATGCATGATGACTGTCAGATTCTGAATCAATTCTGTCTGTTTCTCATTGTTAACTCAAGTATGGCCATTTACTCTCAGTTTTCAGGAAACGGACCTGGAGTCAAGTGACCAATTCATTGGTTTTACAGAAAGTCTGTTTCAACCCAGTTTCAGTGGGAGGACACAGGGAAATGCCCTCTGGCTGTTGGTGCAATGGGCCTGTCTTCTCAGGGCACTGTTACATCCCGAGAATTCTGTATTAATCAAAAACCCACTCTGTCTGTCACTGATGAGCAATCTTTGTTGACATGACAAATCTCCGACATATGCACTTGACAATACAGATATAGTTAGTTGTGAATAAAGATCAAAGAAAATTTACAGCCCAGGAACAAGCCCTTCAGCCCTCCAAGCCTGAGCCGATCCAAATCAACTGTCTAAACCTGTCACCCAATTCCTAAGTTTGCCTCTGCTTCCCATCTACTCATGCATCTGTCAGGACGCATCTTAAACTGATCTCCTTGACCTACCTCTGCTGGCAACGTGTTCCAGGCACCTACCACCCTCTGTGTAAAGTACTTGCTGTGTGCACCCCCCTTAAACTTTTCACCTCTCATCTTGAAAGCATGACCTCTCGTTCATGAATCCTTCACCCTGGGAAAAAGCTTATCTCTATCCACCCTGTCTATACTCTTCATGATTTTGTAAACCTCAATCAGATTCCCCCCTCAATCTCCTTTTTTCAAATGAAAACAAACGTAACCTATTCAACCTCTCTTCATAGCTAGCACCTTCCATACCAGACAACATCCTCATAAACCTTCTCTGTACCCTCTCCAAAGTGTCCACATCCTTTTGGTCATGTGGTGATCAGAACTATATGCAGTATTCCAAATATGGCCAAACATAAGTCCTGTACAACTGTAAGATGATCTGCCAGCTCTTATAGTCAATACCCCGTCCGATGAAGGCCTTCTTGACCACTCTATCCACCTGTGCAGCAACCTTCAGGGTACAATGGACCTGAAGTCCCAGATCTCTCTGCTCATCAACTTTCCCCGAGGCTCTTCAATTCATTGTATAATTCGCTCTCGAATCAGACTTCCCAAAATGCATCACCTCACATTTACCTGGATTGAACTCTATCTGCCACTTCTCCATCCAACTCTCCAGTCTATCTATATTCTCATGTATTCTTTGACAATCCCCTATGCTTTCTGCTACTCCACCAATTTTCGTGTCATCTGCAAACTTGCTGATCATACCAACAGTTCCCTCTTCCAGATCATTTATGTATGTCACAAACAACACTGATCCCTGTGGAAGACCACTGGTCACCTTTCTCCATTTCAAGAAACTCCCTTCAACTACTACCCTCTGTCTCCTGTTGCTCAACCAGTTCTTTATCCATCTAGCTAGGACATCCCACACATTATATGACTTCATTTTCTCTATTGATTTGCCATGGGGAACCTTATCAAATGCCTTACTAAAGTTCATGTGTATGACATCTACAGCCCTTCCTTCATCTATCAACTTAGTCACTTCCTCAAAGAACTCTACTAAGTTGGTAAGGCACGATCTCCCCCGCACAAAACCATGATGCTTATCACTGATAAGCGCATTCTTTTCTAAATATAAATAGATTCTATCCCTCAGTACCTTCTCCTACAAATTTCCCAACACGGACCTCAGACTCACTGGTCTGTAGTTACCCAGAATATCCCTAATAACCCTCTTGCACAGGGGGACAACATGAGCAACCCTCCAGTCCTCCGGCACCTCACCTGTGCTTAAGGATATCTGCCAGGGTGCCAGCTATTTCCTCTCTTGCCTCCCTCAGAAACCTGGGATAGATCCTGTCCGGTTCTGGGGATGTGTCCACTTTAATAACCTCTCGCCTACCTAACACAACTTCCCAACTGATGTTAACGTGATCCAGACTAATCAAACGTATATCTCTAATCTCAACATACATCATATCCCTCTCCTCAGTGAATACTGATGTAAAGGACTCATTCAGGATCTCACCCATTCTCTCAGGTTTGACACTCAGCCTTCCTTCATTATCCTTTAGTGGACAAATCCTTTCTCTAGTTATACTCTTGCTTCTTATATAAGAATAAAATGCTTTGGGATTCTCCTTAATTCTGCTCGTTAAAGCTATTTCATGACTCCTTTTAGCCCGCTTGATTCCTTGTATAAGACTGGTCCTACTCTCCCAATATTCCTCCAGGGCCTGTTCTGTTCTTAGCTGCCTAGACCTTATGTACGCTTCCCTTTTCCTCTTGGCTAGTTGTACAATTTCTCCTGTCATCCACAGTTCACGAATCTTACCCTTCCTATCCTTTGCCTTCAACGGGACATGCCTATTTTGCACTATCTTTAACCTATCTTTGAAAGCCTCCCACATATCAAATGTGGACTTCCTTTCAAATAGCAGTGTCCAATCCACATTCCCAGCTCCTGCCTAATTTTGATATAATTGGCCTTGGCCTAGTTTAGTACTCTTCCCTTCGGACCACTCTCATCTTTATCGATAAGTATTCTAAAGCTTACAGAATTGTGGTCACTGTTCCCAAAGAAATCCCCCACTGCAACTTCCACCATCTGGCCTGGCTCATTCTCCAACACCAGGTGCAATACGGCTTCATCCCTCATCGGACTATTGAGATACTGCTCTAGAAAACTCTCCTGGATGCTTTTTACAAGTTATGCCCTATCCAGACCTCTGACCATACGTGTATCCCAGTCAGTGTTGGGAAAATTAAAATCTCCCATCATCTCTACCCTTTGACAAAGGGCCCGTTAGACTCAAAACGTCAGCTCTTTTCTCTCCTTACAGATGCTGCCAGGCCTGCTGAGATTTTCCAGCATTTTCTCTTTTGGTTTCAGATTCCAGCATCTGCAGTAATTTGCTTTTATTATCTCTACCCTGTTGCCTCTACATCATTCCATAATCTGTTTATCTATTCATTCTTCTACCTCACGCTCACTGTTGGGAGGCCTGTAATACAGCCCCAATAACGTAACTGCGCCCTTCTTTTTTCTCAGCTCCACCCATAATGCCTCACTATTCAAGCCCTCCATAGTGCCCTCCTTCAGCACAGCCGTGCTATCATCCCTGACCAGCAATGCAACTCCTCTCCCCCTTTTACTTCCCTCCCTGTCCTGTCTGAAGCGTCTATGTCCTGTAGGGATAGTTAAGGGGCTGGAGGGGTATAAGGAGATAAGGAGGGTTTAGGTGCTGGAGGAGATTACAGACATAACGAGGGGTGTTGGAGCTGGAGGGGTTTACAGAGGTAGGGAATGGTATAGGGGTTGGAGGCTGTTGGAGAGATATGGAATAATGTCAATAGTCAAGATGGCTTCTCATACAGGGAGGGATGTAACTGCTGGATGGTGACACAGAAAGAGGAAGGGATGTTGGAGCTGGAACAGATAGGGATAGGTACAGATATAGTGTCTGGAAGATGTTACAAAGATAGGGATGAGTTTTGATGGATGGTGGAATTGACAGAGATAGGGAGGTTTGTAGTTTCTCAAGGACATTAGAGAGATGAGGGGTGTACAGATAGAGCAGGTTTACAGATATAGGGAGGCTTGTTGTGGCTAAAGGAGGTAACAGAGATGGGAGGGTTGTAGGTGCTCTGGGAGGTGACTGACATAGTGAGGTGTGCAGGAGCTGGAGCATGTTATAAAGGTAGGGAAGAGTTTAGGGGCTGGCAGAATTTACAGAGATAGGGAGGTTTATAGAGATTAATGGAAGTGACAGAGATGGAAGGATTCTAGGTGCTATAGGAGGTTACAGAGATAGGGAGGGGTGCTGGGGCTGAGGGACATTATAGTGAGGGTTTCAGTAACTCCCTGTTTGATCACAGTGAGGCCTCTTGAACTGGACAGGTCAAAGTGTGACCTCACTGTCTACATCACAGAGAGAGCTCAGACATCACAATTGGTTTATAAACTGGCTTCATCGGAGACACGAGGCTGATCCAGTAAACACAGGGAAGGCTAGATCACTGCACTGACCGTGTATCTGGCTGATCTGTCTGAGAGTGAATGTGATCAGCAAGAAGATCAAAACAGCTTCACAGAGACCACATTGTGTTGTGTAAATCCCATTAGCGAGGTGATCAGACAGAAGGTAGTGAGATTTGAAAGGTCCCTCAAAAAAATCTTTCTCTTGCACTGACTGAGGTTTTGGTGGGAATGGGGAATAAATGCTCAGAGATTTATTCTGAGGAATTTTAGAACTTAGTTAAACTAGTTAAAATATCCAGAATTGATTCGGAACATGGGTCAGAAACTTAAATTCCAAATATTATTCCTCTCTTCTGACCGAACCAATCCTAACATCACTGGTGGAAATCACGGTGACAGGGAGGGATGCAGTTGCTGTGAGAGGTTACAGCGACAGGGAGCAGTGCATGGGCTGGAGGATGACACAGCATTAGGAAGAGTTGGAGGGACTGGAGGAAATAACAATGATAGGAAAGAGTATAGGGGCTGGAGCAAGTTCCAGAGATATCGAGAAGTGCAGGGTTGAGTGGAGGTTACAGAGATAGAGAGAGCTGTATGGTCTGGAGGAGATAACAGAGATAGGGAGATGTGTAGCAGCTGCAGGAGTTTTCAGAGATAGGGAGGTTTGTAAGTGTTGGAGGAGGTAACAGAGACAGGAAGTTGTGTAGGGGCTGGAGGAGGCAACAGTGATAGGGAGGGCTGTAGGGGCTGGAGGGACTGACGGAGATAGAGCACGGTGTAGGGGATGGAGGATGTTACAGCGATAGGGAGGGATGTCAGGGCTGGAGCAGATTACAGAGATAGGGAGGGTGTAGATCTGAAGGAGCTTAGAGTACTCGGGAACGGTGTCGATGCTTGAGGAAGTTACAGAGATATGCCGAGTGTATGTGCTTGAAGGGGCTCTGAGACAGGATGGTGAGTTGGGGCTGGATGAAGTTATAGACAAATGGAAAGATATTGGTTTTACAGAGATATGGAAGTCTGTAGGGGTTGGAGAAGGCTACTGAGATTGGGACGAGTGGAGGGGCTGGAGGAGTTTAGAGAGTGGGGACATTCTGTCGGCCCATGGAGAATATTACAGACAAGGAGGAGAGTTGGGGCTGACAGAGATAGGGATGTGTGTTGGGCTGGAGCTCATTACAGATCTGGGGAGGCAAGTAGATGCTGGAGGATATTATAGAGATAGTTGGAGGGATTGGAGGAGATTACAGAGATAGTAGTGTAGGGGCTGGAGGAAGTTACAGAGATATTGAGGGGTGTAAGGCCTGTAGTCATTTAGAGGCAAGGAGGGGTGTAGGGGCTGGAGGAGTTTACATGCTGTTGGAGTTTATCAAATTGGGGGAGGTGTGGCGGTGGTGTCGTGGGGGCTCAGGGGGCTGGATTGCAGATTAATCCAGAACCTCAGCAAATGCTCTGGGACTCAGGTACAAATCCCATCACAGCAGCTGGTGAAATCTGAATTCATTAATAAAGATTTGGAATTAAGAATGTACTAATGGCTATTAAACCATTGTTAATTGTCAGAAAAATCCATCTGGCTCACTGATCTCCTTTAAGAAAGGAAACCTACCATTCTCACCTAGACTGGCCTACATGTGGCTCCACACTCACAGCAACACAATTGACTCTTAGCTACTCTCTGAAGTAGCAAGTTGTATCAATGCTAACAAGGTCTCAATGAAGAAATGAAACCACATGGATAACCTGGCATGGTCTCGGCACCAGAAAAGACAATGCCAGAATCAGCCTTGTGGACCCTGCAAATCTCCTGGGGCTTGTGCCAAAATTAGGAGTGTGGTCTCACAGACTTATCAAGTAAGTCTCTATCTCTCTCTCTCTGTGCCCGCCCTCCTCTCACTGTGTTTCTGTCTGTCCTTATCTTTGTTTCCTCTCTCTTGACCTCGATGTAAGAACGTTTGACTTCATTTGTCTCTTCGTCCTTGTGCCTGACTTTACCCTTTATCTCTTTCTCCCTCTTTCTCTAGCTGTCTCTCTCTCTCTCTCTCTAGCTGTCTCTATTTCTCTGCTTGTGTCTGTCTATTATACACATTGCCTGCCCAAAAATCATCTTGCACTGCCCCACAATGTTGTGCTTTGCTGTTCTTGCACAGGCTCAACATTCCCTTCCCAAACAAATGACTTCACCCTTCTCCAGTTTGAGTTTGATTTGTCACTTTTCTGCCCAACTGAGCACTTTGTAGAACCATAGACTCCCGAAAGTGTGGAAGCAGGGCATTCGGCCCATCGGGTCCTTGCCGACCTTCCGAAAAGTCTTAAGCCAGACCCACTTTCCTGCAATATCCCTGTAACCCGGCATTTCCCATGTCTAATCCACCGAGCCTGCACATTCCTGGGTACTCTGCTATAATCAGAGAGCTCTGTCACTATTGATCCTCTGATTGTATCCCACACCCTCAGTGCCACTCCCTGAATTGCAAGTTTGCATAAATTGTGCAATGTTGCTGAGTTACAAAGGTGGAGATCCTGCACAAATTCACAAAGATCATACCCGGTTATATATCACGTTGACCATCAGATCATGTTGTATTAAAATGTCTCAAGTTTTGACGAGAATTGAGAATCAAGAAGTTATTAATTAGATTTGTAGGTGCCGGTGTTGGACTGGGGTGTGCAAAGGTAAAAATCACACAACACCAGGTTATAGTCCAACAGGTTTATTTGGAAGCACTAGCTTTTGGAGTGACACTCCATCAACCACCTGATGAAGGAGCAGCGCTCTGAAAGCTAGTGTTTCCAAATAAACCTGTTGGACCAAAATCTGGTATTGTGTGATTTTTACCTTATTGAGGTTTCAAGATCATCCAAGTGATTTGGAAGTGCAGGTGGTGAACAATCAATTTGCAGTGAGTGTTCAGAAACAAGTTGGGGTGGTGGTGGCAATGAAATTGGAGAGGTTTTTAAGTGTTCTTTGTTACAGGTTTGAGTAGGGACACATATTGTATACAACACTTCCCAATAAAGCAATCCTACATCAGGTAGAGTATAGTCTGGTTACAGAATAAAAACCCCTGCACTATCACTATCAGACATTCCCAGGACAGGTACAGCACAGGGTTGCATAAAGTGTCAGACTCTTCTGGTTTGAAATCTCCAACCTTCCCAAGGCAGGCACCTGCATTCAACTTTCCACATTTCAAGCAGTGTATGTTTCTGAAGCAAAATGAAGCCTGTCCACTGTGTCATTGAAGCAGTTACAATGTAGGGACAGGAAGGGATTGACAGAGCTCAAAGCTGTGATCTCACAGAGAGTGAATTTGGTGAATGATGGATTGGGTGAAAGAGGGAACAGAATACTCTTCTCCACTTTTCATTTGCTTTCATTGAGTAGCAATGCCAAGTGCTTGGTTCCTCATACAGTGCAGAGGAAGGAGATTTTTGGGACTAACTGGTAAACCATTCAACATGTTATAACTGGTCAGTAACTACAAAATAAGATTAGACAGCTCTGCTGCAAGGAAATGGTAGACAAGCAGGAGGCTAGAAGAACACAACAAGCCAGGCAGCATCAGGAGGTGGAGAAGGCAATGTTTCGGGTGTAACCCTCCTTCAGGACTGGGGGTGGGTGTAAGGGGAGCTGCAGATAAGGGGGGGGGGAGCAGGGTGGTGAGGTGAGAATAGGTGAAGACAGGTCAAGCTGTTTGGTCGATGGGAGGAATGAATCCAGTTGGTGGCGAGAAGGGAGAGGGGAGAGGGGAAAGGCTGGGAATGGAGTCAGGGGAAGGGAAGGGAGGTTGTTTGAAATTGGAGAACTCAATGTTGAGTACTCCGGACTGCAGGCTACCCAGGCGGAAGATGAAGTGTCCAATTTGTAGTGGCAATGGAGGAGGCCGAGGATGGTCATGTCAGAAAGGTATTGGGAAGGGGAATTAAAATGGCCTGTGACTGGGAGGTCCGCTCGGCCTCTGTGGGCCTGGCCGAGATGCTCGGCAAACTGTTCACTAAGTTTATGTTTGGTCTCCCTGTTGTAGAAAAGACCACACCGGGAGCACTGGATACAGTAAACTAGGTTGGAGGAGAGGCATGTGAACCTCTGTCTCACCAAGGTGCAAAGTCTACCAGCACCCCACCCCCTTCACCTCCATCCAGTGCCCCAAACAGTCTTTACAGGTGAGACAATTTCAAATAACCCCCTTTCCCATCCCCTGATTCCCTTCCTAGACCCTCCCCCTCCCTTCCATTCTTCTCATCGAACCTTCCTCTCAGCCACCAACCGGATTCACTCCTCCCATTGACCAACCAGGTCATACCCTCTACCTGTCTTCACCTACCCCCACCAACATCCTGCCCCTGCCACCCCCTTTATCTGCAGCTCCCCACAAACCCACCCCCAGTCCTGAAGAAGAGTTACCCCCAAAATATTGCCTTCTCCACCTTCTGATGCTGCCTGGCTTGCTATGTTCTTCCAGCCTCCTGCTTGTCTCCCTTGGAATTCAACATCTGCAGTTTTTTTTTGTCTCTGAGCAAGGAAATGGTCAGCCTGTGGAATATGGGATTCTGGGAGGTTCGATATGTCAGAGACAAACATATCTCCTGGAAATGTCACAGTGTGCATAAACTGGAGCTCTGTTTTCCAGAATGAGAGTAACTGTGGGCCATCCACGGGGCTGAGGATTAGGGGAATAACACATTTATGGAGATAGCTCCACCACAGTTTAGTGTGTATGGGTAAATAAGGAATGAGTGACAACCAGGTATCTCAGGGGTCCCCTGAGATGATCGAGATCACACACCAGTTTCCTGCTTTGGAAGCTTATGATGGAAAGGATTCATTAGAGGAATGCAGACAGAGTCACGACAGGAAGGTCGGATCAGTGGGTACATCGTACTGATAATGGGCTCTTTAGTTATGGGAACAGAGTGGAGTTTCTACAGCTATAAACATACCTTCAGCATGCGATGATAACCTCCCTGCTACCAGGGTCAAGGAAATCACAGAACAACTGCAGTAAATTCTGCTGCTGCAGGAGGATCAAACGACAGAGGTAGTGCTCCATGTGGTGACAAAGACCTTGGTGGGAATGCAGGGATGTATCCCATATAACAGATTTGAAGCAGCAAGGAATGAGATTGAAAAGCAGGATGTGGAACACAATATTATCAGAATTACTGCCAGTCCCATGTGTTGATCAGAATCCAAGCAGAATAATTGGATGGTTGAACATGTGTCTGGAAAACGGGTTCAGAAGGTCAGGCAGCATGTTTCAAGGCATTAGGACCAGCTCTGGAGCAGGCTGGAACTCAATAAGATGGACAGTTTACATCTTGGTAGGACTGGAATGAACATCCATACAATCCCTCCAAATAGGTTTGTGAGTGCTGTTGGGGAGGTGATAATCGAGATTAGAAATGGCTTGGGAATGTAAGTGGCATCCTGGCTTCAAGGGAAGGCTGCATTCATATTCTGTCCCTCCCTGACCAGTTTCTTGGTCATGTGCTGCTGGATCCTAAATTGCTCCCAATCATCAGACTTACTATTGTTTCTGGGATTGTTATCCGCCATTTCATTTGACTTTCTGCAACAAAACCTGTAATTTTTTTTTAAGCCATCACACCAGCTGGTAACATTTACAGCATAGCAAAACATCGAACACTTTCATATTGAGTTTATGCAACAAGATTCACACAATCCGAAATAAAAATGAAATCAGTGGAAGAACATGGAACATTTTGAATACACGAGTGAGAAGATAAAATCGAGAATTTGGAGGACAATATGCCTGTGCTGGTTTTTGCAGTCACTGGATGATCAGGGAATATTGGGATTTGCTGGAATTTGCAAGGATGGCGGAAGACACTTGGACAAAGTAAAGGTATGGAGTTTCTAATCTGGTCTCCAGCCAATATGGTGCGTGTTACATAGGTCCAGATATAACAACGGAATACATTACGGGTTTCACCAAATATGAACTGAGGCAGGGATATAGGAGCTGTTTTGCAGATGGAAACAATTCTTCATGATGATGTAAATATCATTTTGAATTTATCACACCCTTCAATATGAAGCCACAAGCGAACAGGGTTCATCCAGAGTCAGTTCACAGTGAGCTCCATGGAGACAGTGAGAGCCACAAAATGTTTTCATGGAAGTACGAGTTGTCGCCTCATTTGCCATATCCGACCCCATTCCCAAGTTTCGGATCACATCTGCCACCAAGCCCTCTAATTGGGCCTTGGAGTTTCCCAACGACTTTCCCAAAGACTGTGTAAAGAAATGAATAATGAAATGGAGTGATATCAGTCTCAGGGCAGGGCAGACAGTGTGGAAATGGGCAAAGTAAATTATCGCTATATATTTGCAATAAAAAGACAGACTTTTTTCTGTTTACACATCTCATTGTTTAGACTTTATAACAGGAACTTTTCTTTCACATTTTCCAGATGTATATATCAGAGACTTCAGTGCGGAAGATTATTTAATTCCTTTTTTGGTTCAGCTTTTGTTGCCCCACTTCCTACTAACTGTTGCTCATTGCTAACAGCACTTTACACTGGTTTTACATCTCCAGTCTCTTTCATTTTGCTCCTCAGATGGAGTCATTTCTTGCCCATGAGGAAAGGAGTGTTATCATGTTGCTGCTCCTCCTTCTCCTTTCGGTCCATTCCTCACTTGGACTCCTCGTTCCATTATCTGCCGCATCCAATGTTGACTCTCAGCTACGTGGATTTATTCATCAATTGAATTATTTTTATAAGGGGATATTTCAATGTATACTTTAACTGGTCTCTGAAACTATTCTGCATCACCACATAAATAAATGCATTTGTGCAGCAATTTAAGTCCCGCAGCATAAATGTGATTAGTTCGAAGAGATAAAAATCATCCAAATAATAACCAACATTGAAGAAATATAAAATATACCCCAACCAGAGAAGTATGAAGCTGGCAGATACAGCAAAGAGTAAAGTCACAGATTTCTTTCTGCTCTCTATCTCGGGGTCATTCTCTGTTTTCCTTTGACCCCTCAGTCCCTTACGTGTCTTAACTGCTTCGAAAATGTGCTGACAGTCAGGATGTTCAGAAAGAGAATAAATGTGAATGGGAGAAGTGGTGTTAAAAATGTTTCAATATATCTATAACTCAGCCAATGAGCATCATTATAATATCTGTAGGTGGTGTAACAGTACCACGGAACATTGTTAATGATCCTTCCGGCTTCAAATCGAAAATAGTTGAGAATATTCTTTAAAGAAAGGAAAATGCAGATTGTTGCTAGAACCCTCATTGCAGTTTTCTCTGTGCAATACTGAGATTTCATCTGATGAATACAAATGGCAACAAATCGATCAAAAGAAAAAGCGACAGTGAACCAGACAGAACAATCAACGGTCAAGCGGCGCAGGGCATAGATGGCTCGACAAACAGGAGTGATGTCCAGGAAACACCATGGATAATACTAGTAAGTAAACTTATGAAGCATGATATCAAAAGTAACGTATAGTAGATCAGACACTGCCATGGTTACCAGATAACGAGTGGTGCATGTCGAAAGACCACATTTGCCCCCAGACAAGAATAGAATTGCTGTTAGACTAACTGTAAGAAAGAGAGAGAGAAAAAAAGACAAAGTTACTGATCAAATATTCTCTATGCGTGATGGATTTTAGCACAAATGTATTTGTTGTTCTGTGTCTTATCATCAGAACCACTATAGTAACACCTCTCAAATGAATCAATTGCACTTTTAGAGACACAAAGGGAATCACATGATTAGCAAATTACTCCCAGAAAGACATTAATGTACTCAATATTTTTTGGGGAAGGCAGAAGTTGTTGCTCCTCCTTTATAGGTTACTGTGACTAGCAGGAGTTTCCCATAAGACCACAACATCCCCAAGAAGACGCCTGGGATCAAGAAAATAAAGAATAGGAGACACCTGACATGGACATTGACTACAAAATGTTTGCATTCAGCTTTGGAGTTTCCGCAGCTCCGATTGCCTCCAGAATTGTATGTCCACACTATATGACAGATATTGAATCACTCCACAGTATCCAGGAATGGATGCCCTCCACAATATGGACAAATGAAAGATTGGACATTGAGTCACTCCCTCATGCACAGGACTGAACATACTGACAATCTGAATTATGAAGGTATTCAGCAGTGAATCCAACCATCGTGTCCCAGGTTAGATAGCATCATATACAAGAGTTTTTTTTTTAATCTGTACAGTGTGGAAACAAGCTCTTTAGCCCAACAAGTCTGCACCAACTCTCTGAAGAGCATCCCACTCAAACAGCTGCCTACCCAATCCCAGTAACCGTGTGTTTCCCATGGCTAATCCACCGACCCTGCACATTTTTGGACTGTGTAAGGAGACCAGAGCACCCAGAATAGACTGAGAGAAAATATATAAATGGCACACAGTCACCAGAGGCTGGGATTGAACCTGGCTTCCTGGTGCTGCAAGACAGCAGTGCTAACCACCGAGCAACCATGCCATTCAGCTTCCAATACTTGTGATGGAATTCCCCCTGTTCAAGCCTGTAAACCATAGTCTTCACATAAATAAAATCTGAATCCATGCAGCATCATTCATTGCATCTTTAGAAATCGGACACTTTATGTGGGATTAAGCAAAGCTTCTTGCCTGATGTCTAGGCTCATGCTCCAAAACCCCTCTCCGAGGCTCTCTCCTTGTGAATGGAGATCACGCTCCCAGATTTGGAGAACACATTAGGGCGAGGAATCTTCACGGTTTAACCAGCACTCTCTGTGGAGATCACCAGAATTGCATCACAACTTGTTCAAGGAGACCAAACACAGAATAGTCTTTATTGTCACATAAACTCAATGAGTACAGTGAGGAGTTTATACCTCACCAATTACAGTGCCAACTGAGATACAAAAGTAAAAGTTCAGGACAGCAGACCACGCTGGCAGCTAGTTTTCAGTCCACGCCAATAACACACCATGCCAAGAAGCTGCTTTGCAAGGAAGCTGCTACACCAGACTAGGACATTGCCATGTCACCCCGGGAGGCTGCTGCACCAGGCGGGGTCCCCCGGTCACTGTGCTGTAAGGCCACTGTACCAGGTCAGGAGGTTGCCACACTGGGAGGTCACTGCGCCAAGAATAGAGGATGGCACACCACACCGGAAGGCTGCTGTGCTCGGCTGGGAGACCCCTACAACAGGCCAGGAGTATACCGTGCCTCACCGGAATGCTGCTATGGGAAGCTAGAAGGCTGCCACAAAATGCCAGGAATCTGTTGTGCCAGGCCAGGAGACCGTAAGCGGAGGCTGCTGTGCTAGGCCAGGAGTCATCACCAAAGGCCGGGAATCATCTCTGCAGGCAAAGAATCGTCACTTCCCAGAGGCCAGGAGTCGTCACCAAAGGCTGGGAATCATCTCTGCAGGCAAGGAATCATTGCTCACCAGCGGCCAGGAAGAAAAAGAGCAGGAAAAGAGAAAGAAGAACACGTGGCGCGGATGAGTTCTGGCTGGAACATCCTACTCCGCTGCCTTCTTGGAGCTTGGTATCAGGACTGCTGCTGTGGATCCAGTCCAATGTCAAAGATTAGGGGAGATGATGGTGTTTTGGTCTTGTGAGACAATGATTTCAGTGATCTAGGGGAGCTGGGTTCGATATCCACAACGGCAGACAGTGAATTCAATACAAATGTAGACTTAACAGGTGACCACTAAACTGTTATCAGTTGTCAGGAAAAAGAAGCCCACCTCCTTCACAAATGTCTTTCAGAGGAGGTAAGCTTTCATTCTAACATGGTCTGGGCCATATGGGACTTCAGTGTGACGGAAATATGCCTCTAAGAGGGATTTATTTTGTCCTGTTCTCTTGAAGAGAGCTATTGTCAACTAATGGTGAGGAGTCTGCTCCATGGAAAGCAGATTAAATAGTTTTGTTATTTTTTAATTTTACATGAAAAACACCTGAGTGGATGGAGTTAGGCTCACAAACTCCCAGGGTTTTAGTTTCTGCTTTCTGTTGTTGAACTTCGTGTTTTGGAGTTGAAACTGGTCAATACAGCTCTCTCTCTGCTGCTACAGAAAATCTTGAGGGCTCTCTCAGTTGTTGAAAGGGTTCTTTCAGTATTTTATTCTGCCGCGTTAGAATGAGAAGAATGGAATGAGAATCACACTATTTTGTTGAATTTGCTTTCGCCAAGGGTGTGTTTATGGATGAGGTAAAAATACAAATTACTTTGTCTCTGGTCAATAATATAGAATAGAATGTATCTGCAAATACAATTCTGCAAATGCAAATTCACCTCATTGACATATGTGTGTGTGTGTGTGCATGCACGTGAGAAGGAGAGAAAGAAAGAGTGCGTGTGTTGGGGCGGTGGGGGAGAGGGACAGAGTGTGAGTGTGTGCATGCTTAGTGGAGTGCGTATAGTTGGAGTGGTCAATAGCCACATTTGATACCCAGTGGATGGCCTCAACTGGGATCTGGGGTTTATGTCACACTACAGTTGACTCCACTACACTATACACACTCACACACACATACACTCACACTGACTCTTTCACATACATATTCTCTCAGCCACACACACACACACGCAACCCTCACAAGCACACCCTCTCACAGGCTTATACTCCATCACACTCACACTCTACCAAGCATACGGTCTCGCTCGCACGCACACTCCTCTCCCTCACATGCATACACACAAACATTTAAGCCAATGGGCTGAATTTGCATTGGCAGAATTGTATTTGTAGATACAATCTATTTTGCTCAAGAAGCACACAATCTGCAGGCAGTGAACGCAGGCAGTCAATCCATGTAACATTTTATAAATTCCTACATTGGAACTAGAACCAGTCTGACTCAAGGATGGAATAGATACAGTCTCTAACCTCACACATTTAATGCGTTGTCTGAGCAGGAATGTCACTTGTTTTTATAAAACCTTAAGTTATCTCGGGAATATGACTTGAAAAATATTCTGGGATTTACATATTAGTGAATCAAAACCCGCAACCCATTCTAAAAGAAAGACTTAACAACAATCTAGATTTCTTCAATATATTGTATCAGTTGCATGACACTATGCTCTTGTGCTCTCAATTCTGTGTCTTATGAACCTGCCCCACGAGCTACCTGACGAAGGAGCAGTGCTCCGAAAGCTACTACAGGTACACAATCCTTTATCCGAACCCTTGGGTCCAGTTGGTTTTTGGAATTCTGAAGTTTTCGCATTTCAGAATAAGTGACAGTTTAATGGTGATTTTTTAAAAAATTGTACCGAACAGCAGACTCATGGGTGAGTACTACAGGCCCTGAGACAGAATTGCTGGGTGCTGGCTCATGTCCCCCTCGTCACATCTGATGTGGGTCGAGTGGGTGTGGAGTTGGGTTAACTGTTTGCACGCCAAACAACTTTGTGAATGAGAAAAAACTTCACAAAAGGAACTTCAGATTTGGGAGCTTTTCGGATTTCAGGATTTTGAATAAAGGATTGACTGCCTGTACTTCCAAATAAACCTGTTGAACTATAACTATAACTTGGTGTTCTATGATGTGATTAAGATCTGATTAAGGAACAGATATTCTGTCAATGCAAGTCAAACAGTCCTGAGTTTGTCACACTTTAGAGTTAACACTTGCTTCTTTGGAAGATCAGCGGCTGGGAATAAAAAATGGGCAATGTGTGACAGTCTGGACACCCGGCAGAGTCAGAATATTTGTCATTATCAGAGGAAAAGAAGAGAAATGCCCACAACTCGAGAAATTGGATTTGTGAGCTCTGTTAGTGACATTAAATGTGATGGGCAGGATTGAGTTGTAAAGTCTTAAGTCAAATGTCTCATTCATGATTTTCTCTACTTAATGGCCTAGATTCTGCATTCTGTACTGTTAATTCTCTGTAATGCTCTCAAACTCAATTATTAATCAGAGTCACAATATTGCAGATACTAAAGTCAGTTATTTGTTGAAACAGACACTTTTATTCCAAATAATTTTTTTATTCCTGTATGTACATCCTCCTATTCACCTGTCCACTCCACCCCTCCCCATGAACCAATCACGATTACCTCCTACTTGCATCCACCTATCACCATCCTACCTGCCCTTCACCCAGCCCTATCCCCTTCCCTCTATTTATTTCTTTGCTCCCCTCCCTTCCCCTGCCCTGATGAAGGATCCCAGCCCCAAACATCATCGACTTCCCTGCTCCTCCAATGCAGACTGACCTGCTGTGCTTCTCCAGCTCCACATCTGTTGACTTATATTTGTTTATCTCCAACGGATCATTTAACTTTGGAAACTTTGGACCAAACATCTTCACCCAACTGAGAAGATTTTCCCACATGCAATCCATCGTATTTCCAAGCTACATTCACAGCTCCATTTGTGAACAAATCAGAAATGAGAAACATAATATAAATAAAGCATCACATGGTTTCAATCAAGTTATCATTCTATTTCCCACTGCGGTCAGATATTCCATTGCATTCAATTCCTCACAACCAATTAAAGTTTGTAGTCTGGGTTACTCCTCCCTGCGCAAAACTACAGGGGTAAGTTGTTCCCCTCCAGTCAGTAACCCCTACTCAGTGTAATTTTACTCTGAGAGATTCTCCCAGTAACACTTGGACACTGGGGTTAGTTGTTCCCCTTTGGCTAGGAACCCACACTCGGTAAAATTCTAACTGAAAGATGCTGACTGAATCACATTGCCACTGGAACCTGGTGTTCCTATTGACCCACATGTAATACAGTTCCACAGTTAAAGACGTTTCCTGTAACACTTGCAATTGAGGTCACAGGTATTCTGCTATTAGTGCTCCCCATTTACTCCAATCCTGCGTTTACAGATACCCACAGAAAAGCAAGAATACTGGCTCAGAAGTTCATATCTGAGCAATTACCCCACTCTGTACAATTCTACAATGACACATCCTCCCAGCAACATGAGGGTCCAGCCTGAGGTTTGTGATCCCCATTCAGTACAATTCCATGATCAGGAATACCTTCACTCAGAGTGATTCCTGGAGATCTGGATCAACAGTACACAACATTCCGATCAATCTCTGGATAATGCAGAGTGTCTGTGAGCTACAGATAGAGTTTCTTTCCTCAGCTGAGGAATTACACCACAGAGTAAGTTTGGAAATGTTAACTGCAGACATTAATCTCACACAGTGGAAACTTGCATTAACCCAGTGATCTGTCCTCACCATCGTCATGACCCCACACATCCACTGACTGATAAAAATCCACAAGATGGTCAAAGCCATCTCTGCTGACCCTCACTTTTTACTCCATAATAACCTGCTGAACCCACCCATTGCCCTGTTTTATTTGTGCTCCCATTTGGAGCAAGCTGACTGAGCAAGATCCACCAACACAATCCCTTTCCATCAAGGAATGGGAAAAACCAGGTGTCACTGAGAGGTGGGTTGTTACAAAACCCATCTGACCGATAGCAGGCTGCGAACTACCACAGAGAGAGGGTGGTCTTCCGAAACACTTTCTAGATCAGCTAGGGCCGGTGCTCAGCCAAACTCCATCAATATGGCCTCAGTGTAAACCCATTCTGCACAGTATAGGGAAACACACAATGCTGCACATTACTGAGGAACCTCCGAACCGACAAACTATTCGTTTTAAACTCAATAAGTGAGGACACTACTGTCTGACATCAGGATTTGCTTTGCTAAATGGAAATATAACAATTGTCAGTCGTAAGTAGAAATAACTATGTTTCAATGCAGCGATTTATACAACTTAAAGTTATAACAATGCCTACCAGGAACGCTAACAGTTGCAAGGGTAGTGTAGTATACTGTAGCGATCCTTAGTCTTAGAAAATACATTCTGTTGTTTGTGAAACAACCTCCCCCTTCCTGCTGCTGGCAATCTGTCCAAATTGGAGAATCCTCTCAGAATTGGAGATGAGACATTTATTTTATCCAAAGACTTTATTTTATATTGTGTTGCATTTCCACTGGGAAACTGTGATTGCACCTTCAGGCTTCTTATAATTTTGAACAATAGCTTTATTTAAATGATGTAATGTCATTGAGATTTAATCTGTAATTGAATACCCCAAAGACTGCACTAATCTGATCCTGGTCTCAACCGTTAATTCCAACTTGTCTTCAAACAACAATACTTAAATTATTTCAAGCACTATTAGCCACATCAATATCTCAATACCTTTTGATATCCTTTTCAGTGATGACCTTCATTCTGCTGAGGCTATTCAGACATTCAGTACCTCATTTCGGAGAGCTCCTTGAGAGCTGTTCTACTGCACGCTGTTATCCCCCAGCTTTCCTTGTTCATTCAGTTTTATAACTCATTTGGGAAATTCTATTAGATTACTTACAGTGTGGAAACAGGCCCTTCGGCCCAACAAGTCCACACCGACCCGCTGAAGCGTAACCCACCCAGACCCATTCCCCTATATTTACCCCTTCATCTAAGGCTACGGGAAATTTAGCATGGCCAATTTGCCTAATCTGCACATTTTTTTTTTTGATTGTGGGAGGAAACCGGAGCACCCGGCGGAAACCCACGCAGACACGGGGAGAACGTGCAAACTCCACACAGTCAGTCGCCTGAGGCGGGAATTGAACCCGGGTCTCTGGCGCTGTGAGGCAACAGTGCTAACCGCTGTGCCACCGTGCCGCCTATCTTGCCTAATACTGTCAAAATTTGCCTTCCTTAACTTTGAGATCAGGTTTATCCTTTTCCATCACTACTTTAAAACTACAAAGGACAAAGACAAAGAAAATTACAGCACAGGAACAGGCCCTTCAGCCCTCCAAGCCTGCGCCGATCCAGATCCTCTATCTAAACCTGTCGCCTATTTTCTAAGGATCTGTATCCCTCTGCTCCCTGCACATTCATGTATCTGTCTAGATACTCTTAAATGATGCTATTGTGCCCACCTCTCCCACCTTCGCTGGCAACTCTTTCCAGGCATCAACCATCCTCTGCATAAATAACTTGCCATGCATACCTCCCTTAAACATTTCCCCTTTCACCTTGAACTCGTTACCCCTAGTAATTGAGACCCCCACTCTGGGAAAAAGCTTCTTGCTATTCACCCTATCGATACCTTTTGTCGACCTCAATCAGGTAACCCCTCAACCTCCATCTTTCTAATGAAAATAATCCTAATCTACTCAACCTTTCTTCATCGCAAGTGCCCTCCATACCAGGCAACATCCTGGTGAACCTCTTTTGCACACTCTCCAAACCATCCACATGCTTTTGGTAATGTGGCAACCAGAACTGTACGCAGCATTCCAAATGTGGCTGAACCAAAGTCTTACATAACTGTAACATGACTTGCCAATTCTTGTACTCAATACGCCGTCCAATGAAGGAAAGCATGCTGTATGCCTTCTTCCCCATTCTATAGACCTGCATTGCCACCTCCAGGGTACAATGGACCTGAACACCCTGATCTCTCTTCACATCAATTTTCCCCAGGGCTTTTCCATTCACTGTAAAGTTGACTCTAGAATTGGATTTTCTAAAATGCATCACCTCGGATTTTCCCAGATTGAACTCTATCTGTCATTTCTCTGCCCAACTGTCCAATCTATCTATATTCTGCTGCATTCTCTGACAGTCCCCTTCATCATCTGCTAACCCACCAATCTTAGTGTCATCTGCAAACTTGCTAATCAGACAATCCATACCTTTCTCCAGCTCATTTATGTACATCACAAACAATAGTGGTCCCAACACTGATCCCTGTGGAACACCAATGACCACAGTTCTCCATTTTGAGAAACTTCCTTCCACCCACTACTCTATCTCCTGCTGCCCAGCCAATTCTCTATCCATCTAGCTTACACACCCTGAACCCCATGCAACCTACCATTGGGAACCTTACCAAACGTCTGACTGAAGTCCATGTATATGACAGCTACAGCCCTTTCCTCATCAATCAACTTTGTGACTTTCTCAAGGAATGCTATTAAGTTGGTAAGGCATGACTTTCCCTGCAAAAAGACATGTTGCCTATCACTGATAAACCAATTTTCTTCCAAATGGGTATATATCCTATCCCTCAGTATCTTCTCCAGCAACTTCCCAATCACTGATGTCAGGTTCTTCGGTCTATAATTACGTGGATAATCCCTGCTACCCTTCTTAAACAAGGGGACAACATTTGCAATTCTCCAGTTCTCTGGGACCTCACCCATGTTCAAGGATGCTGCAAAGATATTTGTTAAGGCCCCAGTTATTTCCTCTCTCACATCCCTCAGTAACCTGGGATAGATCCCATCCAGACCTGGGGACTTGTCCACCTTAATTCCTTTTAGAATATCCAACACTTGCTCCCTCCTTATGCCAACTTGACGGGGAGTAATCAAGCATCTATTTCTAATCTGTCATGTCACTCTCCTTGGTGAATACTGACGTAAAGTACCCATAGACTCATAGAGTCATAGAGATGTACAGCATGGAAACAGACCCTTCGGTCCAGCCGATCCATGCCGACCAGCTATCCCAACCCAATCTAGTCCCACCTGCCAGCACCCGGCCCATATCCCTCCAAACCCTTCCTATTCATATACCCATCCAAATGCCTCTTAAATGTTGCAATTCTACCAGCCTTCACCACATCCTCTGGCAGCTCATTCCACACATGTACCACCCTCTGTGTGAAAACATTGCCCCTTAGGTTTCTTTTATATCTTTTCCCTCTCACCCTAAACTTATGCCCTCTAGTTCTGGACTCCCTGACCCCAGGGAAAAGACTTTGTTTATTTAGCCTATCCATGCCCCTCATCATTTTGTAAATCTCTATAAGGTCTCCCCTCAGCCTCCGATGCTCCAGGAAAAACAGCCCCAGCCTGTTCAGCCTCTCACTGTAGCTCAGATTCTCCAACCCTGGCAACATCCTTGTAAATCTTTTCTGAACCCTTTCAAGTTTCACAACATCTTTCCAATAGGAAGGAGACCAGAATTGCATGCAATATTCCAACAGTGGTCAAACCAACGTAATGCAACATGACCTCCCAACTCCTGTACTCAATACTCTGATCAATAAAGGAAAGCATACCAAACCCCTTCTTCACTATCCTATCTACCTGCGAGTCCACTTTGAAGGAGCTATGAACCTGCAGTCCAAGGTCTCCTTGTTCAGAAACACCCTAGGACCTTACCATTAATTGTATAAGTCCTGCTAAGATTTGCTTTCCCAAAATGGAGCACCTCGTATTTATCTGAATTAAACTCCACCTGCCACTTCTCAGTCCATTGGCCCATCTGGCCCAGATCCTGTTGTAATCTGAGGTAACCCTCTTCACTGTCCACTACACCTCCAGTTTTGGTGTCATCTGCAAACTTACTAACTGTACCTCTAATGCTCACATCCAAATCATTTATGGAAATGACAAAAAGTAGAGGACCCAGCACCAATCCTTGTGGCACTCCACTGGCCACAGGCCTCCAGTCTGAAAAACAACCCTCCACCACCACCCTCTGTCTTCTACCTTTGAGCCAGTTCTGTATCGAAATAGCTAGTTCTCCCTGTATTCCATGAGACCTAACCTTGCTAATCAATCTCCCATGGGCAACCTTGTTGAATGCCTTACTGAAGTCCATATAGATCACATCTATTGATCTGCCCTCATCAATCTTCTTCAAAAATCTCAATCAAGTTTGAGAGACATGATTTCCCACGCACAAAGCCATGTTGACTATCCCGAATCAGTCCTTGCCTTTCCAAATACATGTATATCCTGTCCCTCAAGATTCCCTCCAACAACTTGCCCACCACTGAGGTCAGGCTCACTGGTCTATAGTTCCCTGGCTTGTCTTTACCGCCCTTCTTAAACAGTGGCACCACGTTTGCCAACCTCCAGTCTTCCAGCACTTCACCTGTGACTATCGATAATACAAATATCTCTGCAAGAGACCAAGCAATCACTTCTCTAGCTTCCCACAGAGTTCTCGGGTACACCTGATCAAGTCCTGGGGATTTATCCACTTTTAACCATTTCAAGACATCCAGCACTTCCTCCTCTGTAATCTGGACATTTTGCAAGATGTCGCCATCTATTTCCCTACAGTCTCTATCTTCCATATCCTTTTCCACAGTAAATACTGATGCAAAATATTCATTTAGTATCTCCCCCATTTTCTGTGGCTCCACACAAAGGCCGCCTTGCTGATCTTTGAGGGACCCTATTCTCTCCCTAGTTACCCTTTTGTCCTTAATATATTTGTAAAAACCCTTTGGATTCTTCTTAATTCTATTTGCCAAAGCTACCTCATGTCCCCTTTTTGCCCTCCTGATTTCCCTCTTAAGTGTACTCCTACTTCCTTTTTACTCTTCTAAGGATTCACTCGATCTACCTGACATATGCTTCCTTTTTTTTCTTAACCAAACCCTCAATTCCTTTAGTCATCCAGCATTCCTTATACCTACAAGCCTTCCCTTTCACCCTGACAAGAATATATTTTCTCTGGAAACTTGTTATTTCATTTCTGAAGGCTTCCCATTTTCCAGCCGTCCCTTTACCTGCGAACATCTGCCTGCAATCAGCTTTCGATAGTTCTTGCCGAAAACCGTCAAAATTGGCCTTTCTCCAATTTAGAACTTCAACTTTTAGATCTGGTCTATTCTTTTCCACCACTATTTTAAAACAAATAAAATTATGGTCGCTGGCCCCAAAGTGCTCCCTCACTGATACCTCAGTCACCTGCCCTGCCTTATTTCCCAAGAGCAGGTCAAGTTTTGCACCTTCTCTAGTAGGTGCATCTACATACTGAATTTGAAATTTGTCTTGTACGCACTTAAGAAATTCCTCTCCATCTAAACCTTTCACACTATGGCAGTCCCAGTCGATGTTTGGAAAGTTAAAATCCCCTATTATTCTTACAGATTTGAAGCTGAGATCTCTTTACAAGTTTGTTTCTCAATTTCCCTCTGACTATTAGGGGGTCTATATACAATCCCAATAAAGTGATCATCCCTTTCTTATTTCTCAGTTCTACCCAAATAACTTCCCTGGATGTATTTCTAGGAATATCCTCCCTCAGCACAACTTTAATGCTATCCCTTATCAAAAATGCCTCTCCCCTCTTCTCTTGCCTCCCTTTCTACCCTTCCTGTAGCATTTGTATCCTGGAACATTAAGCTGCCAGTCCTGCCCATCGCTGAGCCAAGTTTCTGTAGTTGCTACGATATCCCAGTCCCATGTTCCGAACCATGCCCTGAGTTCATCTGCCTTCCCAGTTAGGCCCCTTGCATTGAAATAAATGCAGTTTGATTTATTAGTCCTACCTTGTTCCTGCCTGCCCTGAGTGTTTGACTCACTTCTGTTCTCAACTTTACCAGTCTCAGATTGATCTGTTTCCTCATTATCTCCCTGGGCTCCACCCCCCACCCCACCTTACTAGTTTAAATTCTCCCGAGCAGTTCTAGCAAATTTCCCTGCCAGTTTATTAATCCCCTTCCAATTTAGGTGCAATCCGTCCTTCTTGTACAAGTCACTTCTACCCCAAAACAGATTCGAATGATCCAAAAATGTGAATCCTTCTCCCATATACCAGCTCCTCAGCCATGCATTCATCTGCTGTATCCTCCTATTCCTGCCCTCACTAGCTAGTAGCACTGGGAGTAATCCAGATATTGCTACCCCTGAGGACATCCTTTTTAAATTTCTGCCTAACTCTCTGTAATCTCCCTTCAGAATCTCAACTTTTCCCTTCCTATATCATTGGTTTCAATGTGGACAATGACCTCTTGCTAGTCCCTCTCCCCTGTGAGAACATTCTGCACCTTCTCTGAGACATCCTTGATCCTGGCACCAGGGAAACAACACACCATTCTGCTTTTTCTTTGCTGGCCACAGAAACGTCTGTCTGTACCTCGGACTACAGAATCCCCTAATACAATTGATCTCTTGGAAGCCGACGTACCCCTCCTTGCATTAGAGCCAGTCTCAATACCAGAAACTTGGCTGTTCGTGCTACGTTCCCCTGAGAATCCATCGCCCCCTACATTTTCCAAAACAGCATACCTGTTTGAAATGGGTATATCGACAAAAGACTCCTGCCCTAGGTGCCTACCTCTCTTACCCTTCCTGGAGTTAACCTATCTATGTGACTGTATCTGAGACTTTCCCCCCTTCCTATAACTGCCATCCATCACATACTGTTGCTGTTGCAAATTCCTCATCGCTTCTATCTGTCTCTCCAACCAATCCACTCAATCTGGTAAGATTCGCATCCAACAACATTTATGGCAGATGTAATCCGCAGTAACCCTTAAACTTTCATTAAACTCCCACATCTGACAAGAAGTACATATCATTGCAAAGGCCATTTTTGCTCCATCGCAATCTACAGACCCAGAAAATAACACCGTCTTATTCCTCTGCAAAACACTGCACCAGGTTGAATAGCTATGGCTTATATTTTAAGTTTAATCAAGAGACTTATCTCCAAAAAACATACAATCAAGAAAGAATCCACTGTACTCACTAATACAGCCTTTCTCTTGGACAGACTTGCAACAACAATTAACTTATCTGATTCTGTGTTGTGAACTTCACCCAATCCAGTTCCTCCAAGATTAGTTGTGAAATTCACTGTTTGTTAATTTTCCCAGATGCACTCCGATATCCAGCTTCACATGAATTCAAAAACAGCAAAGGCAGTAACTGTGCAGGTTCTCTCTCTCTCTCTCTCTCTCTCTCTCTCTCTCTCTCTCTCTCTCCTGCACTGCCCTCACAATGTCCTTCCTTTGTCTGTTCTTCTCCCTTTCAAAACTGCTGTTGTTTTGACTTTTTTTTCCAAAGTTCCAAAACAATGCAACAACATATAAAACAGTAATTGCTGCTCCTGGAATTCGAGGAAATCACCTCCAGCACTTAAAATACCTCGAAAAAAGGAGCAGCTGTTACTGCCAGAAAATATTTCCATCCTCCATCTTGGATTACCCAGAATGCTGGATGACAGGAGAAATTGAGATTTTGGTTAAGGAAAAGAAGGAAGCATATGCCACCCAGACCCATTCCCCTACATTTACCCCTGACTAATGCACCTAACACTACGGGCAATTTAACATGGCCAATTCACCTGACCTGCACATCTTTGGGCTGTGGGAGGAAACCGGAGGATCCGGAGAAAACCCACGCAGACACAGGGAGAATGTGCAAACTCCACACAGAGAGTTGCCCGAGGTGGAAATTAAACCCGGGTCCCTGGTGCTGTGAGGCAGCAGTGCTAACCACTGAGCCACCGTGCCGCCCCAGTGAATACTTAAGAGGCCCGGTAGGAGTATACTTAAGAGGGAAATCAGGAGGGCTGAAAGGGGACATGATGTAACACTGACAAATAAGATTAGGGAGGATCCAAAGGGATTTTAGAAATACATTAAGGACAAAAGAGTAACAGGGGAGAGAATAGGGCCCCTCAAAGATCAGCAAGGCAGCCTATGTTTAAAACCACAGGAGACTGGGGAAATACTAAATGAATATTTCGCATCAATGTTTACTGTGGAGAAGGACATGAAAGACAATACAATGTGGGGAAAGAAATGGTGACATCTTAAAAATATTCATATTAGGGAGGAGGAGGAGCTGGGCTTAAAATGTATAAAGGTGGATAAATGGCCAGAATGTGATCAAGTGTACCCTCAAACTCTGTGGGAAACTCGGGAAGTGATTGCTGGGCCCCTTGCTGAGACATTTATGTCATTGATAGTCACAGGTGAAGTGCTGGAAGACTGAGGGTTGGCTAATGTCATGGCACTATTTAGGAAAGATGGTAAGGAAAAGCCAGGAAACTATAGACCGGTGAGCCTGACATCGATGGCGGGCAGGCTGTTGGAGGGAATATATTTGAAAAGACAAGAATTGTTTAGGGATAGTCAGCATGACTTTGTGCTTGTGAAGAAGATTGATGAGGGCAGAGTAGTGGGTGTGATCTACATGAACTTCAGTAAGGCGTTCAACAAGGTTCCTCATGGTGGACTGGTTAGCAAGATTAGATCTCGTGGAATTCAGGGAAAATCAGCCACTTGGATACAGTATTGGCTCAAAAGGTAGAAGACAGAGGGTAGTGGTGGAGGGCTGCTTTTCAGACTGGAGGCCTTTGATCAGTGGTGTGCCACAAGAATTGGTGCTGGGTCCATTTCTTTTCGTCATGTATATAAATGATTTAGATGTGAACATCGGAGGTATAGTTTAGAGGTTTTCAGATGACATAAAAATGGAGGTTATCTCAGAATACACAGGATCATGTCCAGATGGGCCAGTGGGCCGAAGAGTGGCAGATGGAGTTTAATTTAAAGAAATGTGAGGTGCTGCATTTTGGAAAGGCAAATCAGAGCAGGACTTATACACTAATGGCAAATCTTGGGGAGTGTTGCTCAACAAAGAGACCTTGGAGTGCAGGTTCATAGTTCCTTTATAGTGGAGTCGCAGGTAAAAAGGATAGTGAAGAAGGCATTTGGTATACTTTCCTTTATTGGTCAGTGAATTGAGTCAAGTAGTTGGGAGGTCCTGTTACGGCTGTACAGGACATTGTTTAGGCCACTTTTGGAATATTGTGTGCAAGTCTGGTCTCCCTCCGATCGGAAGGATGTTGTGAAACTTGGAAGTGTTCAGAACAGATTTATAAGAATGTTGCCAGGCTTGGAGGATTTGAGTTGTAGAGAGAGGCTGAAAAGTCTGAGGAGGTTTATATGGAGGGGCATGGATAGGATAAGTAGACAAGGACTTTTCCCTGGGGTGGGGAAGAAATTTAAAAGGGACCTAAGGGGCAACTTTTCATGCAGAGGGTGGTGCGTGTGTGGAATAAACAGAGGAAGTGGTGGAGGCTGGTACAATTACAACATTTAAAAGGCATCTGGATGGATATGTGAACAATGAGGGTTTAGAGGGATATTAGCCAAGTGCTGGCAAATGGGACGAGATTAATTTAGGATATCTGGATGAAATTGACCAAACGGTCTGTTCCTGTGTTGTACATCTCTATGATTCTATCTCTCTCTCTCTGTCTCTCTCTGTCTCTCTCTCTCTCTCTCTCACTCACACACGATATACACCACACACAATCACGTAATACCTTCCTTTCCATGGAAAACCAACTCACTCTGCTCATCTATAGTTCATTTAAACTTTGTACTGAGTGAATTCATTAACCAATTTCAACTTGGGTCATCTCACAACTGTTCAGATAGGATTCACTCACTCTGTCTGTATTCCCATTTTCAAGGGACCAAATAGAGACAAAATAATATTACACTCAATGAGAAATAATAAAACTTGAACTTTTATTTTGTAATTGGGACAGAAATGTCAAGTTGGATTCTAAATCAGCCAGGAGGCCAGCTATCGAATTGACTCATATTTAGATATTTAGATACTTCCCAACTCTTATCGTGGACCCGGGTCAAAACCTATCAATGACAGATGGCAGAACTTCAATTTAATAAACATGTGGAATTACGACTCTAATGGTGACCACAAAACCCTTGTCAATTGTTGTAAAAAACCCATCTGGTTCTCTAATGCCTTTAGGGATTAGGGCTGTCCTTGTCTTGTCTGGGCTACACGTGACTCCAGACCCACAACAATTGGTGAGGTTGGTGGAAGTCAGCCATCTAAGCTCCAGGCCCTCACAGCAGGAGGTCCTCAAGATTGTGTCCTAGCCCTAACTATCTTTAGTGACTGTGTAACTGACCTTCCCTCAGGCAGAATGTCATGGGTCCAAGGGTTCGCTAATACTCACACAATGTTCAGCAGCATTCTTCCCTCCTAAGATATTGAAGCACTCCATGTGGCTGTGCAGCAAGATCCTGGCAACTTCAGCTCCTCAGAAACAGCGTTTGGGAACTGGAGTCAGAGGTGGATGAACTTTGAATCATTCGGGAGGCTGAGGGAGTAGTTGAGAGGAGTTACAGGGAGGTAGTCACACCTCAGGTACAGGGGAAAGGTAGATGGATTACAGTCAGGAGACAGAAAGGGAACCGGCAGACAGTGCAGGGACCCCCTGTAGCCGTTCCCCTCAGTTTTGGATACTATTGAGGAGGTTGACTTATCAGGGGTAAGCCATCGGGTACAGGTCTCTGGCACAGAGTATGTCCCTGGTGCTCAGAAGGGAAGGGGGAAGCGGAGCAGAACATTAGTCACTGGGGACTCCATAGTTAGGGGGACAGATAGAAGGTTCTGTGGGAACAAGAGAGACTCACGGTTGATGTGTTGCCTCCCAGGTGCCAGGGTTCATGACGTTTCTGATTGTGTTTTCGGTATCCTTAAGGGGGAGGGGTGTAGCCCCAAGTCATGTTCCACATAGGCACCAACTACATAGGTAGGAAAAGGGCTGGGGATTTAAGGCAGAAATTTAGGGAGCTAGGGTGAAAACTTAGTGATAGAACAAACAGAGTTGTTATCTCTGGTTTGTTACTCATGTCACTTGCTAGCGAGGTGAGGAATAGGGAGAGAGAGCAGTTGAGCACGTGGCTACAGGAATGATTCAGATACCTGGATAATTGGAGCTCATTCTGGGGTAGATGGGTCCTCTACAAACAGGATGGACGACACTGAACCAGAGCGGTATCAATATATTTGGGGGGCAATTTGTTTATGCTCTTCAGGAATGTTGAAGTTAATTCAACAAAAGATGGGAACCTGAATTGTAGCTCCAGTGTACAGAAGGTTGAGAGTAGTGAGGTCATAAATAAGGTTTCAAGGTCACAGGAGTGCAGTGGCAGGCAAGAAGGTGGTTTGAAGTGTGTCTACTTCAATGCCAGGAGATTCTGGAATAAGGTGAGTGAACTTGCAGCATGGGTTGGTACCTAAGACTTCAATGTTCTGGCCATTTCAGAGACATGCAGAGAGCAGGGACAGGAATGATTGTTGCAGGTTCCGGCGTTTAGATGTTTCAGTATGAACAGAGAAGGGAGTAAAAGAGGGGGAGGTGTGGCATTATTAGTCAAGGACAGTATTACGGGTGGCAGAAAGGATGTTTGATGAGGACTCATCTCCTGAGGTAGAACAGGCGAAGTTTAGAAACAGGAAAGGAGAAGTTACCCTGTTGCGAGTTTTGTATAGGCTTCCAAAAAGTTCCAGAGATGTAGAGTAAAGGATTGCAAGAATTATTCTGGATAGGAGAGAAAGTAACTGGGTAATAGTTATGATGTCTTTCACTTTCCAAATATTGACTGGAAACGCTATAGCAAGTGTACTTTAGATGGGTCAGTTTTTGTCCAATGTCTGCAGGACGGTTTCCTGACACATTATGCAAATTGATCAACAAGAGGCAAGGACAATTGGATTTGGTACTGGCTAATGAACTGGGTAATGTGTTAGATTTAGAGGTAGGTGAGCACTTTGGTGATAGTGACCACAATTAAGTTACATTCACTTCTGTGATGGAAATGGAAAAGTATATCCTGCAGGGCAAGAGATATAGTTGGGGGAAAGGCAATTATGATGCGATTAGGCAAGAGTTAAGATGCATAGGATGGGAAGGAAACTGCAGGGAATGGGCACAATTGAAATGTGGAGCTTGTTCAAGGAACAGCTACTGTGTGTCCTTGATAAGTGTGTACCTGTCAGGCAGGGAGGGAAGGGAACCGTGGTTTACTAAAGAAGTTGTGTCTCTTTTCCAGAACAAGAAGAACGCTTCAGATGAGATGTGAAGGCTCAGTTGGAGTGCTTGAGATTTAAAATTAGCCAGAAAAGATCGAAAGAGAAAGCTAATAAGAGCCAGGTGAGGACCTGAGAAGGCTTTGGTAGGTGGGAACAAGGCAATCCGAAAGCTTTTGGAGGGATGTCAGGAACAAAAAAAAACTCGAATAAGATTAGGACCAGTCAAGGACAGTAACGGGAAGTTGTGTGTGGAAGTGGGAAAGGTACAAAATGAATATTTTTCATCAGTATTCACACTGGAAAAAGACAATCTTGTCAAGGAGAATACTGAGGTACAAACTATTAGACTAGATGGGATTGAGGTTCATAAGGAGAAACTGTTAGCAATTCTGGAAAGTGTGAAAATAGATATGTCCCCTGGGCAAGTTGGGATTTATCCAAGGACTCTCTGGAAAGTTAGGGAGGAGATTGCAGTGCCTTTGGCTTTGATCTTTATTTTGTCATTGTCTACAGGAATAGTGCTAGAAGACTGGAGGATAGTAAATGTTGTTCCCTTGTTCAAGAAGGGGAGTAGAGACAACCCTGTAATTATAGGCCAGTGAGCCTTACTTCAATTGTGGGTAAAGTGTTGGCAAAGGCTAGAAGAGTTAGAATTTATAATAATCTGGAAAGGATCAAGTTGATTAGGGATAGTCAACATGGTTTTGTGAAGGGTAGGTCGTGCCTGACTAACCTAATTGAGAAGGTGACCAAGCAGGTGGATGAGGGTAAAGCTGTTGATGTGGTGTATTTGAATTTCAGTCAAATATTTGTTAAGGGCAACCACGGTAGGCCATTGCACAAAATAAGGAGGCATGGGTTTGAGGGTGTTTTTGTGGTTTGGATCAGAAATTTGCTAGGTCTAAGAAGACAGAGGGTGGTGGTTGATGGGAAATGTTTATCCTGGAGTTCAGTTACTAGTGGTGTACAGCAAGGATCTGTTTTGGGTCCACTGCTGTTTGTCATTTTTATAAATGACTTGGATTAGTGTGTAGAATGATAGATTCATTAAATTTGCGGATAATACTAAGATTGGTGGAGTTTTGGACATTGTGGAAAGATGCTGCAGGTTACAGAGGGACATAGATAAGCTGCAGAACTGGGCTGAGAGGTGGAAAATGGAGTTTAACACAGAAAAGTGTGAGGTGATTCACTTTGAAAGGTGCAACAAGAACACAGAGTACTGGAGAAATGGGAAGATTCTTGGTAGTGTGGATGAGCAGAGAGATATCTGTGTCCATGTGCATTGATCCCTGAAAGTTGCCACCCAGGGTATTAGGGTCGTTAAGAAGGCGTACAGTGCCTTAGCTTTTATTGGGAGAGGGACTGAGTTTTAGAGCCATGTGGCCATGTTGCAGCTGTACAAAACTCTAGTGAGGCCACAGTTGAAGTGTTGGATACAGTTCTAGTCGCTGTATTATGGGAAGGACATGGAAGCATTGGAAAGGATGCAGACGAGATTTCTCAGGATGTTGCCTGCTATGGAGCTGGTCTTATGAGGAAAGGTTCAGGGACTTGAGGCTGTTTTTGTTGGAAAAAAGGTTAAGAGGTGACTTAAAAGAGACATACAAGATGATCAGAAGATTAGTGAGAGCCTTTTTTCCCGGATGGAGATGGCTAGCATGAGGGGACATAGTTTAAATTGAGGGGTGACAGATATAGGACAGATGTCAGAGGTAATTTATTTTCTCAGTGATATTAGGGCCATGGAACGCCCTGCCTGCAACAGTAGTAGACACGTGAACTTTAAGGACATTTAAATGGTCATTGAATAAACACATGGATGACAGTGGAATAGTGCAGGTTCAATGGGCTTCAGATTGGATTCACAGCTCGGCGCAACATCGAGGGCTGAAGGGCCTGTACTGCGCTGTCATGTTCAATGTTCCAGGCCTGGGCTGACAAATGGCAATTAACATCTGTGCCAAACAAATGTGAAACAATTACTACCTCCAATAAGAAATCACATAAATAACGCCTTTTGACATTCAATGGCTTTTCTGTTGCTGAATCCCCTAAGATCAACAACCTGGGAGTTAACATTGAGCTGAAAATGAAATGGATTTACAATGTAAGTACTGTGGCTATAAGAGCAGCTCAGGGGGCAGGAACACTGCAGTGAGGGATGTACCTCATGGCTCCAAAAGCCTCTCCACCATCTCCAAGGCACATGTCAGGAGTGTAATGGAATATTCCCCACTTGCGTGGATGGAAATATCTCCAAGATCTCCCAAGAATTGGGATCCCAGCATGACCAAGCAGCCATATAAAAGCACAATGTTGCAGACATTCAAAATCCGAAATGAAATCAGAAAGTGCGGGAGAAATTCAGCAAACCTGCGAGCACCTGTGAAGAGAAATATGAAGTTAATATTTTGGGTGCAATATAACTCTTCTTCAGAACAATGCTGACGAGGAGTCATGTCGGACTAGAAATATTCATTCTCTTTCTCTTTTGACAGTTACACCAACCCTGCTGAGTTTCTCCAACATTTTCTCTTTTACGACGAAGTAACCAGTTTGTTTGGCACCACATCTACAAACATTCATTCCATCCCCCACCAATGCTCCGTTGACAGCGTCTTCAACATCTATGACCACTCCTTTCCTAAAGAAATAGGTAATAGATGCATCAGAACACCACAACCTGCATGTTCCCTTCAAGCCACTCACCATCCTGATTTTGATATATATTCCTTCAGTAAAGTCTCTATAGTCCCATTAGACCATAGGGCTGATCTCTCAGAGACATGACTGGTTGTGTGTTTAACCTGAGTGTCACCATGCCTCAGGGGAGTGGGGGTTTGAGAAGGTAGGATTTTCATGGTGATCTCAACCAGCGTGATTTGGAGGAGCTGGTGTTGGTCTGTGGTGGACAAGGTTAAAAATCACACAACAATAGGTTATAGTCCAACAGGTTTATTTGGAAGCACTAGATTTCGAAGCACTGATGAAGAAGCAGCACCTCAAAAGTTCGTGCTTCCAAATAAACCTGTTGGACTCTAACCTGATGTTGTGTGATTTTTAACTTCAACCAGTGTGGGAATTGAACCTGTGCTGTTAACGTAGAACATTGAACAGGAAAGCACAGGATAGGCCCTTTGGCCCTTGATGTTCAGCTGACCTTTTATCCTCCTCCAAGATCAAAGGAATCTACATGCCCTTCATTGTTCCTCCTTCCATGTGTCTATCCTAGAGTTACTTTAATATCCCTCATGTATTTGACTCTACTCCCACTGCTGGCAGTGCCTTCCACACACCCACCACTGCCTGTGTAAAGAACCTACCTCTGACATCCCCTCAAATCTTCCTCCAATCACCTTAAAATGTATGCCCTCTCGTGATAGCCATTTCCAGCCTTGGAAAAAAGTCTCCGGCTATACACACTCCCTGTACCTCATCATCATGGACACGTCTATCAAGTCACCTTGCATCTATCTTCGCTCAAATGAGAAAACCCTGAGTTTCCTCAACTTATCTTCATAAGACATGTGCTCCAGTCCAGGCAGCATCTGGGTAAACCTCCTCTGCCCCAGCTCTGAAGCTACCACATCCTTCCTATAATGAGGTGACCAGAACTGAACACAATATTTCAACCGTGGTCTAACTAGGACTCTATAGAGCTGCCGCACAACCTCATGGCTCTGAAACTCAATTGCCATGCTCATGAAAGCCAACATTACCTACACCTTCTTAACAGCCCTATCAACTTGGGTAGCAACTTTGAGGGATCTATGGACAAGATCCCTCTGTTCCTCCATACTGCCAAGAATATTGCCTTTAACCCTATATTCTGCATTTAAATTCAAGTATCCAAAATTAATCATTTCACACTTTTCCAGGTTGAACGACATCTGACACTTATTGGTCCAGTTCTGCATCCTGTCAATGTCCTGTTGCAACCTCCAGCAGTCCTCCACACTATTCACCACTCCACCAACATTCACCCAATCGGCAAACTTACTTACCAACTCTTCCACTACCTCATCATTTATAAAGATCACAAAGAGCAGAGGTCCCAGAACCAATCCCCAAGTCACTGGTCATTGAGCTCCAGGCTGAATATTTTACATCTACTACCACCCTCTGTCTTCTATGGGTCAGTCAATTCTATATCTGGAAGCCAAGTTTCCCTGTATCCCATAACTGCTTACTTTCTGAATGAGCCTACCATGGGGTACTTTATCAAATGCCTTGCAAAAATTTAATTACACCACATCCACTGCTCTTACTTCAGCAATGTGTTTTGTCACATCCTCAAAGAATTCAATAAAGTTTGTGAGGCATGACCTGCCCCTCACAAAGCCATGCTGACTATCTCTAATCAAGCTTCAGTTTTTCAAGTAATCAAAAATCCTGTCTCTCAGAATCCTCTCCAATAACTTTCTCACCACAAACTTCAGACTGAATGGTTTGTAATTCCCAGGATTATCCCTATTCCCTTTCTTGAACAAGGGAATAACATTTGCCATGCTTCAATCATTTGGTACTACTCCAGTGAACAGTGAGGACACAAAGATCATCATCAAGGGTGCAGCAATCTCTTCCCTCGCTTCCTGTAGTATTCTAGTGTATATTCCATCTGACCCTGGGGATTTATCTATCCTTATGTTTTTCAAAATTTTCAGCACATCCTCCTTCTTAACATCAGCCTGTTTGAGTAGATCAACCTGTTTGAGTAGATCAGCCTATTTCACGCTGTCCTCACAAATGCCAAGGTCCCTCATCCTCGTGAATAATGATTAATAAAGGACTTCCTACCTCCTCCAACTCCAGGCACACGTTCCCTCTGCTGTCCTTGATTAGCCCTACCCTCACTCTGGCCACCCGTTCCTCACATAAGTGTAGAACACCTTATGGTTTTCCTTAATCCTACCGGCTAAAGATATTTCATGCACCCTCCTAGATCTCCTAAGTCCATTCTTCAGTTCCTTCCTGGCTACCTTGTAACCCTCTCGAGCCCTATCTGAACCTTGCCCTCCTCAACCTTAAATAAGCTTCCTTTTTCATCTTGACTAGATGTTCCACATCCCTTGTCACCCAAGGTTCTTTCAACCTACCATCCCTTCTTTGCCTCAGTGGGACAAACCTGTCTAGCAATATCAGCAAGTGCTCCCTAAAAGATTTCCACATTATTGTCGTGCATTTCCCTGAGAAAATCTGTTCCCAATTTAGATGCCCCAGTTCATGTCTAATAGCATTGTAATTCCACCCCACCCCCCCACAATTAAATGCTCTCTTATACCATCTGCTCCCATCACTCTCCATGAGTATTTTCAAGCTGGGGGAGTTGTGATCACTATCACCTAAATGCTCTCCCACCTGACCTGGTTCGTTGCCAAGCACCAAATCCAAAATAAGATGTTGGTGTCACTCTCCATCGCAAACCAGCCGTCCAGTCCCCACCGTTGCAGGTGGTAAGTTAGCACAGTTTGCTGGACAGCTGGTGTGAGTTGTAGAGAGGTGAAGTGGTACTTTGGTTAAATTCACCATCAGTTGTCTCTCTACCTCTCTCCAAGACAGAATAACCATTTGAATAGGGCAATTCCTTCGGTGTCCCTCTGTCACAATCCTGGAAGATCCCTCTCCCCCCATTCCCTTCACACTACTGACCAATTGTTCCCACATCATCAGGACTGTAGTGGCACAAGAAAGCAGCTACCGCCACAATCTCAAGGGCAGTAAATTCTGACCCAGCCATCGGAGTCAAAGTCCCCTTGATTAATTCTGAAACACATCTGAACAAAACATGTTGACAGACAATCTTTTGGCTGCCAGAAAATTCAGACAGTTTATTTCAGATTGTGTGTGTGTCTGTCTCTGTGTCTGTGTGTGTGTGTGTCTGTGTGTGTCTGTGAAATGATTCTGACCTGTGCAGCATTTTCAAACAGCACTGTCAGGAAATGGTTCATCCTTGGGGCAGGTCATTAAATCCCTGCTGCTAAAAGCAGGAATAACTTCATACGTTCCTGAATTATTGTCTGGTATTTGATCTGTTCTTGTGTCTAGGATGGTCCTGTCCCCCTAGTGATCCCAGAGTGCTCAATGTTTGTGTCTGAGTGGAATAAAACATACTGCCTGTGCCAACAGTGCAGCAAATCAGTGACTGTCATTGTAACAAGAGCGTGTTCTATAATCAGCTTTGAAAGTGTAGTTGTCTTTGAAGAATATTGTTATCTCTCATGTAATTGTGGGTTAACACAATTATCAGTCGAGCACAGTAACTTCTAGAGTGAGCAGTTTCACATTCAAACTGACAATGACTGATTCCTGTTAGTGTAAGGGTATAATATCAAAAGAACTGATCTGAAGGAGATGGGGATCAAGACCTGGGTCAAGAGCAGGCTCAGGGTGATCTGTCAGAGAAAAGTTTCCATCACCTATCCTGTGGGGATTGGCTCACTGCCATCAATTCAAACCCTCACTTTCCATGTGGAGATATTGTCTTAATGAATTAACTAATGTCATTGCCCATCATTGTTTTCAATCTGAATGTACACAATACAAATCACACGTCAGTACGTTTGTTAAATGACTGGAAGTAATGTAACGTATGACACTAAAGTCGGTGGTGTAGTGGACAGTTTGGAAGAATGTTGCAGGTTGCAGGGGGACTTGGATAAACTGCAGAATAGGGCTGAATAGGGCTGAGAGGTGGCAAATGGAGTTAAATGCAGGCTAAATGTGAGGTGATGCATATTGGGAAGACTAACAGGAAGGCAGAGTACTGGGTCAATGGAATATGCAGAGGGATCTTGGAGTCCATGTACATAGATCCCTGAAAGTTGCCACCCAGGTTGATAGTGCTGGTAAGAAGGCATACGGTGTGTTAGGTTTCATTGGTAGAGGGATTGAGTTCCAGAGCTGCAATATCATGCTGCAACTTTACAAAATGCTAGTGTGGCCACACTTGGAATATTGTATATAGTTCTGGTCACCATATTTTGGGAAGGATGTGGAAGCATTGGAAAAGATGTAGAGGAGATTTACCAGGTTGTTGCCTGGTCTGGAGGGATGGTCTTATGAAGAAAGGCTGAGAGACTTGAGTCTGTTCTCATTGGAAAAAAGAAGGCTAAGAGGGGATTTGATAGAGACATACAAGATGATCAGAGGATTAGATAGGGTAGATAGTGAAAGTCTTTTTCATAGGATGATGATGTCAGCTTGTATGAGGGGGCATAACTACAAATTGAGGGATGATAGATTTAAGACAGGTGTCAGAGGCAGTTCTTGATTCAGAGAGTGGTAAGGGTGTGGAATGTCCTGCCTGCCAATATAGTTAACTCAGCCATATTAGGGAGATTTAAACAATCCTTGGATGATGATGGGAGAGTGTAGGGGGACGAGCTGAGAATAGTTCACAGGTCGGTGCAACATCGAGGACCGAAGGGCCTGTTCTGCACTGTATTGTTCGATGTTCTAACTATTTAGTTAACCGAATTGATTCCCTGGGGTTTGAGTTTGGAACTAGAATTAAATTCTATTGTCACGTGTGTTCACAGAAAGGAACACATGAGGACAGTGAAAAGTGTACAGAGTCACCATTCTCCACTACCATCTGCAACAAGATAGATTCCCTTCCATTACCTTGGCCATACACCAGTCAGAATCTGTCAGCTCCTAAGGAAATCATCCACTCTGATGTAGAATGGGGCAACTGCTATTTAGTGAGTGAAACAGTTTTACTATCCCATTCTTGAACCTGTTGCTGTTCCTGGTGATTCATGGTTCAGCCCCAGTGTATTGGAAGATAGCAGGTGGAAGCCCTGCATTAAAAAAGGGAGACAGGAAACAGGAAGCACAGGCCGGTTAGCTTAACATATCACAGGGAAACTGCTGGAAGGTATTATTCAACCAGATACAGCAGCTCACATTGATCAGTTGAAATTCATCTGGCAGAGTTGACATTGTTGTGTGAATTTCTTTGAGGATGTAACATGTGTCATTGATAAAGGGGATTGCCCTGAGCTGAGCTTTTATCCCATAAAATGACACAGCAAATGTCATGGCAGGAAGGTGTGGGGTGGTGTTGGGTGGGGGTAATGAATACACGGGATCACTGTGGTTTACTGAAATGGAAAGCAATTGGAAGCAGCACTTACAGTAATGGAATAGACAGTAGATAATAGACAATAGGTGCAGGAGTAGGCCATTTGGCCCTTTGAGCTAGCACCACCATTCATTATGATCATGGCTGACCATCCACAGTCAGTATCCTGTTCCTGCCTTATCCCCATAACCCTTGATTCCACTGTCTTTAAGAGCTCTATCCATCTCTTTCTTGAAAGTATCTGGAGACTTGGCTTCCACTGCCTTCAGGGGCAGAACATTCCATATATCCACCACTCTGGGTGAAGAAGTTTCTCCTGAACTCTGTTCTAAATGGCCTACTCCTTATTTTTAAACTGTGTCCTCTAGTTCTGGACACACCATCAGCAGAAACTTGCTTCCTGCCTCCAGAGTGTCCAACCCTTCAATAATCTTATACTTCTCAATCAGATCCCCTCTCAGCCTTCTAAGCTCAAGTGTATAAAGCCCACTTGTTCCAATCTTTCAACATATGATAGTCCCGCCATTCCAAGAATTGACCTCGTGAACCGACACTGCACTCCCTCAATAGCTAGAATGTCCTTCCTCAAACTTGGAGACCAAAACTGAACAAAATACTCCAGGTGCTGTCTCACCAGGCCCTGTATAGCTGCAGGATCTCTTTGCTCCTATACTTAATTCCTCTTGTTATGAAGGCCAGCATGCCATTAGCTTTCTTCACTGCCTGCTGTACTTGCATGCTTGCTTTCATTGACCGATGTACAAGTACACCTAGATCTCGCTGTACATCCCCTTTACTGAACTTGACTCCATTTAGATAATCTGTCTTCCTGTTCTTGCCACCAAAGTGGATAACCACACATTTATCCACATTACAGTGAATCTGCCAAGCAAATTTGCTAATATTACGTTAATACCCTCATCTATATCATTAATTTATATTGTAAACAGCTGTGGTCCCAGCACCGAACCGTGTGGTACCCCACTGGTCACCACCTGCCATTCCAAAAGGGACCTGTTTATCACTACTCTTTACTTCCTGTCAGCCAGCCAATTTTCAGTCCATGTCAGTATTTTGCCCTCAATACCATGTGCCCTAATTTTGCTCACTAATCTCCTATGTGGGACTTTATCAAAGGTTTCTGAAAGCCCAAGTACACGACATCCACTGGATCTCCCTTGTCCATCTTCATTGTTACATCCTCAAAATATTCCAGAAGATTAGTCAAGCATGATTTCCCCTTGGTAAATCCATGATGACTCTGACCTCTCCTGGGGGTTACTGCTATCCAAATGAGTCATAATTTCATCTTTTATAGTTGACTCCAGCATCTTTTCCACCCCTGATGTCAGGCTAGCTGGTCTAAATAATGGATTCTGAAATGGATTCAGTCTAAATAATAATATTTATTATTAATTATATATATATATATATATTATTTATATTATTAATATTTATAATAAATCGATTGTATTAGCATGAATCAATATTAATTGGCAGGATTCCTTCATACATTCTCAGTGACCTGTCATATCGATTCATGGCTAATTTAACACATGACTGCATTAATTCATTGTTAATTAAAGAATGGAAAACTACATTACTGGCCAGTTAAAGAAATTTTGCATATGATTGGGGGATAGGGATAGTTATATATATGGCAGGTGAAACTCCCAAAAGCTGGGGAGGTGACTGTGAATGGCTGTGTATATGTATAAAAAAAATTAGAAATGACATGAGAAAACAATGTAAGGCCACTATGGTTGAGGAATATATAAAAAGGTTAAGGCAACAATACTGCAAAATAAAGAACTTAAATTCTACTCGGAATCCTGAGCCTATGTCTGGCATACCGATCCTTTTGGAGGATTGGGATTTTGTTACTGTATACATGCTGAGCCCTGTGGTTATGTGGTTGCCATTGCTGTCGCGTGGTGCCAGGGTCCCAGGTTTAATGCCAACCTTGGATGGCTGTCTGTGTGGAATTTGCACATTCTCCCTGTGTCTGTGTGGGTTTCCTCCGGGTGCTCCGATTTCTTCCCACAGTCCAAAGATGTGCATGTCAGGTGAATTGGCCATGCTAAATTGCCCATTGTGTTAGGTGCATTAGTCAGAGGGAAACGGATCTAGGTGGTTTATTCTTCGTAGGATCGGTGTGGACTTGTTGGGCCTGTTTCCACACTGTAGGGAATTCAATCATCTTCTGATTGTCTCCAGCCTTAATTTAAAGCATCCACTTGTTGAAACATTTCCTTTTGAAAATGAAGCATTCAGTCTTCATAGTCGATGTCATGGGTATGAGCGAGTTGAGCCAACCTAAACCAGGTCCCATCCCAGGGACTAGAGTAATGTTAATGAAGCAAGGCTCTAACTGTAATACCAAATGGCCAAATTTGCTCAGTATGTCCAAGTGTGATACGGATGCAAATGCAGTAAAATTCTAGGAGTAACCTGAATACGAATGGCTTGTGTTACAAGACTGAAAGATGCGCCTATCTGTCTGATGGAAGTGACAAACAATTTAACAATAAACAAGAAGCTCAATTACCTTTATTTAACCTTATGCTTTTGCAATGTTTTCTGGCTGGAGTCACTGACATGATCCAGACCAACAGTACAAACCAATCCAGGAATTTCTAGTTTCAAATGAGATGAGCGGTGGTTTTCTATTGGGATGGCTAGAACCGGACTGAACCATGATGCAAGCTACAAGTAAAACAAATTATATTCAGCTTCCTCGCGATCCCAAATGCTGGATGCCATCACTGATAGGGTTGATTGGAACCAGGATACCCACTGGGGGTGAAACCTACCCCAGTTACCTTGGAACTGACGTTGGGAATCCTATTAAAAGTATGCGCAAGTATATGCAGCTGCCAAGCAGGCAGCCATACGCCCCCAACCTTCTGATCCCATTGGATCACCAGCAAAACTCATTTGAACACAGTATAAGGACGGGTATGTCAGACCTGGGTAAGGTGCAAAAATAATGGAGGAATGATACTGTCTGTTCAGTGCCAATTCACAAGGTAGAGGTTGATGTCTCTATTGCTTATTGACTGTAGTCATCCGGGTTTAGTGTTTGGATTGTTTTCAATATTGTTTTGAAATTTGGAAGTAATTTGTAAATTTCCATTTCTGAAATAATTACAGGCACTTTATACTAAAATATACTGCTGACTGAATTATCAAGTGATTTGATTTCATACATAGTCGCTAAGCCTAAATATCATTCCTTTGTGTATGGAGCTTGTAAGAATACACACTAGTTGATATGATGTATTTTTGCATTGGGCTGTTAGATCTAAGAAGGAGTGTCTGGCTGAGCTAGTATCTTCATGTAGATATTTATACTGAACAGTGATGGTTTATAATTTTAAGATTATACCAATATCTAAATTCTAGGGTTAGCTCAATATTAGAAAAAAATCAGTGTGGTTTGAAAACTTTGTGTTATGTTATCATAATTTGGGGACAGCTTTGCAATCCAGCCAATATTTATTACCAACTCTTCTGCTAAAATCATCATCAGATTTCTACATTTAATTCTAATTACTGTTAACCAAAGCTGTAGATCGGGCCATTTAATTGGGCAAAATGTTCTTTTTTTTTCAAAAAACAGAATACAATATATTGCAGAACTAATCTAAATTTTAGATAATAGATTTTTTTTTGTTGCAAAACTTCAAAGAGTATTATATCCCAGCAAAGCTGGATTTATAAAAATAGATTTGCTTAATTCACCCATATGGTTATATGGCTTTTCCATATAAAATAAGAAAATAATGGGTAGGAAGGGAATCTCTAGTGCATAATTTAAAATGAACGAGCTTTTTGCCAGTATGGGCAATATATTTACTCCAGTGGGCTATTGGAGTTTGATTAATTTGAGAATTATTTATTTCAAAATTGCTCTTAGGGCTTCTAGCCTGCTGAAGAGCAAACATTATGGCCTCAAATAAGGTACATCCGCAATACTCAGACCAGAATATGGGTAACCTCCATCAGATTAGTTTGTGCTACTTCTTTGCTGATGCCTATTTTAATTGAATATATATATACTGCATATACTTATAGCTGAAAATGTGTTGCTGGAAAAGCGCAGCAGATCAGGCAGCATCCAAGGAACAGGAGAATCGACGTTTCGGGCATATGCCCTTCTTCAGGAATGAGGAAAGTGTGTCCAGCAGGCTAAGATAAAAGGTAGGGAGGAGGGACTTGGGGTATGGGTGTTGGAAATGCGATAGGTGGAAGGAGGTCAAGGTGAGGGTGATAGGCCGGAGTGGGGTGGGGGCGGAGAGGTCAGGAAGAAGATTGCAGGTTAGGAAGGCGGTGCTGAGTTTGAGGGATTTGACTGAGACAAGGTGGGGGGAGGGGAGATGAGGAAACTGGAGAAATCTGAGTTCATCCCTTGTGGTTGGAGGGTTCCTAGGCGGAAGGTTTGGCGCTCCTCCTCCAACTGTCGTGTTGCTATGGCCTGGCGATGGAGGAGTCCAAGGACCTGCATGTCCTTGGTGGAGTGGGAGGGGGAGTTGAAGTGTTGAGCCATGGGGTGGTTGGGTTGGTTTGTCCGGGTTTCCCAGAGGTGTTCTCTGAAACATTCCGCAAGTAGGCGGCCTGTCTCCCCAATATAGAGAAGGCCACATCGGGTGCAGTGGATGCAATAAATGATGTGTGTGGAGGTGCAGGTGAATTTGTGGTGGATATGGAAGTATCCTTTGGGGCCTTGGAGGGAAGTAAGGGGGGAGGTGTGGGCGCAAGTTTTACATTTCTTGCGGTTGCAGGGGAAGGTGCCGGGATTGGAGGTTGGGTTGGTGGGGGGTATCGACCTGACGAAGGAGTTACGGAGGGAGTGGTCTTTTCAGAACGCTGATAGGGGAGGGGAGGGAAATGTATCGTTGGTGGTGGGGTCCGTTTGGAGCTGGCGGAAATGACGGCGGATGATACGCTGTATATGGAGGTTGGTGGGGTGGTAGGTGAGGACCAGTGGGGTTCTGTCCTGGTGGCGGTTAGAGGGGCGGGGCTCAAGGACGGAGGAGCGGGAAGTGGAGGAGATGCGGTGGAGGGCATCGTCGACCACGTCTGGGGGAAAATTGCGGTGTTTGAAGAAAAGGCCATTTGGGTTGTACGGTTTTGGAACTGGTCCTCCTGGGAGCAGATGCGGAGGAGATGAAGGAATTGGGAATATGGGATGACGTTTTTACAGGGGGCAGGGTGGGAGGAGGTGTAGTCTAAGTAGCTGTGGGAATCGGTCGGTTTATAGTAAATGTCCGTGTTGATTCGGTCGCCCGAGATAGAAATGGAAAGGTCTGGGAAGGGGAGGGAGGAGTCTGAGACGGTCCACGTAAATTTGAGGTCGGGGTGGAAGGTGTTGGTAAAGTGGAGGAACTGTTCAACCTCCTCGTGGGTGCACGAGGCACCGCCGATACAGTCATCGATGTAGCGGAGGAAAAGGTGGGGGGTGGTGCCAGTGTAGCTGCGGAAGATGTACTGTTCCACATATCCTACGAAGAGGCAGGCATAGCTGGGGCCCATGTGGGTGCCCATGGCTACTCCTTTGGTTTGGAGGAAGTGAGAGGATTGGAAAGAGAAGTTGTTCAGGGTGAGGACCAGTTCAGTCAGTCGAAGGAGGGTGTCAGTGGAAGGGTATTGGTTGGTACGGCGGGAAAGGAAGAAGCGGAGGGCTTTGAGTCCTTTGTGATGAGGGATGGAGGTGTACAGGGACTGGATGTCCATGGTGAAGATAAGGCGTTGGGGACCGGGGATGCGAAAATCATGGCGGAGGTGGAGGGCATGGGTGGTGTCCCGAACGTAGGTGGGGAGTTCTTGGACTAAGGGGGACAGGACCGTGTCGAGGTATGCAGAGATGAGTTCGGTGGGGCAGGAGCGGGCTGAGACAATGGGTCGGCCGGGGCAGTCAGGTTTGTGGATTTTGGGCAGGAGGTAGAAACGGACAGTGCGGGGTTTCTGGGACTATAAAGTTGGAGGCGGTGGATGGGAGATCCCCTGAGGTGATGAGGTTATGGATGGTCTGGGAGATGATGGTTTGGTGGTGGGAGGTGGGGTCATGATCAAGGGAGCAGTAGGAGGAGGTGTCTGCGAGCTGGCGTTGAGCCTCAGCGGTGTAAAGGTCGGTGCACCAAACTACTACCGCGCCTCCCTTGTCTGCCGGTTTGATAGTGAGGTTAGGGTTGGAACCGAGGGAGTGGAGGGCTGCACGTTCCGATGGTGAGAGGTTGGAGTGGGTGAGAAGGGTGGAGAAGTTGAGGCGGATAATGTCGCGGCGGCAGTTGGCTATGAAGAGATCGGGGGTGGGTAAGAAGCCAGCACGGGGTGTCCAGGTGGATGGGGTGTGTTGGAAACAGGAGAAGGGATCGTCAGAGGGTGGGTGAGAATTTTGGTTGAAGAAGTAGGCACGGAGGCGAACGCGGCGGAAGAATTGTTCGACGTCACGCCGCGTGTTGAACTCGTTAATCCGAGAGCGGAGGGGAATGAAGGTGAGGCTTCTGCTGAGGACTGATCTTTCATCCTCAGAGAGGGGTACTTCTGGAGGGATGGTGAAAACACGGCAGGGCTGGGAGCTAGGACCTGGTATGGGGCTGGAGCTGGGAGTGGGGGCGAGGTTGGGCGTGGCGGCGGGGACGGAGATCGGTGTGGGGGCGGAGTTGGGTGTGGTGATGGAGATCGGGGTTAGGCCCGCCGTGACCACTCCCTCCGTGACTCCCTCGTTAGGTCCACACCCCACCACCAACCCAACCTCCAATCCCGGCACCTTCCCCTGCAACCGCAAGAAATGTAAAACTTGCGCCCACACCTCCCCCCTTACTTCCCTCCAAGGCCCTAAGGGATCCTTCCATATCCGCCACAAATTCACCTGCACCTCCACACACATCATTTATTGCATCCACTGCAACCGATGTGGCCTCCTCTATATTGGGCAGACAGGCCACCTATTTGCGGAACGTTTAAGAGAACACCTCTGGGACACCCAGACAAACCAACCCAACCACCCCGTGGCTCAACACTTCAACTCCCCCTCCCACTCCACCAAGGACATGCAGGTCCTTGGACTCCTCCATCGCCAGACCATAGCAACACGACAGTTGGAGGAAGAGCACCTCATCTTCCGCCTAGGAACCCTCCAACCACAAGTGATGAACTCAGATTTCTCCAGTTTCCTCATCTCCCCTCCCCCCACCTTGTCTCAGTCAAATCCCTCAAACTCAGCACCGCCTTCCTAACCTGCAATCTTCTTCCTGAACTCTCCGTCCCCACCCCACTCCGGCCTATCACCCTCACCTTGACCTCCTTCCACCTTTCGCATTTCCAACGCCCCTCCCCCAAGTCCCTCCTCCCTACCTTTTATCTTAGCCTGCTGGACACACTTTCCTCATTCCTGAAGAAGGGCATATGCCCGAAATTTCGATTCTCCTGTTCCTTGGATGCTGCCTGACCTGCTGCGCTTTTCCAGCAACACATTTTCAGCTCTGATCTCCAGCATCTGCAGTCCTCACTTTCTCCTGTATATACTTAAATACAAGGAGGAAATGGTTTATTCTTAATTACAATGGACACTTTGCGGTCCCAACCTTGCAAGGGGGGAGATGATAAAGATCGAACTTGACCTGCAGTGTGGATTTGCATTGCCAGCATTGGTGCACAAGAAGGGACAGTTTACCTGTGCGATCTTGAGCAAACAGAGACTGTGTACCAACTACGCCAGAACGATGTCCTTGTGTGCCGAAAGACTGAATGTTGCCAAGAATGACTTTTGCAGTGGTCAGCTGCATAAAAAATTAACAGTTCATTTACAGAACAAGTCTAAATGACCTTTACCATGTAAAGGTGTTGTGTGCCAGTTTGATTACATTTGTGCTATGAGCATCCCTGATGAGCCTAATCCCCTTTCAGATACATCACGTAGTAAAAGAGACAAAGGAGGGTGTTTCTAGAAACCTATAATAAAATTTTTGGAGAGGATGAAGTAATTTGTTACATCCTTACTTCAGTAAGAGACTCCCTGACCCCTTTTTATCCTTCCAAATCCTAACATGGGGCTATGGAATAGTACTGAAAATGTGTTGCTGGAAAAGCGCAGCAGGTCAGGCAGCATCCAAGGAGCAGGAGAATCGACATTTCAGGCATGAGCCCTTCTTCAGGAATAGTACTAAATATTTACAGGATGTAATATCATTTTAGTTATTACCTATTCCCACCTGCTACATCTTTATGGACTTCCTCCAATAAATCCGCAATAACCTATCCAAGTTACTACAAAGGTCAGGAATGGGGGTGCGCTTATGTAAGAGTGCCCACTTTTTTTTTCTATGATTACACGTATTAGTCACCACTGCTTTTCTGAAGGACCATGCATCTCATGTGTATGCCTTAAAGAAAAATGTATCCCTATTATCACTGGAATTTCAACTCTATGTGGAGAGGGTAACAATACCCACCTTCATGATGATGCCCCTAACGGCACTAATATTTTCCCAGTTATTGGAGGGGAAGTACCATTTTGGCCATGTTTCTTATCTAGAAACTCACCTCATTAGTACTGGATGATTTTCAAACTCAGCACCCAGGGCCAAATTATGTAATCATGGATTATCCACAGACCCCAGGAAGTCACAAAGATAGGCCTGCGTCTTACTGGGAAGGTCCCTATATTGTCTATGCTAAACCTGATTTTTTTTCAGTTATAATAAGGCAGCTAACTATCTTGTCCTGAATAGAGCAAGTAGTCCACATGCCGGAGCTGTTGGAACACTATTTCCAACTCCTGTTCCCTGTCCAATTACCTGGCAATGAAATCATAATTCCCCTTTTAAACATACAGTTTCGCCTGACTTCTGTGCAGAATGGATGAATCCAAAGACCATATCAAGAAGTAAAACACACTCATTGGCATATGCAGCTCTTAGTGTTCTTTCATTATGAAAGTCCTTAAGTATTATTAGTCATCAAAACCATAATTATCTCACTTGTGGACTCACAATTTTAAAAAATGAGACAACTGCTGCCTTAATAGAAATTAGGGACATGCTTTCAGAATTCCGCCAATTTGCCCATCGAAACCAATTACATACTTGCAAAATCATGTGGATTTTGCACAATAGTTAAAGGAAAATGCATTATGAGGGTCACTGACATTTTTGAAAACGTTACTAGACATATTGATAATATTCACACTTCTGTCAACCAAATGAATGAAGGTGCGGGATGCGAAGATTGGAGTTTTGGCTCATGGTAAAACCGATTAGTTAATATGTCTTTGTATGGTGCTATTGTTTTAATTGGTCTTTTTGTTGGTATTATGATACTTAAGCGTATTATTGATAAATATTAACTTACAGTCATAGAGATGTACAGCATGGAAACAGACCCTCTGGTCCAACCCGTCCATGCTGACCAGATATCCCAACCTAATCTATCCCACCTGCCAGCACCCGGCCCATATCCTTCCAAACCCTTCCTATTCATATACCCATTCAAATGCCTCTTAAATATTGCAATTGTACCAACCTTCACCACTTCCTCTGGCAGCTCATTCCATACCCATACCGCCCTCTGCATGAAAAAGCTGTCCCCTGGTCTCTTTTATATCTTTTCCCTCTCACTTTAAACCTATGCCCTCTAGTTCTGGACTCCCAGATCCCAGGGAAAAGACTTTGCCTATTTACCCTCTCCATGCCACTCATAATTTTGTAAACCTCTATAAGGTCACCCCTCAGCCTCCGATGCTCCAGCGAAAACAGCCCCAGACTCTTCAGCCTCTCCCTATAGCTCAAATCCTCCAACCCTGGCAACATCCTTGTAAATCTTTTCTGAACCCTTTCAAGTTTCACAACATCCTTCCGATAGGAAGGAGACCAGAATGTCCGCAACATGACCTCCCAACTCCTCTACTCAATACTCTGACCAATAAAGGAAAGCATACCAAACGCCTTCTTAACTATCCTATCTACCTGCGATTGCTTCTTCTTTACTTAAATCATGATGAGAAAACATCATTGGCTGACCTTGATTCCCCTTCGGCAGAAGAGGAAGTATGGCAGTCTTTTAGAACATAGAATAGAACATAGAACAGTACAGCACAGAACAGGCCCTTCAGCCCACGATGTTGTGCCGACCACTGATCCTCATGTATGCACCCTCAAATTTCTGTGACCATATGTATGTCGAGGAGTCTCTTAAATGTCCCCAATGACCCTGCCTCCACAACTGCTGCTGGCAATGCATTCCATGCTCTCACAACTCTCTGTGTAAAGAACTCGCCTCTGACATCCCCTCTATACTTTCCTCCAACCAGCTTAAAACTATGACCCCTCATGTTAGTCATTTCTGCCCTGGGAAATAGTCTCTGGCTACCGACTCTATCTATGCCTCTCATTATCTTGTATACCTCAATTAGGTCCCCTCTTCTCCTCCTTTTCTCAATGAAAAAAGTCCGAGCTCAGTCAACCTCTCCTTATAAGATAAGCCCTCCAGTTGAGGCAGCATCCTGGTAAACCTCCTCTGAACCCTCTCCAAAGCATCCACATCTTTCTTATAATAGGGCAACCAGAACTCGACGCAGTATTCCAAGTGCGGTCTAACCAAAGTTTTATAGAGCTATAACAAGATCTCACGACTCTTAAACTCAATACCCCTGTTAATGAAAGCCAAAACACCATATGCATTCTTAATAACCCTGTCCACTTGGGTGGCCATTTTAAGGGATCTACGTACCTGCACCCCAAGATCCCTCTGTTCCTCCACACTACCAAGAATCCTATCCTTAATCCTGTACTCAGCTTTCAAATTCGACCTTCCAAAATGCATCACCTTGTATTTATCCAGGTTGAACTCCAGTGCTGCCACTGAATTCGATTAATTTGATCTATGCCTTTATGGTATGGTCATAGAATGACCAAAGGAGGGAATGAGGATCTAAAATTCGAATTTAGGCAACAAAAATAGATTTTTATTATAACAAAATGGTTTCTCGATTTAAAATAATATATAAAATGGCATGTGAACCATACTGCTAAACATACTGCTGATTTGCAAAATTAAGTTGCAGTTCAAAGATAAGAGGACAATAGAGTTTTCAAAAGATGAATACTGACACGTTAATTGACCATTTGAACTAACCTTGACCTGATACATGGCGTGACAATTTACTTAATAAGATATTCTTCTTCAAGAAAATACCATTGGATTAACCTGTCTTCAATCGTATCACCATATTACAGTTGATTGGACGTTTTTTGTAATTAAGAACCCTTTCCCAGGAAATATCATTGGATTAACTTGCTGCAAATCATGTCACCTTATTATATGTGATTGGTATTTTTTGTACTATTACTAAAAAATATATAAATAATGTGTAATTTCAAATGTAATTGCGCAACTTCACTACAGAACACAGAAGCTTCAATCTCTGTGTTGCTGGATAGAATTGCATCAAGGTACCTTAATTCAATAAACTAGTGACCCCTGCTTTTTGAACAGACCGCATTTGTTGATTGTTTTGACCAATCTCGAACCAAGAGGGCCCTTTTGAGGGGTCGTAGATCTTAATGCTCACAATGAATTATGCCTGGACACACACACAAGTGGTATAAGTTGGATCAAACTCCCATGGTTATCACTTTATTCCTATTCATTTACGGGATGTGGGCATCATGAGCAAGTCAGCATTTATTGCCCATCCTTAGTTACCCCTTGAGAAGGATAGAAAGGGACAGTAAGAGTGAGGTCAGTGATGTATCCATTGGTGGAAGCATATCTTGCTCACTAAGCCCCCTTCCCTCAGGAAATGCTGTATAATTCTGCTCACTTGGTCCTGGGAAATGGGGGATGGGAAATAATTGTTGACCTCGGCAACAATGGACACACATCGGTGTGAGGAGAATTACATTTCAATCAGTAAGTGCAATGTTCTTGTTTAAAGCGGACTGCTCTTAAAAAAAAACAAAGCTCAGCAATGCTGTAATCTCGATCTCCCTAAGGAGTTTCCACACAGTATAAGGAAAGGTCTCAGGAATGCATGAACTCAATTTCAAACAAGAAGCTTGTCAGCTGACTGAAGGACAGATGACCTCACGGGAAAAATGCATCTTCCAAATAATCAGGTGCAAAAGGCGTTCTACACCATCCTTGCTTTTACTGGCATCCCTGGTATGGAATTATGACAATTGAACTTGTTTTAATCTGCTCTCTGGATTTATCTTTTGAACAATGTCTCCAGGTGACTGACTGGTAAACCTTACCCAAAAAAGGGAAGTGATAATAATTCACTGAGCTGAATTCTCAGTCAATTCCTCTATGACAGAGACTCCCAACTTCACTGGAGCTGCAGCATTTTCTGAATTCTGTGTTCTGCCATCTGTTCCGGTTTCATACGGTTTGAAGGTAGGAGGAGAGATCGTGTAAGTTAGTTCTGAAGGAGTAGACCTGAAATGTTAATTCTGCTTTCTCTCCCACATATTCTGTCAGTACTGCTGAGAAATTTGTTTCTGTTTTATAAATGAGGCCTGTTTTCGCTAAAATTTATAAAGTTAGGGGCTGAACTGAGCAAAGTCCCAAAGACATTAACAGGGAAAGACAAACTATTCACATTGGATGGCGATTATAGATTGAGGATTCTAGATCCGGTGAACAGCTAAGCTACTTAGTGTTCTTGTTTTGGAGACTAAGTGTAGAGTTATGGCAGCGCAGGCAGTGGAATGTTCCTCCTGCAGGATGTTTGAGGTAGGGGTGATCGCTGATGCTCCTGCCGACTTCACCTGCAGGAAGTGCAGCCAGCTCCAGCTCCTCACAGACCGCGTTAGGGAACTGGAGCTGGATGAACTGAGGATTATTCGAGAAGTTGAGAGGGTGATAGATAGAAGCTACAGGGACATAGTTATGCCAGAGAACAGAGGTAGCTGGGTAACAGTTAGAGGTGGGAAGGGGAGGAAGCAGGCAGTGCAGGGATCCCCTGTGATCATTCCCCGCAACAATAAGTATTTCGATAAGATTAGATTAGATTAGATTAGATTACAGTGTGTAAGCTTTGGATACTGTTGGGGAGGGGGGGGGGGGGGGAGACCGGCCTAGCAGTGGTAAGCTGGAGTGATTGGGTCTCTGGCACGAGGTCCGGCTCCGAGGCCCAGAAGGGAAAGGGCGAGAGGAGGAGAGCGCTAGTTATAGGAAACTCTATAGTTAGAGGGACAGACAGGCGGTTCTGTGGGCATGGGCGAGACTCTCGAATGGTTTGTTGCCTCCCGGGTGCCAGGGTCCGAGACATCTCGGACTGTGTCTTCAGAATCCCTGAGGGGGAGGGTGTGCAGCCAGAAGTCGTGGTGCACATTGGCACCAACGACATAGGTAGGAAGAGGGGTGGGGAGGTCATTCAGGAGCTCAGGGAGTTAGCCTGGAAGCTAAAAGCTAGGACGGACAGAGTCGTCATCTCTGGGTTGTTGCCGATGCCGCGTGACAGTGAGGCAAGGAATAGGGAGAGAGTGTAGTTGAACACGTGGCTGCAAGGATGGTGTAGGAGGGAGGGCTTCAGGTATTTGGACAATTGGACTGCATTCTGGGGAAGTTGGGACCTGTACAAGCAGGATGGGTTGCACCTGAACCAGAAGGGCACCAATATCCTGGGAGGTAGGTTTGCTAGCACTCTTCGGGGGGGGGTTTAAACTAATTTGGCAGGGGGATGGGATCCGGACTTGTAGTCCAGCAAGTAGGTTAACTGTTTTTCTGGATGTCCAAGAATGTAGGGAGGCTGTGGAGAAGGTAGCACTGACACAGACTACTTGCAGACACAGAGAAGGGCTCAAGTATGTATACTTCAACGCAAGGAGTATCAGAAATAAGGTGGGTGAACTTAAGGCATGGATCAGTACTTGGGACTACGATGTTGTGGCCATCACGGAAATGTGGATAGAAGAGGGACAGGAATAGTTGTTGGAGGTTCCTGGTTACAGATGCTTCAGTAAGATTGGGCGGGGGGGGGGCGGTTGTAAAAAAGGAGGGGGGGTGGCGTTACTAATTAGAAATGGTATAACAGCTGCAGAAAGGCAGTTCGAAGGGGATCTGCCTTTAGAGGTAGTATGGGCTGAAGTCAGAAATAGGAAAGGAGCAGTCACCTTGTTGGGTGTTTACTAAAGGCCCCCCCAATAGCAGCAGAGATGCAGAAAAACAGATTGGGAAACAGATTTTGGAAAGGTGCAGAAGCCACAGGGTAGTAGTCATGGGCGATTTCAAATTCCCAAATATTGATTGGAAGCTCTTTAGATCAAGTAGATTGGATGGGGCGGTGTTTGTGCAGTGTGTCCAGGAAGCTTTTCTAACTCAGTATGTAGATTGTCTGACCAGAGGGGAGGCCATATTGGATTTGGTACTTGAAAACAAGTGATGGGCTTGTTAGTGGGTGAGCATGTCGGTGATGGTAACCACAATTCTGTGACTTTCACCTTGGTTATGGAGAGAGATAGGTGCGTGCAACAGGGCAGGTTTTACAATTGGAGGAACGGTAAATACGATGCTGCAAGACAGGATCTGAGGAGCATAAATTGGGAGCACAGGCTGTCAGGGAAGGATGTTGTTGAAATGTGGAACTTTTTCAAGGAACAGATACGATGTGTCCTTGATATGTATGTACCTGTCAGGCAGGAAAGAGATGGTCGTGTGAGGGAACCTTGGTTGACGAGGGAGGTTGAATGTCTTGTAAGGAGGAAGAAGGAGGCTTACGTAAGGTTGAGGAAACAAGGTTCAGACAGAGCATTGGAGGGATACAGGATAGCCAGGAGGGAGCTGAAGAAAGGGATTAGGAGAGCTAAGAGAGGGCATGAAAAATCTTTGGCGGGTAGGATCAAGGATAACCCCAATGCCTTTTATGCGTATGTGAGAAACATGAGAATGACGAGAACGAGGGTAGGTCCAATCAAGGACAGTAGTGGGAGACTGTGTATTGAGTCGGAAGAGATAGGAGAGGTCTTGAATGAGTACTTTTCTTCAGTATTTACAAATGAGAGGGACCATATTTTTGAAGAGGAGAGTATGAAACGGACTGGTAAGCTAGAGGAGATTCTTGTTGGGAAGGAAAATGTGTTGAGATTTTGAAAAACTTGAGGATAGACAAGTCCCCCGGGCCTGACAGGATATATCCTAGGATTATGTGGGAAGCAAGAGAGGAAATTGCTGAACCGTTGGCAATGATCTTTTCGTCTTCACTGTCAATGGGGGTGGTGCCAGGGGACTGGAGAGTGGCGAATGTTGTGCCCCTGTTCAAAAAAGGGAATAGGGATAACCCCGGGAATTACAGGCCAGTTAGTCTTATTTCGGTGGTAGGCAAAGTACTGGAAAGGGTACTGAGGGATAGTATTTATGAGTATCTGGAAAGACACTGCTTGATTAGGGACAGCAAGCACGGATTTGTGAGGAGTAGGTCTTGCCTTACAAGTCTTATTGAATTCTTTGAGGAGGTGATCAAGCATGTGGATGAGGGTAGAGCAGTGGATGTAGTGTACATGGATTTTAGTAAGGCATTTGATAAGGTTCCCCATGGTAGGCTTATGCGGAAAATCAGGAGGCATGGGATAGTGGGAAGTTTGGCCAGTTGGATAGAGAATTGGCTAACCGTTCGAAGTCAGAGAGTGGTGGAAGATGGTAAATATTCAGCCTGGAGCCCAGTTACAAGTGGAGTTCCGCAGGGATCAGTTCTGGGTCTTCTGCTGTTTGTAATTTTTATAAATGACTTGGAAGAGGGAATCGAACGGTGGGTCAGTAAATTTGCAGACGATACGAAGATTGGTGGAGTTGTGGATAGTGAGGAGGACTGTTGTCGGCTGCAAAGGGACTTAGATATGATGCAGAGATGGGCTGAGGAGTGGCTAATGGAGTTCAATCCTGTCAAGTGTGAGGTTGTCCATTTTGGAAGGACAAATAAGAATGCAGAATATAGGGTTAACGGTAGGGTTCTTAGTAAGATGGAGGAGCAGAGGGATCTTGGGGTCTATGTTCATAGACCTTTGAAAGTTGACACTCAGGTGGATAGAGCTTGTAAGAAGGCCTATGGTGTATTAGTGTTCATTAGCAGAAGGATTGAATTCAAGAGTCGTAAGGTGATGTTGCAGCTGTATAATACCTTGGTAAGGCCACATTTGGAATACTGTGTGCAGTTCTGGTCGCCTCATTTTAGGAAAGATGTGGAAGCTTTGGAGAGGATGCAGAGGAGATTTACCAGGATGTTGCCTAGAATGGAGAATAGGTCGTACAAGGATAGGTTGAGAGTGCTAGGCCTTTTCTCATTGGAACGGCGAAGGATGAGGGGTGACTTGATAGAGGTTTATAAGATGATCAGGGGAATAGATAAACAGTCAGAGACTTTTTCCCCAGGTACAACAGAGTGTTACAAGGGGACATAAATTTAAGGTGAAGGGTAGAAGGTATAGGGGGGATGTCAGGGATAGGTTCTTTACCCAGAGAATGCTGGGGGCATGGAATGCGCTGCCTGTGGGAGTGGCAGAGTCAGAATCATTGGTGACCTTTAAGCGGCAATTGGATAGGTACATGGATAGGTGCTTAAGCTAGGACAAATGTTCGGCACAACATCATGGGCCGAAGGGCCTGTTCTGTGCTCTCTTGTTCTATGTTCTATGTTCTATTGTTCTATGTTCTATGTTCGATGAGGGAGCATAATCTGGGTGGCATGGTGGCACAGTGGTTAGCCCTGCTGCCTCACAGCACCAGAGTCCCAGGTTCAATTCCAGCCTTGGGTGACTATCTGTGTGGAGTCTGCACATTTTGCCTGGATTTTCTCCCGCAGTCCAAAGATGTGCCACGCTAAATTGCCTGTAGTGTTAGATGCATTAGTCAGAGGGAAATGGGTCTGGGTAGGTTACTCTTCGGAGGGTTGGGGTGGACTTGTTGTGCCTGTTTCCACACTGTAGGTAATCTATTAAATTCCAGTGCGTTCAGGAGGGATGTTCGGAAGCACTTCCACAGAAAAAGGGTGGGAGAGGATTAGAAATCTCTTCCACACACATCAGTGGATACTGGATGATTTGTTAACTTTAAATCTGAGATAGTTCTTTGGTTTGTTAAGCAAAGAATTTAAGGATAATGCAGCTGTTTTGATTTGTAAAGCTTAATCTATCATCCTTTTTGGAAATTCTCTCCTCCCCACTGCCTCTGGTCAGGAAATTCAAATATTAACAGATTGCCATCCTGATCCCTGCACGTCAAGGCATTTGTCATGCACAGATGTGTAGAATTACAGTGTGAATATCACAGCAGTTCCAACACTCACACATTGTCACTAAGGGAGCCTTGCATTCTCTGTAAGTGCAAGATACATGGAGTAGCTTGGTTGAAATCTTACATAAGTTCTGATGACCTGTTTTCTGGTCCTGTAGTGGCTCCAATCAGGATTTTGTCCAATGCCAAGAGCTAGGGAAAACCTGACCCAAGGGAAAGAGGAGAATTTGCTTTATTGACAGTCCAATCTCCAGTCCTATTACTGGGTTAGGAGCAAGGTTTCCAATGGGGTTCTGCCTCCAGCAGAGTTGGAGCTGATACCTTTAAGAATCTTTTACAGTTATTCAAATAGTTATCTTGTAACCAAACAAAATCAGAGATTTCTTTCTGCTCCCTGAGGAGGACTGTGTACTCAGATTCCATCCTAGCTCCATAATCTCTGGAGTGAATGGGCTGGAGGACAATCTTAAAATTCAAACTCACTCAATCCAAAGCAATTCTACAGACACAATGGGCAGGTCATTGGTGGTAAAATCTTATTGTTGCTCTCTGAAACAGGCAGGGGGAGCTTCTGTTCAGTAATTCGCTATTTCTTTTCCCATTTGCTTTCCACAGTTAATTTGCTGGCAATTTGCATTCTTTCCCAGCATAAGTGTGGTGTTTCCTCTTGCTTGACTCGTTTCCTGGTGGTTATGGCAGCTGCCGATCTGATTTTATTTTCACTGATGTTATGCTGAGGAGAATTCCCTATTTTTATTACCCACAGTCTTTTCTGAACATCACCCCTGTGTGTTGTGTTATTGGGGCTCTGTTTCGTGCAGCCATGGACTGCTCTGTCTGGTTCACCGTCACTTTCTCCTTTGACCGGTTTGTTGTCAGAAGCTGAGAACAAAATATTGCACTGAGAAAACTGCGACAATGGTTCTAGCAACAACCTGCATCCTGTTCTGTCTGAAAAACATCCCTTTCTATTTTCAATATGAATCTTGGACGATGATCAACAATGTGCCATTCTACTGTAAAATAAAATCAAGTTACTACACTGAGACTTGGTGGGTGGCATTGGATTGGCTTGGTACGGTTTTAACCCCTTTACTGCCATTCGCTTTAATTCTGTTGCTCAATGCTCTGACAGTCAGACACATTTTAGTGACCAGTCAAGTCCGAAAGAAGCTGAAGGGTGAGAGCAAAGGAGAGAACTGAAGAGACCCAGAGATGGAGAGCAGAAGGAAGTCTGTGATTTTACTCTTCTCCATATCGGGGAGCTTCATCCTCCTGTGGTTAATCAATGTTGTGGATTTCTTGTATTATGTCATTCAAGGAATGAATATTGACGAATACCCGCCTTTTCAACTTCACCTCAATAAGGTTGGTTATATGCTGCGGACTCTAAGTTGTTGCACAAACACATTTATTTATGCAGCAACTTTTTCTCGGTTCAGAGCAAAGTTCAGTAACACAGCAAAATACCTGGTTACATGAATTCTTTGTGTTATAAATAAATAAAACTCCTCAGTGAAGCACATAGTAGGGACTTGTTGTTCCTGGGCTTGAATGATTTTTGTTTCATTAATTTGTGCAACATGGACATCATTGGCTGGGTCAGCATTTAATCCCTGTCCCTAGTTGTCCTTTGAAAAGGTGGTGGTCTCCTTCCTTTTTGAATCGCTGCAGTCCATGTGCTTTGGTTCACCTACAATGTTGTTAGGGAAGGAGTTCTTGGATTTTAATGCAGCAATACTGAAGGAGCGGTGACATATTTCCAAATCAGGATGATGAGTAGCTTAAAGGTAAACTTGGAGGTGCTGGTGTTCCCATGTATCTGCTGACCTTCTCCATCCAGGTTGAAGTGGTTGTGGGTTTGGAAGGAATTGTACAGGGCTGTGAATTTCTGCAGTGCATCTTTTAGATGCTACACACTGGCCTACTGAGCATCGGTGGAGGCAAGAGTGAATATTTGTGGATGTGGTACCAATCAAGCGGACTGTTTTGTCCTGGATGGTGTCAAGCTTCTTGAGTGTTTGTTGGAGCAACACCCATCCAGACAAGTGGGGAGTATTCTATGACACCCTGACAAGAATCCTTATCCCAGTGCAGGAAGAGAGTCGAGCTGCAAACCTGCGGATTCCTCATCATTGCATAATCCAAAGGAATTGTCTGGGAAAGTTAAATTTCCTCTTGGGTAATTCCAAATGGAATTTCCTATTGGGTAATTCCTATCAGCTTGGAATCATCTATTCATCTCCATCAAATTCAAATACTTCAGAGGGTTCTAGAACATAGATAGAACATAGAACATAGAACATAGAACAATATAGCACAGAACAGGCCCTTCGGCCCACGATGTTGTGCCGAACTTCTAACCTAGATTAAGTACCCATCCATGTACCTATCCAAATGCCGCTTAAAGGTCGCCAATGATTCCGACTCTACCACACCCACAGGCAGCGCATTCCATGCCCCCACCACTCTCTGGGTAAAGAACCCACCCCTGACATCTCCCCTATACCTTCCACCCTTCACCTTAAATTTATGTCCCCTTGTAACACTCTGTTGTACCCGGGGAAAAAGTTTCTGACTGTCTACTCTATCTATTCCTCTGATCATCTTATAAACCTCTATCAAGTCACCCCTCATCCTTCGCCGTTCCTACGAGAAAAGGCCGAGAACTCTCAACCTATCCTCGTACGACTTCCTCTCCATTCCAGGCAACATCCTGGTAAATCTTCTCTGCACCCTCTCCAAAGCTTCCACATCTTTCCTAAAGTGAGGCGACCAGAACTGCACACAGTACTCCAACTGTGGCCTAACCAAAGTCCTGTACAGCTGCAACATCACTTCACGACTCTTGAATTCAATCCCTCTGCTAATGAACGATAATACTCCATAGGCCTTCTTACAAACTCTATCCACCTGAGTGGCAACCTTCAAAGATCTATGTACATAGACCCCAAGATCCCTCTGTTCCTCCACCTGACTAAGAACCCTACCATTAACCCTGTATTCCGCATTCTTATTTGTTCTTCCAAAATGGACAACCTCACATTTGGCAGGGTTGAACTCCATCTGCCACTCCTCAGCCCAGCTCTGCATCATATCTAAGTCCCTCTGCAGCCGACAACAGCCCTCCTCACTGTCCACAACTCCACCTATCTTCGTATCATCTGCAAATTTACTGACCCACCCTTCGACTCCCTCATCTAAGTCATTAATAAAAATTACAAACAGCAGAGGACCCAGAACTGATCCCTGCGGAACTCCACTTGTAACTGGGCTCCAGGCTGAATATTTACCATCTACCACCACTCTCTGCCTTCGACCGGTTAGCCAGTTTTCTATCCAATTGGCCAAATTTCCCTCTATCCCATGCCTCCTGACTTTCCGCATAAGCCTACCATGGGGAACCTTATCAAATGCCTTACTAAAATCCATGTACACTACATCCACTGCTCTTCCCTCATCCACATGCTTGGTCACCTCCTCGAAGAATTCAATAAGACTTGTAAGGCAAGACCTACCCTTCACAAATCCGTGCTGGCTGTCCCTAATCAAGCAGTGTCTTTCCAGATACTCATAAATCCTATCCCTCAGTACCCTTTCCATTACTTTGCCTACCACAGAAGTAAGACTAACAGGCCTGTAATTCCCGGGGTTATCCCTATTCCCTTTTTTGAACAGGGGCACAACATTCGCTACTCTCCAGTCCCCTGGTACCACCCCCGTTGCCAGTGAAGACGAGAAGATCATTGCCAACGGGACTGCAATTTCCTCTCTTGCTTCCCACATAATCCTAGGATATATCCCGTCAGGCCCGGGGGACTTGTCTATCCTCAAGTTGTTCAAAATGTCCAACACATCTTCCTTCCTAACAGGTATCTCTTCTAGCTTACCATTCCATTTCACACTCTCCTCTTCTACAATACGGTCCCTCTCGTTCGTAAATACTGAAGAGAAGTACTTGTTCAAGACCTCTCCTATCTCTTCCGACTCAATACACAGTCTCCCACTACTGTCCTTGATCGGACCTACCCTCGTTCTCGTCATTCTCAGGTTTCTCACATACGCATAAAATGCCTTGGGGTTATCCTTGATCCTATCCACCAACGATTTTTCATGCCCTCTCTTAGCTCTCCTAATCCCTTTCTTCAGGTCCCTTCTGGCTACCCTGTATCCCTCCACTGCTCTGTCTGAATCCTGTTTCCTCAACCTTATGTAAGCCTCCTTCTTCCTCTTTACCAGACATTCAACCTCTCTCGTCAACCAAGGCTCCCTCACACGACCATTTCTTTCCTGCCTGATAGGTACATACATATCATGGACCCCTCGTATCTGCTCTTTGAAAAAGTTCCACATTTCCACCACATCCTTCCCTGACAGCCTAAGCTCCCAACGTATGCTCCTCAAATCCTGCCTTACAGCATCGTAATTTCCCTTCCCCCAATTATAAAATCTACCTTGTTGAGCGCACCTATCTCTCTCCATAACCAAGGTGAAAGTCACAGAATTGTGGTCACCATCACCAAAATGTTCACCCACTAACAAGTCCACCACTTGTCCCGGTTCATTACCGAGTACCAAATCCAATATGGCCTCCCCTCTGGTTGGACAATCTACATACTGCGTTAGAAAAGCTTCCTGGACACACTGCACAAACACCGCCCCATCCAATCTACTTGATCTAAAGAGCTTCCAATCAATATTTGGGAAGTTGAAGTCGCCCATGACTACGACCCTGTGGCTTCTGCACCTTTCCAAAATCTGTTTCCCAATCTGTTTCTCCACATCTCTGCTGCTATTGGGGGGCCTATAGTAAACACCCAACAAGGTGACTGCACCTTTCCTATTTCTGACTTCAGCCCATACTACCTCCAGAGGCAGATCCCCCTCAAACTTCCTTTCTGCAGCCGTTATACCATTTCTAATTAGCAATGCCACCCCCCCTCCTTTTTTCCCACCCTCCCTAATCTTACTGAAACACCTGTAACCAGGAACCTCCAACAGCCATTCCTGTCCCACATCTATCCACGTTTCCGTGATGGCCACAACATCGTAGTCCCAGGTACCGATCCACGCCTTAAGTTCACCCACCTTATTTCTGATACTCCTTGCGTTGAAGTATACGCACTTGAGCCCGTCTCTGTGTCCGCAAGTAGTCCCTGTCAGTGCTACCTTCTCCACAGCCTCCCTACAGTCTTGGGCATCCTGACAAACAGCTAACCTACTTGCTGGACTACAAGTCCGGATCCCATCCCCCTGCCAAATTAGTTTAAACCCCCCCGAAGAGTGCTAGCAAACCTACCCCCCAGGATATTGGTGCCCTTCTGGTTCAGGTGCAACCCGTCTTGTTTGTATAGGTCCCACCTTCCCCAGAATGCAGTCCAATTGTCCAAATATCTGAAGCCCTCCCTCCTACACCAGCCTTGCAGCCACGCGTTCAACTGCACTCTCTCCCTATTCTTTGCCTCACTGTCACGTGGCACCGGCAACAACCCAGAGATGATGACTCTGTCTGTCCTAGCTTTTAGCTTCCAGCCTAACTCCTTGAGCTCTTGAATGACCTCCCCACCCCTCTTCCTACCTATGTCGTTGGTGCCAATGTGCACCACGACTTCTGGCTGCACACCCTCCCCCTTAAGGATTCTGAAGGCACGGTCTGAGACGTCTCGGACCCTAGCACCCGGGAGGCAACAAACCATCCGTGAGTCTCGCCCATGTCCACAGAACCGCCTGTCCGTCCCTCTAACTAGAGAGTCCCCTATAACTAGCGCTCTCCTCCTCTCCCCCTTTCCCTTCTGAGTCTCAGAGCCACAGACCCCTTCACTGCAGCTTACACCTGCAACGCTGTCCCCCCCAACAGTTTCCAAAGCTGTATATTTATATTTTTTTTCTCTTCACAAAAAGAGCGGGAGCAGCAGAGGAAGTGACGGCAAACAGAGGGGCAGCCGTCTGATACAATTTCATAGAATAATTCTTCAGAAAATGTTTGACCATTCAACAGACCCCATACTAATGGCAAAAACAGCCAGCTATGAGCTGTTTCGATGCAAGAAAGTGTGGCAGGTATTATATGACATTATCAGTTCCCACCCACCGAACAAATTTCTGGGATCCCGATTTTTCGGCATCATACAGGTGTGGAGGCTGAAAAACCTCAAGGATTCAGTCAAGGGTTAGAGAGGGAGGGCAACAGCTCACAGCACCATCCAAACTGACAGCACACACAAACACATGCACAGATACACATACACAGATGCACAGATATACACACACACACGCATACATACAAATGCACACCATTGCGGTGTGGAAATTGTTGCAATTGGACTGAGGTCCCTCGGTGAAGATGCTCATGTGGAGAAATGTTGTGCACCCCCTGCAATGTGGAAATGATTTATCTTTGAGTAGTATTCCTGACATTATTCAAAACACAGTATTTCTAGTGCAATTATATCCAGGCAACTCCATGTGAACCTATTTGTGAGGAGACAGTGTGAATTTTATTATACTTTCTGCTGCTTACAGTGTTTTCTGAAGTACTCTCACAAATTCTAAGTGAGAAAGGATTCAAAAATGGTAGCAGTGAGACCAGCATTGGGCATGTTCATCTCCTTCTCCTCATATTTCAAGGACAGTATCACAAGTCATCCAGCAAAACTGTTCTGTGTCTCCAAAGGTATTCTTTGAAGAACAAAACAAATGCGCAATATGAGAGATTCACAGACTTAAATGTTTTCCCCAAAAATAAATCTGATTCTTGTGGAAAGTTCACTAGAGGGTGGCATTGTATCACTTTAGACACAAGATGGGCAGACAGAGAGAAAGACAGAGACTCGAGCCTTTGATTCACCATATTTTAATTCATTCATCCAAAATTCCATCAGGACAAAGTGAGTACCATTGCAGGCAGAGACGGACAGACACATACACACACTCATGTCAACATTATCATCAACATTGTAATATCTTAAATACAAAAGGGACAGAGAGAGAGAGAGGTGTTTGATCCCATTTTAATGGCTTCATCCCAAAAACAACAGAGACCCGATTGCAGAGATACACATAAACATAGATTCCTGCAGTAACATGAACACACACTAGACACAAACACATAGATAGGTACAAAGACAGACACAGATCCACGTAATCAAAAAGTACTGTAATACATACACGAACACACACACATATACCTTCAGACACACACAGTCATTCACACAGATGCACAGGCACACACACAGACACAGAGGTAGAAACCCACACAGACTGACACAGAAACACACACATACTTGCAGACACACAGACACGTACATACAGAAACAAACACACACAGGTATACACATTCAGTCTCAGATATTGTCAAGGACAGCAACCGTGAAGCCACTAATAAAATTCCTCATTCCAAAAACTAAATGAGAAATCAGTAAATTTTTTGGAATGTGAGAGTTTACTGGAAATGTGTGCATAATTTCAAATGAAGAGCTGTGCCTTTGTTATGAAGGTGTTAAAGTGTACTGTATCTTTAGGAAAGTATTTGACAGCACCAAGTGTTCTGAACAAGATACAATGAAACCTTTTAGTCCCGCAGCTAGAATAGTATGTTGGAGACAAAAAAACGAATGTGAATTAGGCCAATCAGTTTAAATTATACACCAAAAAAAAACAAACTCCAATCAAGTTTGAATCTAGTATATCGACAATATTAAAAGCCGATGACAAAATCTGGTGCTTGGGGATATAAAACCAGGAAAACATGAACAGTTGAGAGAGAACTGCCAAGCCAGCAATAAATGCAGACTGCCCACACAATAGGTCTCTTAAAGGTACATTTATCTATCAAGGACCTGTGAAAGAGAAATTCTAAGAAGAAGAAAATCGACAGAGGAAGATACAAATGGAAGATTCGACAGCTGCCTGGTTTTGAAATTTGGATTTTGATAAATCTTAATCGGAGGTTTTATTGGACTTGTATTATAAAAGGGAAAGTAACAATAGGAGATATAAAGAGATTCCGCTTTGGCCCCACTCCTTTCCCTGAACATGTCATCTTGCCGGTAAGCGGGGTCGGGCGGCCGTTCCTGATTTTATTTTATATTTTCCTCTCTCACGCAGCCCAGAGGTTGTATTTTAATTGGACGGGATTCTTAACGAATGCATTGATTTCTTCGTAAAGAAAAGCAATAGTGTGAAAGGGTTGGAATAAAGAAAGTGTTAATTTATGTAAAAAGGTAAAATTCAGGATCTCTGATTTGAGGTTTGAGTTTATTTTAACCTTGAATAGATCTGGCACATTAATCCTTCCTCCCCTTCTCAATAGACGCTGTTGGAACTGTTCAATGTTTCCAGCAGCTTGTGTGATTATTTGAGGTTCCCAACAGGATCAGTGTCTCACTTTTCGAAAAGAAAATGCTGTGCTGCAATGAACATTTCAATAAGAAGCTGCAGAGGGGTAAACTTCAGAGCTGCTGAGTTTTGTTGCCCACTTCCACGTTGCAATTCATAGAAATCATCGTCATGACAAGCGAGGAGCAATCTGGATGGTTTGTTTTCTCACAGAATAAAACATTCATGTAATTTCAGAGAAAATAAGGTGACAATGCCAGTTCATCTTCAAGTTCTTCTGTCCAAAATGGCTTTGAAAGCACAACCCTGTGATGTCTGGGAATCAAACGCGCGTTAACTGCTTGGAAGGGAGCTATACTTCCCACTATACCACCAACGCTGTGCGACTGAATGGCTCTAAATTCTCAAACGCATTTAACAAGACCGTGATCATAAGTAATTGAACGTGACGAAAATAAAAACACAAATTTCTGGCGAAACTCAACAGGCCAGCCATCATTAGCATCAGAAATCTTCAGTTCTGAAAAAGAATCATTACACCCAAAAGTTTGACTCTGCTTTCTCCCCACAGATGCCAGACCTGCCGAATTTCACCACCATTTTCTGTATTAGTTTTGAAATCTCCAGTATGGACAGTTCTTTCCTTCAAATAGACCTGATAATGCATTGAGTATAGGAGTTGCAAAACATGTTGCAGCTGTGCAGGACATTGGTGAGGCCACTTTTTGAATATTGTGTGCAATTCCAGTCTCCCTGTCAAAAGGATACTGTAAACTTGAAAAGTTTCAGAAAAGATTTACCAGGATGTTGCCAGGGTTGGCAGGTTTGAGCCATATGGAGAAGCTTAATAGGTTGGGACTGAGGGGTGACTTTAGAAGTTTATAAAATCGTGAAGGGCATTAATAGGGGGAATATTTTTCTTGGATTGGGGGATTCAGAACTAGAGGTTATAGGGTTAAGAAGAGAGGGAAAAAGTTTAAAAGGGAACTTATCGGCAACCTTTTCATTCAGAGGGTGGTGTGTTTATGAAATGAGCTGCCAGAGGAAGTGGTGGAGGCTGGTACAATTGCAACATTTAAAAGGCATCTGGATAGGTAAATGGATTGGGAGGATTTAAAAGGATATTGGCCAAACTGCTGGCTAATTAACTTAGGATGTCTGGTAGGCATGGACGAGTGACCGAAGGTCTGTTTCCCTGCTGTACATCTCTCTGGCTCTATGACCCATTGAAGGGGATACTGGGTCAGGTGATAGTCTACCTCCGAGGCAGAGGTGAAGCAGCAGAGAATTGATGTGGAAACTTGATTCCGCCCAACAAGTCCACACTGATTTTTCGAACAGCATCCCGCCTAGATTCACTCCCTTACCCTGTAATTCTGCATTTCCCATGTATGATCCATTTTACCTTCACATCCCTGAATATTATGGGTAATTTAATATGGCCAAGGTACCTAATGTGCACATCTTTGGATTATGTGAGGATACCGGAGAAGTGTATCCTCAGGGATTGACAATATTAAAGTCTCACTGACATTAGAATGAAGTGCTGTCTGCTCATCTGTCCCAAATAATCTGCCCCTACCTCTGATGTTCTATCCTTGTGTTTCAGATTCGCAAATATACCTAAAAGGGAAATCAGGAGGGCAACAAGGGAACGTGAGAAGGCTCTGGCAAATAGGGTTAGCGAGAATCCAAATAAATTCTACAGATGCTTCAAGGACAAAAGAGTAACCAGGGAGAAAATAGGGCCCCTCAACGATCACAAAAGCAACCTTTGTGTGGACCTGCAGGCGATGAGGGCAAATGTTGAAGGACTATGTTGCATCAGTGTTTACTGTACAGAAGGACATGGAACATATTGAATGTAGGAAAATAAACTTCGATATCTTAAAAAATGTCCATATTACAGAGGAAGAGAAGCTGGATGTCTTAAAACGCATAAAGATTGATAAATCCCCAGGACCTGGTCAAGTATACCCTAGAACTCTCTGAGAAGTAAGGGAAGTAATTGCTGGGCCTCTTGCTGAGATATCTGAATAGGATATATAGATAGGATAATTGAGAAGGCGTTTTATATGCTTTCTTTTTTTGGTCAGAGTATTGAGTCTAAAAGTTGGGAGGTTATGTTGTGGCTGTACAGGACATTGGTTAGGCCACTGTTGGAATATTGTGCGCAATTTTGGTCTACTTCCTATTGGAAAGATGTTGTGAAACTTCAAGGATTCAGAAAAAAAATTACAAGGATGTTGCCAAGGGAGAGGCTGATCAGTCTGAGGATGTTTTCCCTGGAGCGATGGAGGCTGAGAGGTGACCTTATACAGGTTTACAAAATTTATGACGGGCGTGGATAGGATAAATAGACAAAGTTTTTTTTCCCCTGGTTTCGGGGAGTCCAGAACTAGAGGGCATAGGTTTAGGGTGAAAGGGGAAAGATATAAATGAGACCAAAGGGGCAACATTTTCACACAGAGGGTGGTACGTGTATGGAATGAGCTGCCAGAGGAAGTGGTGGAGGCTGGTACAATTGCAACATTTAAGAGGCATTTGGATGGGTATACGAATAGGAAGGGTTTGAGGGATATGGGCCGGTTGCTGGCAGCTGGGACTCTATTGGGTTGGGATATCTGGTCGGCATGTTCGGGTTGAACCAAAGGGTCTTTTTCCATGCTGTACATCTCTCTGACTCTATGACTCTACCTAATTGAAAGTCTAGTGATATATAATGGATCATAAGCATTCAGATTCAGAAAGCATTAGTTGCTTACTGCAAGGAGAATTGTTCACTGCTTTGGGTTGCTCAGTTCAACCTCAGAAGTAAATGCAATACCTCAACAAGTACGAATTGGGCTTTTGCAACCAGTTTGTCAATTACCTAAAATACCATGTTTACCAAATGTTTCAAACTGAATCACACTGTGGAATCCTGCATTGGATAACTTAAAGGCTCTGACAATGAAACAGTCCAATTTTTTTTGCAGAAAGAGAGCTAACAGCACAAAGGGGAACAGTAATTCACTGACAAAGTACATCGACCAATTCAGCATATCCTAAAAATAATCTATACGATTCTCCCTATGGTAGGTGTTTCAGGTACGCAACACTGAGTTGTTCGTAAAAGTCTTGATTTAAATTGACAAAGAATTTACTCTATGGTGAACACTTGCTCAGGTTGAGTGAAATTTCCAGAATTCCATCTTTGAGAGCGTTTGTTTTATTGACTCAGTTGAAAATATGATCCTTTTTGTAAGCCAAGATTTCTACAAAATATCAAGCTAAGATCAAGCTAAGGAGTAACGTGTTGCTTCACAGCGCAGTACAGTATTGGCACGGTTTTGAAGAACATGCAGTACTGAAACGAGCTGTCACTGCAGAACTATACTTTCTCTCACTAAGAGAGGGCGGAGAAAATTCTTCATTGAAATTGTTGGTTCGAGTATATAAGGAATCTTTTCTCAATGTTCATTGTGGTTTGTTATTTAATTAGTGGCAAAGTGAAAAAGTGTTACAATTTGAAATATTTTCAAACAGTTGGCACAGTGTGATATGTTTCATCGTTCTCTTCAGCATTTCACAGAAGTAGATTGTAATGTTTTTATGGTAAGTAAAAATCTGACAGCAGGTTTATTGTGTTCAATCTCCAGTCGTAAGGTGTGTTCTAATTTATATGGAGTTATGATACACCCTTTTTAGTGGTAATCAATCTTCTTTTCACTGCTTAGATCTGAGAGTTTGTTGTTCATGAAGTTATACATAATATTACACGAGGTGCTCAATGAATGTCTGGTACTGAGGATGTTGAGTGCTGCACAAAGTCCCAGTTCTGAAAAGAGAAGCGAGGGACTCCATTAGTCATCGCAAAAATATCAACTCCCAGCACAAGGAGATCTCAGAAACCAAAGTAGAAATTGCTGCAGATATTCATCAGATCTGGCACCATCTGGAGAGCAAGAAACAGAATTAACATTATGAGACAAAACAAAAACCGAATGAACTATGGATGCTGGAAATCAGTTCCCATACTGCCTGAGATTACCAAGAGGGTCCCACCTTTGCAACCTTGCCCTTCCACTGAGGCAAGTTGACCCTCAGGTTAAACTCCAAACCATCCATGTCTCGCTAATGAGAGAGCGGCTTTATGGTCCACTGGGACTATGGCACAGTGTCATAATGCAATTCAGGATGGTGAGTGGCTTAGAAGGGAACATGCAAGTGGTGGTGTTCCGAAACATCTACTGTTTTTGCCTTTAGGATGGTGATGGTCTTGGATATGGAAGATGCAAAGGCAAATTTCTGCAGTGCGTACTGTCAGTGATACATAATGCTGCTACTGAACAGCAGTGTTGGATGTACTGCATATTTGTAGGTATGGTTCCAATCAAACAGGCTACTTTGCCATTAAATAGAAAGTTAATGTTACTCTTCTGAACTATTTTGTAGAAGAGTTATACTGAATGCAAAAGGGATTTCTCTCCACAGATGCTGCCAGGCTTGCTGAATTTCTCCAGCACTTTCTGCTTTCATCTCTGATTTCAAATGTTTGCAGCATTGTACTTTTGCATTCCTGCTTTTTCAAGGTGCTATCCATTTCCTCGAGTTTGTGTTCTATCACAGTACTGATGTGTGCCTTGCAAATAGTGGAGAGGTTTTCAAAGTCTGTGATGTATTCTTGTCCTCTGACCTGCTCTTGTATCCATAGTACTTTTATTGTGAATCCAACTCATTTCTAGCTCAGGTTATTAATCATAGGGGATTCAGCAATGGTGAAGCCGTAGATGGCCAAGAGGTATCATTTAGGCAGTCTCTTATTGGAGGCACTAATTGCTTTGCATTTGTATGGAGCGAAAGTTAATTCCCATTTGTCATCTCAGGCCTGGATGTTGCTGGGATCTTGCTGCAGATCGACACGGTGTGTTTTAGTGTCTCAAGAGTTAAGAATGCTGCTAAACCTTGTACAATTATTAGTGAATACTCTGATTTATGACACAATTAGATTAGATTAGATTAGATTACTTACAGTGTGGAAACAGGCCCTTCGGCCCAACAAGTCCACACCGACCCGCCGAAGCGCATCCCACCCAACCCATTCCCCGACATTTACCCCTGCACCTAACACTACGGGCAATTTAGCATGGCCAATTACCTGACCTGCACATTTTTGGACTGTGGGAGGAAACCGGAGTACCACGCAGACACGGGGAGAATGTGCAAACTCCACACAGTTAGTCGCCTGTGACGAGGTACTGCCAGTTAAACAGTCACTTAGGATAGTTATTCCTTGGGAACAATATTGAAGAACTCCTACTGTAAAGTCCTGAAGTTTAGATGGCTCACCTCTAAAAACCGCACCAATTTCTGTGGGTCTGGAGTCATAATTGGGCAGCACGGTGGCACAGTGGTTAGCACGGTGGCACTGTGGTTAGGTGCATTTATTTGCTAAGTTAGATGTTTGAAATAAATTATGGATGAGCAGACTGAATTGTTTTCCTATGCAAAGAAAGGTACTGAGTAGAAAGTAGAAGAATAATTTCCATATGCATGAAGTCTTTATGGTGTGTGTGTGTGTGTATGTGTGTATGTGTGTGTGTACACACATCTTTGTGTGTGTGTTTGTGTGTTGTGGGTAAGTTATGGCAGGGTGTATTGGTTGATTTTAAAAGACAAGTAGGTGAATGACACAAATGTTGATTGGGTGGATGGCAGTGAGGAAAATAGTTTTAGTTTAAACATAGATATTGACAGGTTTCTCGGAAGGGCAGGTCAGTGGCAGATAAAATGTAACCCTGATAAATGTGAGGTGATGCACTTTGAAAGAAATTACAAGACAAGGTAATGGTCAATGAATGGTAATACACTAGGATGCTTCGAGGAACAAAAAGCTTGAGGTGATTTTTATTTTTATTGAAAATTTTAACATGTTTTCACAAATTTGCAAAAGAAAACTAAAAAAAAAGTCCCAAGTATAAACATTGATATACAGTTAAATTTTAACCAAAGTCTATCAAACAAGAAAAATGAAATACCAAGAGAAAAAAAAGACAAAACTCAACTAACTACTCATCTAAGGCGGCACGGTGGCACAGTGGTTAGCACTGCTGACTCACAGCGCCAGAGACCTGGGTTCAATTCCTGCCTCAGGCGACTGACTGTGTGGAGTTTGCACGTTGTCTGCGTGTTTCCTCCGGGTGCTCCGGTTTCCTCCCACAGTCCCAAGATGTGCAGGTCAGGTGAATTGGCCATGCTAAATTGCCCGTAGTGTTAGTTAAGGGGTAAATGTTGGGGTATGGGTGGGTTGCGCTTCGGCGGGGCAGTGTGGACTTGTTGGGCCGAAGGGCCTGTTTCCACACTGTAAGTAATCTAATCTAATTTACAACTAACCAGAGTGTATCATTAAAATTCTTACATTATTCAAGAGAAAGAAAAAAATCCAACGGATAACACAAATTGAGCAGTGATATACATGCTCGGAATGTGTTAACATCAGATCACAACAAAACTCGTATTTATCCAAAACATCCCGAGCATAGAGCATATAAAATTCATAAAAATAAAAAAGCTCTTTATTACATTCGGATCAATATAATAAAAGAATATATTTTTAAATAGGAAAAAAAGTGTAAAACGTATTGAAATGGAGATCTTCCCCCTTATTCCCAGGGGGCATCACTTCCTTTCCAAAAAACCATCATGACCTCTCCCAACCAGTGCCCCACCCTTGACCCAGGCACCCCACGATAGGATAAAGAAAATTCAAGTATACTACTGAACTAGTGAGTACCCTATCCCCCACACCCCCGACCCACACCAACACCTGGATATATTAGGTAATGTTAATACCATATATGAACATCTGACTAAAATTACAGTCTCAGCAAATAATAATTAAATATATTAATACAAAATAACAAGGGAAAACAACCCCACTCCCAAGGACAAAGGTAAAATAAAATTAACTAGACCCCCTGGCATATATATATATATATATATAAAAGGGGGGGAAAGGAAATCGCTAAGTAAAGGATGAATAAATAAATCCCTCTTCCCACCCCCCCAGAGATAATGTTAACAGTAAGATAATGAAAGGAAAAAATAAAGGGTGTGTAAACCGGGGTGGGGGATAGGGCAATACAACATCAATTAACTCTTATAATTTGTCTCAGAGAGTCCAAAAGTTCCTTGGCCTACTCCGGTGATCCGAAGTTATACGTGGACCCTTCATGGCTAAAGCGTAGTATAGCTGGCTTGCGCAAGGAGTATTGAATGTTTAAATCCCTTAAACGCTTCTTTGCTTCATCAAACACCTTCCTCTTTCGGACCAAACTGGGGAAAAGTCCTGAAATAACATAATCTTGGATCCTTTATAAGTCATGGCTTGGGGATCTTTCCCAAGATTTCTGGAGGCTTCCAAGAGCATCTGCCTCATCTTATAGCTCTGCAGCTGGAACAGGACCGGGCGGGGGCGCTGGTTCGAGCCGGGCCCACGTATTGCAACCCTGTAGGCCCATTCTACCCGAACCTGGCCTGATCCAGCCTCCAGATTCAACAACTGCGGAAGCCACTGTTCAACGAACCCTGTAAGCTGGTCGCCTACTTCCCGTTCAGGAAGGGCCAGCAAATGAATATTTTTTCGACGACCTCGATTCTTGAGGTCGTCAATGTGATTCCCTAAGGTCCGGATTCGCTGCTCGAGAGTCCGGACCCGATCCACGGCTGATTCTGCAAAGGCCTCGGAGGTCGTAGTCTTTAGCTCCGCCCTCCAACTCGGCATTCAATTTCTTCGATGTCTCGGCCGTACATTTGTAGCACGGCCGAGAGTGAATTCCACCGACTTCAGGACTCTTCTATGAACGTATCGATCTTTGCATCGAGTTTAGAGATTATTTCCGCAAGGCTCGCCACCGTAGGAAGTCCCCCGGTGCGGCTGCGGTCGCCTCTGCTGCAGCTGGGGAGGGTGTGGGAGGGGCTCCTGCCCGCTGAGAACTGCGGGCTCCTTTCCCCCTAGTCATCTTTACAGGAGACTGAACTATATAAATTTAGTACGAAACCACCAATTGCATTAATTAAAAAGTATTTTTATTTGACTTGGTGAGTGTGGTGGGGAGGGTGACCCACTTTGCATAGGTCTTTGGTGGAGCACTATAGACTCGGACGTGCTGAGTCGCCGCCATCTTGGATCTCGAGGTGATTTTTAAGAGATACCTGAAGACAACAGGCAGGACAGGTTTTTAGGACATTTATGAAGACATTCAGGATACATGCCTTTACCAGTCGAGATATGTTATACATGAGCAAGAAGGTCCTATTGGAGCTGTACAGGAGTCATCGAGTCATAAAGGTCTATGGCATGGAAATAGGCCCTTTGGTCCAACTTGCCCATGTAACCCCGTTTTAACAATAAAACTACTCCCACTTGCCTGTGTTTGGTCCATATACTTCGACGTCCACCATATCCATGTACCTGTCAAAATTTTATTTGCTTCCACCACTACCTCTGGCTTCCCATTCCAGACATTCACCATCCTCTTGTGTGAAAAATAATAGCCGCTTTGTATCTCTTCCCTTGAACCTATACCCTCTTGTTTTTGATTCACCCACTGTGGGGGAATATCTGTTGGCTATTTACTTTGTCTAGACTCTCATAATTTTATGGACCTTTGTAAAGGCGACCTCTCAGTCTCCTTTGCTCCCGAATTAAGTCCCAGCATGTTCATCTTCTCCCCATAACTCAAACCTCCCAGTCCAGTAGCATCTTCGTAAATCATTCCTGCATTTTTTCTAGTTTTCTAATATCCTTTCTCTCGCATGGTGATCAGAACTGCGTGTAGTAGCCAATTGTATCTTCACCATCGTCTTGAACAGCTGCAGAGAGTTATCCCAACTCCTAGACTCAATGCTCTGACCAATGAAAGAAAGTGCAGATCTCTCTATTCTGCAATGCTCCCCAGTACCCTACAATTGACTGTCTAAATTCTACGCTGGTTTGGCCCACCAAAATACAACACTTTGCTTTTATCAATTTAAAATCCATTCCCAGTTGGTTAAGATCTTGCAGGATTCTCAGATAACATTCTTCACCATGCCACAAATCTTGGTGTCATGTGCAAACTTCTTCACCATACTTCCTAAATTCTCGTGCAAATCATTTATACAAGTAACGAATAATCATGAACCCAGCACTGATCCCTGTGGCACACAGCTCGTTACAAGCCTCCAGTCTGAAAGACAATACACTACTAGCACCCTCTATGTTCTACCGTCAGGCCAATATTATATCCAATTGGCTAGCTGCTCCTGGATTTCATGAGATATGTCCATACGCAACAACCTACCACGTGATACATTGTCAAAGGCTTTGCTGTGGATGGCGTATACCACACTGCCCTTATTTACGCTCTTGTTCGCGACTTCAAAAACTCAATCAATTAGGATATTGTTTAGCCCACAGTTGGAGTACTGTGAGCAGTTCTGGTCATTGTGCCATAGGATGTGATTGCATTGGAAGGAGTGTAAAGGACATTCACCAGAATGTCGCTTGGACTACAGTGATTTAGCTGTGCACAAGAGTCTGGATCAGCTTGAGTTACTTTGTTTAGAGCAGACACCAGGATATATCAAATTATGAGAGGCATGGACAGGGTGAACAGAAACCAGTTATTTTCCTTAGTCAAAGGGCCAAGAGCAAGCAGGCATAAATTGTAATATCAAAGGCTGGAAGTTTCGAGGGGACATAACACCCAGAGGATGGTAGGGATCAGCACTATTTTGCCTGGAAGGGTAACTGTTACGGACCATGCCAGACCTCTTCAAAATATCTTGAGAAGGTAGCCTAGAACCTAAGTTTTGTTTGAATTTTAAAGGCAGATGTGAAGTGGGTGCTCCAGGTGTGATCTCATTGGTCAAATTATTTGGCTTTAGCAAAACAGAATGTATTTAAACACTGCAGCTGAGACACGAACAAATGAAAGCAGAATTTCGAAAACATAACTATTGGAAAACTTAAGTGACCTGATACAGTAACTATTACTAATTACCTGTTCCAATGCAGGAACATCACGTAAATACACTCCGGGGGACATAAAGGTTAATTAAAACACAGATACGAACAGGAAGGAGGGAATACCATCCAGAAAGTGGTTTCAGGGTAAATCAGAAGATTGTTTTACTGAAACATGCCACTCTCCTGGAATCACACATCTTGTGACTGCTACAGTTAATTTAAAACTAGAAAATTACTGAACTGAGAGAACTGGCCACTCCCCTTCCATTGTTAAACTAAATCTCTTCAGAACCTCTGCCTTTATGACCTCTCTTCTCAAAAAAGGTGACAGCGTCATAACAGTAACTAACTAAGGTGGGAAAACTCAAAACCTTTAAGACGCACTTGGATGAACACTGAAAATTCAAGACAAAATGTTGGGAAGTGAGATTTGTTGTAGCTTTTTTGTGTAATTTTACAAACTGAGTGGATCTATGGGCCACCTGTGTTCTGTATGATACAATCATTCTATGATTCTGAGATTAAACTTCTGAATTTTTTTTTATCTTCGTTTTGAGGAAATGTGGCCCGGTGTTCACTCCAGTTATTGGTGTGGTCAGTATCAGCTTCAGGCTCTGTATGAGAGTACTTATTCACACATAGAATTTCGCAAATGAGATGTAAAACTGAATTAACGAGGAAAGCAATGCTATAACAGTACAACAATTCTCAAGGAGTTCTACACCATGAGGTGTTGAGTGGCTGAATAGCCTCAGCAAAATGAAGGTCATCATTGAAAAGAATATCAAATAAATTAGATATTCATTGAGCTGATAGCACATGAAATGATGCAAGTATTGTCGTTTGAAGACAAATTGCTATTAATGTTTTAGACCTCATAGGATCCAGTCTTTGGAGTATTCAATCACAGACAAAAATCTCAATGACATCATGTCATTAAAATAAACCTGTTCTCATAACCAGGTGTACTCAAAGTTTCCCTTCGGAGGTACCACGCAATATAAAGTCCACTTGCTCAATAAATTTCTGATTCCAACAGTTTGCCAGCAGCGGGAGAGGAAGGTTGTTTCACAAAGTACAAAATGTATCCTGTTAGACAAGTAATTGAAAAAATATACTATACCATTCTTGCCATTGTTGGCATTCCTGGTAAGTCCTGGAACAACTTCAATTGTATGAATCACTGGATTAAACCATGCTGATTTCCACTGTACGATTGATAATTATTTTATTTCCATTTAGCAAGGCAAATCTCAATGACAGATGATATTTCCTTCGCTCACGGAGTTTAAAGTGAACATTTGCTGTTTAGGAGGCTCCTCAGTAATGTGCCGTGTTGTGTGTTTCTCTGTACTGAGCAGAATGGGTTTATATTGATGCCACATTGATAGAGCTTTGCTGAGCTTCAGTCCTGACTGCTCGAGAAAGTGTTTAGCAAGACCTCGCGCTCTCTGTGTTAGTTTAATGCCTGTTATCGGTCAGATGGTTTTGTGACAACCCACTTCCTAGTGACACCTGGTGTTTCCCATTCCTTGATGGAAAGGGATTGTGTTGGTGGATCTTGCTCAGGCAGCTCGCTCCAAGCAGGAGCTCAGATACAACAGGGTTCAGCAAGTTATGGAGTAATAAGCGAGGATCAGCACGGATGGTTTCAATGATTTTGTGTGTTTGCAGCAGTCAGTAGATGTGAGGAGGTGTGATATTTGTAAGAACAGTTCACTCAGAGGGGTACTGAGTGCAGAGTTCCAGCTGTGATGTGTTTTTTGGAAATTATATGATTGTCAAAAAATCATGTAAACTGCACCATTTGTCAAAAAATGCACAATACTATGGTGCAGACTTTAAAAGTACAAACGCTGAGATCTGGAGCGCTGTGTCAGTAGCTGTCCCAAAGAGAATCAAATAACTTTCACAAACAGAATGTTTCTCACTTTGCCGTTTGATGCTGTTGTCCTTTTATGTTGTCCAACTGATAATTCTGTTGTGTCCACTGATGGAGCTGACAATTGTCATGACATCTGCCTTTAATAGATATTTGTTCTGTCCGTTTTCTTTTGAAGAAGTGTTCGGAAATTTGGTGCCAAAGTGACTGCTCCATGGAAAACAGTAAATGAATGTTTTTTTTTCAAGTAGGCAAAAGAAGAATGAGTGGGTGGAATCGGACTCTCACAAACCCAGGGCTGACAATTATTGAAGTTTGAGCTTTGGATTGAAACTGCTGGGCACAACTTTCACTCCGCTATTGCTGCAAAAAGCTTGCAGTCACTCTCTCTGCTGCTAGATTCATTCCGTTAGCATTGCTTCTGAGATTGGAGGAGATAGGAAATGAGGGAAATCTATTTTGATGAATTTGCCTTCACCAACTATGTTTGTGGGAATGCTGCTGTTGTGGTACAATCGAAGAGTCATAATTAAATAACATAACAATTTGTTAAGAATTTTGACAGTTAAAGTTGTATCAATAATTCTATTTTTGGTTTCTACTTTAACTATGGTGGAAGAATAAATTGAGCTTTTGCTTAAAGCCGAGTGTTTTACCAATCAAGTCACATCTGGAATACAATGCCTTATACGTGCCTTTAAAAGAGATAAAAATTAGAGTCTCGGTTATTTCCTGATATGGTTTGAGAAATTGTGGTCTGGTCCAGAACACAGAAACATCGTGGAGTACAAATGGGAAATTCTTCCCCTATGTTTCATAAAAGTTTCCAAAATGGAGATAAACTGATGTGATTAATTTCAGAAAGGGAAAATGGCAGAGCAGCAATGTTAATTCAGTGAAATGTCCCATAGACATGTTAACTATTGTCCAAATAGTTGGGACTGATTACTCTTCAAGCAAGATTAGGGCAAGCTGTGGGACCTAATATCTCTAATTTATTGGCTTGACATTAGTAAGGATGGATGTAGAGCTGGACGTGTTCACACTATTTCAAGTCTGATCCTAATTAGGTTTTGATAAACAGTTTCTCAATCGATAATTCACAATCTTTCCACCCCTAAAATTTCTGTGAGTTCTGCTCTTTGTTTTGTGATATATATCCTTCATTGGAGGAAGATGTTTCAATGAGAAATGTGCGCCAAACAGTTTTAAGGCAATGTATCAAAATGAAAATACTAATAATAAGTCAAATAAAATTGTTTCAACAAATACCTAACTTCAGTTCCTGTAATCTTATGACTATGTTTAATAATTGAGTTGGAGAGCATTACATAGGATTAACAGTCCAGAATTCTGAAAGTTTTAAATATTAATCTATCAACCAAGCCTCTTCTATTGCCACATTTTTGAATCCTGAATGAGCATTCCATATTAATGGCGCCAGTATGGTCTCTCTCATTCATGGAAGTAACATTTCCATGTTTTGCATCCGAAACTCCTTTGACATTTCATACCCAACTTTAGTACAGTATTCAAATTTCTCTCAGCAAAATTCGAGATGTGTGTGTATGTTTATACTCTCACACACCTTTTGAATGTGGCAAACAAAATATAGAAAATCGTGAATGAATTATTTTACCTTCATCATAAATATTCGATTCAGCCTGCAATCTGTATTCTCTATGTCAATAACTCAGCTCACAATGTTCATTTCCAGAATTGTGACCAGTTCTCTTTGTGATAATGACAAACATTCTCTTCTCTCCAAAGAAATCAATATTCTGTCTCTCGTTGCTATTTTTATTGTACTGGAGCCTCTGACTTTCCAACATAATGGCATGTTAACTCTGTCGTGCCCCAATCTCAGGATTGTTTGATTGCATTCACAGAAACATTGATCCGTTTCTCAACCAGATGCACCTACTTTTACAATTACATTTTAATGACTGGAAAAATACTCAGCTCTTAAAATGTACACATTCACAATTATGAACCCTCAAAACGAGTCAATGAGATTTCATTGTTTTCGTATGGACTGGAAATGAAGATGGTTCAGTCTGTTAGAGTCCCATGACCTCAGCCATTGTACATCTCCATCGGAATTCTTCAGGGTCATGTCCTAGGCCCCAAAATCTGCAGATGCCTCACCAGTGCCCTTCCCCGCATTGTCATTTCCAAAGTGGAGATGTTTGCTCATAATTGCACAATGCTCAGCATCATTTACTTTCTTAGATAATGAAGAGGTCTCTGTCCATATACAGTGTTGTGAAGGTGCTGATGTTGGACTGGGATGGACAAACTCAAGTCCCACAATACAAGGTTATTGTTCAACTGGTTTATTTGCAATCCCAAGAATTTCGAGAGTTGCTCCTATTTCAGGTGAAGTGGAGGAAAGCTACTCCGCTTCACGTGATGATGGAGTAGTGCTCTGAAAACTTGTGACAGCCTGTTGTACTATAACCCGATGTTGTTTGACGTTTGAATTTGTTCATATACAGTGAGATAAGATCTGATAATAGACAGTAACAATCGCATCCCACAAGCGGTAGGCAATGATTGTCTCCAAACAGTGAGAATCTACCAATCTCCAATTGGATTACTATCTCTGAATGCATGATGACCAATACAAGAGCTGTGGTAACAGAAGTAAGTTAGATACTCTAATTACAATGGCGATAAGCTCCCTACCTGTCTCTCCAATCCATATCTGCCACCCAGAATGCGTAGCTCAGTGGTGGAATGGAATGCTGTCCATGTATCTGGCAGACAGCAGCTCAATTGTAACAATGGGTGCAACATTCACGAAAAGTACCACCCTGTGTAGGACAAACAGTCGATTCATTGGCATGTCAATCACCACATTCAGTAGTCACTGTCTTCACCAATGACACCATGGCAAACAATGAGTACCACCTACAAAATTCAAAATATTTAGATTTTAAGTCTCAACTCACAAATGTATAATCTCCAGTACCTAGTCAAACAAGTGTAGCATAGAACCGCCATCGCATGCCAGTTAGCTTTCATTCTGAATTCAGAACATATCGTTTGCCCATCACCTTTGCTGGGCAAAAATTCTGCAACTCCCTCCAAGAACACTGTGGGTTGTCCTGCACCAAGGATGTAATGCAGACGTTCAAAAAGGCAGATCTCGAGCACCCACAGAAAGGCAAATACAGCTGGATAATGAACATTTGGCCAGATTATAGGCCATGATGTGATCACATTTTATAAATAATCACTATTTTCATATCTACACAAGGGTATCTCTAAACCGGTTTAACAGGTGACTTTAGACTCTCAAGTCCATATTTTTATCAATTCAATTTACACCATTTGTCATTGGGACATTAGATCTCTGAATTTATAGTCTCTTGATAAGACCAGTCAATCACGGTTTCCCCTAATTTGCAGAATTGGCCTGAATCCATGTAAGGAGATCCTGATACCAAGCAATGATACAATGGAGTTTCTTGGAAAAAGCTATGGTCCACTTCTGGTGATTTCCATTAAAAATGCTGGTTAAAACTTTTGGTTCTTAGCCCTGTCATGTGCTCTAAATCTGGGAGGGGGATGTCCATTCACAAGGTGACGCCGAGCAGAGGAGCTTTGGCGTGTGAGATTGGACATCAGGGAAAAAGCTTTGCTTAATCTCAGACATAGAATGTGATTTCTAGACTGGGAATTTACAATGACCAATACTACATAAAATCATATTTTATTTGAACGAGGGCTACGGTGTACAGTCTTCGACATATGGGAGGGGTGGGGGGTGTCGAGGGAAGGCCATAGCAAATATTGAAGCTCTTCTCATTGTGCTGGGTATCCAATCTGGGCTATGATGATGGTATTCACTGTTGAATACTTGTAGTTCAGAATGTCAGGATATTCTGAAGGAAGAACTCAATGTCTCGTCATTTGTTTCTTCGTATTGCAGAGGCCATGCATTTCTGGACACTGCAGTGTGTTTCAATGGCCCATGCTTTTAGTTCCTACAGTGCAGGTGTACAATTCTGGAGGCAATCTGAGCTGTGGAGGCTCCAAAACTGAATGCAGAAATTTCGCAGTAAATATCTGCATAAGGTGTCACCCCTTCTTTATTTTACAGATCCAAGTGTTTTTGTGTGGATGGTGGTGTAAAGGGAATCTCCTGCCATTCTGAGTCACCTCATAGTGGATGAAATCAGCCACTGCTGATTCCAATAAAACCTCCAGTACATGACCGTGTTTCTGGGATTGATCCGCTGCTCATGGTAAAGAAGCATAGAATTGTCGGAGGCCACTTTACCCACCTTGCCTGTACTGACTACCTAATGAGCTCACCTGCACGTCCCATTATCCATCTGTTTCTCTGTAGCAATCCAATTTCATCACTTTCACAAATATATTCTGCTCCTGTTTGAAAGCTCCAATGGAATCCACCTCCGTCACTCTCCCAGTAAGGACATTCCAATTCCTATCAACTGTTTGGGTAAAGAACTTTCTCCTAATCTTACTACCATCTCTCTTGCTGATAATCCTGAAGATGTAACCCATAGTTATTTACACACCAATGATTGAAATATCATTGTTTACCCTGTCAAAATTGTTCAGAATTATGAACTCCTGTGTAAGGTCATCTCTTAATCTTCTCTCACACAAAGGATAAACGTAATCTCTCTCAATTTTCCTTTTATCTGAAATCCGTCATTCAGAGGTTTATTGTTGTAAATGTTCTTCCCTATCTATTTTGTAAGTGCATTTGATTCATTTTCAGAAGCTTTGATGTTGTGGTTATAATTCTTTATCTTGATGTGGCATGGAACAACAATTATCATTGTGTGAAAACCATTCCTTACAGTCTGTACTCAACCAAATAATATTTGATCAGTAACTTCAAGTCTCTATTGTTTCCTTTATCTCCCTAACAGTTAGTCTAGTGGTGATTATATTCCTGTGTCGGGACAAGTGTGGTCTTTCTAAATGCAGCACTTGCTATCTGGTAGCCATGGCAGCGTCTGACCTACTGTTCATTTTCTTTGAAATCATAATTCGTTGGTTTCGCTACTATTATTATCCACAATGTTTCCTGGACATCGTTCCTGTTTGCCGTGTTACCTATGTCCTGAACTTCATAGCAACTGATTGTTCTGTCTGGTTCACTGTCGCTTTTTCTTTTGATCGATTTGTCGCCATTTGTTTTCATCAGATGAAAACTACGTATTGCACAGAGAAAACTGCAACGAGAGTTCTAGCAACAATGTGCATTTTCTTTTCTTTGAAGAACATTCCCAACTATTTTCGATATGAACCTCTAACAATCATCAACAATGTTCCATGGTATTGTTATTCCAGCTATAGTTATTATCACGACCCTCGGTGGGCAAGTTTTAAATATTTTGAATATTTTTTAACACCATTGTTCCCATTCACTTTTATTCTTTTTATTAACATGTTGACTGTCAGACATATCCTTGAGGCCATTAAAGTACGTAAGGAACTGAGGGGTCAAAGAAAAACAGAGAATGAACCAGAGGGAGACAACAGACGCAATTCTGTCTTTTTACTCTTTGCTATATCCGCCAGTTTTATCCTTCTCTGGTCAGTGAATGTTACATATGCATTTAATGCTGGTTTTTCCTTGAATTGGGATGATTTTTATCTCTTTGAACAATTTGCATATATGCTGCGGAGCTTAAGCTGCTGCACAAATGCATGTATTTATGTGATGACGCAGAAAAACTTCAGAGAGCAATTAAAGTATGTCATGAATTATCCAGTGATAAAAATAATTCAATTGATGAATGAATCCAAGTAACTGAGAGCCGATAATGGAACAAGGAGTCAACGTGAGGAAGGGACCGAAAAGAGGAAAAGGATAGGCAACATGATAATACTCCTTTTTGAGTGGGCAAGGAATGACCCTAAGATGCAACATGAAAAAGACTGAGTCAAAGTAAAGTGCTGTTAGCAATGAGCAACAGTTCGAAGAAAGTTGAACAAAAAAAAAACAACCGAAAGAGAAATTTGATGAGCCTGAGAAAAGAAATTCATTCCAAATAATTTCTTCTCAGACAGTGAAGCAATACCAAAGAAAAATCTGAAGGAAAGTCCAATCATTCACTGCATGCAACGTGGGAACAGCAACGATAAGCTCCTGTGAACTCCTGCTCATGGAATTCTCCGATACACACATCTGGACACAATTTAAAATTGAGAAGTTTCCTATTTTAAATATTAAATAACATACTGTGAAAGAAATCTGTGTACTTTGGTTATAAGCGTTATTTCAGCAATACTGTGTGTTTCCATTCAGTTCCACCCAGCCTGATGCTGATATCACTTCCTTTTGTCATTCATTTATTTCCACGAATCAGCTGCTGTGTTGATCGGGAGAATACAAGCTCCAATCAGAAAGCGTAGTGACAGATGAGATCCCTTGCTCAGGAATGGGCTCGTATATCGTGGACGAGCCAACATCCTTAGTGCTTCCATGGAAATGTTTTGTGGCTCTCAGTGAGCTCGATGGAGTCAATGAGAACTTCTCTGATTTGTGTTTGCATGTGGCTTCTGAATTGAGCCTGAGATCAATGCAAACACATGTCCGCATCGTCACCACGAGTCATTGTTTCCATTTGTGAAATGGCTCCTACATCTATCCTTGCCTCAGCTCTTATTTGGCAAATCAGTCATTCATTCCATTTGTGACCTCGGGACCCTCATATCCAGCACCATTTCGCTCTGAAAGCAGATTATTAACTCCACACATTTGCTTTATCCAGATTTCTTCCTCTATTCTGATTTGCTTTCACAACAAATTCTATTTCCTCATCATCCAGTTAACGTAATAACCGACGCAGGCATATTGTCCTCCAAATTATCAATGTTGAATTCTCTTCTGTCTTGCTTGGATTGGTGTGACTAGTGTTATAAACTCGATCTGAAAGTGTTAGATATTCAGCTGTGATATAAATGTTACCAGCTGGTGAAATGTTAGACGAAATTACCGATTTCATCGAATTAAGTCATATGAAATGGAAGGTAAGCATTCCAGAAACAAAAGTACATTTGACAATTAGGAACAATCCTGTGTTACTGAACTGTCTCAACGTCTGGACTCCATCTCTACTCCTTCCGATTATAGAGCTCCTTCTTTTTAAAATGCTCCTTAATATCTTCCTTCTGCACAAGCAATTGTCATCTGACCGACGATCACCTGCTATGGATCAACATTAACTCTATTTAGTTTGGCATGATAAAAAGGTCTTTTAAATATGTTTATGCAGTGATAGAGTTGTAAAGGGCTTTTGCCGGAAACGTCGATTTTGCTGCTCGTCGGATGCTGCCTGATTTGCTGTGCTCTTCCAGCACCAGTGATCCAGAATGGAAATAGCCCCTTCAGTGTGACTCATCTACGCCAATCAGATATCTATCATTAATCTAGTCCCATATGCCAGCATTTGGCACTTATCCCTCTAAAATTGTCCTGTTTATGCACCTTTCCGGAAGCTTTTTAAATATTGTAATTGCACCAACTCCACCACTTGCTCTGACATTTAATTCCAAACTTGCACCATTCTGTGTGTGAAAAAAGCTGCCCCTTTGTTCTCTTTTAAATATTTTGCCCTTCACTTTATGTCCTCTAGTTTAAGACTCTGCTACCCTGGGTGAAAATGTTCACCCTTCACCCTGTCCATGTCCCTCATGATCTTATAAACCTCCATGCAGTCACAACTCAGCTTCCAACACTCCAGGCAAAATCAGCTCAGCCTATTCAGCCTCTCCCTATAGCTCAAACTGTCGAACTGTGGCAAATTCTTCATCCAAATTTTCTGAACATTTTCAAGTCACACAACGTCATTTCTATAGCAGAGAGACCAGAATTAGAGTCATGGAGACATAGATGTATAGCATGAGAACAGACCGCTTGTCCAACCCATCCATGCCGTCCAGATATCCCAACCCAATCTCGTCCCACCTGCCAGCACCCAGCCCATATCCTTCCAAACACTTCCTATTCATATATCCATCCAAATGCCTCTTTAATGTTGCAATTGTACCATCCTCCATCACTTCCTCTGGCAGCTCATTCCATACACTGTGTGAAAAAGTTGCCCCCAGGTCTCTTTTCTACCGTTCCCTCTCACCAATGGATCAACATTAACTCTATTGAATTTGGCATGATTAAAGGTCCTTTTAAGTATGTTTATGAGGTGGTAGAGTTGTAGAGAATGGAAATAGCCCTTACAGTATGACTCATCCATGTCAATCAGATATATTCTATTAACCCTAGTCCCATATGCCAGCATTTGGCACTTATCACTCTGAAATTGTCCTGTTTATGTACCTTTCTGGATGCTTTATAAATATTGTAATTGCACCTACTCCATCACTTGCTCTGGCATTTCATTCCAAACTTGCATCGCCCTCAGGGTGCAAAAGTTGCCCTTTGTTCCCTTTTAAATATTGTCTCCCTCACCTTAAACTTATGTCCTCTTGTTTTAGAATCCCCTGCGCTGGACGAAGGTCTACAAGATTTACCAAATCCATGTCCCACATGATCTTATAAACCTCCATACAGTCACAACTCAGACATTCCAGCAAAAATTAGCCCAGCCCATTCAGCTTCTCCCTATAGCTCAAACTATCCAAACGTGGAAATTCCTTATCAATATTTTCTGAACACTTTCAAGTCACGCATCTTTTCCATAGCAGGGAGACCAGAATTGAATACATTTGTCATTAACTATCAAGCAGCACCTGCTTATCAATAACCTGCTCAGTGACATTCTGTTTGGGTGCTGCTGGAGCCATTGAGATCATGAACTCATTACAGCCTTGGTTCAAACATGGGCATTACATAAATTCTGTAAAAACTTACCTCATGAACAGGTAGAGTTTATGCTGAACAGGAGGAAAATGGGATGGCTCAATAAGTGAGATTATACACTTGGGTGGTTGCTTAACTAGAAACATAGAGTCATAGTCATAGAGATGGACAGCATGGAAACAGACCCTTCGGTCCAACTCGTCCATGCAGACCAGATATCCCGATCCAATCTCGTCCCACCGGCCAGCACCCGGCCCATGTCCCTCCAAACCCTTCCTATTCATATAAGCATCCAAATGCCTCTTAAATGTTGCAATTGTACCAGCCTCCACCACTTCCTCTGGCAGCTCATTCCATACACGTACCACTACCTGTGCAAAAACGTTGTCACTTAGGTCTCTTTTATATCTTTTCCCCTCTCACTCTAAAACTATGCCCTCTAGTTCTGGACTCCCCGGCCCCAGGGAAAAGACTTTGCCTATTTACCCTATCCGTGCCCCTCATAATTTTGTAAAGCGCTACATGGTCTCCCCTCAGCCTCCGACACTCCAGAGAAAACATCTCCAGCTTGTTCAGCCTCTCACTATAGCTCAAATCCTCCAACCCTGGCACCATCCTTGTAAATCTTTTCTGAACTCTTTCAAGTTTCACAACATCTTTCCAATAGGAAAGAAACCAGAATTGCACGCAATATTCCAACAGTGGCCAAACAAATGTCCTGGACAGCTGCAACATGACCTCTCAACTCCAGTACTTGACTCCAATCCTCCCCCTCCTCCTCAAAACAGAAAAGGTATTGTGCACCGATTTGGTAAGGTTATTAGTTTTATTTTTCAATAGTTTCTTTGGGAAATTAAAATGGTGGGAATGGAGGTCCAGGCAGCTGAATGCTCCCCCTCCAGAATGTGAGCGATAAGGGTCACCATGAGTATGCCTGCTGACTGCATCAACAGGAAGTGCACCCAACTCCAGCTTTTCGGAAACCGCGCTAGATTAGATGACATACAGTGTGGAAACAGGCCCTTCAGCCCAACAAGTCCACACCGACCCATTACCCTTCATCTAATACTACAGGCAATTTAGCATGGCCAATTCACCTCACCTGCACATTTTTGGACTGTGGGAGGAAACCGGAGCACCCGGAGGAAAACCACGGAGGAGAATGTGCAAACTCCACATAGTCAGTCCCCTGAGGCAGGAATTGAACCCGGGTCTCTGGCACTGTGAGGCAGGCAGTGCTAACCACTGTGCCACCGTGCCACCTACAGAACCTGACCATGATATTTGCATGATAACGTGGCTTTTACCGATTAATATTTAGAATCATTTTACTATGTGTGAAGTATCTCAGATTAGATTGCTAACAGTGTGGAAACAGGCCCTTCGGCCCAACAAGTCCACACCAATTCACAACCCATCCATACCACGACATTTACCACTTCACCTAACACGACTGCCAATTCACCTGACCTGCACATCTTTGGACTGTGGGACGAAACAACTGTGCCACTGTGCCGCCCCGTTAGGGAACTGAAGCTTGAGCTAGATGAAATTCACATCATTTGGGAGGCTGAGGGGGTTATTGAGAGGAGTTACAGGGGAGGTAGTCACATCTCAGATACAGGAAAAAGGTAGATGGGTTACAGACAGTGGATGTAAAGGGAAAAGGTAGACAGTGAAGTGATCCCCTGTGGCTGGTTCCTTCAATAACAAGTATACTGTTTTAGATACTGTTGAGGAGGAATGAATTTGCACGTGTAAGCCATGGGGCACAGGTCTCTGGCACAGAGTCTGTCCCTGTTGCTCAGAAATGAAGGGGGAAGAGGAGCAGAACACCAATCATTGTAGACTCCATCATTAGGGGGAACAGATAGGATGTTCTGTGGGAACGAGAGAGACTCATGTTTGATGTGATGCCTCCCAGGTGCCAGTATTTGTGATGTACAGTATCATGGTTTTGGGATCCTAAACAGGGGGGTGGATGTGGAGCAGCTCCAAGTCGTGGCACATGTAGGCACCAACAACATTAGTGAGAAACAGAATGGGGATATAAGGTAGAAATTCAAGAAGTTAGTGTGGAATCTGAGAGCTAGAACAAACAGAGTTGTTTTCTCTGGTTTGTTACTCGTGCTGAAAATGTATTGCTGGAAAAGTGCAGCAGGTCAGGCAGCATCCAAGAAGCAGGAGAATTGACGTTTCGGGCATGAGCCTCATTCAGGAATGAGGGAAGTGTGTCCAGCAGGCTAGGATAAAAGGTAGGGAGGAGGGACTTGGGGGAAGGGCGTTGGAAATGCAATAGGTGGAAGGAGGTTAAGGTGAGTGTGATAGACCGAAGTGGGGGTGGGGGCGGAGAGGTCAGGAAGAAGATTGCACGTTAGGAAGGTGGTGCTGAGTTCGAGGGTTGAGACTGAGACAAGATGGGGGGAGGGGAAATGAGGAAACGGGAGAATTCTGAGTTCATCCCTTGTGGTTGGAGGGTTCCGAGGTGGACGGTGTGGCGCTCTTCCTCCAACCGTTGTGTTGCTATGGTCTGGCGATGGAGGATTGCAAGGACCTGCATGTCCTTGGTGGAGTGGGAGGGGGAGTTGAAGTGTTGAGCCACAGGGAGGTTTGGTTGGTTGGTCCGGGTGTCCCAGAGGTGTTCTCTGAAACGTTCCGCAAGTAGGCGGCCTGTCTCCCCAATATAGAGGAGGCCACATTGGGTGCAGCGGATGCAGTAACTGATGTGTGTGGAGGTGCAGGTGAATTTGTGGCGGATATGGAAGCATCCCTTGGGGCCTTGGAGGGAAGTAAGGGGGGAGGTGTGGTCGCAGATTTTGCATTTCTTGCGGTTGCAGGGTAAGGTCCCGGGAGTGAAGGTTGGGTTGGTGGGGGGTGTGGATCTGATGAGGGAGTCATGGAGGGTGTGGTCTTCTTGGAACGCTGATAGGGGAGGGGAGGGAAATGTATCCCTGGTGGTCGGGTCCGTTTGGAGGTGGCGGAAATGACGACGGATGATATGATGTACATGGAGGTTGGTGGGGTGGTAGGTGAGGACCAGTGGGGTTCTGTCCTGGTGGCGATTGGAGGGGCGGGGCTCAAGGGCGGAGGATATGCAGTGGAGAGCAAAGTCGATCACGTCTGGGGGGAAATTGCAGTCTTTGAAGAAGGAGGCTATCTGGGTTGTTCGGTATTGGAAGTGGTCCTCCTGGGAGCAGATGCAGTGGAGACGAAGGAATTGGGAATATGGGATGGTCTGAACGTAGTCCAGAGTCCCTGCGGGGCCAGTCGGTTCCGTAGGCAGGTGCTGAGGAAGGAGATATGGCTGTGGTAGCGAGTCTGTTTGAGAACGTGGCTAAAGAGCTTCTGGGCAGAGGAGATGACCTGAGGGTCTGAACGTAGTCCGGAGTCCATGCGAGGTCAGTAACTGAACGTAGTCCGGAGTCCGTGCGGGGTCATTAAACCTTTGTTACTCGTGCCGCATGTTCGCAAGGCGAGAGAGAGAGGAGTTGAACACATGGCGACAGGGATGGTGCAGGAGGGAGGGATTCAAATATCTGAATAATTGGGGCTCATTCTGCGGTAGGTGGGACCTCTACAAACAGAATGGTCTACACCTGAACCAGGACAGTAACAATATCCGAGGGTTTTTTTATTAATGCGCTTTGGCAGGATTTAAACTAATTCATCAGGGAAATTGGAACTAGAATTGTAGCTCCAGTGTCCAGGAGATTGAGAGTAGTGAGGTCATAAATAAGGTTTCAGGAGTGTAGCGGCAGGCAGGAAGGTGCTTGGAAATGTGTCTACCTCAACACCAGGATCATCCAGAAAGAGGTGGGTGAACTTGCAACATGGATTGGTACCTGGGACTTTGATTTTGTGGCTATTTTGGAGACATGGATGGAGTAGGGACAGAAATGGTTGTTGCAGATTTCGGGGTTTAGATATTTCAGTAAGAACAGGGAAGGTTATAAACGAGAGGGAGGCGTGGCATTTTTAGTCAAGGGCAGTGTTACAGTGGCAGAAAGGACGTTTGATGAGGACTCATCTACTAAGGTAGTATGGACTGAGGTTAGTTACAGGGAAGAAGAAGTCATCCTGTTGGGTGTTTTCTGTATGCCTCCAAATATTTACAGAGATGTAGAAGAAAGGATTGCAAAGATGATTCTGGTTAGGAGTGAAAATCACAGGGTATTTGTTAAGGGGGCTTTAACATTCCGAATATCACTTCAAAATGCTGTAGTTTGAGAAACGTCGATGGATCAGTTTTGTCCAATGTGTGCAGGAGGGTTTCCTGACACAGTATGTAAACAGGCCAACAAAGAGGCGATGCCACATTGGATTTGGTACTGAGTAATGAACCAAGCCAGGTGTTAGTTTTGGAGGTAGGTGAGCACTTTGGTAATAGTGACCGCAATTTGGTTATGTTTACTTTAGCAATAGATAGGGGCAGGTATACACCACGGGGAAAGAGTTACAACTGGGGCAAAGGTTTTTATGTTGCGATTAGGCAACAGTTAGAATCCATAGGATGGGAAAGGAAATTAAGGGGATGAGCACAATTGAAAGTCGAGCTTGTTCAAGGGAGTTCTACTGCGTGTCCTTGATAAGTATGTACCTGTCAGGCAGGGAGGAGGTTGTCAAGCGAGGCAACTGTGGTTTACTAAAGAAGTTGAATCTGTTTTCAAGGGAAGGAGGAGGCTTATGAAAAGAAGAGACGTGAAAGCTCTGTTCGGGTGATTGAGAGTTACAAGTTAGCCAGGAAGAACCTAAAGTGAGAGCTCAGAAGAACCAGGTGGGGAAATGAGAAGTCTTTGGTCGGTAGGATCACGGTGGCACAGCAGTTAGCACTGCTGCCTCATAGCGCCAGAGACCAGGGTTCAAGGCCAACACTGGGAAGTTGAGTGTGGGGTCCAAAGAGACAGGAGAGGCACGAAATTAATAATTTTCATCAGTATTCACCCAGGAAAAAGGCATGTCGTCAAGGAGAATACTGAGATACAGGCTCTTAGACGAGATTGGATTGAGGTTCAGAAGGTGGTGTTAGGGATTCTGGAAATTGTGAAAATAGGTAAGTCCCCTGGGCCAGATGGGATTCTCTGGGAAGCTATGCAGAAGATTTCAGAGCCTTTGGCTTTGAACCTTTTGTCACAATTCTCAGCAGGAATAGATCCAGAAGACTGGATGATAGCAAATGTTGTCCCCTTGTTCAATAAGGGGAGTAGAGTCAACCCTGAGAGTTCTAGACCAATGAGCGTTACTTTGGTTGTGGGTAAGGATTATAAGAGATAACATATATAATCATCTAGAAAGGAAGAATTTGATTGAAGATCACCAACACAGTTTTGTGAAGGGTAGAGTGTGCCTCAGATATCTTATTGAGTTCATTGAAAAGGTGACGACGTGTGTGGATGAGGGTAAAGCGGTTGAAGTGTGTATGGATTTCAGTGAAGTATTTGATAAAGTTCCCCATGGTAGGCTACTCCAGAAAGTACTTAGGCCTGGGATTGAGGATGAGAAAGCGGTTTAGATCAGAAATTGGCTAGCTGTAAGAAGACAGAGGGTTGTGTTTGATGCTAAATGTTCATCCTGGGATTCAATTGCTAGTGGTGTATCTCAAGGATCTGTTTTGAGGTCACTGCTGTTTGTCATTTTTATAAATGACATGGATGAGGGCATAGAAAGATGGGTTCCTAAATTTGTGGATGACACAAAGGTAGTGGAGTCGTGGACATTGCGGAAAGATGTTGCAGGTTACAGTGAGAAAAAGTTAAGCTGCAGAGCTGGGCTGAGAGGTGGCAAATGGAGTTTAATGTGGAAAAGTTTGAGGTGATTCACTTTGGAAGGAGCAAAAGAAATACAGAGCACTGAGCTAATTATAAGATTCTTGGTAGTATGGATGAACAGAGAGATCTCGGTGTCCATGTATACAGATCCCTGAAAGTTGCCACCCAGGTTGGTAGGATTGTTAAGAATGCATACGGTGTAGTTGCTTTCATTGGTAGAGGGATTGAGTTTTGGAGCCATGAGGTCATGTTGCAGCTGTACAAAACATTGGTTTAACGCACTTGGAGATTGCGTACAGTTCTGGTCATCGCATTACAAGAAGAATGTGGAAGCTTTGGTAAGGGTACAGAGATTTACTGGGATGTTGCCTGGTATGGAGGGTAGGTGTTATGAGAAAAGAATGAGAGACTTGAGGCTCGAGAGAAGTAGGTTAAAAGGTGAATTAACAGATGCAAACAAGATGATCAGAGGATTCGATAGGGTGCAGAGTGAGAGCCTTTTTCCTTTGGTTATGGCAAGCACGAGAGTACATAGCTTTAAACAGAGAGGTGATAGATAAAGGACAAATGTCAGGGGTCGGTTATTTACTCAGACAGTAGTCAGGGTGTGGAATGCCCTGCTTGGAAGAGTAGTAGATTCATCAACTTTGAGGGCATTTCAGTGATCATTGGATAAATATACAGATGATAATAGAGTCGTGGCGTCAGATCAATTTCAAAGATCGATAAAACAGCAAGGCCCGAAGGGCCTGTATGTACTCTATTGTTCTATGCTCTCTGTCTCCAAATTCAACAAGAGCTGGGCAATATCCAGGCTTGGGCTGACAAGTGGCAAGTAACAATCATACTACACAAATACCAGGCTATGATCATCCAGAATAAGAGACAGACGAAGAACCATTCCTTGACATTCAATGGTGTTACCAACACAGAGTCGTCCACTCCCAATAGCCTGAGGGTTAGCATTGATCAGAAACTCAACTGGACTCATCACATCAATGCAGTGGTTGCAATAGCAGGGCAAAGGCAAGGCGAGTAACTCACCTCCTGGCTCCCAAAAACCTATCCACCATCCACAAAGCACTAGTCAGGAGTGTAATGGAATATTCTCTACTTACACAGATGGATGCAGCTCCAACAGTCAAGCAGCTTGACACCATCCTTGCCAAAGCAGCCTCCTTGATTGGCACCACATCCACGTACACTCACTCCCTCCGCCACCAGACGCTCAGTAACAGCAGTATGTACTATCCACAAGATGAACTGCAGGAATTAAGCCAAGTTCTGCAGAGAGTGCTTTCCAAACCCATGACCACTTCCATCTGGAAGGACAAGGGCAGCAGATAATGGGAACATGAAGCCACTCACAATCCTAACTTGGAAATATATTGCTGTAATTTTACACGCTGAGTGAAAATCCTAGAATTCCCTCCTTAATAGCATTGTGGGCTAACACACAGCAGGAGAATTGAAGCGGTTCAAGACGGCAGCTCATCACCACCTTCTCAAGGAGCAACTAGAGACAGACAAAAAATGCTGGCCAGCCAGTGTTGCCCACATATCACAAAATGAATTGATAAGGAAGTATTCCAAAAGTGGCCTCTCCAATGTCCTGAACATGACATCCCAACTCCTATCTTCAATGCACTGACCAAAAAAGGCAAGCACACCAAACACCTTCTTGAGTTCCTTGTCTACCTGCAACTCCACTTTCAGGGAGCTATGAATATGTACTCAAAGGTCTCTTTGTTTGGCAATGCTTTCCAGGATCGTATCATTATGTGTCATGTTTGCCCTGATTTACCTTGCAAAAATGTAAAGCCCACATTTATCTTCATTAAGCTCCCATCTTCCACTCCATGGCCCATCTGATCAATGTCCAATTGGACTGAGATAACCTTGTTCACTATCCATGCACTACTTACTTGGTGTCATCTGCAAACTCACTGACCATACTCCTAAATTCACATCCAAATCATTTCAATAAATGACAAAAAGCAATGACCCAGCATTTATCCTTGTGGCACACTGCTAGTCACAGGCCTTCACTCCAAAGAAAAATCCTCAACCTTCTGTCTCCTATCTTCAAAACAACTAAGAATCCAAATGGCTAGCTCCTCTTGTATTTCATATAAACTAACCGAGCTTTCCAGGTGACCATGTCGAACACTTTGCAGAATGCCAATATGTACAATTTAAACTTCTATTCCTTTATAAATCTTCTTTGTGACTTCTTCAAAAGACTCAATCAAGTTACTGAGACATGACTTCCTATGCACAAAACCATATTGACTATCCCTAATCAATCCTTGTCTTTCCAAATATGTATAAATCCTGTCTGGCAGAAACCCCTCTGACAACTTATCTACCACAGATGTCAGGCTCATTGGTCAATAGTCCCCTACATTTTCGTTACCATCTTCCTTAAATAATTGCACAACATTAGCCACCCTCTAGTCTTCGGTACCTGACCCGTGGTTATTGATGATATAAATATCTCAGTAAGAGGCCCAGCAATTCCCTAACTTCCTGCAAAGTTCTGCGATATACCTGATCAGGCCCCGCGGATTTATCCATCCTTATACATTTTAAGATGCCCAGCACCTCCTCTCTGGAATATGGAAACATTTTTTCAAGATATCTCTATACACTTCTCCAAGCTCTCTAGCTTTTATATCCTTCTCCACAGTTTGGAATGATGTTGTGTTAAAGTGTGCAGTGATGCTGGTATCCTAGTGAGTGTAGCTGCCTTCTACGCAGGTGGCCTGTGTTGGATTTCTGCCAATTGCCTATTGAGAGTTTTACATTGACCAAACGGAAAACTTAAAGCGAAAATGAATTTGATCAGTTTGAAAATACATGTCTCTTTCATTCCATATGTCTATCCAATGACTATTTAAATGCCCTTCAAGCTGGTCAGTCTAATACTGTTGCAGGCTGGGTGTTGCATGCCCCTACTACTCTCTGAGTAAAGAAACTACCTTTAACATCTGTCCTACATCTATCAGCCCTCAATTGAAAGCTATGTCCCCCGTGCTAGCCATCAACATCAAAGGAAAAAGGCTGTCACAGTCCAATGATCTAACCCTCTGATTATCTTATATGTCTCAATTAAGTCACCTCTCAACATTCTTCTCTCTAAGTCGTTCAGCCTTTCAAGGAACTAAGAAAATTTACAGCCCAAGAACAGGCCCTTCGGCCCTCCAAGCCTGAGAAGATCCAAATGTACTGTCTAAACCTGTCGGTCAATTCCTAAGTATCTATATCCTTCTGCTCCCCACCTACTCATGTATCTGTCACATCTTAACTGAATCTACCGTGCCTGCCTCTACCACCTCTGCTGGCAACACGTTTCAAACACCCATCACCCTCTGTGTGAAGTTATACCCTTAGACTTTCCACCTCTCACTTTTAACGCATGACCTCTTGTTATTGAATTCTTCATCCTGGGAAAAAATTTGTCTCTATGCACCCTGCCTATAGCCTTCATGATTTTGTAAACCTCAAATCAGGTTCCCCCCTCAATCTCATTTTTTCTCTTGAAACTAAACCTAACTTACTGAACCTCTCTTCATCGCTATCACCTTCCACACCACGCAACATCCTTGTAAACGTTCTCTGCACCCTCTCCAAAGCGTCCACATCCTTTGGTAATGTGGCGCCCAGAACTCTACACAGTATTTTAAATGCAGCCGAACCAATGTCTTGTACAAAGACCTTTCCTCAAGACCTTCCTTCCATACCAGGCAGCATCCTCGGAAATGTCTTCTGAACGCTTTCCAACGCTTACACATCCTTCTTAAAATGTGGTGACCAGAATTGTACACAATATTCTAAGTGTGGCCGCACCAGAGTTTTGTATAAATGCAGAGTTACCTCATAGCTTTGAAACTCAATCCCTCTATCGATAACAGCTAGCATACTGTATTCCTTCTTAACAACCCTTTCAAAGTGGGTGGCAACTTTCAAGGATCTGTGTACATGGACAATGAGATCTCTCTGCTTATCTATACTATCAAGAATCTTACCATTCACCAAGAACTCCGCATTCCTGTTGCTCATTCCAAAGGGAATCATCTCACATTTTTCCATATTAAACTCCATTTGCCATCTCTCAACCCAGCTCTGCGGCTTATCTATGTCTCTTTGTAACCTGCAACATCTTTCATCACTATCTACAACACCACCGACGTTAGAGTCATCCACAAATTTGCTAATCCATCCTTCTACACCCTCATCCAGATCATTTATAAAAAAGACAAACAGCAGTGGCCCTAAAACAGATCCTTGCTAATTTGGCTGTGAAATATATAACTGAGTTTTAGTTGCTGTTTTGACAACAATTCAAACTTAACCAATCAGTTTCAATTATGCCCCAGAATGCAAAAACCTAATCGATTTGAATTTATTGTTTTGCCAACATTGGAACAATGAGGCGATCTGATATTTGGCACACAAAAATGCGGATATTTTGAACATTGCAGAAAGAGCAACTGCCCTCGAGAGAGACCCAAGAAATTTGGTAACACTCACTATCAAAGGTACCTTTTCATATGAAACATACTCACAATAAAAAGAAAGACGACGACTATTGGAGATCATCAGCTGAAAGAAGACAGGCATCGAAGATGACAGCCGCTGTGTGATTTTGAAATTAAGTTGATGTAATTTTAATATGTGTCTTATTAGAATAACACATTGTTGTAGAGATGGAGGCAGATAATAAGCAGTTAAGGGGGGGGGGTGCTTAGAGTTGTGCGTAGTTGTTGTTGAATCTTCACATTTAGAGTTAAAAAATAAATTGATATTATTTTCTTTAAATAGTGAAATTTGGGAATTCTCTATCACTCAGACGTGAGCTTTTCTGGGTATTGGGTTTAATGAACAAAAGTGTTCACCACCATGTTGTAACAAGCGTCATACAATGGAACCACACCCTTCAGTCCAATGAGTCCATTCCAACCATAACCTCAAACTAAACAATCCCACCTGCCTGCACTTTGACCCATATCCCTCCAAATATTATTCATGTACCTGGTTAAATGTCTTCTATATGTTCTAACTATACGTGCATCCACCACTTCCTCTGCAAGTTCAATCCACACACGAACCATTCGATCTGTACAAACAGTGGCCTTCATGCCTTTTTAAAATCTTCCTCCTTTCACCATAAAAATATGCCCCCTATCCTTGAAATTCCCCCATTCTAGGGAAAGGACACCCGCCATTCTCCTTATCTATACTCCTCATGATTTTGTATAAACTTTAGGAAGGTCACACAGAAACCTCCTATGCTCTAGGGAAAACGTTTTGGTCTATCTAGCCTCTCCTTATAACTCAGACCTTCCATTTCCAATGAAATGCTTGTAAATTTCTTTTGAGCCCTCTCCAGCTTGATATTATTCTTCCTATAACTGAGCGACCAGAACTGGACACAATAACTGGACGCAGACCGCACAGAAGAGCCCCACCAATGTCCTGCACCATCTCAACACGGCATCCCAACTCCTACATTCCAAGCAATGAAGGCAAGTGTGTGAGCGCCTAGTTAACCAACCTATCTCTATGCTGAAATGCAATAATTTTATGAAATCTAGAAGTAACTCTACAAATAAAACTGAATCTCAGGAGCAGCTGCAATATCTGCATTACTGTCAGTCCACCTTTTTCAGTATGAAGGTAATACTCCAATTAGATAAACTATTCCGCAGAACATCCAAGTTTATTTACATTTAAGGTGGCACGGTAGAATGGAGGCCATGAATGAGCGGTGAGGGTTCCCCGCTGCCAACTCACTCCCCTCCCTCCAACCAATTCTCCCAAAGGGAGTTGGCTTTGCAGAGGTCACCGTGCAGCCCAATGGCTGGAGTAGCTGCCCACATACACAGCCCGTACACCTCGAGCCTCTAGTAACTGACCGCCATCCAGTCCAATCCACATGCAATCCACCCTCTACTAACACTCCTTATCCCTCGATCCACACTCCTCCTCCCATGCCTTCCTCGCTAACTCCTTTCCCCCTTCTTACTCTCACACCACTCCTTCACTCACAGTCATCTGAAATTGCTTGGTGTTGCTTTGCACGAAAAAGTCCTAAATCGCTTGTGGGAGTAGGGTCCGGCTCGACAAGATCCTCACCATTAGGATGCCCATTCTGGCAGGGACATAGAATTCATGTGTTCGTATCTGAGATGATTTTGTAATGGTTCCCACTTTTCAGATTATTTGTCTCTCTCCCTCTCTCTTTCACACACTCTCTTCCATGCTCTCTCTCTGAACAGTGCCAACATTACATGTCCACAAATAAAGATCAAGTCCTCACATCTTAATCCCTTAAAACTCTGGTTTAAGTTCAGCCAAAGTATTCAAACACCACAGGAACTTATCCAAAAGAATAACACAGCATCTCTCCAATTTTGATACAAGGAAGTATCCTTCAGATCACACCATAGCAGAAAGGACGTTCAATGGAAAACGTTGACACCTTGAGCCTCTCAACATGGAGTTTTCAACAAACAAGCATTGGACATGTGACTTTCTCGGAAAGCTTTAAATGTTCAACTTAAGATTTTTCAAGTGGTAGAAGCTCCTATCAGAGCAATCATTTTTGTAATGAGCTTCAATCGATAGACAGAGCAGTCGGGAAGATATTCTTTCAGAGACATCTCCATCACATGCATGATATATTCCAGTGAAGTCCAGAGAATACATTATAGCAGTATACATGTTCAAGGTGACTATTACAGATTCTTCGGCTTTTATGTTCAAGTTTATGGGGAGGTGACAGAAAACAGTTCATGATCAGACTAGGATCCGTCTTTTTTTTAAATGGCAAAGAGGTTTTGAACAATTGTAGGCCTACTTGTGCCTATGGATCTGATATTGCTAATGTTCCTTCCGTAAAAATTTAAAGGGCATTGGCTAAGAAACAAGCCTTCCAAGTGAACTGTGTAAAATATGAAGACAGTTTTAAAAAGAATAAAACTCTGAAATTATTGAATCGAACTACAAAAACATTTGTCGTCACCCAAACATGTCCTCAAACTTCAGGTCTCATGTTAACTCTCTATTCTCATCATCAGTTGAGTAATGTTACTCTTTTCTGTGTCTCATTATAGATACATGAATTATTTGTCATTTACTGTATCTTTAATATATAATCTGCATGTATAAAATTATTGCCGCATGTTTTAATAACTGCAACCAGTACAATCTCCTTGTGTAATCAATCTCTGTTTGTAGTTCATTACAACCAGCTGAAAATAAGAAGGTCGCTGTTATATTTAGAATTACAATGTGACTGGTCTCGTTTACAAGGCATATTGAATTCTGTTAATGCATTTTACATTTAAACAGTCTGACATGTATCCAGTGAAAATTTCATTTGTGGAGTCAGCTTTATTTTGCTGGAATAAACAGTCATTGTTGGAAATGTGTTTATGTTCTAAGATCTAATAACAGATTCTGACTAGTGTAAGTAACATGCCCAGATGCTGTGCTATCTTTAATTCAAATGGCTGTGCTTGTTTGTAGTTTGCAAAGTCTGCCAGGCACTGAACAAAGAACACAGAGTATAGCACAGGAACAGGCACTTCCGCACACCATATCTGTACTGACTATGATGCTATTAAATGTTAATCCAAAGTAATCAATTCACTGCTTGTTCATGTGTCTGCTCAAATGTTGCTATCGTATCTGCTTCCAGTACTTCCCCTTTAGCATGTTCCATGGACCTACTACCTCGGCATAAAAAGCTAACCTCACATCTCCTTTAAACGTTCCCCTCTCACCTTGATCTGATGTCTCCTAGTCTTTTACACTTCCATCCTTGGAAAAAGACTCCAAACATCCACCATTTTATCATTTCATTTACTTTTATACATCACCCCACAGCCACCAACATTGGAATGAAAACGACCCAAGTTTGACCACCAGTGCCATTCATCTAATACACTCCAGTCTCAGCAATATCCTGGTAAATCTCTTTTGCACCCACTCCAAAAACATCGCATCTTGCTTGTAGTTTGGTGACCATAATAACACACAGTACTAGAAATATGTTCTAACTAAAAAAGTTTTAAACAACTATAACATGACTTGCTAACTTTTATACTGCAAATAGTGAAAGCAAGAATGCTGTATGCCTTTTTCCCCACCTTATTTACTTCTGTTGCCACTTCACAGAGAACTACAGACTTGCACCCCAAGATACCCCTGTATGTCAATGTTCCTAAGGGTCCTGCAATTTATTGTATACTTTCATCTTGCATTTGACCTCCTAAAATGCATCACTTCATACTTGTCCAGATTAAACTCCATCTGCTGTTGCTCCACCCAACATTCCAGGTGAATTATATTCTGCTGTCTACTCTGACAACCCTCCTCACTATTCACTCGCGGAAAGTGAGGACTGCAGATGCTGGAAAGTCAGAATTGATAAAATACAGAGCTGGAAATAGCACAGCAGATCAAGCAGCATCAGAAGAGCAGGGTAGTCGATGTTTGGGGCAGAACTTCTCATCAGGACTCATGATGAATGATCCTGTCCGTAACGTCAACTCTCCTGCTCCTCTGATGCTGCTTGACATGCTGTGCTTTTTCCCAGCTCCACATTTTATCAACTCCTCACTTTCCATGATTCTTCAATTATTGTGGCATCTGCAAACTTATTAATCACACCGCCAAATCATATTTAGAGGGAGAGGGAGCAAACAATCAAGTTCCCAGCACTGGTCTTCACAGAAAGCCGCAGGCCTCCACTCAGAAGAACACTCCTCCATAATTACCTTCCATCTTCTATAATCAAGTAAACTTTGTGTGCAACTTACCAACTCACCACAGATCCCAAGTGACTGAATCTTTTCAACCAGCTTTCCACAAGACACCTGGTGAAATGCTTTAGTAAACTTCATGTAGACGACATTTACTGCCCTACTCTCAATCAATCATCTTCAACAGTTTGAAGCAAAGAGCCACTCTGACTGTACCCGGGAACCCTTCGCTGATCTGCATCATCTCTTGCCTCTCCCTTTTTGACAGTGCACCCTCATGGCTGGCGACCACGTTATGGTAATGTCACTGCGCAGCCATTGCATCTCCACTTCTCCCAGGGTCCAACGTGGCCCTGTTTCATTGTTTGAGAATATTCATGAATGCAGGGCATTATGGGTAGACATGCAGTCATTGCTCTATCGTCGATTGAAATGCCCCTGAACACGAAATGTCAGTAATTCGGTAACAATTGAATCCGTTGGCAATGTTTATGTTAAGACTAGATAAATGAGACCAATTCGTTTGTGTCTACAAGCAGCTTTAGTAACACGTTAAAATTAGACTTGCGTGTGAAAATGATTTTTTTACATTTAAAGAAGATAGCAAATTTTAATAACTTATGATATGAATGATATCCATATGTAAATATTTTTTCAGAAAGAATGTTACTAAGGCCAATACCAACTATGAATAAGAAACGAAGAGTGTGGCACTAGAAAAGCGCAGCCGGTCAGGCAACATAGGAGAATTGACGTTACGGCATAAGCCCTTCATCAGGCTTATGGGCGAAACATTGATTCTCCTGTTTCTCGGATGCTGCCTGACTGGCTGTGCATTTCCAGCATCGGACTCTTCGACTCTGATCTCCAGTATCTGCAGTTCTCACTTCCTCCTATGAATAAGAAAGGCTAATCATACATTGATATGACTACAGCCATGAGTTTAAAAATCGTTCAAACAATCTATGTTAATCATTCAGAAGTGAACTGTTGATGAAAAAGTGAAACAACTATGTGATGTTGTTTTGCTCATCGTAAAGAAATAATTACATTTTTAAAATTATCTTATTTTAAAACTGTACTTTAGAGCACAGTTACACTCAATTGTAAAATAGGTTTATTTTAATTTATACAATACAGATACATTTGCACAATAAGCTTATGTTAAATTGTTTAATAAACAATGTTCAATTGTATAATTGAGTTTATGTTCATTCGCAAGAATTTCAAGCTCATTCATGTAAAATTTCAGAATTTACTTGTTAATTTTAGTTTCACCAGTATTTGCGTTCATTTGTGCAAAAGCTTATATTCTTTTGTTTAATAATGTGTGCTCTGTCCATTAAAGATTTGAAACTGCAACTTTGTATCTGTGTTGCAAGCCTGGGTCCAATGGGAGGAAGAAAGGATTTTGATACTCTCCGCACTCTTTTAAAACTTACTGTAATCTTCACTGAAATAAACTGCTGCCCTCTCACCACTCGTTGTGAAGTTGTTGCTTCCTCTCTGAGAGCTCGTTCAAAACGAACTGTTTAGGAATGTTGTGTGTCAGTTCACAAAACTGTCAAAGGATTTGGGCAGTGCAAATAATACTTTAAAGAGGCGCATCAATAACTCACAAAATAATTGAATGGATTTTGTTCTGCACTTGAATTTCACTTGGAAACTGTTCTGATCATTAATCTGACAGATGCAGATGGTGAGCTTGTTAAATTTGTTAGTGTATTGTAACAAGATGAATGGCTATTAATGGAAACTTGGACGCATTGCTGCTGCTCTGGTGGTTCCATGACCTAATGGGTAAGACATCTGAGTTTGGGTTCTGATCCATTTGGCGATTACATCTTGTTTTTCTGAAGTAAGCCAAGTTGCTTTCATTCTCATTCGCCGATATTACGGACTTACACAATGAAAATACAATTTCAACATGATTTTAGTGTTTGCAGTTGACATATTCTGTTAATTTTTTAAATGAATCAACATAGCTCTGAATACATTAATTATGTTTTCCAAAATTTGACTCAATTGTTTCAATCTCAAGCCGTTTCAAACCGAGCAGCAAATGGAAGAATAAAATAATCATGAGGTTTGCAATACGTGTTTGAATTTGAAAGATAAGTGATATTGAATGATGGGGTTGTGAATAAATGTTAATATCAGAAATGGGAAACCATGAAATGGAAAGTTTCGGAGAATCTGTCCCATCTCCTCACTAGATACCACGGACAATTAACATTATCAGCAACAAGCAGAATATTAAAAACATAGTTACATTTTAAGGGGAAGGCAAGGTTAACTTGTACCTCAGGAGCAGAACAATTCAGCAGTAACAGGGTTTAAATTTGGACAGATTTGCAACAATTGCAATTTGCAGTAAGTACGAAACGAATCCCGGCCAACTGCTTGGAAAAAGCAATTATACACAAGACTATACATTCATCCCTCTGTGTAATTCTACATGTGCGGTGTTCTGCAGCAAAATATTCATCAAAAGACTGATGATTGCAAATAAAATATGTTTTGAAGTGCAAATAATTATCATGTCAAAAACATCAAATCAGTAGATTTTGAGAGCAGTGTTAAAGAGGAGTGGGACCAGATTTGCAGGAAGAACAGTGTGATTCCAATGTGTCTCTGTCACTGAACCAAGGCAGACCAAACTGAACCCACTGTGTCTCTATTAGTGACCCAGGGCAGAGCAGACTGACCACAGTGTCCCTGTCATTGACCCCACTGTGTCTCTGTCACTGACCCGGGGAGAGCAGAGCGATCACATTGTGTCTCTGCCTCTGATTCTGGAAAGAACAGACTGACCCCACTGTATTTTTCTTACTGAACCAAGGGGACAGAATCACATCTCCGAATGGTTGAAAGACCTAATTCTGTACTGTGAAGGTTTGAGTTTAGGGTGAACCTATAAGTGTAAGATCAGTCTATTTAAATTATTTCCTTCTGCAAGTCTCTCCTTATTAGATAAATGTGTTGCAAAATTGAAGCATGATTCTGTGGCTGTGATCACATCCATAGTCGAATAGCTGGTGTTTGTCTGTCCAAGATGAATTCAGCAGATTTTGGGGAATTGTGGAGTTTTCTGTCCCTCACCTATTGTAACATTTCCAGTTTGTCACCAATGTCTTGTTTTTGTTCTCTGAGATGATGAATTCACAGATTCTTTCTTTTAAAACTTGTGTGATCACATTCAGTTTACATCATTATCAGTCTTAGTCTTACTCTGTATTGAACAAACACTTGATGATAGTGAGTCAATTCCCTTTTGGGCTTAAAATTATTTTAGGCTTAAACTCCACCGGACAATTCCATTTATGTTAATTGGCCAATAGAATTTGGGAGATTTATCCTGCCGATGTTGATTCTGTTTAATCTAATGGTTTGTTCGAAAACAACACAGCAAATTTTACTAGTAAATGTTCATCCTTTTGTTGTGACAATTCAGTCATTAAATTGCATGAGGTCAAGATTTTCTCCCTGTCTGTTGTTGTGTCTACCTGTCACTGTCTCTCTCTTGTTCTCTTCCTTTCTAGAAGTCTATTGACATCACTTTCTGTTTCCATCTCTGCCACTGTCTTTCTCTCTCTCTCTCTGTTTCTTTTTTTCCCAATGCCTCTCTGTCAATCAGCCTCCCTCACTCTCTCTGTTTTTCTCTCTTGCCTCTGCTCCTCTTATAGGTTTACCTCGCTCTCTCTCTCTCTCTGTTTTTCTTTCTATCCCTCTTTGTCAGTCTGTCTACATCTCTCTGTGTTTTTCTATCTCTGTCTCTGCACCCTCTCTGTTTGTCTGTCTACATGTCTCTCACTGTTTGATTTTCTCTCTCTCCCTGTTGTTCTGTCTTCGACTTTATATTTTCTCATTCTCCGTATCACGCTCTTTTCCTGTCTCCTTCACTCTCTCTCGAACACCCAAGAGCAATCTACTGTTCTGTGGCTGGGACTTTCACTGTAAATGTTATTATTCAGTTGCCCAATCAAAATTCATTAATATATGACTAAGAATAACAGATTCACAACATTTTACTTTCAGTTCTAGAATCCTATTATTTCCATGTGGTGCAAAATAAATACATTTCCATGAATTTGATTTTTTTTCATATAGAAATGAAAAGGTTCTCAGCGTTCTCTTCTGAGTTGTTACCTCTGATTCTTTATCACACATCAACAATTTATCTTCACTCTGGGCAATGTGCCCCATCCAGGAGGAAGCTGAGTGAGAAATTACAACATGAAAATGTCTGACTGAAATGCATAGATTACACACCTGCCTTTCCCTTCCTTAACTCAACAAACTCATGTTTCTTGGAAGATAGCAAAGACATGGAAAGGCCTTTTAATCTCTCCATTGGATCCTGACAATTCGAGTCCTGCCCGGCCACCCTATATGATACAGGGGCCAGAGATGTTCAAAGTGGAATCACTGTCAATGAAGTGGGAGCATTAAAGAAAGAACTGTCCATTTGGGGCTGGGATTGGGATTACTTAATTAATGCTCCTTTGCAAGTGTTCTTTCTTTCAGACTTTTGTTAAGCAGGGACTCTGTTAGTGGCCTTTGTTAGTCCCACAGTCTCCCTTGGTGTGATCGTCTTCCATTAGCGTCAGGCTCTCTGCTAGTGACAGTCTCTCCATTAGTGTTGGGGTCTCCATTGTTAACATGGTCTCCGTTAGTGTCACGGTCTCCGTCAGTGTCATAGTCTTCCATTAGTGATAATCTGTCCATATTTGCCTCTTTGTCTCCATTACTGTGACAGTCTTCTGTTCATATCAGGGTCTCTGTTAGTGACAGACTCTCCGTTTTTCATGGGGTCTCTGTGAGTGACACGGTATTCTGTTAGTGAGAGGCTCTGCATTAGTGTCACAATCTCTGTTATAATTGATGTGAGTGGGACCGGCACGCATTGCGCAGATGATATTTGGTATCACACTACAAGCCAGTCCTGACAGATTTGACAATATTGCAGATCCTATCATAACCACAGGGGAATGGTTCCAGCACTAACCTGGGTCAGAGGTTGGTCAAGCACAACCTGAAGTGTCACTGAGCTCTCATGTTGGGAATCCTCCAATTGTTTTCTTTGAAAAAAAAAATACACACTTGAGCACAAACTTATTACACAGACTACAATATGTTTATGACACAACTGAACATAGCTATAAATACAATTTATGTACAAGATTAATACAGCAATTAACACAGGTGTCCTATACAATTGAATAAAACCTTCACAGACACATCTTCATCCCCTTCTGTGCGCCATAGATCCTCAATGGTTGCTACTTAAATTTCCAATGAATCTTGTTGTCATGAGGGACTTTCCACATGGTTTCCATTTTATTTCAGAATTCCAAGAATTGCTTTTCTGGAGTCAGTGTAACATCTCAGGCATTTCATTTTATCCTTTACGGATATACAAATGAGAAAATACAAACTGCAATAACGAGTCCAAATAACAGACAACTTCTCAATCCTTTGATCATACAACAACATAATTCAAGACCTTTCCCACTCTGTTTATGCTCTCTTCTATTCTCGACTATCAGGCACCCCTCCTCATCTCTCTAACCTCCTACAGGCCTTACACCCCTGCCTATCTCTGTGACATTCTCCAGCACTGACACCCCTCACTACCTCTGTAATATCCTCCAGCACTGACGCTTTTCCCTACCTTTTATTATGTCCTGCAGCACTGACACCACTCCCTACCTCTGTAAGGTCCTCAAGCACTGACACCCCTCCCTACCTCTGTAATATCCTCCAGCACTGACACCCCTCCCTATCTCTGTAACATCCTCAAGTACCACTACTTCTCCTTATCTCTGTAGCTTGCTCAAATACTGATACCCCTCCCTGTTTATGTAACTTTCTCCATCACCGACACTCTCTCTTTTGATGTAACCTCCTCAGCATTGACATCCCTCCCTATCTGTATAACCTCTTCTAGCACCAACACCCCTCCTAACATGACCTTGTCCTGCGCTGATACCCGTCCCTATCATGGTGACTTCTTCAGCACTGGCACCACCTACCTCTGAAACTTTCTCCAGGATTGACAACCCTCCATATCTGTGTAACCTCCTCCAGCACCGACAAACCTCTTTATCTATGTAACCTCCTCCAGCATCTCAAATCTTCTCGCTGTAATCTCCTGCAGCTCCAACTCTCTTGCCAATATCTCCTACTGCTGGCATCTCATACAGCACTTACACTCCTCCTGAACTCTGTATCTTCTTCAAGCCGCTCCATGACAAACTATATCTGTAATGTCCAGTTGATGGGTCAGAGATTCATTCATGTCCACAAAGATTGTTAATCAGTCACGGACACAGTGAGTTTTTGTTGAATGCAGAGGCCCCGGTTCAGAGCAGTCCCCTGTGAGGAAGGGCCCAACACACCATTAACGACAGGGTATTTCCCCGTGTCTTCCCACAAAAACTGGGCTGGATCAGCATTTCTGTAAAATTAACAAATGGGTCGCTTGAAAACAGGTCAATTTCCTTATGCAATATACTTTAAAACCGACAGTAACTGGCCATACTCCAATTAAAGATGAGAAACCACACAGCATTCATTCAGAAACTGACAGCATACGTGCATCCTGTAAACTGGGACTGGGACACCAAAGGTGCTTCACTTTGCTAACTCTGTCACAATTTTCTTTAGTTTTGATTGTTTTTGGATGACATTTATTGAGGATCCTGTCATTTTTTGATTAGATTAGATTCCCTACAGTGTGTACACAGGCCCTTCGACCCAACCAGTCCACACCGACTCTCCGAAGAATAACCCACCCAGACCCATTTCCCTTTGACTAATGCACCTAACATTACGGGCAATTTAGCATGGCCAATTCACCTGACCTGCACATTGCTGGACTGTGGGAGGAAACCAGAGCACCATGAGAAAATCGATGCAGACGGGGAGAATGTACAAACTCCACACAGACAGTCACCCGAGGCTAGAATTGAACCTGGAACCCTGGTGCTGTGAGGCAGCAGTGCTAACCACTGAGCCACCATGCCGCCCCATTTTTTTGCAACTTCTCCCATCTCACGCCCACCCCAGTCCTTGCACCATTTTGGTTATTGTTGTCACTTTGTCATTTAAGTTTTCTGGCCTCCACCCCATCGCAAACATTCCCTTCTGCTCTTCTGTCTACCCTCCAGCTGATGTACAGGCATATTTCTGGCAGTTTCTTCACACACACACACAGTCGATATGTTATCATTCACAGAGATACAGAGACACAGAAGGGTCATCAATCCCACAGGCTAAGACAGACACAGTGTTCAGTCCCACTCTGATCCCATCTTCGAGTGACATATTTTCATTCTAACATGCAAACAGAGCAAGAGCGAAAGGAATCATTTACATTTCCCACAAGTTTGTCTGTAAAGAAATTCCAGCCTCCAAATCACATCGACATTAAGATCTGTGTTAATCACTCAGTAGTAACCCACAGCAACAAATTCAATGAAACATTGTGGAGATTTGTAATTTGAAAAGCTGTAAACTCCAGACATGGCTAGCATTATATAAAAACAGAGTCATTTCCTCTGATGAAAGTTCATCGACCAGAAACGCTCATTTTGTTTTACTCTCTAAAGGATGCTGCCTTACTGCTGCGAATTTGCATCACTTTGGGTTTTACATCATGTAGGTTTGCTCCATGTTCAGAAAGGACACAAGTTATTTAATTAAAACAGGCATTCACAAAAAAAAAACATTCAGGTCATTTATAATTGAAATAACACATAGACATCTACTTGTACATTGCAACATTAAATATACAATTCCAAACACAAATATTGAGGTGAGCATTAAATATATGAACATAATCCATAGACTTGCAAAGAAGTACAGAGACCGGATCCAGAGTGACTCTCACTCTCATGAAACCGTAGAAATAAACTATACACCAAATCACAATTAAAGGCAGGAACATTAAGATAGTGAATGAACAGCACTGTCAACTCCAAAAACTGTAACTAGTCGAATAGCTGATCCTATTCCATAACTATTTTAAAACAAATAGAATAACAATAAGTGTCCCCCCACTTATACTTCATTCACTTGCCCTACCTTATTTCCCAGGAGGAAGTCTCCCGGAGGACCATTTACATTTGATTGAGGAAGGTTCTTGAATACATTTAATAAATTTCTCCCTTCCATTACCACTCAATGTTTGGAAATTTAAATCCCATTCTACTGCAAGTCTATGTTTCTTAAAGCTATCTGCAAATCCCCCTACAAATTTTCTCCTCAATTTCCTGTTGACTATTGGGGGAGTGGTGGGTGTGGGTCTACTGTAAAATCCCATCAATCCTTTTTTTCTCAGTTTCAACCATATCGTTTCACTGGATAATCTCTCAGGAATATCCTCTAAGTACCGCTGCGATGTTTTCCCTAATTAAAAGTAGCACTCCCTCTCCTCTCTTGCCTCCCTTTCCATCTTTCCTACAAACAGAAAATTCGGCTTGATTTTGGAGCACCATTTTGAACTACTTCTGATAATGGGTCTCTGGACTTGAAACGTTATCTGTTTCTCTCCACAGATGTTACGAGACCAGCTGAAGTTCTCCAGCAAATTCTCTATCCAGATTCAGCACCAAGTCATATTCCAAGTAACCCTTTCATCCTGTTTCTTTAGCTATTACTGTCATATTAGGAAATTCCTAGTATCAGCCTATTTAATTGGTTTCACTGCCCTGTTTGAAATTAACTATGATGTCATCTCCCTGCTCCTCTCTTCAAGGTTATGGTTGAAGGAATATGGGCAGCTGTCTGGGGTGGTACTTTCAAATACCTGATCTTAATGGTCTTGAAACCATAGGGCACAGTTCTCCAACACAGTGTTGAAGTTCTGATCTATCTTCCCATTATGTTGGTCTTTGATCAAGGATAATTTCTACTCCATTGCCAATTCATGAAATGCTCCTTGAGACAAATCTTAGACAAATCTTCGCCACAACAGGTTTATATTCACCAATATGGAATAAATCACAAACACAATTACATGATTCATAGTGATTAAAGTATTACAACAATAAACTAATAGAGTTGTATAAAATCAGGATGGCATGGATTGAGTAAATAGACAAGATCTTTTCCGTGAGGTGAGGGAGTCTAGAACTAAATGGCAAAGATTTAAGGTGAGAGGGGAAAGATTTGAAAGGGACTTAAGGGGCAACGTTTTCACAAGAAAGGATGGAGCGCATATGGAATGTTTTTGAGGGATATGGACCAAGTTCTGGCAAATGAGATGAGATTAAGTTAGAATATTTGATTGGCATGGACGAGTTGGACCGAAGGGTCTGTTTCCGTGCTGTCCATCTCAATGACTGCATGACCCTGTAAGTACTGCATTGGACTATCAAGATTTGTGTGTGTGTATTCGTGTGCAAATGTGCAAAGGCTTACATAAAACATCTTGTGTTACTTTGACAGCCCGATAATTTTTATACTTACGTTTTGCTCTTAATCTGTTGGTAATACTTTTTTGTCGATTTTACCGTTAATAATTTTCCTCTGCTCCCTTGGAATTTCAGAGATTTTTAAAATATGCAACATCACCCATTTAGATTTCCTATAATCCTTGTATAATCTTAGGATTTTTTGTCATGGTCAGCATCTTTCTTTTACTGCTCTATCTCACCCTGTATGCTTGGGGCCAGCTTGGGGACTCTAGATCTGGAAGGATAATGGTTTATTTTATTCGGCCATGTCTCTAGAATCTCACTTTTGAAATTCCACCACTGATTTGTCACTTTGTTTCTGAATATCCAAATTCAGTCCAATATTGCCAGATAATCTCTCAGACTCAGAACATTTGTCGAAACCAAACATGAAAGTTTTACCTTTGTTATCTTTGTCTTGTGAAATATTTACCCGAAATGTAAATGTATTAATGTCACTTGCTCAAAAACGGTCCAACTCTTGCAATGTATTCACGAGCCCAGCTTCATTTCAGAAGCTTAAATCAAGAATTGCTGACCTTCTCATTGTGCTATTGTCTGCTAAAGACGTTGATTAAATATAATTAAGAATTTTGTGCTCTCGGTCCCTTCCATTCTGTTCATATCCCAGTCAATATTTGAGAGATGAAATCACCAACTATTACTGCTTTATTGTTTTAACCTTCAGAAATGTCTTGCAAACTGCTCTTCTCTTTTCCTCAGAGGATTTGGTCATTAACAGTAAACTACTAGCAGTGTGACGGTCACCTTTTTAAAACTTCTCAGTTGAACATCTGTCAGCTGTTTTATTGATTCATTGAGTATATCAGTGAGGACCCCTCTTCACGAGAGTTGAAGTGGAGACCTTCCATTGAGAACAAAGAAGCTCATGTTGGATACATGGGGGTGGAAGGTGACATCATCAGATCAGACGAAGTTGGAATAGCAGGGAGAATGGAGTGGCCCCCATACAGTAAGCAGGATGTGAGCAAATGTATTCGAGGTAACTGTGGTAGTCATTGGGACTGATGGATAATTGGTGTGCAATCGATATCCAGAACTGGAAACAGAGAGGTAATGAAGGGAAGTCTCAGAAAAGGATCAGGTGGCTATGAGGGAAAGATGGAGGTTGGAAGAAAATTAATGTAGTTTTTTTTCTAATTCTGGCAAGAGCAGGAATATATTGGAGAAAGAGCTGTGGGTTAATCTCCCAAACAGGATTGGACGAAGGAATATTCCACATATCCCCCCAAAAAAGGCAGATATAACTATGACTTGTACAGATAGCCAGAAGTACATCTTTGACTTGGAGAAAGTGAGATAAGTTAAAGAAAAAAGTTACAATTCAGCTCAGCCTCAAGTAAGTGGATATTGCTGGATGGTGACTGTTCAGGTCTCTGAGGAAGAAGCAGAGAAACTCCAGACCACTCATCCTGATGACAGATGGATATGCAGAGGGATGGTACATCCACTGTGAAGAGGAGACAGGTGGTGACGAAGGAAAAAAAATAGTAATTTTGCAACTAACTTAAAGCCCCAGAAAAATTGTGAATATCGGTGTTGCTTCCAATTGCTTTCCACATTGCTCCCATGTACTCATTCCCCCTCCGGCTGAAGGCTTTCCTTCCTGCCATGACTGTTTCTGTATCACTTTATTGATAAGATAAAACTAAGCTCCAGTGCAGTCCCCGTTATCAATCGCACTTGTTACATCCTCAAAGAAATTTTATCCAATTGAAAACAATGTGGACTCTCCCAAATTAACTTGAACTGATCAATGTGTCCTGCTGTATCTGGTTGAATAATATCTTTCAACAGTTTCTCTGTGACGTGTTGAGCTAATGAGCCTATGCTTCCGCTTTCTGTCTCTCTTTTTAATGTGAAACTTCCACCTGCTATCTTCGAATACACTGGGCTGAACCGTGAATCACCAGGAAGAGCAACAGTTTCAAGAATCGAATACGAAAGCTCTGTCTCTCGCTGGATACTGGTTTCCCATTCCCCATCCAAGTGGGCAATTTCTTTAGGAGCTGAAAGGTTCTGACAGGTGGATGGCAGATACTTTGCAGACACTTTGAATCAATATCAAGATGGCGGCACAGAATGGCAACTCTGTACACTTTTCACTTTCCTGATGTAATCCTATACTTGAGTACACGTGACAATAAAATATAATTCTAATTCCAAAATTAAGCCTCGAGGGAGTCAATTTGATTAACAGAATAGGTCCATAATTTCCATTTATTTAACAAATAAATACATTCTCGTTGCAACGATAGTAACCAATTTGCAGCACTGTTGGCACGGGTACTTTGTTTTATTCCTCTTCAACACAAACACTGACCAGTCTTGGATCATGAGATATATATGCATGTCGGATACACAAGGAATGACCAACTAACAGATTATTATTCAGAACTATGAGAAGTTATTCCTGCTTTTAGTAGCAGAGATTTTATGATCTGCCACATGGACTAACCAGTCGTGCTATCTGAAAATGCTTCACTGTTCCGAAAATCCTCAAAGAAAATTCAGCCAGCATTGCTCCCTGCTTATCATTGTGAAATTGTGATTCAACTGAGCATTGGGAGATTTTCCTAATTCCTTAGTGGCAATGATCACACCCCTTCCCATCCAAACACACACTGCATCCATTGGAGATATCCAACAAAGGTGTGCACACCCAATAATTTTATTTATATTCTTTTCTGAAATTTCTGGCATTCTTAATCTTGGTTGTGAAAATATTTTATTCAGATGTGATTCATCAATTAATTAAAGGGACTTGAACTTTGGTGGATGGGCCAGAATTTATTGCCTCTGAGAAATGATGTGGTAGCTACATTCTTGTGTTTCTGTTGTCCTGATAATGTGAGAAGAATTAGTTGATTGTATGAAGGGGAGGGGAGTTGCAGAGGGATTTTCCAGGATTTTGACAGAAGAACACCAAAAGAATCACCCTTGTTCCAGAGAGTTGTTCTCTCATATCGAGAGACAAAGGTGGTAAGTTTAACCTAAGGATCACCTCACCTCTCCACATCTCACACCAAACATCCAGCCAATTGTGTTACTGACTCCCTGCAGCAGTGGTGGCTGGATGGCTGATTTGTCTTGTCAAATGACACCAGTAGCGTAGATTCAGTTCCCATTCTGCCTGGGGTTACTAAGAAAGTCCCACCTTCTCAACCTTGCTCCTCCTCTGAGGTATGTTGACCCTCAGGTTAAACTCACGATCAGCCGTCTCGTGAATGAGAGAGTAGCTCTGTAGCCCACTGGGACCATGGCACAATGTTATAATGCAATTCAGGGATGGTGAGTGGCTTGCAAGGGAACTTGGAAGTGGTGGTGTTCCTCAGCATTTAATGCTTTTGTCTTTAGGATGGTGGTGGTCTTGGATTTGGGAGATGCTGTGTAAGCATTGGTGAATTTCTGCAGTGTGTACTGTCAGTGATACATAATACTGCTACTGAACAGCAGTGGTGGATGGCCTACATGTTTGCAGGTATGGTTCCAATCAAACAGCCTACTTTGTCTCCAAATAGAAAGTTGACTTTCCTCCTTGAAACTGTTTTAAAGAAGAGTTGTACTGGACACAAAAGGGATTTCTCTCCCCAGGTGCTGGCAGGCTTGCTGAATTTCTCCAGCAATTTCTGCTTTCAAATGTCCACTTATATTCCGCCTGTTTCAGGGTGCTGTCCATTTTCTTGAGGTTGTGTTCCATCGCTGGTCTGATGTGTGCCATGCAAATAGGGGAGACACTTTCAGAATCTGTGATGTATTCTTGACTTCTGGCTTGCTCTTGTATCCACAAAACTTAAATTGTGAATCCAGTTCAATTTCAGCTCAGGTTGTTGATCGTAGGGGATTCAGCAATGGCGAAGCCTTTGACTGTCAAGAGGCATCATGTAGGCAATCTCTTATTGGAGGCACTAATTGCTTTGCATTTGTGTGGAGCAAATGTTAATTCCCATTTGTCATCCCAGGCCTGGACGTTGCTGGGATCTTGCTGCAGATAGACACTGTGTGCTTTAATAGTACATTGTACAATTATTAGTGAACACTCTGAATTATGACTCAATGATGGTGGAATGTCAGTTATACAGTCACTGAGGATAGTTATGCCGAGGGCACAATATTGTAGAACTCCTGCCGTGAAGTCCTGGAGCTTAGGTGGCTCACATCTACTAACCACACCAATTTCTGTGGGTCTGGAGTGACATGTAGTTCAGACTAGGTAAGGACAGAGATTTTCTCTCTCGAAAGGCCATTAGAAAAGAACATAGAACAGTACAGCACAGAACAGGCCCTTCAGCCCACGATGTTGTGCCGACCATTGATCCTCATGTATGCACCCTCAAATTTCTGTGACCATATGCATTCCAGCCGTCTCTTAAATGTCCCCAATGACCTTGCTTCCACAACTGCTACTGGCAACACATTCCATGCTCTCACAACTCTCTGTGTAAAGAACCCGCCTCTGACATCCCCTCCATACTTTCCTCCAACCAGCTTAAAACTATGACCGCGTGTTAGGCATTTCAGCCCTGGGAAAAAGTCTCTGGCTATCGATTCTGTCTATGCCTCTCATTATCTTGTATACCTCAATTAGGTCCCCTCTCCTCCTACTTTTCTCCAATGAAAAAAGTCTGAGCTCAGTCAACCTCTCTTCATAAGATAAGCCCTTCGGTCTAGGCAGCATCCTGGTAAACGTCCTCTGAACCCTCTCCAAAGCATCCACATCTTTCGTATAATAGGACGACCAGAACTGGATGCAGTATTCCAAGTGCAGTCTCACCAAAATTTTATAGAGCTGCAACAAGATCTCACGACTCTTCAACTCAATCCCCTGTTAGCGAAAGCCAAAACACTATATGTTTTCTTAACGACCCAGTCCACTTGGGTGGCCATTTTAAGGGATCTATGGACCTGCACACCAAGATACCTCTGTTCCTCCACACTGCCAAGAATCCTATCCTTAATTCTGTACTCAGCTTTCAAATTCGACCTTTCAAAATGCATCTCCTCGCATTTATCCAGGTTGAACTCCATCTGCCACCTCTCAGCCCATCTCTGCATCATGTCAATATCCCACTGCAGCCTATAACAGCCCTCTATACTGTCAACGACACCTCAAACCTTTGTGTTGTCTGCAAACTTGCTAACCCATCCTTCAATCCCCTCATCCAAGTCATTAATAAAAATTACAAACAGTAGAGGCCCAAGTACAGAGCCCTGTGGAACACCACTCACCACTGACTACCAGGCAGAATATTTTCCTTCTACTGCCACTCGCTGTCTTCTGTTGGCCAGCCAATTCTGTATCCAGACAGCTAAGGTCCCCTGTATCCCATTCCTCCTGACCTTCTGAATGAGCCTACCATGGGGAACTTTATCAAATGCCTTGCTGAAGTCCATGTACACCACATCCACAGCTCGACCCTCATCAACCTTTCTAGTCACATCCTTAAATAACTCGATAAGGTTTGTGAGGCATGACCTGCCCCTCACAAAGCCGTGTTGACTGCAGTTAATCAAGCCATGCTCTTCCAGATGTTCATAAATCCTATCCCTCAGAATCGTTTCTAACACCTTGCAGACGACAGATGTGAGACTTACTGGTCTGTAATTGCCGGGGATTTCCCTATTTCCTTTCTTGAAGAGAGGAATTACATTTGCCTCTCTCCAGTCCTCAGGTATGACTCCAGTGGAGAGCAAGGATGCAAAGAGCTTCGAAAGTGGCGAAGCAATCGCATTTCTCGCTTCCCAAAGCAGCCGAGGACAAATCTGGTCTGGCCCTGGCGACTTGTCAATCTTAATATTTGACAAAATTTTCAGCACATCAGCTTCCTCTATCTCTATCCATTCCAGCATGCACACCTGCTCTTCAAAGCTTTAATTCACTACAAAGTTCGTTTCTTTTGTAAAGACAGAAGCAAAAAACTCACTTAGGGCTTCCCTTACCGACTCAGACTCCACACACATGTTCCCTATGCTATCCCTGATCAGCCCTACTCTTTCTTTGACCATTCTTTTATTCCTCACATAAGTGTAAAATGCCTTTGTGTTCTCCCAGATGGGCCTTTGCTGCAATTGACACTAGTTTTATGGTCAACATTACAGTAATAATTCCATATATTTCTTTAATTGAATTTCTGGCAACTTTCATGATGGGATTTGATCCAGGTCCATGGTAATAGTTCTGAAGTATCTGAATGTGACCAAATTCAATGATTGGCTTCCAGGTTGATTCAGAACCCACAAGGAGAAAGTGAGGACTGCAGATGTTGGAGATCAGAGCTGAAAATGTGTTGCTGGAAAAGCGCAGCAGGTCAGGCAGCATCCAAGGAGCAGGAGAATCGACGTTTCGGGCATGAGCCCTTCTTCAGGGCTGATGATTCCTGAAGAAGGGCTCATGCCCAAAATGTCGATTCTCCTGCTCCTTGGATGCTGCCTGACCTGCTGCGCTTTTCCAGCAACACATTTTTAGCTCTGATTCAGAACCCACAACTTGATATTTCTGTTTCAATTTCAAGCTGCATATTTACGTTTTGTTATTGATTACTGAGTGTCATGTTAATTTGCCCTGGTTAGAAATCAAGAATGCAGACCGATTAAGTGGTGGCTGTGAACTGCATTAACTTCAATCCATTGTGAATAATTGTGAGACCATTCATTTCGTCCCCGTTCAAAATGGGTTAGTGTGTTTGCGCAGTTGGATGTTTGAAGTAAATACGGATGTGCAGAGTGAGTTGTTTTCCTATGCAAAGGCAGGTCTTGAGTAGAAAGTCAAAGGATAATTTACAGATGCGTGAGGTATTTATGGTGTGTGTATATGTGCATGTGGATGTGCACACGTGTGCCCACATCTGTGTGTGTGTGTGTGTGTATGTGTGTGTCTATGTGTTGTGGGTGGGGGAATGAGAGCGTGCAGGGCTTGGTTTTGAATGACAAGTAGGTTTACAAATGACACAAATATTGACCGGATGGATGGCAGTGAGGAAAATAGTTTTAAGTTTCAGATAGATATTGACAGGTTTATCAGAGGGGCAGATCAGATAAAATGTAACCCTGATAAATGTGAGGTGATGCACTTTGAAAGAAGTTACAAGACAAGGTAATGGTCAACGAATGGTAATTCACTAGGATGCTTCGAGGAAGAGAATGAGCTTGAGGTGATTTTGAACAGATCCCTGAAGCAACAGGACAGGTTCTTAGGACGTTTAAGAAGATGTTCAGGACACATGCCTTTACCAGTCGAGGTATGTATAATAGGTTCATTAAAATCTTGCAGAATTCTCAGATAATCTTCTTCACCTTACCACAAATCTTGGTGTCATGTGCAAACTTCCTAAACGTACTTCCTAAATTCTCATACAAATCATTTATATAGGTAAAGAATAACAATTAACTCAGCACTGATCCCTGTGGCACACTCCTCATTACAGGCTTCCAGTCTGAAAGACAACACGCTACCAACGCCCCCTATCTTCTTCTGTCACTCCAATGTTGTATCCTATTGGCAAGCTGTCCCTGGATTCCACGAGATTCAACCTTACTCAACCACCTACCATGTGATATATTGTCAAAGGCTTAGCTAAGGCGTCTACCACATTACCCTTATCTATGTTCTTGTTCACTACTGCAAAAACTCAAGCAGTCGGAACATTGTTTAGCCCACAGTTGGAGTATTGTGCGCAGTTCTCGTCACTGCACCATAGGATGTGATTGCATTGGAAGGGGTGCAAACGTCATTCAGTAGAATGTTGCTTGCGCTGCAGTGATTTAGCTGTGAAGAGGGAGGTTGGATCAGCTTGAGTTACTTTGTTTAGAGAAGACATCGGGATTTATCAGATTATGAGGGGCATGGACAGGGTGAACAGAATGCAGTTATTTCCCTCAGCCAAAGGAACAAGAGCAAGCGGGCATAACTTGTAATATGAAAGGCAGGACGTTTAGAGGGGACATAACACTCAGAGGATGGTAGGGGTCAGCACTATTTTGCCTGTGAGTGTAACTGTTATTGACTAGGCCAGACCCCCTCAAAATATTTTTAAAAGGTAGCCGAGAGGCTAACTTTTGTTTTAATTTTAAAGGCAGATGTGAAGTGGGTCTTCCAGGTGTGAAGTGGGTCTTCCAGGTGTGATGGAACAGGTCAAATTATTTGGCTTTAAGCAAAACAGAATGTATTTAAGCACTGCAGCTGAAACACGAACAAATGAAAGCAGAATTTCGAATAACGTAACTATTGGAAAGTTTAAGTGACCTGATACAGTAATTATTACTAATTACATGTTCCAATACAGGAACATCCCACAAACACAGTCCTGGAAAAAAAACAGATATTTGGATCATCGATAGTCACAGGTGAAGTGCCGGAAGACTGGAGGTTGATAAACGTGGTGCCACTGTTTAAGAAGGGTGGGAAAGACAAGCCAGGGAACTATAGAGCAGTGAGCCTGACCTCAGTGGTGGGCAGGTTGTTGGAGGGAATCCTGAGGGACAGGATGTACATTTATTTGGAAAGGCAAGGACTGATTCGGTATAGTCAACATGGCTTTGTACGTGGAAAATCATGTCTCATAAACTTGATTGAGTTTTTTGAAGAAGTAACAAAGAAGATTGATGAGCGCAGAGCAGTAGATGTGATCGATATGGACTTCAGTAAGGCGTTCAACAAGATTCCCCATGGGAGACTGATTTGCAAGGTTAGATCTCATGGAATACAGGGAGAACGAGCCATTTGGATACAGAACTGGCTCAAAGGTAGAAGACAGAGGGTGGTGGTGGAGGGTTGTTTTTCAGACTGGAGGCCTGTGACCAGTGGAGTGCCACAAGGAACGGTTCTGGGCCCTCTACGTTTTGTCATTTACATAAATGATTTGGATACGAGTATAAGAAGTACAGTTAGTAGATTTGCAGATGCCCACAAAATTGGAGGTGTAGTGAACAGTAAAGAGGGTTACCTCAGATTACAACAGGATCTGGACCAGATGGGCCAATGGGCTAACACGTCGCAAATGGAGTTTAATGCAGAAAAATGCGAGGTGCTGCATTTTGGGAAAGCAAATCTTAGCAGGACTTATACTCTTAATGGTAAGGTCCTAGGGAGTGTTGCTGAACAAAGAGACCTTGGAGTGCAGGTTCATAGCTCCTTGAAAGTGGAGTCGCAGGTCGATAGGATAGTGAAGAAGCATTTGGTATGCTTTCCTTTATTGGTCAGAGTATTGAGTACAGGAGTTGGGAGGTCATGTTGCGGCTTTAGAGAACATTGGTGAGGCTACTGTTGGAATATTGCGCGCAATTCTGGTCTCCTTCCTATTGGAAAGATGTTGTGAAACTTGAAAGGGTTCAGAAAACAATTACAAGGATATTGCCAGGGTTGGAGGATCTGAGCTACAGGGAGAGGCTGAACAGGCTGGGGTTGTTTTCTCTGGAGCGTCAGAGGCTGCAGTGTGACCTTATAGAGGTTTACAAAATTATGAGGGGCATCAATAGGATAAATAGGCAAAGTCTTGTCTCTGGGGTCGGGAAGTCCAGAACTAGAGGGCATAGGTCTAGGGTGAGAGGGGAAAGATATAAAAGAGACCTAAGGGGCAACGTTTTCACGCAGAGGGTGGTACGTGTATGGAATGAGCTGCCAGAGGATGTGGTGGAGGCTGGTACAATTTCAACATTTAAGAGGCATTTGAATGGGTATATGAATAGGAAGGGTTTAGAGGGATATGGGGTGGGCACTGGCAGGTGGGATTAGATTGGGTTCTGATATTTGGTCAGCATGGACCGGTTGGACCGAAGAGTCTGCTTCTATGCTGTCCATCTCTATGACTCTTTGACTGCAGGTGCAAAGCAAAGTGCTGTTCGCAATAAGCAACAGTTCATCGAAAGTTGAACAAGAAAGGCTTAACTGAAAGGGCAATTAGATAGGCCTGAAAAAAGAAATTCAATCCAAATAATCACTTCTCAGACAGTGAACAAATACCAAAACAAAAAGATCTGAAGGAAAGTAGCATAATTCACTGCATGCCAATGTGGGATCAGCAATGATAGGCTCCTGTAAACTCCTGCTCACGGAATTCTCTGATGCACACTTGTAGATAGAATTTAAAAATATAAGAAGTTTCCTTCTCGTATACGAGAAGATTAAATAATATACTGTGAAAGAAATCTGTGTCTTTTGATTTTTAGTGTATTTTCAGCAATACTTGTGTTTCCATTCATTTCCCCCCAGCCTGATGCTGATATCACTTCCTTTGTCATTCATTTCTTTCCACAAATCAGCTGCTGTGTTGATGTGGAGAATACAAACTCCAACCAGAGAGCTCAGTTACAGATGAGATCGGGAATGCCGCCGGATATGGCAGATGAACCAATATCCTCAGTGCTTTCATGGAAATGTTTTGTGACTCTCAGTGACTCCATCGAGCTCAATGAGAACTGCCCCTAGATGAACTATGTTTGCTTGTGGCTTCATCATGGAGCCTTAGATCAATTCAAAAACAAGTCCTCATCATCACCAACAGTCATTGTTTCCATCTGTAAAATGGCTCCGACATCCATCCCTGCCTCAGTTCATAATTAGCAAATCAGTCATTCATCCTATTGTGAGCTCGTGACCCTCATATCCAGTGCCATATCAGTCTAAGAGCAAATTATGAACCCCACACATTTGCTTTATCCAGATTTCTTCCTTTACCTTGTTTGGCTTCCCAACAAATTCCATTTCCTCATCATCCAGTTAACGTAATAATCGACACATGCATATTGTCCTCCAAATTCTCGATTTTGAATTCGCATCTGTCTGCTTGGATTAGAATATAGAATATAAAACAATACAGCGCAGAACAGGCCCTTCGACCCTCGATGTTGCGCCGACCTGTGAACTATTCTCAGCTCGTCCGCCTACACTATCCCATCATCATCCATGTACTAATCTAAGGATTGTTTAAATCTCCCTAATGTGGTTGAGCTGACTACATTGGCATGTAGGGCATTTCACACCCTTACCACTCTCTGCATAAAGAACCTTCCTCTGACATCTGTCTTAAATCTATCACCCCTCAATTTGTAGTTATACCCCCTCGAACACACAGATGTCATCATCCTAGGAATAAGACTTTCACTGTCTACCCTATCTAATCCTCTGATCATCTTGTATGACTCTATCAAATCCCCTCTGAGCCTTCTTCTTTCCAATGAGAACAGACCCAAGTGTCTCAGCCTTTCCTCATAAGACCTTCCCTCCAGAACAGGCAACATCCTGGTAGATCTCCTCTGCACGTATTCCAATGCTTCCACATCCTTTGTGTAATGGGGCGACCAGAACTGTACACAATATTCCAAGTGTGGCCATGCTAGCATTTTGTATAGTTGCAGCATGATATTGCAGTTCCTGAACTCAATCCCCCTACCAATGAAACCTAACACACCGTATGCCTTCTTACTAGCACTATCCACCTCGGTGACAACTTTCAGAGATCTATGCACATGGACTCCAAGATTCCTTTGCACATCCACACTACCAAGAATCTTTCCATTGGCCCAGTACTCTGTCTTCCTGTTATTCTTCCCAAAGTGCATCACCTCAAATTTAGCTGCATTGAACTCCATTTGCCACCTCTCAGCCCAAATCTGCAGTTTATCCAAGCCCCCCTGCAACCTGTAACATTCTTCCAAACTGTCCACTACTCCACCGATTTTAGTGTCGTCTGCAAATTTACTAATCCATCCACCTATGCCTGCGTCTAAGTCATTTATAAAAATGACAAACAGCAGTGGTCCCAAAACAGATCCTTGTGGCGCACAACTAATAACTGTACTCCAGACTGAATATTTTCCATCAACCAACACTCGTTGCCTTCTTTCAGAAAGCCAGTTTCTAATCCAAACTGCTCAATCATCCTCAATTCCATGCCTCTGCGTTTTTTCCACTAGCCTACAATGTAGAACCTTATCAAAGGCTTTATTGAAGTCAATGTATACGACGTCAACTGCCCTACCCTCATCTACATGTTTGGTCACTTTCTCAAAAATCTCAATGAGGTTCGTGAGACACGACCTGCCCTTGACGAAACCATGTTGACTATCTGAAATCAAATTGTTGCTTGTTCGATGATTATAAATCTTATCTCTTATAATCCTTTCCAAACCTTTCCTCCAACAGAAGTAAGGCTCGCTGATTTATAATTTCCTGCTTTATAATCGCTACTGCCCTTCTTGAACAAGGGCAATCCTCCAGTGCTCTGGTACCAAGCCTGTAGACAATAATGACTCAAATATCAAAGCTAAAGGCTCTGTTATCTCCTCCCTAGCTTCCCAGAGAATCCTCGGATAAATCCCATCTGGCCCAGGGGACTTGCCTACTTTCACGCCTTCTTGAATTGATAACACCTGTGCATAACTAACCTCGATCCTTTCTAGTCTAATATCTTGTATCTCATTCTTCTCCTCTACAATATTCTCCTTTTCCTGAGTGAACACTGATGAGAAATGTTCATTTAACATCGCTCCGATTTCTACAGGGTCCACACTCAACTTCCCACGTCTGTCTTTAACTGGCCCTATTCCTACCCTAATCATCCTTTTTATTCCTCACAAACCTACATAAAGCTTTAGAGTCCTCCTTTGTTCTATTTGCTAGATTGCTCATGTCCTCTCTTGGCTCTTCTTAACTCTCTCTTTAAATCCTGCCTAGCTAATCTGTAACTCTCCATCGCCTCATCTGTACCATCTTGTCTCATCAACACAAAAGCCTCCTTCTTCTTCTCAACAAGAGATGCAATTTCTGCAGTAAACCATGGTTCCCTGACCTTATCACTTCCTCCCTGCCTGACAGGGACATGCCTATCAAGGACAAGCAATAATCTGTTCCTTAAACCAGTTCCACATTTCCATTGTCTGCATCCCCTGCACTTTTCTACCCCATTCTATGCATCCTAATTCTTACCTAATCGCATTAAAATTGCCCTTGCCCCATCGATAACTCTTGACCTGTGGCATGTACCTATCCCTTTCCATCACTAAACTAAACCTAACTGATTAATGGTCACTCTCTCCAAAGTGCTCACCTACAACTAAATCAAACACTTGGTCTGGTTCATGACCAAGCACCAGATCCAATGTGGCCTCCCCTCTTGTTGGCCCTTCGACATACTATGTCAGGAAACCCTCCTGTACACATTGGACAAAAACTGATCCATCTGACTTACTAGAGTTATAGCATTTCCAGTCAATGTTGGGGAAGTTAAAGTCCCCCATAATGACCACCTATTCCTTTCAGTCCTACTCAGAATAATTTTGTCAATCCTCTCTTCCACCTCCCTGGAACTCTGCGGAGGCCTATAAAAAATTCCAATCAGTGTGACCTCTCCGCTCCTGTTTCTAACCTCAGCCCACACTACCTCAGTAGATGAGACCTCATCAAAAATTCTCTCAGCCACCGTTATACTATCTTTGACTAACAAGGCCACGCCTCCTCCTCTTTTATCGCCTTGCCTGTTTTTAATGGAAGTGGGCGGCACGGTGGCACAGTGGTTAGCACTGCTGCCTCACAGCGCCAGAGACCCGGATTCAATTCCTGCCTCGGGTGACTGACTGTGTGGAGTTTGCACATTCTCCCCGTGTCTGCGTGGGTTCCTCCAGGTGTTCCGGTTTCCTCCAAAAATGTGCAGGTCAGGTGAATTGGCCACGCTAAATTGCCCGTAGTGTTAGGTGCAGGGGTAAATGTAGGGGAATGGGTCTGGGTGGGTTGCGCTTCGGCGGGTCGGTGTGGACATGTTGGGCCGAAGGGCCTCTTTCCACACTGTAAGTAATCTAATCTGAACCCTGGAACCTGCAACATCCATTTCTCACCCGCCTCTATCCATGTCTCCGAACTGGCCACAACATCGAAGTCCCAGGTACCTATCCATGCTGCAATCTCACCTACCTGTGACCTTGAGATCCTGTCCCTTCCTTCCTACTCTCATCCTCCTGTGCACTGCAACTACACCTCCGGTTCCCATTCCCCCTACTGAGCGAGTTTAAACGCACCCAAATAGCACCAGCAAATTCCCCACCCAGGATATTAGTATCCCTCTGGTTCAAGTGAAGACCGTCCTGTTTGTACAAGTCCTATCTTCCCCAGAAAGAGCCCGAATTATCCAAAATCCTGAAACCCTCCTTTCTGCACCAAGCTTACAGCCACGTGTTCAGCTGATATCTCTCCCTATTCCTTGCCTTGCTATCACGTGGCACGGGTAACAAACCAGAGATAACAACTCTGTTTGTTCTCGCTCTCAGCTTCCACCCGAGCTCCCTGAAATCCTGCCTTACATCCCTATCCCTCTTTCTATCTATGTTGTTGGTATTTACATAGACAATGACTTGAGGCTGGTCACCCTCTCCCTTCAGGACCCCAAAGATACAATCCGAGACATCACGGGCCCTGGTACCTGGGAGGCAACACACCAACCGTGAATCTCGTTCGTTCCCAACAAACCTTCTATCTGAGCCTCAAACTATTGAGGCCCCAATGACTAACACTCTCCTTTCCCTCCTTCCCTTCTGTGCAACAGGGACATGCTCTGTTCCAGAGAACTGGGCCCCACTGCTTGCTCCTGGTAAGTCGTCCCCCTCAACAGCATCCAAAACGGTATACATGTTTCTCAGGGGAATGGCCACACAGGATCCCTCCACTGACTCGTTTCCCCCCTTTCGAAGAGTCACCCAGCTTTCTTCTTGCCGAGGAGTAACCACTTCCCTGTAACTCCTATCCATCATTGCCTCCTGAATGATCCGAAGTTCATCCATCTCCCGCTCCAGTTCCCTAACATGGTCTTGGAGGAGCGAGGGTTGGGTGCACTTCCTGCAGATGTACTTGGATGGGACACTAATGGCGTCCCTGACCTCAAACATCATGCAGGAGGAACATTGCTCTCCCTGCACTGCCATCCCTGCTAGTCCACTAGTCACAAAGTAAAAAAGAGATGCTTAGCTAATATGTTCCTGGTCTTTATGGTTAGAGGAGGTGGTTGGGTGGGAGGCCCTACAAAGCGAGGGTCTCGGGTTGAGAAAACACTGACTTATATAGCAGGACGGAAATAAAAATAAGAAATCCCTCCTTTCCCAGAAACCTCTGCTCTCTGACTTCAAATTTAAAAGCACCAATCAGTGACTCACCGCTCCCGGCAGGCCCCTGGTGTCAGCTCCTGCCCTTCAAGTAGCTGCTGCCGCTGAAAACCGAAAAAAAAACAGATTGGTGCGACTCTTGTGGTGTAAACTCAATCTGAAAGTATTAGATGTTCTGCTGTGATATAAATGTTACCAGCTGGTGAAATGTTATACGAAATTATCGATTTCATTGAATTAAGTCAAATGAACTGGTAGGTAAGAATTCCAGAATCAAAAGTAAGTTTGAAAATTGTGAACAATCCTGTGTTACTGAACGGTCTCAATTTCTTGACTCCATCTCTAAATCCTTCCGATTAAAGAACTCCTTCTCCTGTTTTAAATGCTCCTTAAAATCTCCCGACTGCAGAAGTTATTGTCATCTTACCTGATATCACCTGCGATGGATCAACAATAACCTGATTTAATTTGGCCTGATAAAGGTCTTTTTAAGTATGTTTATGCAGTGATAGAGTTGTACAGAATGGAAATATCTCCTTCAGTGTGACCCATCCATGCCAATCAGATATCTTATATTAATCTAGTCCCATATCCCATAATTTGCACTTAGCCCACTAAACTTGGCCTGTTTTATACCTTTCTGGATGCTTTTTAAATATAGTAATTGCACCAACCCCACTATGTGCTCTGGCATTTCATTACAAACTTGCACCACCATCTGTGTGAAAGTTTGTCCCTTTGTTCCCTTTTAAATATTTTCCCCCTCACCTTAAACTTATGTCCTCTAGTTTTAGACTCCCCTACCCTGGTTGAAGACCTTCACTATTCACCCAATCCATGTCCCTCATGATCTTATAAACTTCCATACAGTCACAACTCAGCTTCTGACACTTCTGGGAAAATCAGCCCAGCCGAGTCAGACTTTCCCTGTCGCTCAAACCATCCAAACTTAACAAATTCCTCATCAATATTTTCTGAACACTTTCAAGTCACAACATCTTTTCTATAGCAGGGAGATCAGAGTTGAACATGTTTGTCATCAACTGTGCTATCAAGCAGCATCTGCTTCGCAATAAGCAATAACATTCTGTTTGGGTTCCACCAGAGTAATTGAGCTCCTGTACCCATTACAGCCTTGCTTCAAATACGGACAACAAGAATAGCAATTCCGGAGGTGACACCAAGGCTATTTCCGGCCAAGTGTAGCATCAAGGAGCCCGAGCAAAACTGGAATTAATGGGTATCAGGGATCAAACTCCTCAGTGGTCAGTGTTATGTCTGACACATCGGAAAAATGGCCGTGCTTGTTGGAGGTCAGTCAATTCAGATCCAGGCTATTTCTGCTGGAGTTTCTATACCCAACCACCTTTTGCTGCTTCATCAATGACCTTCTACATCATAAGGTGAGAAATGGGCATGTTCGATATGATTGTACAATGTTTAGCACCATTCACGACTCCTCAGACACTGAAGCTGTCTGTGTCGGAAAAAAGCTTACCTTATGAATCTGCAGCCTCAATTTTTCAGCATGTGCAGAGAGAGTGAAAACCGGGGGCTGTTGGGACATTAAATAAATCCTATAAAAAGCTTACCTCATGAACAGACGGAGAATACACTGTCCAGGAGAGAACGGCTGAGTAAGTGAGGTTATATATTTGGGTGGTTGCTTGACCCAAAACACGACTTCGGCAGTGTCTCCCACCCATCCTCCTCCTCGAACAAAACAATGTTATGTGCACCGATTTGGTAAGGTTACTAGTTTTATTTTCAGTAGTCTCTTTGGGAATTCAGAACAGTGGGAATGGAGGTAAGGGCAGTTGAATGTTCGTCCTGTAGCATGTGGGAGGCAATGCTCACCATTAGTGTCCCTGCTGACTTCATCTGTTGGAAGTGCACCCAACTCCAGCTGCTCAGAAACCGTGTTAGAGAACGGGAGCTGGAGCTGGATGAACTTCGGATCATTCGGGAGGTTGAGGCGGTTATTGATAGGAATTACAGGGAAGTAGTCACACCTCAGATACAGGAAAACGGCAAATGAATTACAGTCAGGGGCTGGAAAGGGAACAAGCAGACAGTGCAGAAATCTCCTGTGGCCGTTTCCTCTCAATAATAATTATACCATTTTGATTAATACTGGGGGTTTCAACTTACACCGGATAAGCCATAGGGCACAATTCTGTCAAACAGACTCTGTCCCTGTTGCTCAGAAGGGAAGAGGGAAGAGGAGCAAAGCATTAGTCATCGGGGACTCCATATTTTGGGGGACAGACAGGAGGTTTTGTGGGAACGAGAGAGACTCATGGTTGGTGTGTTGCCTCCCAAGTGCCAGAGTTCGTGATGTCTCGGATCATGTTCTTGGGATCCTAAAGGGGGAGGGGGGTCAGCTCCAAGTCATAGTCACAGAGGCACCAACGGCATGTGTAGAAAAAGGGAAGGGGATGTAAGGCAGAAATTTAAGAAGCTAGCATGAAAGCTTGGAGCAAGAATAAGCAGAGTTGTTATCACTGGTTTGTTACCCATGCCATGTGCAAGCAAGGTGAGGAATAGGAAGAGAGAGATGAACATGTGGCTTCAGGGATGGTGCGGGAGGGAGGGAGTCAAATATCTGAATAATTGTGTAGGTTGAATCTCTACAAATGGGATGGTTTTCACCTGAACCAGAGAGGTAACAAAAACAGGGCGCTGCTACGGGGCATGGGTTTGGTGGTTTGTTAATGCTGTTTGGGTGGATTTCAATTAATTCAGCAGGGGGAAGGGAACTGGAATTGTAGCTTCAGTGTCCAGGAGATTGAGAGTAGTGAGATCAGGTTGTAAGAATGTAGCGGCAGGCAGAAAGATGATTTGAATAGTATCTACTTCAAGAACAGGAACATCCAGAATAAGGTGGGTGAACTTGCAGCATGGGTTAGTACCTGGGACTTCGATGTTGTAGCCATTTTGGAGACATGGATGGAGCAGGGACAGGAATGTTTGTTACAGGTTCTAGGATTTAGATGATTCAGTAAGAACAGAGAAGATCGTCAAAGAGGGGGATGCGAGACATTTTTACTCAATGACAGTATTACAGTGGCAAAAAGGACACTTAATAAGGACTCGTCTACTGAGGAAATATTGGCAGAGGTTAGACACAGGGAAGGAGAGGTCACCCAGTTGGGTGTTTTCGAAAGGCCTCTGAAAGGTTCCAGAGATGTAGAGAAAGGATTTCAAAGATGTTTCTGGATAGGAGAGAAAGTAATGGGGGAGTTGTTATGGGGAATTTTAACTTTCCAAATATTGTTTCAAAATGCTATTGTTCAAGGACCATAGATAGGTCAGTTTTTGTCCAATGTGTGCAGGAGGGATTCCTGACACAGTACATAGATCAGCCAACAAGGGGTGATACCACATTGGATTTGGTACTGGGTAATGAACCCGGCCAGGTGTTAGATTTGGAGGTAGGTGAGCACTGAGGTGATAGTGACCACAATTTGGTTATGTTTACTTTAGCGATCGAAAATGACAGGCATACACCACAGAGCAAGAGCTACAACTGGGGCAAAGGCAATTATTAGGCAAGACTTAGAATGCATAGAACCGGAAAGGAAACTGAGGGGATGAGCACAACTGAAATGTGGAGCTTATTCAAGTGAAAGCTACTGTGCGTCCTTGATAAGTAGGTACCTGTCAGGCAGAGAGGAAGTGGTCAAGCGAGGCAATCGTAGTTTATGAAAGAATTCAAATCTCTTGTCAAGGGGAAGAAGAAGGCTTATGTAAAGATGAGACATATAAGCTCAGTTAGGGCACTTGAGAGTTACAATTTAGCCATGAAGGATCTAAAGTGAGAGCGAAGAAGAGCCAGGTGGGGACATGAGAAGTCTTTGGTAGGTAGGATCAAGGAAAACCCTAAAGCTTTCTCTCAGTATATCAGGAATAAAAGAATGACTAGAGTAAGACTCAAGCCTGTCAAGGACAACAGTGGGAATTTGTGTTTGGAGTCCGAAGAGGTAAGAGAGGCTCTAAGTTAATCATTTTCGCCAGTATTCACTCAGGAAAAAGACAATGTTGTCGAGCAGAATATTGAGTTACAGGCTCTTAGAGGAGATGGTATTGAGGTTTATATCTAGGAAGTATTAGGAATTCTGGAAATTGTGAAAACAGATAAGTCCCCTGGGCTGGATGGGGTTTATCCTACGATTCTCTGGGAAGCTAGAGAGGAGATTGCAGGGCCTTTGGCTTTGATCTTTATGTTGCCATTGTCTGCAGGAATATGCCAGAAGACTGGAGGATAGCAAATGTTGTCCCCTTGTTCCATAAAGGGAATAGAGACAACCCTGGTAATTATAGACCACTGAGCCTCACTTCGGCTGTTGGTAAGAATTGTAGGAGTTAGGCTTTTTAATCATCTAGAGATTAATAATTTGATTAGGGATAACCAACACGGTTTTGTGAAGTGTAGATCATGCCTCACGAATCTTATTGAGTTATTTGAGATTGTAACGAGGTCCATGGATGAGGGTAGATTGATCAATGTGGTGTGTATGGGTTTCAGTAATGTGTTTGACAAGGTTCCCCATGGTAGGCTATTGCTGAAATTACGGAGGCATGGGATTGAGAGTGATTAAGCAGTTTGAATCAGAAATTGGCTAACTCTGAGAAGACAGAGTGGTGGTTTATGGGAAATGTTCACCCTGAGCTTCAGTTGCTAGTGGTGAACTGAAAGGATCTGTTTTGAGGTCACTGCTGTTTGCCATTTTTATAAATGATCTGGATGAGGGCATAGAAGGATGGGTTAGTAAATTTGCAGATTACACCAAGGTCAGTGGCATTGCGGACAGTGTGGAAAGATGTTTCAGGTTACAGAGGGACACAGATAAGCTGCAGAGCTGGGTTGAGAGATGGCATTTGTAGTTTAATGTGGAAAAGTGTAGGTTAATTCACTTTGGAAGGAGTAACAGATATATAGTGTATTGAGCTAATTGTAAGATTCTTGGTCGTGTAGATTATCAAAAAGATTCAGTGTCCATTTATATAGATCCTTGAAATTTGCCACCCAGGTTGATAGGATTGTTAAGAAAGCTTCATTGGGAGAGGCATTGTGTTTCGGAGCCAGGATGTCCTGTTGCAGCAAACGCTGTGTAGCCACACTTGGAGTATTGCATACAGTTCTGGTCACTGCATTACAGGAAGGATGTGAAAGCTTTGGAAAGGGTGCAGAGGAGATTTACCAGAATGTTGCCTGGTTTTGATGGAAGATCTTAAGAGGAAAGGGGGAGGAATTGAAGCAGTTTTCATTAGAGAGAAGAAGGTTAAGAGGTGACTTAACAGGCATTCAAGATGATCAGAGGATTAGATAGTGTAGACAGTGAGATTTGATTTTCATTTGATGGTGATGGCTAGCACGGGGGCACAAAGCTAGAGTAGTAGGGTCATGGAATGCCCTGCCGACGACAGTAGTAGACTCATCACCTTTAAGGGCATCTACATGGTCATTAGATAAATATATAGATGATAATGGAGTGGTGGCTTCAGAGCAGTTTCACAGGTCGATGCAACATTGAGGCCCAAGCGCTCTATTGTTCTATGTTCAAATTCAACAAGATCTGGAAACTATCCAGGCTTGGGCTGACAAGTGGCAAGTAATATTCATGCTACACAAATGTCTGGCTATGACCATAATCAATAAGAGACAAACTAAGCACCATTCCTTTACATTCAGTGGTGTTGCCAATGCTGAGTCGCCCACTCCCAACAGCCTGAGAGTTATCATTGGTCAGAAACTCAACTGGACACAACACATAAATGCAGTGGCTGCAAGTGGCGTAACTCACCTCCTAGTTCCCAAAAGCCTATCCACCATCCACAAAGCACTCGTCAGGAGAGTAATTGAATATTCTCCACGTGCCTGGATAAGTGCAACTCATCTGTGCAACAATGGTCGGCACGGTGGTACAGTGGTTAGCACTGCTGCCTCACAGCACCAGAGACCTGGGTTCAATTCCTGCCTCAGGCTACTGACTGTGTGGAGTTTTCACATTCTCCCTGTGTCTGTGTGGGTTTCCTCCGGGTGCTCCGGTTTCCTCCCACAATCCACCAATGTGCAGGTTAGGTAAATTGGCCATGCTAAATTGCCCGTAGCGTTAGGTGAAGGGGTAATGTAGGAGAAAGCGGTCTGGGTGGGTTGCGCTTCGGCGGGTCGGTGTGGACTTGTTGGGCCGAAGGGCCTGTTTCCACACTGTAACTAGTCTAATGTAATCTAAACTCTAACAGTCACTGATGGTCAGCAGCAGTGTGTGTTATCCACAAGGTGCACTGCAGAAATTAAGCCAAAATCCTCAGATAGCACCTTCCAAACCCATGACCACTTCCACCTGGAAGGACAAGAGTAGCCGAAAACAGGAACATGAAGCCACTCACAAGCCTAACTTGGAAATTTGTTGGTGTTCCTTCACTGTCGCTGGGTCAACATCCTGGAATTCCCTCCTTAATGGCGTTGTGGGTTAAGCCACAACAGGGGAATGGAAGTGATTCAAGAAGGCAGCTCATCACCATCTTGTCGAGGGGCAACAAGGGACAGGCAATAAATGCTGGCCAACCAGTGATGCCCACATACCACAAAATGAATTGAAAAGAAAGTATTCCAAAAGTGGCTTCACCAATGTCCTTATCAGCCCGAACATGACATCCCAACTCCATATTCAGTGCACTGACCAATAAAGGCAAGCATAGCAAACGTCTTCTTCAGTCCCTTGTCTAACAGCAAATCCACTTTCAAAGACCATGAACACAAAACGAGCCACAAAATGACATGACACTCTCTCACTAGTATTCTTACATACAGATAGGGAATGAAACCACTTCAACTGGGACAACACAGCCATCCGAGGACAAGTCAAACAGAGACATGCTCGAGAACTCCTAGAAGCATGGCATTCCAAATGGATCTCTATCAACATATACATCGAGTTAGACCCCATCTACCACACCTTGAGAAAAAGAACAGGAAATGACAACACCACTGGAAATGACATCACTAATCCAAATAAACCCAAATATATAAATAAAAAGCAGGAATCATGAATGGTGCTTCACCTGGAGGCCCACTGAAGATGTTGCCTAGTACGGTAACAAAATGTCTGAAAATGAACCTTCCAGCTCAGCTAGCAAATCTGCATCCAGAACTTTGCTGAACTCCATATAGACAACGTAAAATGATCTTCCTTTATAAATCTTCTTCGTGATTTCTTCAAAAAACTCAATCAAGTTAGTGACATTGATTTCCTATGCACAAACCCATATTGACTATCCCTAATCAATCCCTGTCTTTCCAAATATGTGTATAGCCTGTCTGTCCGAATCCGCTCCGACAACTTACCCACCACAGATGTCAGGTTCACTGGTCTATAGTTCCCTGCATTTTCCTAACCAGCTTTCTTAAATAATTGCATAACATTAGCCACCCTCTAGCCTTACGGTACCTAAGCCGTAGTCATTGATGATGTAAATATCTCAGTAAGAGGCCCAGCAATTCCTGAACTTCCTGCAACGTTCTCCGATATACCTGATCAGGCGCTGTGGATTTATCCACCCTTATACATTTTAGGATGTCTAGCACCTCCTCTCTGGAATATGGTCACTATTCACAAGATATCACTATACATTTCTCCAATCTCTCTAGCTTTTAAATCCTTCTCCACAGTTTGAGGATTATGTTGTGTTAAAGTGTGCAGCGAAGGTGGTATCCTGGTGAATGTAACTGCCTTCCAAACAAGCGACCTGGGTTGGATTCCTGACAATTGCCTATTTTACATCAATAAAAAGGAAAACTCAAAGCTAAAAGGAATTTGATCAGTTTGAAAATACATGTCACTTTCATTCCAAGACAGTCAAATGCAAAACAGGATTAGTCCAAGGGAAGTCTGAACTAAACTACTTCCTTGTTATTTTCTCTCACAACTCCTCTCTCCCCCTCCAATCTCATAAAGCTGACTCTGGTGTGCTCGATCTCTGGGAGAGGTGTACTACAGTTAGAGGGATTTGGGAACTGACTGGAATGAACTTGGACTGGAGTCGAAGGGTGGTCTTTGAGTGACATATTTCAACCAGGTTCTGATAGCCAATATCCTTTATGCAGTGTATAGTGAACACAGGGTGAGTATCAGTGTGTTTCTGTCCAACTCTGCGAGTAAATGTGGGCAGTACTTAACTTTGATTGGCAGTTATCATTCTTTAACCTCACGACCCCTCCCTGAACTAGCTTTGCTAAAGCAAGCCCAGGGTCATGGACTGTCCCTAATGGGAGAGAGGGAGAGGGAGAGATAATCGAGAGAGGTGTGATCCCCCAGACTGATGAATATCACCTCTCTAATCTCACCATGTCTTTCCTTAACTCCTGTTTGTATCTGTCTGATGTTTCCTCTTTTCTCTCTCTCTCTGTCTCTCTCTTTGTCTGTGTCTCTCACTCTCTCTCACTTTCTACATTTATTCCCTCGCGATCTTACTCTCTCACGGAAAAAGTGTGGCTATAAGAGCTGCTCTTTGTTTGAGGTACTTTCAGTGTTGACACTGTTTTCCCCAAATTCTCGCAGCAGTAATTACCGTTTCATAAGCTATTGCATTGTTTTGGAACTTTGTGGTAGAAAGATCAAAACAATGGCACTTTAGAATCACAGAAACCCTACAGTGTAGAAACAGGCCCTTCAACACAAGTCCACACCGACTCTCTGAAGAATAAGCCATCCAGACCGATTCCCCTACATTTACCCCTGATTAAGGCACCTAACCTACACATACTTAAACACTATGGGCAATTTAGCTTGGCCATTTCACCTAATCTGCACATTTTGGATTGTGGGAAGAAACTGGAGCACCCAGAGAAAACCCACGCAGACACAGGGAGAATGTGGAAACTCCACACAGATAGTCACCTGAGGTGGGAATTGAACCTGGGTCCCTGGCACTGTGAGGCAACTGTGCTCACCGCTTCGGAGGTAGAAGTCACCTGTATTAGAAGGACGAATTGCACCATAATTCTCAGGTCAGGTGGACAATCCCAGGACATTGTTGGGAACTTGGGACTGGGATATCATAGCAATTACAGAGACATGGCTCAGGGAGGGACAGGACTGTCAGGTTAATGATTCAGGGTATAGATGTTATAGGAAGGATAGAAAGGGGGGCAAGACAGAGGGCGAGTGGTGTTTTCGAATAAGGATCACACTACAATGGTACTTAAGGAATAAATTCCTGGAATACAGTCAGGGAATTTATTAGTGTGAAACTCAGAAATAAGAAAGGGATGATCACCTTATCGGGATTGTAAATAAAACCACCAATAGTCAGTGCAAAATTGAGAAGCACATTTGTAAGGAGGTCTCATTTATCTGTTAGAATAATAAGCTATAAGGTACAGGAGCAGAAGTTAAGCCATTCAGCCCATCGACTCTTCTCCACATTCAATTCTGGTTGATAAGTTGCTCAAATTCCTTATTCCACTTTTTCTATGTAATGTTTGATCCCCTTGACAATCAAGAACCTATCTATCTCAGTCTTAAGTATACTCAATGACCTGGCCTCCACAGACTTCAGTTGCAATGAATTCCATAGACTCACCGCTCTCTGGCTGAAGAGGTTTCTCTTTATATCCATTCTTCCCTTATTCTAAAGCTATTCATTTGGGTTCGAGTCTCTCTTAACAATGGAAACATTTTCCCAACATACTCTGTCCAGGCTATTCAGTATTCTGTAAATTTCAATTCAATCCTCCCTCATCGTTGTGAACTCAATCGAGTACAAACCCACAGTCCTCAAACGTTCCTCATATGGTAAGCTTTTCATTTCTGCGATCATTCTTGCGAATCTTCTCTGAACACCCTGGACTAGAACTCCCAGGTCTCTTTGCACTTCAGACATTGGATTTATCTCCCCAGTTCAAAAACATTCCATACCTCCATTCTTCCTGCATGACCTCACCCTTTCCCACATTGTACTCCATTTGCCATTTCTTTGCCCACTCTCCTAACTTGTCCAAATCCTTCTGTAGCCTCCCTGCCTTCGCAATGCTACCTGTCCCTCTACCTATCTTTGGGTCATCTGCAAACTGAGCCAGAATGTCCTCAGTTCCTTCATCTAGATCGTTAACGTATAAAGTGAAAAGTTGTTTTCCCAACTCTAAGCCAGAACTCTACTTGTCATTTATCGGCTGCCATCATCGGTTGAGAAAGACCCTTTTATCCCCATTCTGCTTTCTAGCTCCTATCCATGCTAGCACCTTCCCTCTAACACCATGACTCCTTATCTTGCTCAGCAGGCTCCTGTGCAGCACTTTGCCAAAGGCTTTCTTGACATCCATTGGTTCTCCTTGGTCTAACATGCTCAGTACTTACTTACTCAAAGAATTCCAGGAGGTTTGTCAGACATGGTGTCCCCTTGATGAAACCATGCTGACGTTGCCCTATTTCACCATGCACTTCCAAGTATTCAGTAATCTCATCCTTCACAACGGATTTCAGTATCTTTCCTATGACCAAGGTTTGGCTAATCAGCTTGTAATTTTCCATCTTCTGCCTTTCTCCCTTTTTAAACAGGGGTGTCACAGGGATTTTCCAGTCCTCTGGGGCCCCTCCCTGATTCTAGCGATTCCCAAAAGTTCACCATCAATGCCTTCACTATTTATTCAGCTATATCCCTTAGAACTCTGGGGTGTAGTCCATCTGGTCCAGGCAATTTATCCACCTTCAGGACATTCAGTTTTTCTGGCCCCTTCTCCTTGGTGATAGCCACCATACTCAGCTCTGCCCCTTCACCCCCTTGAACTTTTGGGACAGTACTCGTGTCTTCCACCGTGAAGACTGATGCAAAATAATTATTCAGTTAATCTGCCATTTCCTTGTTCCCCACAACTATCTATCCGGTGTTATTTTTCAATAGCCCAAAGTCCACTTTTGCCTCCCTTTTGCCCTTTATATATCTGAAGAAGCACTTAAAATTTCCTTTATATTACTGGCTAGCTTACCCTCATTTTGAAGCTTCTCCCTCCTTATTTCTTTTTTTAGTGCCCTCTGTTGGTCTTTGTAAGCTTCCCAATGATTTGGTTTCCCACTGCCATGTGCTTCATTATATGCTTTTATCTTTTTCTTTTACGCTATCTGTGAGTTCCCTAGTCAGCCGCGGTTGTCTCATCCTCCCTGAACAATGATTCTTTTTCCGCAGAGTGAATCTGTGCTGTGTCTCCTGAGTTACTTTCAGAAACTCCTGTATTTATTTATTTATCTATTCACTTGTAATACACTTACCTTTGATTCTATCTTCTCCCTCTCAAATTTCAGAGTACATTTGATCATGATCACTACCTCCTAAGGGTTCCTTCACTTTAAGCTCCCTTATCAGGCCTGCCTCATTTCACAAGACTAAGTCCAGTATTGCCTGTTCCCTAGTGGGCTCCACCACAAGCTGCTCCAAAAAGCAATCTCATTGACATTCCACGAATTTCTTGCGATCCACAACCAATCTGATTTCCCAGTCCACCTACATATTTAAATCCCCAATGATCACTGTATATTTGCCTTTCCCACACATCCTTTCTATCTCTTGGTGTGTCCTGCACGCCAGCTCCTAACAACTGTTTGGAGGCCTGTGACTCCAACTATGGTATTTTTTTTACATTTCCGTATCCTCCATTCGACCCACACAGATTCGACACCATCTGACCATACTTTGTTACTTACTAATGGTTTAACTTAATTTCTTACCTAATAAGGCAACCCCACCACCTCTGCTCACCTGCCTACAGGTTCGTTATGGTAGGGGATTTTAATTTTCTAAACATTGATTGGGACTGCAATTGTGTTCAGATTTTAGATGGAGAGGAATTTGTTAAGTCTGTACAAGTAAATTTTCTGATTCAGTATGTGATGTGCCTCTTAGGGAAGGTATAAAACCTGAGCTATTCTTGGGAAATAAAGCAAGGCATGTGTCCGAGGTGTCAGTGAGGTAACATTTTGACGCCAGTGACTATAATTCTATTAGTTTTAAAATAGTGATGGAAAAGGATAGACGATCTAAAAGTTAAATGTTCTAATTCTGAGAAAAGCCCATTTTGATGGTATTAAGCAAGAAGCTTCAAAAGTTGATGGGAGTGGGGCGCAGGTATTCGCAGGTAAAGGGACAGCTGGAAAATACAAAGCATTCAGAAATGAGATAATTAGAGTCCAGAGACAGTGTGTTCCAGTTAGGATGAAGGGCAATGTTGCCTGATGCAGGGAATGCTGGATGACCAATAAAATTGAGATTTTGGTCAAGAAAAAGACGGCAGCATGTTTCAGGTACAGACGGCAAAGATAGAGTGAATCCTTAAATGAGTATAAAAGCTGTCGGAATGCACTTAAGATGGAAATCAAGAAGGCAAAAAGGGGGTATGAGATACATTTGACAAATAGTATTAAGGAGAATCGAAAGAGATTCTACAAATACATTAAGGACTAAAGGGTAACGAAGGAGAGAATAGGACTCCTCAAAGATCAGCAAGGCCACCTTCACGTGGAACTGCAGGTATAAAGATTTAGAGAGATGCCAAATGAGTATTTTGGATTAATGTTTACTGTGAAGAAGGATCTGAACGATATAGAATGTGGGAAAATAAATAGTGACATCTTTAAAAATGTCTGTATGACGGAGGAGGAGGTGCTGGACATCTTAAAACACACAAAGTTGGATAAATCTCTGGGAAATTATCAGGTATACCCTCGAACATTGTAAGTAGTGAGGAAAGAGATTGTTGGGGGTATTGCCGAGATATTTGTAACATCAATAACCACAGGTGAGTACCGGAAAACTTAAGGTTAGCTAACATTGTGTTATTAGTTAAGAAAGTTGATAAGGAAAAGCCAGGGAATTATAGATCAGTGAGCCCAACATTTCTCGTGATTAAATTATTGGAAGGAATCCTGAGGGGCAGGATTTACATGTATTTGGAAAGGCAAGGGCTCATTCGGGATAGTCAACATGATTTCGTGTGTGGGAAATCATGTCTCACTAATGTTATGATGCACAGTTCGAACCCCTCTCGTAATTGAAACTAAAACACCCAGAAAAAACTCGCCTCACCTCGTAAACTGTTAAAAATATGCATAAGTGAAAAACAAACCCTGATTTCCACTGTTTTCTTTTTTAAAATCCATTTATTTCCCTCATTTTAACAGTGTATACCAAACAAAAACTACTAATAAATATGAGTCCCCTTTTCCTTAACTAATCACTGACTGACCCCAACTCTGTTAAAATGTTATTCCAGTAAAACAATTACTAAACATTAAATTAACTTAATTTCTCAAATTCCATGCAGTCTCTTATGCCACCTTCTTCTGGTCTTACAAATCTATTGTTTCCATCCATCCTTCTCATTCTGTCCTTTTCTCCCTGAGCTGTCTTCTATATCTTTATTTAACATGTGAGTATTTTTATATAACATCCCTTGTTCCCTTTAAAGGAGGGTGCTTTCTCACATTTCATTCAGAGCTGTTTAGGGCTGTTTGAACTCTTTGGGTGACAGAAGCTCTACCCTGGATTTTCAGAAACACTTGTTTTTATTCCTCTGTGTGGAAGACATTTTTTGTAACCTAAAATTACTTTTAGGTTTTACATCTAGCTTGGCTAAAAATTGATTACTCAGGGAAATGTTTACCTAACATTTTGACTGGCCTGACTGTACAAGGAAGAAAGAATAATTTTATCCACACTGAATGCAAGCATTATTGAAACGAACAATAATTCTCTTTATTATGCATCTCTGCAACAATGTATTGGGAAGGTGACTCTTTACATTGCTAACTATCAGACTGCGCGTTAGTAAACTATTATAAACATCTGTTTCGTTCTTACTCCAGTAATGCAAGTGCAAAGTGTTGACACGCACAACGTAGACAATTCATCTCTGGTATACATTTTGGCAAAACTTACAGTCTATTACTGAAAGTACAAGTGGGCCATCTAGTGGCTATCTTATCGTACTATGTCCAGACTTGGAAATTTGTCAATTAAAATACTACATAAAGATTCATTACTACTAAAATTACTATATAAAGATGTATTGATTGCGAGCATTTGAATTTCAAGTGCTCCCACGATATATCATGACTAATAAAGTTGGTCACGACTCAGGGTCTGTTTCCGAAATTTTCCTCAACAGTTTGGCATAGTCGACAGGATCCCTTGTTTATTGCAATTTTTAACAAATGTAATTTTTAAAATTATAAAATCGATTGATGATACGATTCTTAATCTGGCTGTCTGCGTGATCCAAACTGAGCCATGAGGCTGGCCCCGGACTGCAAAAATTGAAAAAAGTTGTTGTGGTTCTGTTCGCCGAGCTGGAAGTTTTTGTTGCAAACGTTTCGTCCCCTGGCTAGGCGACATCATCAGTGCTTGGGAGCCTCCTGCGAAGCGCTTCTTTGATGTTTCCTCTGGTGTTTATAGAGGTCTGTCCCTGCCGCTTCCGGTTATCAGTTTCAGCTGTCCGCTGTGGTGGTTGGTACATTGGGTCCAGGTCGATGTGTTTGTTGATGGAGTTTGTGGATGAATGCCATGCCTCTAGGAGTTCCCTGGCTGTTCTCTGTCTGGCTTGCCCTATGATAGTAGTGTTGTCCCAGTCGAATTCATGTTGCTTGTTGTCTGCGTGTGTGGCTACTAAGGATAGCTGGTCGTGTCGTTTCGTGGCTAGTTGGTGTTCATGTATGCGGATTGTTAGCTGTCTTCCTGTTTGTCCTATATAGTGTTTATTGCAGTCCTTGCATGGTATTTTGTACACTACATTCGTCTTGCTCATGTTGGGTATCGGGTCCTTCGTTCTGGTGAGTTGTTGTCTGAGCATGGCTGTTGGTTTGTGTGCCGTTATGAGTCCAAGAGGTCGCAGTAGTCTGGCAGTCAGTTCCGAGATGCTCCTGATGTATGGTAGTGTGGCTAGTCCTTTTGGTTGTGGTATGTCCTCGTTCCGTGGTCTTTCTCTTAGGCATCTGCTGATGAAGTTGCGCGGGTATCCGTTTTTGGCGAATACCTTGTATAGGTGTTCCTCTTCTTCTTTTTGCAGTCCTGGTGTCCTGCAGTGTGTTGTGGCCCTTTTGAATAGTGTCCTGATGCAGCTTCGTTTGTGTGTGTTGGGGTGGTTACTTTCATAGTTTAGGACTTGGTCTGTGTGTGTGTACAGGAAAGAGGAATTTGTTCTGTCCTGTTTCTTTTGAAGAGGGGTTTGGAAATTTGGTGCCAAGGCTCCATGGAAAACAGAGTAGATAGATGCAGGTTTTTTTTTAAGTAGACAAACGAAAAATGAGCTGGTAGAGTCAGTCTCATACAGACCCAGGGCTGGCAGTTAATGAAGTTTGAGCTTTGGATTGAAACTGCTGGATACAGCTCTCTCTCCGCTGCTGCAAACAGCTTGAGGTCTCTCTCTCTGCTGCTGGATTCATTCTGTCAGCATTCCTTCTGAGATTGGAAGAGATAACAAATGAGGGAAATCTATTTTGATGGATTTACCTTCACCAAATATGCTTATGGGAATGCTGCTGTATTGGTGCAGTTGATGAGTCATAATTAAACCATATAATAATTTATTATGAATTTCGACAGAGTTAAAGTTATGTCAATTCTTCATTATTGATTTGCACTTTAACTATGGTGGAAGAATAAATTGTGTTTTTCTTAAAGCTGAGTGTTTGACAAATCAAATCACATCTGGAATACAGTGCCTTACGCTTGCCTTTAAATAAGATAACAATTAGAGTCCAGGCTATTTCCTGATATGTTTTTGAGGAATGTTTGTCTTGTCCAGAACACAGAAACATCGTGGAGTACAATTGGGAAATTTTTCACCTATGTTTGGTATAAGTTTCCAAAATGGAGATAAACTGATGTGATGATTTTCAGAAAGGGAAAATGGCAGAGCAGCAATGTTAATTCAGTCAAATGCCCATAGACATTTTATGTTTGTCCAAATAATTCAGACTGATTAATCTTCCAGCAAGGTTAGGGCAAGCTGTGGGACATGATTACTCTAATTTATTGTCTTGACATTAATAAGGATGGATTTGAGTTGGACATGATCACACTCTCTCAAGTCTGTACCTGATTAGGTTTTGATAAACAGTTGGTCAATTGATAATTTATGATGTTTCCACAACTAATGTTTCAGTGAGTTCTGCTCTTTGTTTCGTGATATATATCCTTCATGGGAGGAAGACGTTTCAATGAAAAATGTGAGCCAATCTATAAAGGCAATCTATAAAAATAAAAATACTAATGGTAATACAAATAAAAATATTTCATCAACTAACTAACTTCAGTACCTATAATATTATGACTATGATTAATAATTGAGTTGGAGAGCATTACATAGCATTAACAGTCCAGAATACCAAACGTTTTATATATTAATATATTATACAAGCCTCTTCTATTGTCATGTTTTTGAATCCTGAATGAGCATTCCATATTAATGGCTCCAGTATGGTCTCTCTCATTCATGGAAGTACCATTTCCATGTTTTGCATCTGAAAATACTTTGACATTTCATACCCAACTTTAGCACACTATTCAAATATCTCTCAGCGAAATTCGAGATATATGTATGTGTGTGTGCGTGTGTATGTGTTTTATATATCTATATATATATATATGTATATATATATAATGTATACACACACGCACCTTTTGGATGTGGCAATTTAAACACAGAAAATTGTGAAGGAGTTATTTTATCTTCAACATAAATATTCGATTCAGCCTGCAATCTGCATTCTCCAACTCAGCTCACAATTCTCATTTCCAGAATTGTGAGCAGTTTTCTTATTTTAGTATGGGAATGACAAACATTCTCTTCCCGACCCAGAGGTCCGTACTCTGTCACGCATTGCTGTTTTTATTGTACTAGAGCCTCTGACATTCCAACATTCGGACATGTTAACTCTGTCTTGCCCCAATCTCAGGATTGTTTGATTGATTCACAGAAACATTGATGATCTGTTCCTCAACCAGTTGCACCTACTTTTACAGTTACATTTTAATGACTGAAAAGAAATATTCAGCTTTTACAGATATATTATATCCACATATTCACAATAAGGAGCCCTCAGAAAAGAGTCAATGAGATTACAACTCTCTTTGGTTTCATACTGACCCCAAATGAAGATGGTTCAGTCTGTGAGAGTGCCATCTCCTCAGCTATTGTACATCTCCATCGGAATTCTTCAGGGTCATGTCCTAGGCCCCAAAATCTGCAGCTGCCTCAGCAGTGCCCCTCCCCCATTGTCGTTTCCAAAGTGGAGATGTTTGATCATAATTACACAATGTTCAGCACTATTTACTTAATTAGATAATGAAGAGGTCTGTGTCCATATACAGTGGTGTGAAGGTGCCGGTGTTGGGTTAGGGTGGACAAACGAAAATCCCACGATATCAGATTATGGTTCAACAGGTTTATTTGAAATCACAACAATTTGGAGAGTTCTTCTTTTCAAGTAAAGTGGAGGAAAGCTCCTCCCCTTTATCTGATGAAGGAGTAGTGCTCTGAACACTTGTGATTTCAAATAACGTTGTTGTACTGTAACCCAGTGCTGTTTGACTTTTGAATTTGTTCATACACAGTGAGATAACATCTGATAATTGAAAAGTAACATTCGCATCCCACAAGTGGTAGGCAATGATTGTCTCAAAACAGTGAGGATCTGCCAATCTCCCATTGGCTAACCATCTCTGAATGCATGTTAACCAACTTCCTGGGTCAACCATTGATAAGAACATGGCCTGGTCCAGCCATACAAAAGTTATGGTAACAGAGTATGTTAGACACTCTAATTACCATGGCAATAAGCTCTCTACCTGTCTCTCCAATCGATGTCCACCACCCAAAACATTTTGGGTAGAAATTCTGCAACGCTGTCCAAGAACACTGTGGGGTTTCCTGCACCCCAGGATATAACGCAGACGTTTAAAGAGGCAGATCTCCAGCACACACAGAAAGGCGAATAGAGCTGGGCAATGAATATTTAGCCAGACAATAAAGCATGATGCGATCATATTTTAAAAATAATCACTATTTCTACACATGCACAAAGATATCTCTGAACCAGTTTAATGGGTGTCATTAGACTCTCAAGTCCATATTTTTATCAATTCAATTTCTGTCATTTGTCATTGGGACATTATCCAAGTCTGTGAATTTATCGTCTCTTGATAAGCCCATTCAATCAATGTTTCCCCTAATCTTCAGCATTGGCCTGAATCCAAGAAAGGAGATCCTGATGCCAAGCAATGATACAATGGGGTTTCCTGGAACAAGCTGTGGTCCAATTCTTGTGATTTCCATGGACAATGCTGGTTAAAACATGGTGGTTCCTAGCCCCGTTATGGGCTCCAAATCTGGGAGGGGGATCGCTATTCACAAGGCGGGGCCTAACAGAAGAGCTTCGGTGCGTGAGCCTGGACATCAGTCAGAAAGCTTTGCTTAATCTCAGATATAGAATGTGATTTCTCAACTGGGAAGTTTCAATAACCAATGCTGCACGGATTCAGATTTTATTTGAATTGGGGCTGTGACATACAATCTTGGACATGTGCAGGGAAGGGTGGCTGTGGGTCAGAGAAGGCCATATCAAATATTGAAGTTCTTCTGATTGTGGTGGGTATCCAATCTGGGGTATGGTGAATGAATTCACTGCTGAATACTTATAGTTCAGATTGTCAGAATATTCTGAGGGATGAACTCAATGTCTCATCATTTGTTTCTTCATATTGTGGAGGCCATCCATTTCTGGGCACTGTGGAGTGTTTCAATGCCCCATACTTTTAGTTCCTACATTGAAGATGTACAATTCCACAGGGAATCTGAGCTGTGGAGACTCCAAATCTGAATGCAGAAATTTCGCAGTCAATATCTGCATGAGGTGTCACCCCTTCTTTATTTTATTGATCCAAGTGTTTTTGTGTGGATGGTGGTGTAAATGAAATCTCCAGCCATTTTGAGTCCCCTCACAGTGGATGAAATCAGCCACTGCTGATTCCAATAAAACCTCCAGTACATGACCGTGTTTCTGGGATTGATCCGCTGCTCATGGTAAAGAATCATAGAATTGTAGGAGGCCATTTTACCCACCTTGTCTGTACTGGCCCCCAAAAGAGCTCCCCTGCTTGTCCTGCGATCTATCCGCATCGATGTAGGACTCTCATTTCATCACTTTGAAAAGTATATCCAGCTCCCTTTTGACAGTTCCTATAGAATCCACTTCCATCACCCTCCCAGGCAGGACATTCCAAATCCTAACAACTCTGAGTAAAGAACTTTCTCCTAATCTTACACCCACCTCTCTTGCTGACAATGCTGAAGATGTGATCCCTACTTATTGACACATCAATGATTAAAATATCATTCTTTACCCTGTTAAAAGTGTTCATAATTTTGAATTTCTCAGTAAGGTCACTTCTTAATTTTCTCTGCAAGAAGAAGCAAACCCAAAGTCTCTAATATTTCCTTATATCGGGAATCCTTCATTCCAAATTTTATTGTTGTAAATGTTCTTCCCTGTCTCTTTTGTAAGTGCATTTGATTCATTTTCAGAAGCTTTGTGGGCGGCACGGTGGCACAGTGGTTAGCACTGCTGCCTCACAGCGCCAGACACCCGGGTTCAATTCCCGCCTCAGGCGACTGACTGTGTGGAGTTTGCACGTTCTCCCCGTGTCTGCGTGGGTTTCCTCTGGGTGCTCCGGTTTCCTCCCACAGTCCAAAGATGTGCAGGTCAGGTGAATTGGCCATACTAAATTGTCTGTAGTGTTAGGTAAGGGGTAAATGTAAATGTAGGGGTAGGGGTATGCGTGGGTTGCGCTTCGGCGGGTCGGTGTGGACTTGTTGGGCCAAAGGGTGTGTTTCCACACTATAATGTAATCCAATCTAATCTTTGATGTTGTGGTTATAATTCTTTATCTTGATGTGGCATGGAACAACAGTTACCATTGTGTGAAAACCATTCCTTACCATCTGTACTTAACCAAAGAATATTTAATCAGTAACTCCCTATTGTTTCCTTTATGTCCTTAAGAGTTAGTCTAGTGGCGATTATATTTCTGTGTCGGGACAAGTGTGGTCTTTCTACATGCAGCACTTGCTATCTGGTAGCCATGGCAGCGTCTGAGCTACTGTTCATTTTCTTTGAAATCATAATTCGTTGACTTTACTACTACTTTTATCCACAATGTTTCCTGGACATCGTTTCTGTTTGCCGTGTTACGTATGTCCTGAACATCTTAGCAACGGATTGTGCTGTCTGGTTCACTGTCACTTTTTCTTTTGATCGATTTGTCGCCATTTGTTTTCATCAGATGAAAACTACGTATTGCACAGAGAAAACTGCAACGAGAGTTCTAGCAACAATGTGCATTTTCTTTTCTTTAAAGAACATTCCCAAATACTTTCGATATGAACCTCTAATATTCATCAACAATGTTCCATGGTATTGTTATTCCAGCTACAGTTATTATAATGGCCCTCGGTATGCAAGTTTTAAATACTTTGAATGTTTTTTAACTCCATTGTTCCCATTCACTTTTATTCTTTTTATTAACATTCTGACTGTCAGACATATCCTTGAGGCCATTAAGGTACGTGTGGAACTGAGGGGTCAAAGCAAAACAGAGAATGAACCAGAGGTAGACAACAGACGCAATTCTGTGTTTTTGCTCTTTGCTATATCCACCAGTTTTATCCTTCTCTGGTCGGTGTATATTACATATGCATTTAATACTGGTTTTTCCTTGAATTGGGATGATTTTTATCTCTTTGAACAATTTGCATATATGCTACAGAACCTAAGTTGCTGCACAAATGCATGTATATATGTGATGATGCAGAAAGCATTCAGAGTTTCGTTAACGTATGCCATGAAATATCCAGTGATAAAAATAATTCAATTGCTGAATGAATCCAAATAAATAAGAGCCAACACTAGGCGCAGCAGATAATGGAACAAGGAGTCCATGTGAGGAAGGGACCGAAAAGAGGTGGAGGATTGGCAACATGATAACATTCCTTTTTAGTTGGGCAAGGAATGCCCATAAGGAGCAATAAGAAAATAACTGCAGGTGCAAAGTAAAGTGCTGTTAGCAATGAGCAACAGTTCATCGAAAGTTGAACAAAAAAAGCATAACCGAAAGAGAAATTCATTCCAAATAATCACTTCTCAGACAGTGAACCAATACCAAAACAAAAAGATCTGAAGGAAAGTAGCATCATTCACTGCATGCCAATGTGGGAACAGCAATGATAGGTTCCTGTAAACTCCTGCTCATGGAATTCTCTGATGCACACTTGTGGATGGAATTTAAGAACGCAAGAAGTTTCCTGTTATAAAGATTAAATAATATACTGTGAAAGAAATCTGTGTTTTTTGATTATAAGCGTATTTTCAGCAATACTTGTGTTTCCATTCAGTTACCCCAGCCTGATGCTGATATCACTTCCTTTTAAGATTCATTTCTTTCCACGAATCAGCTGCTGTGTTGTTCGGGAGAACAACACAGCTCCAATCAGAGAACACAGTAACAGATGTGACCTCATGCTCGGGAATGGCGCTGGATATCGTTGATGAGCCAACATCCTCAGTGCTTCCATGGAAATGTTTTGTGGCTCTCAGTGACTCCATTGGGCTCAATGAGAATTGCCTCTGGATGAACAATGTTTGCTTGTGGCTTCATAATGGAGCCCGAGATCAATTCGCCACCAAGGGTCATTGCTTCCATCTGTGAAATGGCACCTACATCCATCCCTACCTCAGTTCATAATTGGCAAATCAGTCATTCATTCCATTGTGACCTCGGGACCCTCATATCCAGTGCCATATCAATCTGCGAGCAGATTATAAACTCCAAACATTTGCTCGATCCAGATTTCTTTCTTTATCCTGGCTTGCTTTCCCAAAAAATCCTAATTCCTCATCAATGCAGTTAAGGTAATAACCATCCTCCTCCTCGAACCAAAAAAAGATTATGCACACCAATTTGGTAAGGTTACTACTTTTATTTTTTAATTGTCCCTTTGTGTGAGAAACAAAACTCACATATTAATAAATTTCAGTCCGAGTCAAATTCTGAAGCAGTGAACTTTATTGATACGTTCTTGCAAGAACGGGTGCCTTACGAGTAAGCGCCCAGATCTGAGGGTTACATTCTGATTTATGCTGTTCAGCTGCGTCTCTCGGTCCTTCCCTTTCACCCCATTGGTTACTTTTACTGTAGCGCGTAGCCGATCACAAGCTCGAGCTTCACTTTGCCTTTGTCTAGCTTCTCTCTGCCTCTGTTTACTTCTCCCATTACTCTAAGCCTGTCGCCCCCCTTACTCTTATTTATCTCATTCCTTATATGTGACTATCCTGGCATAGTTTGCTGTCTTCGTGCGATCATCCTGCAAAACTAAATTCCATCCATTGGCCACATCCCTTCTGAGACTGGCACACTATTCTCCTGTTACTGGTACATCCTGCTACACGGTCACTCTGCCCTAGTAGTCATAGATAACTCTACCTGTTTTCGCTTCTCACTGTTTAGTATTTCCCGGCGCAGCCTAATTGTATAATGTAAGCTTTTGCAGAAGCAACACCTGTTCCCTTATTCTGCACAATTTTAACCCGATACCTTATAATCCCCCCCCCCCCCCCACCCCCTTTCCTTCTTGGCTACTAAGTGGTGTCTTTTGCATTTGTCTCATATGTTGCCTTCCAGTTCGCTAGCATCATCCCTGAGACTTCATTTATAGTCCTTAAGGTCCCCTCATTGTTCAAGAGGTCAAGTTCGTCTCAATTAGCAGCTTGTTTCACCCACGTACACAAGGTATGATACAACAGCCAATTGCTGTCAGTACCCCTGCTACCACTATCAGGGAGGTGAGGATGGAGACTACCACACCTTTCCACTTCCCAACCATGATTCCAGCCATCTCGTGAGTGATGTGTCCACTCCTGAATTCTCAGCCAATTCTTCCGCCAGAGTGGCCAATCCTCACAAGGCACGAGAGATTGACCCATCAGGTGCTGTATTATTTGGAATAAAGATACAGCAGCTCCCTCCTGACATCACACATGGGCGGCACGGTGGCACAGTGGTTAGCACTGTTGCCTCACAGCGCCGGAGACCCGAATTCCCGCCTCAGGCGACTGACTGTGTGGAGTTTGCACGTTCTCCCCTTGTCTGCGTGGGTGTCCTCCGGGTGCTCCGGTTTCCTCCCACAGTCCAAAGATGTGCAAGTCAGGTGAATCGGCCATGCTAAATTGCCCGTAGTGTTAGGTAAGGGGTAAATGCAGAGGTATGGGTGGGTTGCGCTTCGGTGTGGACTTGCTGCGCCGAAGGGCCAGTTTCCACATTGTAATGTAATCTAATCTAATAAACCCTCTTTTTTTGGCTCGGATCATATCTAAGGCCAGTGTGTTTTCCCAGGCCTTTCTGCTGGTTGCATCAAGTTGCCTGGAAATACCCTTGACAGCATCTGTAGTATAATTGATGAATCTTTGCTGGTTGCAAAAAATATATCGTTTATCCAATCCACATTCTTGTTGACTGTTACCCACCAAAATAGGGCCGATTGGAAACCTGCTGCAATCTGGTTGCGGGCCTTGAACTCATCGGGAGCCCTCTCGGAACTCCTATCGAGTCGAGATAAATCCTGTCATCAAAGGAGGTATCTAATAACGACCTTTTACTCCTCTCATTCTTTGTAACTACTACCTTCTCCTTCTCAAATGCCAAGGTGAATGGGATTGCCAATTGTACAAATGCACATATCCCTCTCCAGTCAGGAGGTAGGGTAGATTGCAATACTCTGCCTCCACAGTACCACCAGAGAGTCACCCGGGGAACCCGGAGTGCTGAGTAGTTCCCTCCTTTGTCTGTTTCGGTGTCATTCTGAGTTTCCATACATAACCTCAGCTCCCCCAAGTTTCTAGACCGATTTGTACCCTGTCGGCTTATACACAATGTGTGATTCCCGACCGTGGTCAAAAATAGGGGGGGGAGCTTTCAAATCTGTCTTCTCCAAGGGAGGGAACATTAGAGATAGGGATATACAATTCCTATCATTCCATGCAGTCTTATCCTGAGACAGGGCTATCATACATTCCATGCCTTTCCTGTTTCGGTTCCACCCGAGCGGAAAGGGGACTATGTGGGCAACTGGTCTACCGGAGGCACATGCATAGCAATTGCTTTTATTCAGAGTTTTAACAGTGTATTTTACCCATTCAACCCAGGCATTTGCATCCCTGTATCCAGTTTCTATTTCAGTGGTTTGCTTCAAGTCCTTGGCCTCTATAATTTTTACCACCTTTGGGTTGTTGGGAGGGGCAAAAGGATGTATCTTACTATCAAGTTGTTAGGCTCGTTTTCCATTTCCTACGACTATACGGAAACAGCAGCCCGAAAAACACATCCCAGTGGCAGCCATTACTATCTTTAAATTGTTACGAAGGAGTCGAGACCCGTTTTTACGGGGAAAGGAATCTTCAGAGGAGGTATTTTTAATGGTGAGATATATCGGGTGGCACTTTCTGTCAGGACAGTCTAGGGCTGTGTGAAAGGGGGCTCTATGGATAGTGATGCCAGGTGGTGGTTTTTGCAAACCATACCCTGTGTCCGGTCGGGTCTTACGAAGGATTTCGGAGGAAAAATACTCCCTCTGATACTTTCCATCTGCCCATTTTAATCGGCTGCAAGCATCGACCTCTATTACTTGTGGATATTCAGATTCAGGGACCGTTAATAACAAATATGGAGATGACAGCATCGTTTGACAAAATCCCAATACTAAGAAGGCTAATATGGTAACCCTAAGCGTCCTACAATAGTATTGAATGACCTAGAGATTTAATATGCAATACAATATATAGACATCAAAAAGAAACTATCCCGCGTCCGCATAAAAATCAGTTACTTAAAGTTTTTCGAATCTGAGTTTCAGTGTTTCTCCCGTTGATCCGGCCGTCCAGGCTTCTTTCTTAATCGGGGATTCCACCGGTCCTTTAATCCTGGTGTAGTGAGACCAGCCTTTCCCCGCCGTGTGTATCGCTGTTTCAGTAGGCAAAAGAGCCTGGTATGGTCCCTCCCAATCCGGTTGCAATTTAGTTTCTGTCCATGACTTAATTAGGACCTAATTTCCTGGCCGGATGGAATGAACGGCGAATTCAGGGGGCGGAGTCTGTGCCAGTAATCTGTGTCTGCTAAGAGAAGACAAAGAGGAGGACAAGCCCAGTATATACTTCTTTAAGAACAGATCGCTAGTCTCCAGGGTTGGCAGTTCCCCTTTCTTTTCCAGATAGGGCAGGCCAAACAATATCTCATTATGGGACAGCCCCAAATCTTTCCTTGGGGCCATTCGCACCCGCAAAAGGGCTATAGGTAAACACTTAGTCCAAGGGAGTCTGGTTCCTACTACTAATTTAGGTAACTGCTTCTTGAGTGTCTGGTTCATTCTGTCAACCTTTCCTGATGAAGGTAGGTGCCAAGGAGTGTCGAACTCCCAGGGGACTCCTAGCCCCTTCATCACTCCCTGGAGCACCTTGAAAGCAAAATGAGTTCCCTGATCCGAATCTATACATTCCACTATCCCGTATCTGGGAATTATGTGTTCAAGTATTATCTTGGACACCCCACTTGCAGTGGCAGTGGCTAAAGGGTACGCCTCCACCCATCCAGATCGGTGATCAACCATTACCAGCATATACCTCATGCTTCGCACTCGGAGTAATTTGGTATAATCTACCTGAATGCTCTGAAATGGTCTTCGCCCAGGTTCTCTCCCTCCTGGGACTTGTTTCCTCACTACCTTCTTGTTTACTTTCTTGCGTGTTATACATCCCTCACATATCTGTGTAGCTAGTGTATAGATCCCTGTGCATCCATATTTCCTTAAGGCCAAATCACACATTGTTTGCACTCCCAGTGACTCCCCTGGTGCAAGACAGCCATAATTTCTCGCATCATCATCTTATTTAGCATCTCCCAGCCATCAGGTAGCATCCAGCGCCTCTCTACTGTCTGCGTAGCTCCAAGTTCTTCTAACTCTCCCTCTTCCTTAGCGCTAAATATCTGTTTCCCCCCAGGTTCCTGCACCATAGGGACCAAAATATATATATCGTAGTGGGCTGAGGGTTCAGAGCTGCCTCCTTAGCGACTTCATTCGCCAATCTATTTCCCTTTGCCCTCTGCTGATGTCCATTGATGTGGACTATTGCTATTTCCTTTGACAACAAAAGGGATTCAAACACTTGCTTTATCAATTCTTCATGAACTAGTTCTTTCCCCTTGTTGTTTATCAGTCCCCTCTCCTGCCATACCTTCCCAAATGTGTGTGCCACCCCGACGGCAGACTTACAATCTGGGGATACAGTTCCTTCTTTGCCTTCCAAGGTCTTAAGTCAATGAAGTTTGCAACTCTGAGCCGACCAATCATTGGGTAGTCTACTAGCATCAATAACACTCCCTTCTATTCCATCCACTACTGCATCTCCATTGTGTCTTTTACCTTCAATCAGTCTGGAGGACCCGTCAATGAACAGTCTGGCCCCTGCATGTAGAGGGATATCGCTAAGGTCCATTCTTACTTTAGTCTGATATTCTATAATGATAGGGCAGTCATGTTCTGGGTCTGAGGGAGCTTAATCCTCCCCTTTCCAGAGATAGGTAGCTGGATTCAGACAAATGTCTGTGATCAAATTAAGATCGTCCGTCTCTATTAGAATTGCTTCATATTTTAGAATTCTAGAGTCTGTAAGTCACCGCCCTGCTTTCTGATTTAATATGGTCCATGCCTGATGTGAGATGCTGACTATTAAGGCTTCCCCTAAAAGTAAGGTTCCGACTCTCCTCTACCAATAAGTCTGCTGCTGCCACTGCCTGTACACACTCTGGCCAGTAATGTAGCTTTCCATTCTTTAATTAACAATGAATTAATGCTGTCATGTTTTAAATCAATATGACAGGTCACTGAGAATATGTGAAGGAATCCTGCGAATTAATATTGAGTCAGGCTAATACAATTGATTTATTATAAATATTAATTATTAATTATATATATTATATAAATAAAATAATCATTATCTGTAATTCAGGATGGAAACGCTACAAGTGACTAAAACATTTTTAAAACTGTAGTTGCGCAGTTCTGTTTGTTTAACAGTCACTTCTCATTCTGTTTCTGTAATTGTTTTGCTTGAGCACATTCATTTTTAAAAACCTCAAGAGATTCCATAGCACTATTTGCAGTGAATTCAATCCCCAATTTGGTGGCAGTATCTTGTCATGAGCACAAAACTGATTCTTCGTGCCTCTCATCACAAAGCTGTCGCCATAGTCCAATTAATTCTTTCGTTCCTGCTCCCATGTTATATCGCTAGATTAATTGCTGAGCCGATTTAACCATTGAACAGCTTTAGGGCCACCTTATGACCATTCTTCATCACACAATGTTTTGTTTAGATCTTGATTTTTTTAAAGAAATATTGCAATAATTCTTGCTCCCTATAGCTTCAAATACAAATTTATCAATTTATGCTTGTATAACTTTAAAGCCTGTTTCTAACTATATATTTTGCCATCTTACTTTTAAATATATATTTATATATTATAAATTCATTTATTCAGTATTTAATATTTAAAATGTAAAATGCATACAGTTCCTAAATTTGAAATCCACTATTATTGCCCGGTTTTAGTCCCTTAATTTAAATCCAAAATTAGATTTCTTAAGTAGTCCTGACCAGTCATTGCTCAATTACAATGCTGTAGGTCGTGAAATAACTGGAGCTGTCTTAAAATGATTTGTCTATTCAAGTTTAAAAAAAACTTCTAAAGCATGAATAATGGCCGAATCCAAGGTCGCAGATATTAACCATAGGATTGATTTATTACAATCTAATATTGAACTGAAACTTCAACTGTCAATGAGGGAAGGAACTTTCTGAATAAAGCTACGGCTTAAAATTAAGTGAAAACAAATGAGTCTGAAACACAAAAAAAGGTGATCATGTTGTTTTCCTCTGTATTAAGCTGATATGAAATCGCTTTTATGTAAGGATAAAAAAGATTAGTTAGAAACTGATAGTAAGGCAGTCATGGCCTATAAAAAGAAAAGGAGTTAACATTTTATTTCATAATCACTGTAAAATCCTTAACCTTAATAGAAATCATGTTAAATTTCCATAATAGAAATCAGATTCAAAACAGTCCCGGATCTCAAGTTCCAGGGAACAAAGTACAAATATTCAATCACCAACAAACAAATGTGCATTCAGACCGACTCACAAAGGATTAAACTTTCTATTAGCTGTGCAGCTCTTTCCCCCCCCTCCTCTCTCTCTCTCTCTCTCTCTTACACACACACACACACAAACACACACACACACACACACACACACACACACACCGTATCTCACAGCCACTTTCTGGGCTTTCCGCAACAACAACTCTAGAGGCTTCTCATCATCTCTCTTTACAAACACTTTCTGTGCCTCCCTTAACAATTCATCAAGCAATTTCTCACTCCACCCATCTATTTTCTGAATTTTCTTTTCTGGATGTGTGGCCACGATTTAGTTACGAAGTGTATCCTCAGTAGCCCTTCAGCTACTAGCCCTTCCAACACAAAGCTTAATCTGATCCCTCCTGGCTGTTTTCTGTTGACATATAAATTCAAATATTTACAAACACAGTCTTCGTTCGACACATATTTTGGCCAGAAGATGGCGGGATGAAGAATGGATTCCTTAGTCCATACAAAGCAATAATATTTAATCATCTTTTTCCTATCTTTTTCCCTTGTACAAGTATTATTTTTCCAATTTCACACATCCCGCCCAATGAACTTTCTGGAGGTATGTTGTCAGGGACCTCACCTCCATTTCCATTTATCCGGAGGCGTTTTCCTTTCCCTCGGCACAGCCCATTTGAGTTCCTTCATTATTAACTACTAGAACTCAATCCCAGCCACTAAAGCAGTACTTAAAAATCTCTTTTCCTTGGTACATGCACGGAGTTGCCTGGCTCCCTGTCCCGACTTACAACCTTTTGCCTGGTTCAGATAGACTCTCATCAGATCTCAATTAGTCAACCAGAAGGGGAAACCCACTGCCGAGGAGCACAGGACCATTCTAAAAGAAACTAGAAACTTCTGCCCAGCCATCGATGGTGCCTACCCCACTGGTCATGATGGACAACCCAGTCGAGCCCCAAAATTGTGAGAAACAAAACTCACATATTAAAAAATTTCAGTCCGAGTCAAATTCTGAAGCAGTGAATTTTATTGATACGTACTTGCAAGAATAGTTGCCTAACGAGTCAGCACCCCGATCTGAGGGTTACATTATGATTTATGTCGTTCAGCTGTGTCTTTCGATCCTCCCCTTTCACCCCATTGGTTACTTTTGCTGTAGCACGTAGCCTATCACAAGCTCGAGCTTCACTTTGCCTTTGTCTAGCTTCTCTCCACCTCTGTTTACTTCTCCCATTACTCTAAGCCTGTAGTCCCTTACTCTTATTTATCTCATTCCTTATATGTGACAATCCTGGCATAGTTTGCTGTCTTGGTGTGATCATCCTGCCAAACTAAATTCCATCTGTTAGCCACTCCCTTCCTGAGACTGACACACTATTCTCCTGTTACTGGTACATCCCGGTACATAGTCATTCTGCCCTATTAGTCATAGATAATTCTACCTGTTTTCGCTTCTTCTGTTTTCCTATGCCTGGTACAACCTGCTACACGGTCACTCTGCCCTATTAGTCATAGATAATTCTACCTGTTTTCACTTCTCACTGTTTACATGCGCAGCCTAATTGTATAATGTAAACTTTTGAAGAAGCAACACCTGTTCCCTTATTCTGCACAATTTTAACCCTATGCCTTACACTTCCCATTGAATTTGTTTGGTTTTTTTTAAACAAAGCACTTGCAACTATCACCTGAAACAGACTTGAAGCTACTCAATTTTACTTCCACTATTCAAAAATAGCTTCCAAAGAAGCAATGCAGCAAAACAAATATCCCAAGATGTGTATATGCCTGTGTTTAAGCAAAACCTCATGAGCCCATGTGTTCGGGCTGTGCAAGCTGATACCAAGATCCGGTCTCAGCCTCCAGCAGGACACCAACAGGCGGAAGGTATAAACCTGCTCCTTCCGATGGTCATATAAATCCTGGGCACTGGACCGTAATTCAACACTCCTGGATCGGCTTTGTTTAGAAAGATCTTGATAGAACCGTTTCCCACAACTTATCCGAATCATTATGTCGACAATCTTTCTCAGGTCGTTACTGACTTTCTTATCATGTGAGTGTTTTTTGTTCCAGTCTCCCTTGTTACTGTCTCAATGTTAGTCTATCCCAGGAATCTGAAAGACTCAGCCACCATTACATCAGCGTTAATGCTGAAGGTTTATTTGTTTTCTTTTTAAAGGTGTCCAGTCGGTGGTTGTTTTGACTCAGCCAGAGGCAGAGACTGGCAGTCCCGGAGGCAGCCTGAGACTGACCTGTAAAACCAGCATCTTCAATCTTGGCAGCAGCTCCATGCACTGGGTGTGACAGGTTCCCGGACAAGGTCTGGAGTAGCTGTTGATTCTGTTGCATTGAGTTGATTGGATTCTTATTCAGTTTGTGGAATTGATCTGCGTTTTCATGCTTTCAGTATCTTTCTGATGAGGATGTGGTCTTTCTGGATTACTTTTAAATACCAATATTTGTGAAGCTCTTTGTTTTTCCTGAATCGTTTCTGCATTTGTTAAACTCGTATGGCAATTTTTTTCTCTGCTTGATTGAAAACATTACATCCTTTTGTAACTGAAAACCAACTTTAGGCAGACACACGGAAGTGTGAGAAATGAAAAAAAAACATTTTAGTGCATTGACGGTTTTTTTAATAAAAATCTCAGTTCTGATTGTAAACTAAGTAAAAGTTTGTTTTCAGTAGCCTCATTCAAAATAAAATTTGGGACTCAAATCTGAAACTGCAGAATTGATCAGATTACGTAAATTGAAACTAAACTTACTATAACACACAACTATAATGTGGTAATGTTTGCCCATTGAACTAATTTTGTTTTGACCTTAAAGTGATTAATCAATATATGCCTTCAACTGCTCTACTGTGCACTGCACAAGATTGTCATGCTCAGAAAAGGTGTGCAGGTTGGAAATAAATTGAGCTGTTGCTGGAAACATTAAAGTTTTACGTGTTGTTATGTAAGTTCCATCACAAGCAAGGCTGCTGTTATGACTTCTTATTTCTATTCAATTTAATCATTAGTTTGCTTGATACTGAGCGGTTTTGTTAGAGTTCAATGTGAGATTTTTTTGTGAGGTTACATCATGTCCTTGGTTCTGTTGAAAATGTTTGCAGAGCCAGTTCTGCTGCAAACACATCGGTGTTCCTCAGTGTTGTGGTTTGGTGATCTTTGTTCTGTTGAGGAGGGAATGTGCTTGGGTAACATTAACTTTGTTATATTTGGGAAACTGTTTCTGGTTTCTACTTTGTTATCACACTGTTTACATGGTTGGTGACAAGTCAACCGCTCCAGTTTCCTTATTCAATGCAATCAGCATGTGAGTTGAAATTTCATAAAGCTTAATGTTAAGTTAAAAGCATATTGCAAAGGTTTTGGAAATGGAGGGAAAACAGATACCTTAGGGTGTGATTTTTACTTAGAATCCATAATTAAGGATTAATCTAATCCACTCTTTCCATTCCAAATTCAGAGCTCAAGTCGGGGCGGCACAGTGGCCCAGTGGTTAGCATTGCTGCCTCACAGAACCAGGGACCTCTGTTTGATTCCAGCCTCGGGTGACTGTCTGTGTGGAGTTTGCACATTCTCCCTGTGTCTGTGTGGGTTTCCTCTGCGTGCTCCGGTTACCTCCCACAATCAATAAGATGTGCAGGTTAGGTGAATTGGCAATGCTAAATTGCCCATTATGTTAGGTGCATTACTCAGGGGTAAACGTAGGGAAATGAGTCAAGGTGGGTTACTCTTCAGAGGGTCGGTGTGGACTTGTTGGGCTGAAGGGTCTGTTTCCACACTGTAGGGAATCTAATCTAACTGTCTACCTCAATCACAAGGTCTGTCTTCAAATAGTTTTCAAGTCATAGAGGAAAAATAAATAGAATTTCAAAAGTATAATGTTCTAATAATTCTTGCTCTATGACTATGCTATAATTAATCAAGAAACATATTTCAATTCCACGGTACACTACACCCAAGCTTTCTGGCTGGAAAAGGTCATTAGCAAAGACCATTTGGAAATTCTGCTCAAAATATTTCAGTGAAGAACAGATCAGTTTCACTGCTTTGATCAGTTTCACAAGTAACTTGAGATAATAAATTGTTATATCCCTGATTAAGCTGGATTTGCAGGGAAAAAGAATAAAGGTTAACTGAATAATTTAATCTGCACAGTGCTTTAGGTATTCCCAATCCGTGCGTTTTAAATAGAAACTTACATTTTACAACAAAATATCAACTGAAGAATCATTCTTTCAGAAATAATTGCTAGCGTGACTATGTGACGAAGGCCAAATTCCGAATTAAATAAAATAATCCACTCATTAACTCACAGGGCAGCGCGGTGGCTCAGTGTTTAGCATTGCTGCCTCACAGCGTCAGGGAATTTGGTTCGGTTCCCCCTCAGGTGACTGTCTGTGTGGAGTTTGCACATTCTCTCTGGGTCTGTGTGGATTTCCTCTGGGTGCTCCAGTTTCCTTCCACTGTGCGGGTTCGGTGAATTGGCTGTGCTAAAGTGAATACTGGTCAAGGATGGGTAGGTTAAGGTGAATTAGTCAGGGGTAAGTATAGGGTAGGGGGAATAGCTCTGGGAGGGTTACGTACTGTTCAGAGGGTCGGTGTGGAATTGTTGGGCCAAATGGCCTGCTTCCAAGCTATTGGAAATCTACTCTAAAACTATAGGCATACTTTACTGCGAAAGCAGAGAAATGTATTTTACATCGATGTGTTCAGACTTATGCAGAGTTCACAAATTTGCAGAAGACATGAACTAGAGGATAACAGAGCACATTGTTTATTCAAACGGAAAATGGAGTAATATTTATTTTAATTAATATACTTGCCTGATTATTGCAATGTACCGATCTGAAGGAGACTGTTTGCATTAGTTAAGTATGACAATCATTTAGATGCGATTTCCTGCACTATGGAAACGGGCCATTTGGCCGAACAATTTCACACCAATCCTCTGAAGAGTAACCCACCCAGACCCATTTCCTTACCCTATATTTACCCCTGAGTAATGCACCTAACATTATGGACAATTCAGCATGACCAATTCACCTAACCTGCACATCTTTGGGTCGTGGGAGGACACCAGAGTACCCGGAAGAAGCCCACACAGACTGTCGTCCCCGAGGCTGGAATCAAACCTGGGTTTATGGTGCTGTCAGGCAGCAGTACTAACTACTGAGCTGCCCCGTGCCACCCACATTGATTTAGACATCAGTTAAAGCGGGTACCACTGGACAGAAACATGTTTTCAATTCATACCTTTACTAACATTTTCGTTCATTACAAAGCAGCTAACAAGAAAATGAACTTGCCATTGTAAAGCAAACCTGACAGTAAATACTTGTCCTAATTTCTTCCACAGAAATGCATTTCCACACTGGAATGCAGTATTGGCTTTATGCAGTGCATGCAAAATCTCCAAAGTTCAAGACATGTTTTAAGAATATGCAAAGATAATTTAGCGAATAATCCATTTCCTTCAGAGTTGTGCTTAAATTCGCAGTATGTCCCGCCTCAATAATTTTGTTAATTACAGTGACTTATTAAGTTTATTAAATCGATGGTTATCTATGTTCATTGTGAACACATTCTCGTTCACATTAATGACTATCCTCTGGTTAGTTCCTATGATGAATGTTAAATTACAGTGAATATATTTGACGTGAGGAATTGAGCAGATGTATCTGCTAGGATCAAGACTGTTGTACAGTTTGGTTCAGTGCTATCTCCGACTAACTTGTCAACCGGTCCTGACCATTTTCACATTGTCCAGTTCGGATACCTGAATCTCAGGCAGTTCAATTTCATCTCCTGCTTCAAAAGCACTTTTATCTGCCAGAAATGCAATATTTGATTAGGTGCCTCAGAATTGAGAGCCCTAAGTTGTTCCCATGTGATTGAGCGAGGCAGAGGGAAATATGTTGCTCATTTTCTTTGTGCCTGGGATGTGTTTAGTGGCACAGTGTAGAATCAGAAATTATTTTGCATCTTATTATTTGAAAACCTACGTGAGCTTTTAATGTCACTGGCAATGGTCATGATACACTTCAAAACATTTTAATCTTTTTTTTAGATTAGATTACTTACAATGTGGAAACAGGCCTTTCGGCCCAACAAGTCCACACCGCCCTGCCGAAGCGCAACCCACCCATACCCCTACATTTTCCCCTTTACCTAACACTACGGGCAATTTAGCATGGCCAATTCACCTGACCTGCACATCTTTGGACTGTGGGAGGAAACCGGAGCACCCGGAGGAAACCCACGCAGACACGGGGAGAACGTGCAAACTCCACACAGTCAGTCGCCTGAGGCGGGTATTGAACCCGGGTGTCTGGCGCTGTGAGGCAGCAGTGCTAACCACTGTGCCATCCTGCCGCCCACAAGCTAAGTAGACCATCTGTTGCAGCAACATTCACAGGGGTAAGAGGAAGGGAGTTCTAGGTTGAAATCCAGTTACAGTGAATTTATGGTAACACAATTCCTAGTTTTATTCCTCTGTAATTCCCAGAGATCTTGAACAATTCCGAGATGCTGCCAAAGTATTCTTAGATAATTGTTGCAATGCTACTTTGATTATGTAATCATTCAGGAACAATCCTCGATCGTTGGAAGGTGTTAATGATTAACATGGTTTATGCACTGTCAAACAGGTGGGCTGTGTTCTCCAAGATAGTGTGGAGCTCATTGTGTTCAGATCTGTTGTGATGTTATAGTAATGTCCCTGACTCTGGGCAGGTGGCCTGTATTCATTTACAACCTGTTAGAGAGGTATGTACTACCATCTCTTATCAGGTTAATTCATGAAAAAAAGAATGTTGAGTTATGTTGGGTGTTGTTAGAATTCCACACAGAGGCTGGTGAAATCGACTCAATCAGTGTTCTGAATTGTGTCACTTAGATATTAAACAGAATTTTGGCGGTTAGCAGCTTTTTCCAAATCAATATTTCCAAATCAATGGGGTTAGTGGAGTAAGCCCTCAAAAAGAAATCCCAGCCTTTTGGCTTGCTGTTCAAACAATATAATTTATAACTAATCCACAATGAATTTTTTCAAAGCATATTTCATGAGATTAGTCCTAGGCTGTGTTGCATTATATTAAACCAGTGCTTTAGATTAGATTACTTACAATGTGGAAACAGGCCCTTCGGCCCAACAAGTCCACACCGCCCCGCCGAAGCGCAACCCACCCATACCACTACATTTACCCCTTACCTAACACTACGGACAATTTTAGCATGGCCAATTCACCTGACCTGCACATCTTTGTGACTGTGGGAGGAAACCGGAGCACCCAGAGGAAACCCACGCAGACACGGGGAGAACGTGCAAACTCCGCACAGTCAGTCGCCTGAAGCGGGAATTGAACCCGGGACTCAGTGCAAACCACTGTGCCACCGTGCTGTGGCTGAATTTGATTATTCAGTACGGTGGGGTTTCCACTGAATCCAACACTTGCAGCAGATGGTGATAGCTTTTCAAATGGTCTTCAATCGCTATCTCAGATCATCTAGTACCTCTGCTAAGAATCCTTTTCCAACAGGAGTCAAGCAAACGCAATCGCTGTCTAACTCAACAGGTGTGAGTCCTTGTGCCAAAAACATGAAAACAATTTGCTGAAGGGGGGTCTCTGGATGTGAAACGTTAACCTTGCTTTCTCTCCACCGGAGCCGCAAGACATGCTGAGTTTCTTCAGAAATTTCTATCTTTATTTTCAGTTTTCTAGCATTCAAAGTTTATTGTTTCATTTTTTAAAATTGTTCTGTTCAATGAAACAAGTTGTTCAGAGAGAAAATTCATTTGAACAAATTGAGAATGTTCCGAGCTATTTAATATCAGAGAATCATTGAATGTGAGCGCACAGATCTCAAGCTTTAGTTTTACAAGAAACTAGCATGAAGTAACAACACACTCCAGAGTGCAATGGCTGCTGTAAGTGGGTGGGAGTTATTATGATCACTCAAGTAGAGAATGTCAATACTCCCATTCCAAATACCTGTAATCAACAGAAGATTTTTAAAGAATGTGTGAAACAATTAATTTGTGAAAATATTTTAATAAAAAGTGTTCACCGCCAGTGCTAGCCTAACGAATGACACAATGATAGGAAGGGGTAGGAGTAGGGCACTCAGTCCCTTCAGCTGTTCCACCACTTACTGAGATCATAGTGCATCTGCGCGCTAACTCCACAGGCCTCCCTTTGGCTAAAACTCTTCACCACCTTTGATCAACAAGCAAAAACTATCCCAGATTTAATGATTCGACTGCCCATAACAAAAGGAAAACACCGTTTTTGAAAGACATTTTTGTGAAAAGTTGAAGTGACACAATGAGGCTGAAATTAATTGGTCATGAAATTAAGCTTTAAATTTCTGATAATTTCCAATGTAAACATCTCAGTCATCATATTCCATTAATTTAACATTATGCCTGCCTGGAATAAAGAAATATAATTTGTGGTTGCCGTGCTAAAAATGAGGGAAGCTTCATTCCCATTATATGATTAAAATTTCCCGCCTCAGGCGACTCTCTGTTGGAGTTTGCACATTCTCCCCGTGTCTGCGTGGGTTTCCTCTGGGTGCTCTGGTTTCCTCCCACAGTCCAAAAATGTGCAGGTTAGGTGAATTGGCCATGGGAAATTGTCCGTAGTGTTAGGTGAAGGGGTGAATTTCGGGTAATGGGTCTGGGTGGGTTGCACTTTGGCGGGTTGGTGTGGATTTGTTGGGCCGAAGGGCCTGTTTCCACACTGTAAGTCGTCTAATCAAGTAGCACTGTTTGTTCAGTGAAAACACAGTCAAACAACACAGAAGGAAACCATTCACAAGTCCCTCAAATAATTTTCAATTCTTCCAGTGATTATCTGCATCTCTCGACAGGTGTGGAAGTGCCAGACTTTTTGTATCTCCTTGAGAAAGGAGTCGTCATCAGCCGACTTGAATTGCTGAGGTTTGTGTGGTATGAGGACATTCGCAGCGCTGTTAGAAAGTGAGTCCCATGGCTGTGAGCAAGGAAGAGCAAAGGGGAAGGGAAATAGTTGCAAGTCAATATGGAGTCAAATTTGGAGGAAAGGTCTCAGGTGAAGCATTTACATGCATGCACGCCCTTACCCTCAAAGATCACAGTTTTGGAACAAGCTGCCGAAGGGACATGTCAGCATGCAAAATGGAAGCTGAAGACGGCACCTCAGTCCCTCCAGAATGCTATTCCATTCATGGGACCATCATAAATCTTGCTGCTCACCAGTCTTTCCAACACCTGATAAAATTGAAGACGATTGTTCAACGAAAGAATGGTGAACCTTTGGAGTTCTCCGCCACAGAAATTGATTGAGGTCAAAACATTAAATGATTTCAAGAAGGAGATAGGTTCCTTCAATCCTTAAAAAAAAGTTACAGGTATGTGGGGAAAAAGACAAGCAGGGTACAATATTGGTTAAAAGTCTTGAAAACATTGAATGGGGCATGATTTGGAAGTTTGCACATGACACCAAAATTGGAGGTATAATTGGCAGTCAAAGTTATCTAAAAGTACAACGAGATCTTGATCTGCTGGGCCAGTGGGTTGAGGAGTGGCAGATGGAGTTTAATTTAAATGAATACGACTTGTTGCTTTTTGAGAAGATAAATCAGGTCACAACTTACAGAATTAATGGTAGGGCGCTGGGTAGTTTTGTCGAACAGTGAGACCTTGGGGGTTCAGATACACAGATTCTTACAGAGTTAATGGTGGGCACTGGGTAGTGATGTTGAACAGAGGGAAGTGGAGGATCAGACTCATAGATTCATGAAAGTTTGTTTGAAGTAGCTAGTGTATTGAAGTTGTTTGGCACATATGCCTTCATTGGTCAGAGCATTGAGTGCAGCGGTTAGGGCTTCATGTTGTAACTGTCCCAGACATTGGAATGAACTGTCTGAAGAAGTAGTAAATGCAGAGATAGGTACAACATTTAGAAGACATTTGGACAGGTGCAGGAGCTGGATAGGTTTGGATGGATATGGGCCAAAGGGAGACAAATGGAATTAGTTTAATTTGGGAACTCTGATCAGCATGAATGGGCTGGACCAAAGGAACTGTTTCTGTGCTATATGACTTTATGGCTCCTGACTTTATGGTGGAGTAGGCTCAAAGTTGGAAGCTGGTGAGCTAGTGAAGGGATAGATTGGGAATGTGGGAGGGTTTGGGCTGGTAGGTTGTGAGGTGTTGGGTGACTGCTGGGTAAGCTTGTATGCAACCTGTCTGGCAGGGTGGCATCAAAGCAAATGGTAACGGTCACAAGGATAATTTGGTCGAATTGTGCTTGGTAGGTGAGGGATACTTGAGCTGAAATGTAGGCGGTCTGTCTTTGCAAAGCTTGTTAGTGGTGAGATTGGCAGGGTGCCAGGCTGGTTCGTGGTGAGATTAGCAGTGTGCGAGGCTGGTTAGTGGAGAGATTGGCAGGGTGCGAGGCTGGTTAGTGGAGAGGCGGGCAGGGAGCTAGGCTGTTTCAGGGGGTAGAAGGTCACTGTTATGAAGTAGCAGGTGGACGTGATTTCAAAATGCAAAGCTCAGAGTCTGGCAAAATGGCAGGTGGTAAAGGACAGATGTGAAAGGAGCTAGGATGCAAAGTGCACAGGTTGACTTTTGTAAGTTGCGATGTCAGTGACCAAGGGCTGAGGTCATGTCTGGTGGAGTGGGGTTCTGTCAGAAGTTGTGAAAATGAGAATGCCAGGTCCAGTAAGGGCCAAATGCAACAAGAATCAGGTGCAGGGTGGCAGGAGTGGAATTGCGTGAAAGAAATTAAGATTATATGTCCACCTGGATTATATAACAAAGAATGTTACAGTGCAGTATAGGTCCTTCGGCCCTCGATGTAGTGCCGACCTGTGGAACCAATCTGAAGCCTATCGATCCTTCACTATTCCATTTTCATCCATATATTTATCCAATGACATTTTAAATGCCCTTAAAGTTGGCGAGGATACTATTGTTGCAGGCAATGCATTCCACGTCCCTACTACTCTGAGTAAAGAAACCATCTCTGACATTTATCTATCAGTCCTCAATTTAAAGTTACGTCCTCTCCTGCTGGCCATCACCATCCAAGGTAAAGGAGCCTCACTGTCCATCCCATCTATCCCTCTGATTATCTTATATGTCTCAATTAAGTCACCTCTCAACCTTCTTCTCTCAAACAAAAACAGCCTCAAGTCCCTCATTCTTTCCTCATAATACCTTCCTGCCATACCAGGCAACGTCCTGGTAAACCTCCTCCGACTCTTTCCAAAGCTTCCACATTCTTCCAATAATGTGGGACCAGAAGTGTACTCAAGACCTCCACTGTGGCCACACCAGAGTTTTGTACAGCTGCAGCATGACCTCATGGTTTTGAAATTCAGTCATTTTACCAATTAGTCTGAGAGATGAGAGTTTTGGTGGTGAACTGCGTGTCAGTTTGATAGTTATTAAAGTTAAAGAGTAATTGTTAATTTCTCAAATCATATTGACGTAAATAGTCAGCTCAGTTAGCTGGAATGCTTCGAAGTCTCTGAACCTTAATGGTCCTCCATTTTTCAGAGGCCTCCAAAATTAAGATAATTATAAATTAGAAGTTTCAGCTGCCAGCCAATTGGCATGAGTTCAGCCGTGACAGCCATCCTCCTCGTCCCAGTGCTCAGCTCCTGCCTGTGCTGCTGCTGCTGCTGCAGTGACCTTCCTCCCAGAGAGAACATTCTGCCTTGCATTGATAAGTGAGGAAGGCTCACTGGACCTGAAATGTTCACTCTGATTTCTGTCCAGAGATACTGCCAGCTGTTGGGTTTTTCCAGCAATTTCTGTTTTTGTTTCTGATTTCCAGCAGCATGGTACCGAGTGGGGCAGCACGCCGGTTCCATGGTTAGCATTGCTGCCTCACAGCGCTAGGGACTCTGGTTCGATTCCAGCCTCGGGTGACTGTATCAAGTTTGCACATTCTTCTCATGTCTGTGTGGGTTTCCTCCCAAAGTCCAAAGATATGCAATCTGGGTGAATTGGCCATGTTGTGTTCAGGGATTGGGAGGTAAGGTCCATTAGTCAGGGTTAAATGTAGAGTAATAGGGTAGGGTAATGGGTCTGGATGGGTTACTTTTCAGAGGGTGGGTGTGGATATGTTGGGCCAAATGGCCTGTTTGCACACACTGTAGAATTTCAATGAATCCCCATTTCCTTGGTTTGTATTTTGTGAAACCTCTCTGCTCTTCAATTGCAATCCAGTGAAAGTGTCAGTTAATGAGATTTTCAAACAATTACAGGTGGTGGGATCCAGATGTTCTTCTTCCCAAATTATATGGTAATGGCCAAGGTAGAGGGAATGTTTCTGAAGAGGGAACCAATAGATCATGATCAGCAACCGGTAAGAAACAAAAATAAACCCCAGTTATACTGTAGACTTCAGCAGGAGCATACTGCCAAACGTTTACAGCTGAGGATACATTTGAGTAACTGATAAGGTCAAATTAAAAGAAACTAATGTGCTCAATTGGTCATTCTATCCTAGAGACATCGTCTCCCCCCACACTTTATGGCCTGATCTCCTCCTGTCAGGAGCACAACCCCGGTTCTGTGATCTGTGGTTGTTTGGCGATGGACTATTCCCCTGACGTCACCAAGGTAACCTGGAAGAAAGGTGGGGAGCTAATGACGACTGGATTAAAGTCTTACCCATCAGTGAGAAACAAGAAGGGAACCTACACCCCGAGCAGCCAGTTAACCCTGCCCGGGTCAGCGGTAGATTGCCCCAGCAAAATCGACTGTGAGGTTCAACACAGCGGGTCACACAAGAGCAAAGAAATGTCATGTCCAGGTACGTGTTGTGGGAACTGAGATAAACAGAGCATCTGTGATTAACATGAATTAGGCATTATTTAGAACAGTTTTCACAGAATCACTTGATAGAGCACAGGAAAATGCCCTTTGGTTCATCCAGTCCACCCCTATAAATACCAGCCACCATGGGCAGCACGGTGGCACAGTGGTTAGGACTGCTGCCTCACAGCGCCAGAGATCTGGGTTCCATTCCTGCCTTGAGCAACTGTCTGTGCAAAGTTTGCACATTCTCCCCGCCTGCGTGGGTTTTCTCCCACAGTCCAAAAATGTGCAGATTAGGTGAATTGGCCAAGCTAAATTGCCCGTAGTGTTAGGTGAAGAAGAAAATGTAGGGGAATGGGTCTGGGTGGCTTGCTCTTTGGAGGATCACTGTGGACTTGTTGGACCGTAAGTAATCTAATCTAATCCTTTCCAGGGTTCCGCGATTCAAAATGTAATACCTCGCAATTTCTTGTGCCGAATTACATCTCCTTACACTTATCCAGAATGATTTCCATTTGCAACTAACCCGAGTATATCCGCCTGTAATCTAAAGCGATCATGCTCATGATTTACCAACATGACAATTTTCCTTTCATCTGTGAACTTACTGGTTAACCCTCCTACATTCTCGCCTCAATCATTGATATATTAGAGAAATAGCAACGAAATCAACACTGATCCCTGCAGAACGCCACGAGACATAAATTTCCATTCATGCAGACACCCTATGACCATTATCCCCTGCTCCCCACCACTCAGCCAATTCTGGATCCAATTTGTCAAATGAACACAGATCCTATTGGCTCTGATTATTGCTATCATCTGGACATTGAGTTATCTCTTTGAAAATTACATCAAATTGTTAAGACATGACCACATCTCAATAAAACCATGCTGAAAGTTGTTGATTGATCTTCCAAAGGAAGGCTAATTCCGCTCCTCAATAGTTCCAATAGTATTTCTACCACTGAGACGAGCTTGACAGATCTGTGGTTTCATTGTTTATCCCTTCCTTCGTCCTGCATAACAGTGCAGCGTTGGCTGATCTACACTCACTTGGCAAAACTCCTGTGGCCAGACAGGAATTCTAAATTATTGTCAGCGACCCAACTGTTTCATCCTTTGAATCGCTCAACAGCTTGTTATACATTTCATCTGCCCTGGAAATATAACCACTTTTCATCCAGCACAGAACATCACATCATCTATCCTAATTTCTGCAAGTACATCACAACACCCCTCCATGATTTCTGTCCCCACATTGTCCCTCTGACTAGTGAACACTGACACAACACATTTGTTTCGACCGCAACCTAATCCTCTGGATCCACACCAATAATAACACTTAGGGGCATTACTGTTTCCCGAATTATTCGTTGATGAATGAGCCTGTAACTTTTAAAAATATTTCCTTTATTTTACTGCTATTATGTTCTTATGGTTCCTTTTGCTTTCCTAATTCCTCTTTCTTGCAAACACTCCCTTGCACGATCTGTACTTCATTCCAGTTTCTATTGTTTTGAGATTTCAGTCTAGACCGGAAGCCTCCCTTGTTTTTCTTTATCTCACCCTCCATGCCCTTTTATGTTCAGGGCTCGATGCATTCTTGGTTCCACGCTGTGGCTTCATGGGAAATGTCCTCCCTGTGCTTTTCATGTTTTTGTTCTTAAATGTGTCCCACTGCTCTGACTTAGACTTACCACCAAGTGTTAGCTTCCAGTCAATTCTGGTCAATTCATTACCTGACCTTATTAACATTGTCCTTCCCCTTTCAGAACTTTGGGCCCATTTCTATCCCTTTCCAGAACAATCTGGAATCCAACAGATTCATGATCACTGTCTGCCAAGTACTCACCATTAGTGTTTTACCCACTGGGTCGACTTCATTCCCTAAACTTAAGTTCAGGTTCACCCCCCTCTTGCAAGGTCTGGATTAACATTTTCTGTATTAAACACAAACTTTGTTAAAATACTCTCCTAGGGAATTTTCAGATTTCTGCTCCCTCTAATGTTTTGACAAAATGAGCATCTAAGCCTATGCTGAGGAAGTTAAAATCCTCTTTTCTCATTCCCCTATTTAATTTACGTTTCTTTGGCATTTGCCCATGCATCTGCACTTCTCAGCCTTTTGGACCTACAGTAAGGTCTGTCGTACTCTCCCAGTAGTTATGTTTGCTGTATTTTGGTTTTGAAGTACTGTCCATTTGCCTTTGTTCGAGGAGGCATCCATCATTTCATTTCTCTTTCCAGCTGAAAGTACTCATGTCAGAATTACGACAGAACTGACGTTCTCGACCACACACCCCCTACCCCCATCCTTTTTCCATTTTTCCCTGTCTCGCCTGAAGATACTAAATCCTGGAATATTGAATAGTCACTCCTGCCCCTCTCTCATTTTGTCTCCATGATAGCAACTACACCATTCCCTCATTTACGCCGTTAATTCCTCTGCCTTGTTCATCAAACTCTTTCATTAAAACCAATACCATCCAATGTTGCTATCTCCCTTCTGATTTAACTAGCCTAACATTTCTATGCCTCCTTGACTCCCATGCTGTGTCCTCTAATTTTAGACCTTCATGTTGTCCTGCTGAACTTTCTGTGTGGATCCCAGCTTCTCTAGCCCTCTGCACAATTATGTTTCTGGTAATATTGTGGTCAGTATCCATTAACCACAAGAGACCTTGATATATAAGAACTTGTTACAAAATTCGTCAGGTAATTTATATGTGTGTTTCCTAAAGGTCCAGATGTTCTCCCTCCAACTCTTCTCCTAACTGTGAGCTCCAGTGAAGAAATCGCAAGCAGCAAGTTTGCAACGGTCGTCTGTTCAATCATCGATTTCCATCCAAAGTCAATCACCGTGAGTTGTTTGAAAAATGGCCGACTCTTGGATTCTGAGCTACTTTAAGACGCTCTCTGTAATTAGTGAGTGAGCCAGGAGAATAAATTCTGGTGGGAATGGTACAATTAGGATAAATGAACTAGGAATTCGAGACATGCTGATTCAGCTTGATTTGGGATGGAGATGTTTACACAGTGAGTAGTAGACATCTGAATAAAACCAGTGCAAATTTCCATCGAGTTTGTAGATTAATTTAAGATGCTTCTGCTTATATTTTTTTTGTTCAGTGAAGAAATGAAAAAATGCAGCTTGGTAAAGAAAGTGAATGTACAGACCAGTCATGACCTCATTGAATGGAGGGAAAGACTTGAGGGGATGGGTGTCCTTCATGATGTCCATTGCTGCACTCAGTGTCTTGTTTTCAGATATACCCCAAATTCAGCCCACGAGGAATAATGTCATAAATTAGAGAATGATCTCACACCAATAATGCCAAGTATTTTTGATTACATTAAATATAATGAACAGAATTTCCATGGCCATTCACCGCTCCTGTAACACTTTAGAACCTCTGCAAATGCATGAAGACATAGACAATAATTAGGATTAATTACAATTTGTCCAAAATTCGGGATCTGATTTGGCACTCAGCGTGACCAGCAGCATTTGCACATAACGTTCATGGACATAGAAATGAACTCATTATATACTCTTGTCCCAAGTATCAATTGATTACTCTTGTCCCAAGTATCAATAGATGGTCTCAAGTAAGAGACCAACTCTGAAAGAAAGATAACTTCATGGATTACATTATGGTATCTTCGATGATTTTACTTTTTTCACAGGTTTCACTTGTTACAAAGCCAGTGTTCTTTAGGAATAATTACACAGGGCATGTTATAGGTAATCACGAATGCTTTCACAGATCAAAATACATAAACAATAGCAAGCATGGTTTCAGCAATAGTTGGAAGTTGCCATTTCGAAGATGGTCACTTCACCTTGTGAGGAAATAACCTGAAGAGTAGGTGTTTTCATCCTAGAGAGGCATTTTCCATTGATTTTGATTTCTGTTTCCCGCCAGATACTGTGTGCCATGATTACACAGTTAAAATCCTCCAGCCGCCAGGAGAACAGGTCTTAGTGGAGGCGATGGTGACGTTAACCTGCATTGTGTCCAATCTTCCTTCTGGAGTCAGCGTCACCTATATACAAGAAAATAAGCCTCTGAAATTAAAAATTGCTGAGCAATCTGGATAGAATCCCGACAGCGTGTTCAGCAAATTAGACATTTCTACTGAAGCCTGGCTGAGTGGCGTTACTTTTGAATGTGCGGTGTACCATCACAATCTACCGACTCTGCTGAGACACTCTATCCACAAGGAGAAAGGTGAGCGGTGAGATTTAAACACAAAGCATCCCATGTATGATCCAGAACCAGTTACATCAATGGCAGGCTTTGCTTGGTAATGAGCAAACACCGTTGGGAGCATTAATGATGCGTCTGATGGCAGGATTGCAAGGTAGCTGATTTCGAAAGAGTCGGAGCTGAAAATGTGTTGCTGGCACAGCGCAGCAGGTCAGACAGCATCCAGGGAACAGGAGAATCGACGTTTCGGGCATAAGCCCTTCTTCAGGAATGAGGAAAGTGTGTCCAGCAGGCTACGATAAAAGCATCTCCAGCATCTGTAGACCTCACTTTCTCCTCCTAAGAAAGAGACAGACCAAAGGATATTGTATTCTGGTTAAGTCAGATAAGGCGGGAAGAAGCCTGCGTTGTGACGTCACTATCAGCAATGACAAATGGCCAGAATGTCCTCGTTGTGGGCTGGAAACATGGAGACGACTTTCAAATGAAACATTTTACATCTTTTACTGAACATTATGGATACCATTCTGCTACTTTTAGAAAATGAAAGTGAATAAATCCCAAATTACAAATGGCATATTTTAATATTTAGTGAAATCGCGATATTGATTCTGGATTTTTATACTTGATTTATATTTGTCTCAAATATTCTGCAGTGAGTAATCCACTGGAGCCATCAGTGTCTGTGCTCCTGCCACCAACAGAAGAAATCTCTGCTGAATGGTTTCTCTCCCTCACCTGTTTAGTGAGCAGTTTCTCCCCCCGAGAGATCTTCGTCAAGTGGACAAACAATGGCAAGCCTGTAAATCCCAGTAACTACAAGAACACCGAGGTGATAGCGGAGAGCGACATCACTTCCTTCTTCATGCACAGCCTGTTATCCATTTCAGCAGATGACCAATCTTGCTTCTTACTCCTGTGTGGTGGGACAAGAAGTGGTTCCGTTGAAGATCATCAACAGAACAGTCAAGAAAACCAGTGGTAAACCGAGTTTTGTAAACATTTCGCTTGCACTGTTAATTCATGTCAATTATAATCTCAAAGTTGTATTTAATAATTCAACAAAAGTAATAAAGTGTTTTCCTCCACATTTGAGTTAAATACACAACCGCTGAATTAATTGTTTCCTACTCTTCTACTCCATCTGTGCAGTTGAGATTAGATTAGATTCCATACAGTGTGGAAAGAGGCCCTTCGGCCCAACAAGTCCACACCTGCCTCCGAAGAGCAACCCACCCAGACCCATGCCCCTACATTTCCCCCTGACTAATGCATGTAACACTATAGGCAATTTAGCATGGCCAATTCACCTAACCTGCACATCTTTGGACTGTGGGAGGAAACCGGAGCACCCAGAGGAAACCCACGCAGACACGGGGCGAATGTGCAAACTCCATACAATTAAATTGGATTATTAACAGGTCTGGGAAGTGTGTCTTGTGCGGTTAATGTTCCCGCTCAAATACACCCTGGGTGAGAAACAGAGTAAAACTCTCTCATTGCAGTATTTCACCAAGTACCTTAGCCAACCTAAATCCCACTGTGATGAAATCGGACAATGTCCATTCTATGATGGAAATGTGTTGCTGGAAAAGCGCAGCAGGTCAGGCAGCATCCAGGGAACAGGAGAATCGACGTTTCGGGCATTAGCCCTTCTTCAGGAATGAGGAAAGTTGGTCCAGCAGGCTAAGATAAAAGATAGGGAGGAGGGACTTGGGGGAGGGGCGTCGGAAATGTGATAGGTGGAAAGAGGTCAAGGTGAGGGTGAAAGGTCAGACTGGGGTGGGGGCGGAGAGGTCGGGAAGAAGATTGCAGGTTAGGAAGGCGGTGCTGAATTTGATGGATTTGACTGAGACAGGCTGGGGGGAGGGGAAATGAGGAAACTGGTGAAATCCGAGTTCATCCCTTGTGGTTGGAGGGTTACTAGCCGGAAGATGAGGCGTTCTTCCTCCAACCGTCGTTTCGTTGTGGTCTGACGATGGAGGAGTCACCCTCTCACCCACTCCAACCTCTCACCCTCGGAACGCGCAGCCCTCCACTCACTCCGTTGCAACCCCAACCTCACTATCAAACCAGCAGACAAGGGAGGCGCGGTAGTAGTTTGGCGCACCGACCTCTACACCGCTGAGGCCAAACGCCAGCTCGCAGATACCTCCTCCTACTGCCCCCTTGACCATGACCCCACCCCCCACCACCAAACCATCATCTCCCAGACCATCCATAACCTCATCACCTCGGGGGATCTCCCATCCACCGCCTCCAACCTCATAGTCCCACAAGCCCGCACCTCCCGCTTCTACCTCCTGCCCAAAATCCACAAACCTGACTGCCCCGGCCGACCCATTGTCTCCGCCTGCTCCTGCCCCACCGAACTCATCTCCGCATACCTTGACACCGTCCTGTCCCCCTTAGTCCAAGAACTCCCCACCTACGTTCGGGACACCACCCATGCCCTCCACCTGCTCCATGACTTTCGCTTCCCCGGTGCCCAACGCCTTATTTTCACCATGGACATCCAGTCCCTGTACACCTCCATCCCCCATCACGAAGGACTCAAAGCCATCCGCTTCTTTCTTTCCCGCCGTACCGACCAGTACCCTTCCACAGACACCCTCCTTCGACTGACTGAACTGGTCCTCACCCTGAACAACTTCTCTTTCCAATCCTCCCACTTTCTCCAAACGAAAGGAGTAGCCATGGGCACCCGCATGGGCCCCAGCTATGCCTGCCTCTTCGTAGGATATGTGGAACAATCCATCTTCCGCAACTACACTGGCCCCACCCCCCACCTTTTCCTCCACGACATCGATGACTGTATCGGCGCCGCCTCGTGCTCCCACGAGGAAGTTGAACAGTTCATCCACTTCACCAACACCTTCCACCCCGACCTCAAATTCACCTGGACAGTCTCAGATTCCTCCCTCCCCTTCCTCGACCTTTCTATTTCTATCTCAGGCGACCGAATCAACACGGACATCTACTACAAACCAACCGACTCCCACAGCTACCTGGACTACACCTCCTCCCATCCTGCCCCCTGTAAATACGCCATCCCATTCTCCCAATTCCTTCGACTCCGCCGCATCTGCTCCCAGGAGGACCAGTTCCAAAAACGCACATCCCAGATGGCCTCCTTCTTCAAGGACCGCAATTTCCCCCCGACGTGGTCGACGATGCCCTCCACCGCATCTCTTCCACTTCCCGATCCTCCGCCCTTGAACCCCCGCCCCTCCAACCGCCACCAGGACAGAACCCCACTGGTCCTCACCTACCACCCCACTAACCTCCATGTACAGCGCATCACCCGCCGCCATTTCCGCCACCTCCAAACGGACCCCACCACCAAGGATATATTTCCCTCCCCTCCCCTATCAGCATTCCGTAAAGACCACTCCCTCCGTGACTCCCTCGTCAGATCCACACCCCCCACCAACCCAACCTCCACTCCCGGCACCTTCCCCTGCAACCGCAGGAGGTGCAAGACTTGCGCCCACACCTCCCCCCTCACCTCCCTCCAAGGCCCCAAAGGAAACTTCCATATCCGTCACAGATTCACCTGTACCTCCACACATATCATCTATTGCATCCTTTGCACCCGATGTGGCCTCCTCTATATTGGGGAGACGGGCCGCCTACTTGCGGAGCGTTTCAGGGAACACCTCTGGGATACCCGGACCAACCAACCCAACCACCCTGTATTTCAACATTTCAATTCCCCCTCCAACTCCACCAAGGATATGCAGGTCTTTGGACTCCTCCATCGTCAGACCACAGCGAAACGACGGTTGGAGGAAGAACGCCTCATCTTCCGGCTAGGAACCCTCCAACCACAAGGGATGAACTCGGATTTCACCAGTTTCCTCATTTCCCCTCCCCCCAGCCTGTCTCATTTAAATCCATCAAATTCAGCACCGCCTTCCTAACCTGCAATCTTCTTCCCGACCTCTCCGCCCCCACCCCAGTCTGACCTATCACCCTCACCTTGACCTCTTTCCACCTATCACATTTCCGACGCCCGTCCCCCAAGTCCCTCCTCCCTATCTTTTATATTAGACTGCTGGACCAACTTTCCTCATTCCTGAAGAAGGGCTAATGCCCGAAACGTCGATGCTCCTGTTCCCTGGATGCTGCCGGACCTGCTGCGCTTTTCCAGCAACACATTTCCATCTCTGATCTCCAGCATCTGCAGACCTCACTTTCTCCTCAATGTCCATTCTATGTCAAGGGTAGACCATGAGTTTTGATGAGTTTCGTGGTTCCTGATTCCCCGATTGGCCATTCTTACAAAATTTAGGTTAGAGTGGTACTGGAAAAGCACAGCAGGTCAGGCAGCATCCGAGGAGCAGGAAAACCGACGTTTCGGGCAAAAGCCCTTGATGAAACGTCGATTTTCCTGCTCCTCGGATTCTGCCTGAACTGCTGTGCTTTTCCAGTACCACTCTAATCTAGAATCAGGTTTCCAGCATCTGCAATCCTTGTTTTTACCAATTCTTACAAAATTCACGTCAGTTTTAAACTGCCACATTGCACCAATTGGAAACGTAAATTTAAGAGACTTTTAATCTCTTAAAAAGATACCAATCGTAAAGAGTGCAGAGCAATTTCAATGTAACCTTTGTTTCTGGGGAACTGCCAGGGATCTTGCACCAGTGCATGAGTTGACAGAAAGTATCTTCACTTTCACACCAAAGAGAACCAACAGATAAGTTGTTGTGGAGCACAGGGAAGAGGAGAGTGGAACGATGAACGGTCTGTACTTTTACTCCCAGTGCAGAGTTTTCACAGTAGAGGTCCTCTGTAATGTAACCCCGTTACTAACAGGAACATTCAGCTTCTTGCTTACTATTTGAAGATGTAAAATGCCCATGCAAAATAATACCTTTGAAGCATGTTGGACATGCTTGGCTCTGTTAACAAATGATTAACAGTGACTCTCTTAATCCAAAACTGGTGTTTGCATCATCCCGGTTTGTATTCCATAGTCTTGTCTCAGTTTTCGGGAGCATATGGGATCAATTAGAGTATTCAAACACCTGATGTTGCATTGTTTCAGATACAGAACACGAGTCGCTATTTTCTAATACACATATTGAGAAATGTTATCTCTGGAGCAGTGGGAATTTGAACTCAGGACTTTTGTCTCAGACGGAAATTCGCTCACTGCAACGGAAGAGTCGCTCATAAAACGCTTATCTCTTCACAATGATGGGAAATGTTCCCGACAACACCAAGGTCAGATCAAATTGTGGGCAATCCATTAAAATTAGAACAATAAAATTAGAATAATAAAAATTGCAGTCTGGTATAAGAGCGGAAACACACACAGATACAGAGAGATGCTCACAAATGACACACGTAAAGACACATTTACATGATCTCACCTAAAGACACATTTATGTACACACACGCGCGCACACACATACACAGATGTGCATTCAATAAGACGTCACATACGCATACACGCACAGAGCCACACATGCAACTGGTACTTGAACATTCATCTAAGCTCTTACAAAAACTCACATGCACCGAAAGAAAAGCAAATACACAAATGAACAGGGGTACTCACACATAACCATGAAAAACATAGACACACGGTAACACACAAATGGACACAAATATATATGGATTCATACAGCACAATGCATTCAGACATAGATGCATGAACACAGATACAACATGCCCTCCTGCATAAGTGCACAGAGATAGACATTAATATCAGTATTTTCCCATTTTCATAATCACAAACATATGATGACAGAGGCACCTTAATTATTTATTTTTAAACCACTTTGATCAGCATGTATACGCTGTCACACATACACAGAAATTCAGACACACAAGTGCACAGATCAACAAAAAGTGGGGCATTCATTAAACAAGGATAATGGCACAAGCATCAGCAACTATCCACACACAATAACACAAACAAGCTTATCAGAATATGGTTTAGGATAGATTGCCAAACAGGCAGACATCATCACATAAATATAAACATCCATCAAAACATGACGCTGCACGCTAACGTTTATTAATAACAAACATGAAAATAACCTAGTGTAGGTAGGATCTGAAGTAGACACACAAACACACATTTTAGATAGCACTAACGAAAAGTGAACAGTCACAAAGACATTACGAGATAAACATAGGCATCAACAAAGTGGCATATTAGCATGATGATGCTTATAATTGTGAATCGAACAAAATTTACATGCAAAAACATGTGAGCACACCAGCAGTAAAGGAGCATGAATATGTTTATTCATGCACAGACTCCAACATGGGCAAGAGTGAAGTCAGAGTACCTCATAACCACATACACAAACATTAAAGGAAAACCATACACATCAAGCAGTCGATCAAATACATTAAGGGACACATGTTCAAAAACGTATTCCTAAATGTAGAGATCCTACAAACAGATATATGAAGCAATGTTCTTACTGTGGATGTAACTTATATTCATAATCTGCCAAGCAATTGGCCACCAATAACTAAAGATGAGAATCACATTTGAATTTTTATCCAATGATGGCCACAATTTTCAATTAAATTGCTGTCACAGCCTATATTTAAAATATAATGATATAATTAAAATAATCGTTCCCAATAGGCATTCCTCAAATAATAATATCCTTCAATAACAGATTAAAAGAAAAAAAAAATAAATGTTCTGACACGCACAATGAAGAAAGAGCATGTGCAGTTAGTTTTTGCAAGTTCTTGCTGAGAGTCAATAATGCACTAATAGATGCAGATAATCACATTTGAGAAACATCTGACTGCATTATGAAGATGTAATGGTCTCCAGTTACATGACTTGGATGCAGATAGATCGGACTGGATCAATAAACAATTTAATTCGTTCTCTCAGTTTTATATTTGTAGATTCAATAGATCGCACCTGGATTGAAGATTATGAGGATGATAATGGCAACTGTTTCCATATTCATCACCCTGGTCTTCCTGCATGTTTTCTACAGCGCTGCCGTCACTCTGGTGAAGGTGAGAATAATCACATCTTTCACACGCCAAGCAGCCCAATATGTTTTGTGAAATCTCTAAGTATGAATAAAAATTAAAACTGGAATACCCCTGACCATCAACATCTACGTCATTGCTTTCTCTCTCTTTTCCAGGTAGAGTGAATGAGTTGTGGACCCTGTCGGTTTTCCTGATCTGCTTATCAAGGTCTCTGAATTCCCAATCTACAATCTGTCCTGTTGCTGACTCTAACAGTGAGATCACTTCAGTTTATCAGCGTGTAACTGAGACAATGATTGATGGATTTTCCTTTTTACTTTGATATCGTTGAGATGGTTGTTGTTGGAAGAATTTGTAGCTTCCCAGTTGTTTGAAAGCTATTTATTTCATTTTTATTTGATCCTTATTCAGAATGGTTGCCTACCCTTTAGAATGATCCTTTGTATTCCCTTTCTGTTAACTGTTACAGATGTACAGAAAACTCACAGCTCACAGCACACACGATCTCATCTCAATGTGCCATCCAGTCTTTGTATTCACTTCTGTTAACATGAACATAAACTTTTGGATAAAATTGCTCTCTGAAATGGTTAATAAATCTTGAATGAATGTGCACTAACCTTGAGTTTGCTTAATTCTTTCTTCAAGGCCAGTCAGTAATAATACATTTTCCCACGTCCCACTCCTTTCCCAGCCAAGTACTTTCACTTGTTCTCTTTGGTTGTGTTTCATCCAGTCATTTAGGTTAATACTGCGTCACCATGCGGCTCACTAATGTCAATGTATCTTTCACACGGTATGCCTTCTGATACACTCCAGAGGCAGAATGATCAGTCAGCATTTCATCTTATACACCGAAGGTACTGACTGGCCTTGGGTCACGTAATGGTACAAATGAGGAGTTTTGCTCCACCAGAAGCCTATACAAGGCAGGCAACGGAGTTTGAAAGTTTACTCTGCTCTGTCTAAACGAAAAGTCCTCCCAATGTGGGGACAGCCTGGGTTAGTAATGCAGAAATTGCCACCTAAAGCGCCCAACGAAACATTCATCAGCAAAACGACAACCTTCAGTCAGGTATTCAGGCACAACACGTGCACAATCCCAGGGTGGATTCTCAGAACTGGAGTTTTTCCTCATTCATAAATCTAATGGAGCACAAATCCTGGGATTTGACACAGCACACCTGTCAAGTCCCAGGAAATTAGGCTGAGTTATATCTGATACAGGGATATTACTGAACAGCAACCCTCAAAAAGAATAAATCAGAGGTCGATGTTGATCAGGCAAGGCAGAGCTCAGAAGTACTGGAAATATTCAACCATTGGATTCTATATGATGCAAGAAGGAATTGAGGACCAATCATAGCAACTGCTCACAGAGTTTGGAAACTATCAGAAGAGGAGAAACGTCCATTTATCAAAATCAGTGAGGTACATCATCCCAGGAACAGTGTTGTGAAGCAGTCATGCAGCCTGTCTCATAGCTTTACATTTTTTCAAAACTGTGGCGCCTGAAACTGGATACAATATTCCAGGTGAGACAAGCGACTGTTTTATTTCAGTTTAACATAATTGCTTTGTGTTTGTTCTCTACAGTGTTATTGGTGACGTAGGGTTTATTTGCTCTTCTGTCCACATTTCCTGATTAGAGCACATATACATGGAGGATCCTCTGCTCCTGTCCCCTTTGGGTTTACACCCTTCCTATTCTATGTTCACCATCATAAAACAAAGAAGAACATTACACCTCCCTGAGACTGAGATCTATCTGACACACCAATATTAATGAGTAACAACCCTCAAAAATTATAAATCACAGGTCGATTTCGATCAGGGAAGGCAGTGATCCAAAGTACTGGAAACTTTGCTGCTTTCTATGTCCTTTCCTACAAACCCTCGGTAAGACTTTGAAGCTCTTAGCCGTTCTTCCAATATCATAATATTTTAAATTGTTAATAGTTTTCTGTCATTTTGCCTCATACACCAAAGCACAGGTTGAAACAATAAGAACTCCAAACACTGAACTCCGAGAACGTACACAACAAAACAACCAACATTCTGAAACGGCTAACACCCAGGAACAGATGGTTGACAAGTATAAAACAGCTTGGATAGTCTTAATAGCTAGGATGTCTTAATAGCTTGGATGCTGACGAATTTGTTAAGTGTTCAAGAAAAGTTTCCTCATTAATATGTAGATGTAACTACCATAGAAGGAGCAAAACATGACCTACTCTTGTGACATATGGCAGGGCAAATGACTGAAGTGTCAGTAGTGGAACAGTTTGGTGCCAGGGATAATAATGTGATTAGTTGTAAAGTATCTATGGAAAGGATTGGCATTGTTTACAAGATAAAGTTCTTAATTGGACTCAGGCAAATGTTGATAGTATAATACATAAACTTTCAAGGGTCGATTGAAGTAGACTGTTTGCAGCTAAAATGTTGGCCAGCAAGTGGGAAGCTTTCAGAAATAAGAAAACAAGAGTTCAGAGGCATTATGTTCCCGTTAAAGTGAAGGTAAGGCTTGAAAGAGGTGGGAACACTGGAGGAATAAAGATATTGAGGCTCTGGTTAAGAATAAGAAGTAGTCATATGTAAGACATAGATAACTGAGATCAAGTGAATCTCTTGAAGAGTACAAGAGGTGTAGGGACATTCTAATGAGGGAAATGAGGAGGGAAGAAGAGGAGTATTGGATAGCCTTGGTAGATAATGTAAAGGACAATCCAAAGAGCAAAGGAATAGAGTCATAGAGATGTACAAAACGGAAACAGACCCTTTGGTCTCACTCGTCCATGCTGACCAGGTATCTAAACTAATCTCATCCCATTTGCCAGTACTTAGCCCATATCCCTCTAAATCCTTCCTATTCATATACCAATCCAGATGTCTTCTCAATGTTGTAATTGCACCAGTCTCTGCCACTTCCTCTGGCAGTTCATTCCATACACACCACCCTCTCCATGAAATGTTGCCCCTTAGGTCCATTCAGCTTTATCCCTTCTCACCATAAACCTTTCCTCTCTAGTTCTGGACTCGCCCATCCCAGAGAAAAGATCTTGTGTTTTTACCATATCTGAGCTCCTCATGATTTTATAAACGTTTATAAAGTCACCCCTCAGCCTCCAGGGAAATCAGCCCCAACCTATTCAGCCTCTTCCTATATTATTGTACGTGGTTGTGAATATGTAACAGCCAAGAGGGATGGCTTCACAGATCATGCTGCGTTTTATCCAAATGCTGTTTTTTTTTCTTTCATAGCAGTTGGTTTAAAATCGTGAATGGGCGCCTTTTTAATTTGATACCAGAAGCACAGAAAGACATGGGGAAATAAACTACAACAAAAAAGGAAATGGACAAAAAGTCATTGCACTATGGATAACCTCACCATATGATTCATGTAAAATAAAATCCTGCTTTGACCTTGCAGCTAACTGAGCCTCTTAATTATTTCTGCGTTTGTAATAATTTTCATCTACTCATCATCCTACATTTAATTGTCATCGTTACCATGAGGATTACTGCACCTCCCTAAGTACTTAACTAAAAATTCAAAATAAAGTAAAAATGCAAATTAAATATTGTCTCTCATTATTACAAAAAAAGTAATTCAATGACATCAAATTGGAAGAGAAATGTGATAAGATAGTCAACTTTGAGGACTGCAAGAAGTTGCAAGGTGTCATTAATTAATTTACAGGATGGTCGAATAATTAGCAAATGAAGTTCCACACAGATAAATGTCAGGTGGTACATCTTGGTAGGAATAATGTGCAGGTCACTTATTCGAAGATGCACATCTAAGTGGGGGAGACGCAAAAAGGGATCGTCTTTGTGGTAAAAAGACAATTACATCAGTCACTAACAATTTCACCACAAGTTCTGCAGGCCATAAAAACGCAAACAAAGCTCAAAGCGTTATCTATAAAAGGATACATTTGAAAGTAGGGTCCCTATAAAAATTTGGTCAACATTAATTAAGAGTATTGCCTGCAGTTCCAGTTGGCATGCTGTAGAATGGATATGGTAGCAGGTGAGAGAGTGAAGAGAAGATTTCTAAGAATGATACACAAGTTTCTGGCTGTGTATGTCAAGGAAGAAATGTCATGCTATTCAGTTCTCTCTTTAAAAGAAGACTGACGTTTCTAAAATGATGAAATGTTTTGATAAGAGAAGGTACAGAGAAAACATTTCCATTCATTCTTTCGCTACCTTTTCATTGTTCAAGACTAACGATGACTGTTGGATTCCCGTTTAATATTAGTTGCCAGTTTCATTTACTTCTTCACTTCCCCTCTGAACTGCCTATATTTAGTTCTGTTCTCACTGAGGTTATCAATAATCCTCATCCTTTGTTACATCGTGCAGGGAATTAGAGTTTTGTTTTTGCCACCATTTCCTGCTTGTGGAAACACTAAGACTGGAGCTGAACAATCTCCTCTTGGAAGGCAAATTGTTGTTTCATTGCAGTTTTGCCCAAACTTATGCTCAAATGTACTTACTGCAAATGTCCTCTTGCCGCATTGAAATGGGCCCTTCTCCAATTCAGAATTCTTCTGGATTGTTCCTTGAGCATTTTATTCCCAAGCTAAAATCTAATGATACAATGATCAATGCTTCCCTAAATGATCCCAATAGGATATTTAACATATTCAAAGTTTGGGAGAAGATTTGTAGCTCGGGTGCTCGTTGGTGTGGTTCTGTTCGCTGAGCTGGGAATTTGTCTTGCAAACGTTTCGTCCCCTGTCTAGGTGACATCCTCAGTGCTTGGGAGCCTCCTGTGAAGCGCTTCTGTGATGTTGCCTCCGGCATTTATAGTGACCTGTCTCTGCCGCTTCCGTTGTCAGTTCCAGCTGTCCGGTGCAGTGGCCTGTATATTGGGTCCAGGTCGATGTGTCCAGGACTCATAACAGCACACAAACCAACAGCCACACTCTGACAACAACTCACCAGAACGAAGGACCCGATACCCAACATGAGCAAAACCAATGTAGTGTACAAATTCCCATGCAAGGACTGCACAAAACTCGACATAGGACAAACAGGAAGACAGCTAACGATCCGTATCCATGAACACCAACTAGCCACGAAATGACACGACCAGCTATCCTTCGTCGCCACACATGCAAATGACAAGCAACATGAATTCGACTGGGACAATACTACCATGAGAGGGCAAGCCAAACAGAGAACAGCCAGGGAATTCCTAGAAGCATGACACTAATCCACAGACTCTATCAACAAACACATCGACCTGGACCCAATATACCGGCCACTGCAGCGGACAGCTGGAACTGACAACCGGAAGCGGCAGGGACAGGCCACTATAAATGCCGGAGGAAACATCACAGAAGCGGTTCACAGGAGGCTCCCAAGCACTGAGGATGTCACCTAGACAGGGGACGAAACGTTTGCAAGACAAATTCCCAGCTCGGTGAACAGAACCACAACATATTTAATATATATTACACATATTGTGTGTGCATGCAAATTATGAAGGTGGGAGTGCAGGTTGAAGAAATCATAAGGATTCTGAACTTTATATATAGGACATTCGCATGCAAAATATGGAAGTTATGATAAATGGTTATAAAATGTCCTGGTTTTCCCTCATGTCCACTATTTTTGCAGCATGCTTCAGGAAAGGATTTGAGAGGGTGAAGAAAAGATTCTTGAGATGAGCAACTGGACAAATATGTGGAAAGTTTGAAGACGCAATGGCTGCTCTTTATGGAGAAGATAAGACAAAGAAGACATTTTCCATGTATTCAAAATCATGAGGAATTTGGATAGAGCAGGTAAGAACAGACAAACAATCGGTGGCTCAGTGGTTAGCACGACTGCCTCACAGTGCCAGGGCCCTGGGTTTGTTACCTGTCTCAGGTTGCCGTCTGTGTGGAGTTTGCACATTCTCCCCGTGTCTGCATGGCTTTCCTCCGGCTGTGCAGGCCATGCTAACTTGCCCACAGTTCATGGATGTGTAGGTTAGGTGCATTAATCAGGGATAAATGTAGGGGAATGCATCTGGATGGGTTACTCTTTGGAGGGTTGGTGTGGACTTGTTGAGCCAAATGGCCTATTTCCACACTGTAGGGCTTCTATATTAAAAAGCCTTGAGAACAAATGAACACTGATTTAAGATGATCAGCAAAAGAAAAACAACAGTTTGGTTGGTTTTTGTTTAAAATAACATAGTTCAGAACTGGAATGCTCTGCTTAATAGAGTAGTGGTGGAGACAGCTTCAACTGAGGTCTTCGAAAGGGAGCTACAATTTTCTGAAGGAGACGTTTTGCAGTAATACTTAGTAGAGAGACTTGGGAGTGAATGTAGGCAAGTTCCTATTTAAGAGCTGGTACAAACACAATCAAATCATTGCTTCCGAGCTGTTACCATTGATATTTGTATAACATTGTACAAACTGCCAGCTCTCCAGCTATTTCCTAAAGGTTTGCTATATTCTGAAATATGACTAACTTAGTCATGCATGGAAGTAAAGTTACTTTGAAAACACTTCACTTGATCCTGGAGAACCTGCATTCCCATTTTCCTCACCGTTTGCACTGACAATGTTTCCAGAATAGCAAATGATCAAAGAGCACAAATTAAATCATTTAACATTAGTAAACTTATCCAGAATTAAGTCCAAAGCAATTTCACAAAAAAAAATCACAGACTTGAGATTCAGGATTTCAAATCTGGTCAACTAGTTTGCTTAAGTTAGTCAATGACTGTGTAAAGATTAGAGTAGTGCTGAAAAAGCACAGCAAGTCAGGCAGCATCCGAAGAGCAGGAAAATCGATGTTTCAGGCAAGAGCCCTTCATCAGGAATGACTGTGTAAGATGGTCGTGTGGGTATAGGGTTCCTTTCACTTCCACAGGATGTCTACAGAACATCACAATGAGGCAATGTCTGGGGTTGGGGCGTGGAAGAGACAGTACAGAATAAAAAGAAGAGAAAAACATTTCTTCAGTATGTCACCCTTGTTTATAGCCGTTTGTGGGCTATGCAAGACCTTCACACTGAAAGACAAGCAACATTCAACTGACCATTGAAAAACTTTGGATGTTTTATGCTGATGCAACATTGTCTACTCTCTCAAAATAAGCCAAACATTTCAGAACCAGTCAAGTAGTTGTTTTCTGAAATTTCTGTAGCCTGGGTTGATGCCTCCCTGAGGCAATCCTGGCATAATCTTACAAGAACTGCCAGCAGTTCCCTTTCATATTATTGGATCCCAAATACACAGCAAGTTTAATCTGATATCAGACCAAACTTACTTGCCACTTAGTTTCTTTTAGTTTATGACAATCTTAGGTTTCCACCGACTTCACAGGGTGAGCTACCTTCACAGCTGCAACTGGTCATAAAGTACCAGTTACAACATTTTAAATATGTGCATGATCACAAAATTAATATTCAGTATTTCTTATCAACATCCAGATTTTTGGCTGTGACGGCAGGAGCTGGTGGCTGGGGGGTAAAGAGGTCAACCGAAGAACCACTGTATTGAGACGGCGGGAAAACATCCCAAATGCAAGGATTTAAGTTTCACTTCCTTATCTTGGAAAAAGAAACTCAAGTTCTTTATAAGCTATTGCTAATTTAACCCTGAACTTGTAACTCAATGTTTGATTCAGAATGTAATATAGTAATTTCCCATTGCTCAAATTCACTGATGGTGCATGTCATATTAGTCAGTATTGGCTGTTCTGCTGAAAAGAGAATTTTATTCCTTTTACTTTTCTGCCGCTTTAATAATTCTACGTTTATTGAAAGATCTGGCCATAATAAACCCAGGAGTAATTACAGGTCTCTGACCCAGAGCAGTGTCATGACCTCAGTATTTAGGCTTCTATTAATTGATGACATCAGTGAAACGGTGTGGATGTGACGTTACCTCTATTAAATTCACCATGAAAGCACTTTATAAGCTTGATTCAAACAATAGCCAATTACTGGGAAAATGCCTGACTCCATGGATACACATGACAGCTGGCCAGCATAGATTATAAAAAATACAAAGTATTCAATGGAGATATTTCAAAGCGAGGAGACCTGGAGCAGGTCTCACTTGTTTTATTTTATATCATATATTTTTATTAGGAAAAAAATAAAGTGAGCCAGAGAAACAGATACGTGCAACAGATGTTGTAAAACTTAAATTACAATTGAGCAAAATGGCGTTAGAAAATAAACAAAGGTCGAGAGAAAGAGAGAGAGAGAGAGAGAGAGCGAAGAGAGAAAGGAAAAGAGAGAGGGAATGTTCCTCGCTGACCACACAGAGAGAGAAGAAAGAAATGAGAAAAAGAGTGAAAGAGAGAGGGAACAGAGTAAATAGAGAGAGTACTTGAATGTGATAAGACAAGCTAACAGGATGGATATGAAAACAGAAGGTAGTGATGCACGTAAATAATTTGGACATCTGCCACACTTTACTGAGAAACATATTAGATCCTTCTTTATATCTTTTAAAAAATCGACGATGCAGATGAAGTGTTTAGGGATTCATGGGCGATCATAGTTCAGACGAAACTGGTAGGCAGAGCTAGTGCGGTATTTGCCACGCTGTCAGATGAGGGGTCAAGAGATTATGATGAGTTAAACAGGCGATCTTAAATGCTTACGAATTGGTGCCAGAAGCATGTCGACAGCGGTTCTGTTATATAGGGAATGAACCAATTCAGACGTATGCTGAGTTCGAAAGAATTAAACAATCATTTTGACAGATGGGCGCGATCTTTAATTTAGTTGAGACCAATGAGGCTCTGAGAGAAATTATTTTGCTGGAAGAGTTGTCAGACTCACTTCCAGAAATGTTAAAAATTCACGTGGAGCAACAGAAATTTCAGGAAGTGAGCAGGTCAGCAGAATTAGCAGATGAACGCATGTTGGAGCGTCGTGCAAGCTTCTGGTCGGATTTTCGTCAAGCGAGGCATAGTAGTTGGGAGAGCGAGAGAACCAACACTACGAAACAAAGAGAAGAGAACAATGGTAAGAATTTACCAGAGGTTAAACAAACCCAAGAGGGTGGAAAGAAGGTGAAATGCCTCAGGTGGTTTTACCCTAATGAAGTGGGACACAGCAAATACACAATGTTTTCTCTGTCAGAAAGCGGGACATGTAAAGTTACAGTGCTGGTCGTTAAAGAAAGGCGTTGTGGGAAAGCATGTAGTGAAAGAAGCTAAGCCAGTGACATGAGCAAAGGAAAGTAGCCGAGCTGCCACACGGGAGTACACAGCCGAGGCAGGGGCTGGGTATGACGTTAGTAAATCATCTCCATAACTAATTCGCCTCTATGGGTAAAGATTTCTCAGAAAGAACTGTGTGAGAAAGGCGAGAAATAATACATTTCAGGGAGACAGGATCAAGCCAGTTTCCGATAGTTAGAGATGAGGAAATTCACATTCTTTCTGATCTGTTACCTGATAGTGTAATAATCTGTGGGATAGATGGAAAGAAATTTAGCGTTCCCCTGAAAAAGATCAGGGTGCCAGTTAAAGATGTGTACTCCGAAACGGAGGCAGAAGAGATTTCTGAGGATTATTATCTGAAAGATAGAATGCTAAGATGGAAGTGGAAACCACAGCTGGTTAGTGCAGAGGAGAAATAGAACGAACTGCATCAGATAGTGTGCCGGTAGCATACAGATAGGAAGTATTATGGGGAATAGATGAACTACCTGTAGCAGGTCACATTCAGGTGGCGTTATTAAAATAAATGTTTTATTGGCCTGGAATGCACAACGATGTATTTAACTCTTTCTGTACGTGTCATACATGCCAATTGGTGGGCGGACTACTGGCAGTAATACAACCAGCACCTTTGCTGCCAATTCCTGCATTTGAAGAACCTTTCACGTGGATAAACAATGAGTGTTTACGTCCCTTCCAGAGAACCAGAAAAGAGAATATCCTGTAGAGGCAGGTGTTAGTTATTTCCCCGCAAAGTTAGGGATCATTTTCAGGTAATGTAGATTTCTGTGTGACTCAAAACATAGTGAAAAATGAAGAATCCTTGTGTAGTGGGATAGGTGGGTAAACTATTTCTTTCCGAAGCATAAGACACAGTTGAAAGTCTTGTTACTGCAGACAGACGACGTATGTAAGAATCAGGTAGGAAGAACCCTTTCTATTGTACACAAAGTGAACGTATGGAATACTGCTTGGATAAAACAAAACCCCTATTGGCTTTATCCTTTCAAATCCAGACATGTCCTGAAAGAGATGGAGACCATGCTCAATGAGGATGTCATCGAACCGAGCCAGAGAGAGTGGAGATCGCCGATCATCTTAGTTCCTACACTGCATGGGACTCAACAATATTGCTTGAGATATAAAAAGGCCACTGCCATCAACAAACCAAACTCATATCCAATACCGAGATTGGAGGTCCGTCTCGAGAAAGTTGGACAAGCCAGTTACATTACCAAATTGAACATACTGCGTAGTTACTGGTAGGCACTTTATCAGAGAAGGCGCAAGAAATTTCAGTATTTGTAACCCCAATTGGTCTATATCAATTCAAAATAATGTCCTCTGGAATGAAGTACGCATCCGTCACATTCTAAAGACTCATGAAGAGAGTTGTGGCTGGCTTAACAAACTATGCCGTCCATTGCGACGATGTAGTGATCTTCAGTAAGTGCTGCAATGATCACGTGGTGCACTTTACAGAGCTTTTTGAACGACTGCGAGAAGTAAAACTGGAAATAAACTTAAACAAAACTGAATTTGCAAAAGCACAGTGATGTTCTTGGGACAAATCTTTGGCCATAGAAGATAGAACCCACGGAATATAAAGACGAGGGCCATCCAAGAATTTCCAAGACTAACCTCAAAGAAAGAGGTGTTTTAATTCTTAGGACTAAGCGGATTCTATCGGAAGTTTGTTCAACCTTCGGCAGTGTTGTGGCACCATTAAGTGATTTGCTGAAGAAGAAGGCAAAGTTTTGTAGTACAGAAAATTGCCAGGGGCCTTTCGACCATTTGGAAGCTATATTAACCACCACAACAGTTTCAACCATGCCAAACATTACAAGACCTTTTGAAGTTGCCATCGATGCTAGTGGCATCGTTGTTGGAGCTCTACTGCATCCGGAAGATGATGATGGGTTTGAACTGCCTATTGGTTCCTTTTCGATGAAAATCACCATCCACCAGAGGGAATACTCCACGATCGAAAGAAAAGCTATTGATCTTGGTACCGGCCTTCCAACATTTTAATGTGTATATCACAATAAGGTATCGGAGACAGTCATATTTACGGATCAGAATCCTCTTACATTCTTGAAACACTTTAAAGACATGCATGTGTGACTATTGCTTTGGCGTTTTATGCTACAGACGTTACATTGACATATCAGAAATGTTGCGAGTCGTAAGAATTTAATCACAGATGCATTTTGTGGATGTAACTGATTAGGTTCAGGTAAGATTAGTGTGTATTCAATGTTATATAGATGTGTGAAGAGATCAATATGAACTTAGTTATATATTATATGTATGTCATGATATTGTGGTTAAAGAATAGAGAAAAGAAAACGAAGCCATATTTTCATTATTATGGTTAATTCGTTTCTTAAGGGAGAAGGTGTTATGAAGGTGTGGTGGTGTACTATACCTTTAAGGGAGTTGAAAACCTAGCAAGTACCGATAAATCACAGGGAGTCCTGAACAAACTAACAAGGTAACACTTGGTCGAAACAAATAACAGCAGCTAGGTTTCCATCAAACAAGAAAGAAACACATTCTGTCAATCAGTTTAAATTATGCCCCAAGACATCAAATTCCATCCTAATTTTAAATTATTATTTTGATAATGTCAAAATGCAATGAAACGATTTGATGTTTTGTAGTGTAACATCGACATTTTGAACATTTGGGCCAAAAATGCCAATGACCATCAAATGTAGACGACTAGCTGAAGATCTCTTTGGAAGGTACCTGTTTACAATGAACTTGCACACAGAACACACCTACCTGGAGAGAATCTACAGAGGAAAATCTAGAAACGAAAATCTGAAAAGCTGACACGTTTTGAAATGTGATTTTTTTTGTAAATCTTATCTGGGATTTGTCACCGGCTTCGTATTGTAGAATGTGAGATAAGATATGTTTCAGAGAGAGGAGTTGTAAATAGTTCTCGTTTTTAATATTTTGTCTTGGACTTCAAAAATAACGTTGTTATTTTTTACATTAAATAATGACCTCTAGAATAACTCTTTGCCTCTCCAATTTTAACAGGTTACAGGACGACGTGAACCTTTTCTGTTTTGTCGGTTTAAGTTAGCAGAGGCGTTTATTCCATGTCGTAGCAATGCGATTTAAGATGTCCAGCACTTCCCCTTGTAAATAAACATTTTTCGAAGTATCACTATATATTTCTCCAAATTCTATCTGTCCTGTAGCATTCTCCAAAATGGATATTAACGGCCTTCTTGTTCAGTATCTCACCCATCTCCTGTGGTTCCACACAAAGACAGTCTTATTCATCTTTATCGGGTCCTATTATCTCCGGAATTAATGATTTCCCATTCGTGAATTTGTAGAATTTATTTAATGTTTTGTTACCTCAAAGCCATCTCATATTCCTTTTAAACCGCTCTGATTTCCCGCTTGAATTTTCTCCTTCTGCCCTTATAGTCGTCTCAGGTTTAAGTCTATCCCAGCTGTGTATAACTGACATATGAATCCATCTATTCCTTGACCGCAGCATTAATATCACGAGTCATCCAGCATACCTCCAACTACTATGCTTGCCCGTCTAACAAGCAGGAAAACATGGTCACTGGGTCATCTTAATCCAAATTTTGAAGGCCTTTCACTTTCCAATCATCCATTTACTGATGAATAGCATCTGCCACTCAGCTTTTCAAAGGGTTTGCCTTACACTTGCAAAATTGGTCTGACTCTAAGTTTGAAGTTTAATGTTTACTTCAGGTCTATCACTTTCCACAACTGTATTAACACAAATAGATTCTATGTAACACATTTGAAAGGTAAATGACTTCCTCATGTCTGTCTCTAACAGGCTCAAGAGATTGAATATCCACAACAAGCCTGAGCCAAAATGGCACAGCAATCCGTGGATGGTGAGCAGCGGGTAAACAGTATCTATTGGACGTTCCTCCCTTCTCTGTTCCAGAAATGCAAGCAACACATTGCACGTCAGGTGTCCTCTCGTACAGCTGAAGTAATATTTCTCTGTGTAATAATTCCCATTGCAACATACCAGCTTTCCACCTCTTAAAGTCATAATCGGCTATTGTCGACTGAATGCCATCCCCCATCCCTCTGTAACAGGCACATGGGAGCAAAGTTGATTCCCCTGTTCGTGAACAGCAATCGAACGCTCTGTCTCAAGTTTATGAAATGATTTGATAACAGGGCACATTAAACCAGGAGTAGCCTCACACAATATCTATGTGCAATAGTTAGTTTGAGGTATCCAGAAAATTCCTGAACAGTCATTTTGCGCAACCGATCTGTTGCTTTATCTCATCTCCTTTTATAAATATGGTGGGACATATACAATCCTGCAGTGATTTGGCAATGTTCACACATAATTTGGAAAATTATTAGATGGATTGAATGGTTGTGGTCCTCCCTGAGTAACTCTCATCCATCCCATCCAGACTAAGCAAATGTTCCGTTTTATTGCGATATGTAGTGGGGTAAGGAAGGGGTTAAAGAAGCCTGTCTGTTCAGTCACTATGATTATTGTTGTGGTTCTGTTCGCCGAGCTGGAAGTTTTTGTTGCAAACGTTTCGTCCCCTGGCTAGGCGACATCATCAGTGCTTGGGAGCCTCCTGCGAAGCGCTTGTTTGATGCTTCCTCCGGTGTTTATTGTGGTCTGTCCCTGCCACTTCCGGTTGTCAGTTTCAGCTGTCCGCTGTCGTGGTTGGTATATTGGGTCCAGGTCGATGTGTTTGTTGATGGAGTTTGTGGATGAATGCCATGCCTCTAGGAATTCCCTGGCTGTTCTCTGTCTGGCTTGCCCTATGATAGTAGTGTTGTCCCAGTCGAATTCATGTTGCTTGTTGTCTGCGTGTGTGGCTCCTCAGGAGAGCTGGTCGTGTCGTTTCGTGGCTAGTTGATGTTCATGTATGCGGATTGTTAGCTGTCTTACTGTTTGTCTTAAAGAAGCGCTTCGCAGGAGGCTCCGAAGCACTGATGATGTCGCCTAGCCAGGGGACGAAACGTTTGCAACAAAATCTTCCAGCTCGGTGAACAGAACCACAACAATGAGCACCCGAGCTACAAATCTTCGCACAAACTTTGAACACTATGATTATGCCAATCGCCGTGGGTTCTCATTATTCCAGTGGAGGGTTGCTATCTGTTAATCAGAAATGGGCTCTGTTCAGTGTGTTATCCCCTCGAATGAGCGGAAGCATAATCGACAGAAAAGCAGGAATAAGCAGCTGCAGAGAAAGGGACAGGAGAGATCAGAATCTGTGAACGTTAGACTGGAATGTTACAACAGTGGATCAGAATCTGAGAAAAATAAACTGCAATGTTACTGCATTAGACTGGAATTTATTCAATTTAGGGGTTCTTTCTACATGTAATGATGCGCTATCATTATCTTCACGGATCTGTGCTGCTTTTTTATTTTTCAATACTTTTATCATCTTATCCTAGCCTATTGTTCGGGTCCGTTGTAAGTCTGACTGTCCAGACATTATTTCCAAAAAAAAAGAGTTATGACTACATTACTGTTCTTTCATTTAGTCTACTCTTATTGCCACCATTTTTCTTCCTATAGGGACTCGGAATCCAGATATTCAATCAACCGACCACTACTATCTACATCAGTGAACTTGATTAGTTACTGTCTCCTCCTTGCTTCTGGCAGTGTTACTCATGTCTCTCAAGGTTGATCGACTCAGTTTTAGCTGTGAACCATTGTTTTACTGCCCTTTATATTTGAATGTTGTGAAAATGAATGTCACTGACTTCAATTCTGTTCGCAAACTCCATTTCCTTCCTCTGACTGCATCCTATTGCTGATCAATATCTAAGGCTGAAATAAAGGAGTCACAACTGTTGTGATCCCTTTGGCAACGAGCTGATTCCTGACATACTCTTACCTTTCCTAATTTCAACTCCTGACAACTCCTGAATATAACTCGCTGGCTCATCCTATCTGCTAGTTAAACTTTGAGCGATGAAATACAGCCTTAATGATGTCAACAATCTGCTGCTGTCACTCCCAGATTCAAACCGCCAGAAGCAAATCTGAGTCGATACTCCACAGCTGTCCGAATTCACAGAAAAATCCCAACATTCCTGTGGATTGACTCGTATTGTTGCTGGGTCTGGCAATGCGTTCACTTTAATAATCTCAAACACATCGTCACCTCTGTCTATGACAAGATTCTCAGTCTCTCTCTGATGAATGACCAAACGCCTGCCCGTTGTTCATATTTAAACTCATCGATAATACCTTAATTTATCTCCAGCCCAGTGATTGAAGTAAATTATTCGATTTGCATATTAATCAATTGAATTCTGAAACTCCATTCGAACTGATTTAAGATTTAAGAGCCATTTGAGGTGTGTTCAAGTCATGTACATGAGTTGGGCTACCCTTTGACCCTTTCCTCATAAATTCTGTGTCGAAAGTCTTGCTCTTTCAATAACATCTGATGAAGTTGCAGCAGTCCGAAATCTAGTCTGTTCAAATAAACCTGTTGGACTATAAACTTATGTCGTGTGATTTTTGCCCTTGTCGAACTCAGTCCAACACCAGCACCTTCATACCATGGACTTTATTGGTTAGCCAATGCTCTCTCCAAAGAAATTAGTATTTCTTCACCCCATTTGCTCTTATCTTACATATTAGTCTTTCGTGTGGCACATTACGTAATGCTGACTATTAGTCCAGATCTAATGCACCTCGTGGATCCCCATTACCAAACTTGCTTGTCAATTTAAAAAAAGAAATAGGCAATGCATTCAAACATGATTTGTCTTTCATAAAATCTTGTTGACTGCGATGGTTTGCTTTTTGACGTTGAATATCTCCTGTTATTAATTCTTTAACAACAGATTCTAGCAACTTGGCTTCAATCCCAATAGTTTGCTCACAACTTTTCATTCCCTCGTGAAGTTGGTTATTCTCAATCTTTCCTTTTCTATAACCTCTGCATACCGTTTCAATCCCTGCGTAAAACGCACAAGGCTGGAAAATAATTTGCTCCAATTGTTATGTTAGAGACATGAGTGGTTGATTGGACTCATTCTGTTGCTGATTTGCACAATTGATGGGCTGAATGTCCTCCTGATGTCCCTACATTATAGTCTCAATGGCTTGACTGTCCTCTTCCTATTCCTGATGAAAATAATTAAGATTTCAATGTCTTACGCCTGATGCTTAATGACAGGTTTGGGAAATTATGCAATCTTTCTGCTGTTAGGTCACATTTAGAGGGCTGAATTGTGCAGGAAAGTTGCCTTGCCCACACTTGGTACCTCAAGGGTTAGCACTGTTGCCTCCCTGCACCAGAGATCTGCGTTCAATTTCATCGAATTTCCTGTTTGATAGCATTCCAAACATTTTTGATCTCGGGTCACTGTCTGTGTAGAGTTTGCACATTCTCCCCATGTCTGCAAGATTTACATTGAGTACAGTAGTTTCCTCCCACGGTCTCAAGATTTGCCGCATCAGTGGTTTGGCTAAGCTAATTACCCATAATGTCCCGGGATGTGCAGGCGAGGCGTTTTAGTTATGGAAAATTGATGTATACAGAGATTGGGTAAAGGATGGGTTTGGATGGGATGGTCTTCGAAGGATCAGTTTGGAGTCAATGGCTCAAGTGTCCTGCTTCCACACTGTAACTATTCCATGATTAACACCTTAAAATCAGTATTCAGTTGAGGGAACCATCTCTGAGTTGATTTCTATATTCTTTCCTCAGTGAGAATATTAAATCTGTACACACCGCTACAGATTTTATCGTACTAAGATCCTGCACAGCAGCAGTAACACTTCCCCAGACTTCTATAAAATTCCCACCCAAGTTTGCGCAGTCTTCACTCTCTGGGGAAGTGCACAGCATTTGCTGAAAAGTCATTGTCCTTCCTTACTCACCGGCACAACAGGAGATCTGGTAAAAATGGTATAATTACATTTGAGATGAACAGGTAAGTATGCAGGCTGATATGAATGTTGAGGTATGCCTCCCCAAATATCTCTCCAGAATCTCCCATTGACGTCCACAGTGCCCACATCGCTGAGCTTGCATCGAATCTGGCAAAATGGAGTTGAGAAACAGCACGGCGAAGCAAGCATTGATGGCAGTTATATATCAAAATGAAAGCTGCAACAAAAATGTTTGGAATGTTATCAAACAGGAAATTCGATGTTTGTGGGTACTGTAGTAAATAATGTAGTAAATACGGTAAATAATGGACAGCTTCAAGTTCCAACGAAACTGTGTTAACCTGAGAATGCAACTTAAAAAAAAAAGTTTTGTTATTCACACATGAAGGAAGTGAAAATGTCATGGTATCCTAACGGATGAAAGGCTTAACAGACAACCAATTTTTGAATGTGTAATTTCAGTCACATCACACTGTAAAGTTTTACTATAAATTCTGTGTGTGAGGATTGAGCCCTCCACTACCAACTGATGAAGGAGCGATGCTCCGAAAGCTAGTGTGCTTCTAATTAAACCTGTTGGACTATAACCTGGTGTTGTGTGATTTTTAACTGTGTTAACCCAAGGCATTGATAATGCTGGAAAAATGGATTGCATGAGCGTTAATGCGATACATTGTTTTGAAAGTACGTTAAGCACCGACCTAGAGATCAGGCTGTTTTTGAATTAGTGTTGTGTGATCAGAACGCCTAATTGAAGCATTTGTTGCAAAGGAGCTTTTGGCGAATAGTGATCTTAATAAATTGAATACTGCATAACGTCTGAATGCAAAACAGTTGTTTTCTTTAACTGGGCCTATATAAATGAGCCATGCAAGCCATTAAGGTGTGAAGCATAATTTGGCTTCAATGAATTTGGAAAGTGCATTTAAAAAGATTTAATGAAAGAATGGCAATGTCTCTTATTCATGGACAACTCTAAGGTCTGTCGTATGTATCCTTCAAGGTGCAAACACGAAAAGGGATAAGTGACTTAACCAATGCGAACAAAGCAATTGGCTCAGAAAATGCCAGGTTTTGTGGATTCATTGCAACAAAAGAGGACTGATCAAGTGGTAAGTAAATCAAAAAGAAAACAAGAATGCAAACGAACAAGAAACAAAAATACTGAGGAAGACCCCCTATCAATATTTGAAAGGAGAACAAAGCCAAGTTCCAATGTGGAACAGTGAATGTGTAGACAGGATAATTTATTGTAGAGAACAGAAAAAAAATGACAGGAATCGCTAGTTTATGTCTGCTTTTCCTGAAGGAAGATCGAGAAAATCTCCCAGAAACAGCAAGTGACTGGGACTTATGTAACTAAAGATTAAAATCTTTCATATCAGGACTGAGGTAATATTTGTAAGCGCGGTTGAATTGTGCATTGATGTAGTGTACTTATCAACGGACGAAATAAACTTCATGGCGGAATGTCAGACAAAGCAGCTTCAGAAAGATTGATTGTATTGGGGATCACTGTATTTTCCGTATTTAATTTAGAAGGGCATATATGCATTCCAATGATTCAGGAACGGAAGTAGAGGGTCAGTGCAGAACAACAGCCCTGTTACTTGTCGTCTACACAAGGGAATCCGTTGCAATTTATTTGAAAGAATGTGAAATTGGACACTTAGAAAGTAATAGCAAACGTTCAGGGAATGATTCTCGATTTCTGAAAGAGAAGTCAAATTTACAAACTTTTTGCTTGAAGATATCTCTTGCAGACATAAACAATGCAGAACTAGTGCATGTGGTATACTTGCATGTTTAGGAGGATTTCGAAAGAATTCGTACCATAACTTAGCAGAAAACAAATTGGAGCAATGGGTATTGGGAGGAACATGTGCAAGACAAAGAAGGTGAAATTTAGGTTTGCCATTGTTTAAGTTGAATCAGAACATAGACAATGTAGCGTCAATTAGATTCAAAACGTTAGCTGGCTCTCTCTCCAAAGATGCTGTCTGCTGTTCTGTGGTGGTGAAACTGTACCTGGAGAATTGTGCATAGTTTTGATGTCCTCATCTAAGCAAAACAAACTGATCGCTGGAAATGAATGGGTCTCCTCCTGATTAATTCCTAAAATGGCAAGATTTCCTGCTGAGGGAACTCGGCCTCTGTTCTCCAGAATGTCATAGAATGCGAGGTGATCACAGTGAATCTTAAAATAATTCACCCAGAGGGGGCTGGCGAACATAAGACATGACAAGAGTGAGCAAGATTAACGAGAATCCCAAGATTTTCCACAAGGACATCAAGAAGAACAGAATAATCAGCGAATAATCCGGGGCCTATCAGAAATCATGGGGTTAACGTGTGCCTGAAGAGGGAGAACATTGATAGATTGTGACATGAGAGCTTCACATCTGTTTTACTTGGGATAAAGAGGAGGCAATTTCCGATTTCTAGAAGATAGACTGGGAAGCTCTTTAGAAGATTGATGTTTAGATGCGAAAAGGGATTGATGCTTTCGGCTGGTATAAAATTGTACAAGTCCCCATTTCTGGACTAGTTGTATCACAGGTTGCTGTTGGAGGCAAGGGAGACAAAGCCCACCGAAATGTTTAAGTAGAATCTGGTCACAGTGGAGCTTTCAGAGGACCCATTATAGACAGAGTGGTGGAATTAGACCAGGGTAATATAGATAAGTATCACATCAGTTTTAGGCAATCTATTAGAGAAAACAGGGGGGGAGAATATTGATTTTCATTTCGATCGGCAATATTTGATCAGGCATCATAAGCATGAATTCATCAGAGGGAAGTCATGCTGAATGAAGTTTATTGATTTTTTTCGAGGAGGACATTGACACGGTTATTGCAACCAGGCCTTGACAAAGACCCATATGGGAAACTGACCAATTAAGTAAAATATCATGGTATCAATTGTAACTTGGTAAGTTACATTCAAATTGTTTCAGTCGCAGGAGACAAAGGATGGTGCGGGCGAAACTGTTTGTGCGACTGGAGACCAGTGTCTCGTGGTGTACCACAGTGATCAATGTTGTGTCCCTTATTATTTGTTGTATTCATAAACGAGAAAGATGTGGAAGCTGAGTGAAGTGGGGGATGTTTGGTAGGTAACTTTGTATTTGACACATTGATTGTCCAAGTGTTTGGCAATGAAGAGGAAGGAGGTGAAAGTGAGGACTGCAGCTGCTGGTGATCAGAGCTTAAAAATGTGTTTCTGGAAAAGCGGAGCAGGTCAGGCAGCATCAAAGGAGAAGGATAATCGACGTTTCACGAATGAAGAGGAAGTTCATATTTTACCGGAAGATGCAGATGGAACGCTGAGATGGGCAGATCACTAGCGTTTGGAATGCAACCCTGATAGAGATGAGATGATGAACTTTGGAAAAGGAAACTAGACAGAGGAGTACTCAATGAATGGCAGCATACTGGGAAACACAGAGTGTGTTTCTCACACATACTTAAATATGACAGGTAATAGTCGATGTAAGAAGTCATTCGTGACAGAAAGCACAGCCTTTACTCATCAGACATCGATTGTAAAAGCTATTCAGAACTTTGGTTGGACCAAGATGGAAAGTTTTATGCATCTCTGGGCACTATATTGAAGCAAGGTTTGTGAAGATTTGTAGGTTGAGGTTTAGGGTGGAGGTTTGCTCGCTGAGCTGTAGGTTTGATATCCAGTCGTTTCATTACCTGGCTAGGTAACATCATCAGTGGCGACCTCCAAGTGAAGCAAAGCTGTTTTCTCCTGCTTTGTATTTATATCTTTCTCCTGGATGGCGTTCCTGGGGTTTGTTTTGATGTCAGTTCCTGTTCGTTTTCTGAGGGGTTGATAGATGGCATCTAGATGGCACGTGTTTGTTTATGGCGTTGTGGTCGGAGTGCCAGGCCTCTAGGACTTCTCAGTCGAAAGAAAGGACAACGGAAAACTACAAACCTGCGTGTACAGAAAACCGACAAACACTGAACAAATACTTAACTACACCAGCAACCATCCCAACACACACAAACAAAGTTGTATCAGAACACTATTCCAACGAGCCACCATACACTGCAGCACAGACGAACTTCGGAAAACAGAGGAGAACCACCTATACAACGTATTCAAGAAGAATGGATACTCAAAAAATACAGTGCGCAGATTCCTCAATAACAAACCACGACAAGCAGACCAAACGCAGCCAGAAACCCTAACCACCTTACCGTACATCAAAGAAGTTTCAGAAATGACAGCCAAACTACTCAGACCCCTCGGAATCAGGCCAGGTGTTAGAATTAGAGGTAGGTGAGCACTTTGGGGATAGTGACCATAATTCGGTGATTTTTACTCTCGTGATGGAGAGGGATAAGTGTGTACTACAGGGCAAGAGTTATAGCTGGGGTCAGGGAAATTATGATGCGGTGAGGCATGACTTAGGATGTGTGGCTTGGAAAAGTAGACTCCAAGGCAAGAGTGTAAATGATATGTGGAGCTTGTTCAAGGAGCAACTATTGAGTGTCCTTGATAATTATGTACCTGTCAGGCAGGGAGGAAAGGGTCGTGCGAGGGAGCCGTGGTTTAATAAGGAATTGGAATCCCTTGTTAAATGGAAGAGGGCGGCCTATCTCAAGATGAGACGTGAAGGTTCAATTGGGGCGATTGAGAGTTATAGGGTAGCCAGGAAGGACCTGAAGAGAGAGCTAAGAGCAGCAAAGAGGGGACATGAAAGGTCCTTAGTCGGTAGGATTAGGGAAAACCCTAAGGCTTTCTATAGGTATGTTAGGAATAAAAGAATGACTAGGGTAGGAATAGGTCCAGTCAAGGATAGTAGTGGGAAGTTGCGTGTGGAGGCTGAAGAGATTGGGGAGACACTGAATGAATACTTTTCTTCAGTATTTACTCAGGATCAGGGCATTGTCGTCGATGTGAATACTGAGTCACAAATAAGTAGAATGGATGGCTTTGAGGTATGTAGAGAAGAGGTGTTGGACATCCTGGAAAAGGTGAAAATAGATAAGTCCCCTGGGCCTGATGGCATTTATCCTAGGATTCTCTGGGAAGCAAGGGAGGAGATTGCAGAGCCATTGGCCTTGATTTTTATGTCCTCTTTGTCTACAGGAGTAGTGCCAGAAGACTGGAGGATAGCAAATGTGGTTCCCTTGTTCAAAAAGGGGAGTAGGGATAACCCTAGTAACTATAGGCCGGTGAGTCTCACTTCTGTTGTGGGCAAAGTCTTAGAGAGAATTGGAAGGGATAGGATTTATGCACATCTGGATAGGAATAATGTGATCAAGGATAGTCAGCATGGTTTTGTGAAGGGCAGGTCGTGCCTCACAAACCTTATTGAATTCTTTGAAAAGGTGCCGAAGGAGGTTGATGAGGGGAAAGCGGTAGATGTGGTATATATGGATTTTAGTAAGGCGTTTGATAAGGTTCCCCATGGTAGGCTACTGCAGAAAATACGGAGATATGGCATTGAGGGTGAGTTGGAGGTTTGGATTAGGAATTGGCTGGATGGAAGAAGACAGAGGGTAGTAGTTGATGGCAAAGTTTCTTCATGGAGTGCCGTCACTAGCGGTGTTCCGCAAGGATCTGTTTTGGGACCATTGCTGTTTGTCATTTTTATAAATGACCTGGAAGAGGGGTTAGAAGGTTGGGTGAGCAAGTTTGCGGATGATCCGAAAGTCGGAGGAGTTGTTGACAGTGAGGAAGGATGTGGCAGGTTACAGCAGGATATAGAGAATCTGCAGAGCTGGGCAGAAAGGTGGCAAATGGAATTCAATGTAGCTAAGTGTGAGGTGATTCACTTTGGGAAGAATAAAAAAAAGATGGGGTACTGGGCTAATGGTCGGATACTTGGTAGTGTGGATGAGCAGAGGTATGTTGGTGTCCATGTACACAGATCTCTGAAAGTTGCCACCCAGGTAAATAGTGCGGTGAGGAAGGCATATGGCGTACTGGCTTTTATTGGTAGAGGAATTGAGTTCCGGAATCCTGAGGTCATGATGCAGTTGTATAAGACTCTGGTGCGGCCGCATCTGGAATATTGTGTGCAGTTTTGGTCGCCATACTATAGGAAGGATGTGGAGGCACTGGAACGGGTGCAGAGGAGGTTTACCAGGATGTTGCCTGGTATGGAAGGAAGATCGTATGAGGAAAGACTGAGACACTTGGGGCTGTTTTCATTAGAGAAAAGAAGGTTTAGGGGTGACTTGATTGAGGTGTACAAGATGATTAGGGGGTTAGATAGGGTTGACAGCGTGAACCTTTTCCCGCGTATGGAGTCGGGTATTACAAGGGGGCATAGCTTTAAATTAAGGGGGGGTAGATATAGGACTGACGTTAGGGGTAGGTTCTTCACTCAGCGAGTCGTAAGTTCATGGAATGCCCTGCCAGTAGCAGTGGTGGACTCTCCCTCTTTATGGGCATTTAAGCGGGCATTGGATAGGTATATGGAGGATAGTGGGTTAGTATAGGTTAGGTGGGCTTGGATCGGCGCAACATCGAGGGCCAAAGGGCCTGTACTGCGCTGTATTCTTCTATGTTCTATGTTCTTTGAATCCTAGTAGCACACAAACCCACCAACACTCTCAAACAAAAACTAACAAACTTAAAAGACCCAGTACAATCCACGGACAAAACCAACATCATCTACAAAATTCCATGCAAGGACTGCCACAAACACTACATCGGACAAACAGGAAGAACGTTAACCACCAGGGTACACGAACACCAGCTAGCCACAAAAAGACACGACCCTCTCTCCCTCGTAGCCCGACACACGGATGAAAAAAAAACATTTCGACTCGGCCAACGCATCTATCCTGTGACAGGCTAAGCAAAGACATGCCAGAGAATTCCTAGTGTCCTGGCACTCCGACCACAACGCCATAAACAAACACATAGATCTAGATGCCGTCTATCAAACACTCAGAAAATGAACAGGAAATGACATCACCACAAACAGCAGGAACCCCATCCAGGAGAAAGATATAAATAGAAAGCAGGAGCCAACAGCTTCTCTTCACTTGGAGGTCGCCACTGATGATGTTACTTCGCCAGGTAATGAAACGTTTGGATATCAAACCTACAGTTCAGCGAGCAAACCTACACCCTAAACTATATTAAAGAAAGGATGTGATTGCACTGATGGGGCTGCAGAGAGATTCATCGGGATTTTCCCTGGGATGGACTATATCTGGAATGAAGAGAGGCTGGATAAGCTTGAGTTGTTTTCTGTGGAGCAGCTATGTCTGAGTGTAACGTGATTCAGAAGGGCGATTATGAAGGGCATGGGCAGGGATACAGCACCTGTTCCTTTTAGTTAAAGGGCCAAGAACAAGGGAGCAAACTTTTACAGTGAAGGGTTTGAAATTTAAAGAGGATTTAATGATTGTTTTTCACCCAGAGTGTGTTCTGGTCTGGGATGCACTTCTAGAGAGGGGAATAGTTACGGGTACCTCTCAACCATTATAAAGTACTTGGAGAGCACTTCAAGTTTTATAACATTCCGGACTACCGGCCTCGTGTCAGAAATTGGGCTAATGTACATCGATCTGCATTTCTGATAGTACACAGTGTATGCCTCTGTGATTGTATCGTGTGAACAGGAATTGCTGGGATTCAGAATAATTTCTTGACAAGAGATGTAACAATGAACTGACACTGGAAAAGGTAAGAGAAGACAAATGCAGCAACCTTCCCGTATGAACCCGAAGAATTGAGAATGAAAACAGTAAATAGCAGAACTATGAAGCAATTTCTTCAGTTCTGTCTTCACAGAATAAAATAAACCAAACAAATCAAATCTTCCCAATAAGACTGGGACGCCTAAGTATCGTGAGAAAAAGAATGAAGTTACTAAACAAATGCTTTGGGAGAAATTACTGTGAATGAAAATATGGTTGAATTTCGAATATGGGTGGAAGGTGAAAATATAAAATCCAATACCTGCGTCCTATGCTTAATCAATGGAGACTGTAATGGGATGAGTTAGGATTTGGCTGAAGTTGGCTAGAAGCAAATACTTAATGGTGGGACTGTACATGAACACTGTGTGACCTTCAAAGCAAATTTTCAAATATCTCAGTAAAAGTATGTACCAGGGAAAAGGAAGGACATTTGAAAAAGGGGTAAACTTCCATGGATGTCTTCGGAAATAAGGGAGGCTATTAATGTTTTTAAAATGGCATAATTAATGGAAAAGACCAGTAGGAAACTAGAAGATTAGGAAAACTTAAAAAAATCAACAGAAAGCCACAAAAAAGCCACAAGAAAGATTATGAGAGTAAAATAGCTCAGAATATAAAGGCAAACGGCAAAGGATTCTCTCAGTATATAATTTTAAAACGTATATAAAACGACCTTCAGAGGATGAGAAGGGGGATTTAGTAATAGAATATGAGGAAATGGCTGAGGGATTGAACAGATATTTCGTATTGCTATTCGCAGTGGTGGACCACTAATAACAAATCCGTTATTATCAAAGAGACAAAGGTATGTGAGGAACTGAGAACAATCATTATCACGAAAGATATAGTGTTGAACAATCTAATGGAGCTAAAGGTAGCAACGTTTCCTAACCCAAACGGAATGCATCCCAGGGTACGAAAAGAGATGGTGGAAAAATAACAAGTAGATTTGTGGATTTTCTTTTTCTAAAGTCACAGGACTCTGGTGCATTTCTAGCAGTTTGGAAAATAGCAAAGGTCACACCACTTTTTTTTAAAAAAAGGAGGAGGACAATCTGTGGGGAATAACAAGCCTGTTAGTTTAACATCTGTCGTGTGGAAAATAATTAAATCTGCTATCAAAGAAGGAACAGCAAAGTATCTAGATAGTAATCATCCCATTGGGCAGACACAGCATCGGTTCTTAAAAGGCAGGTCACGCTCAGCTGATTTATTTTAATTCTATAAAGTCATTACAAACATGCGGATCCAGTAGTTGTGGTCTATACTAGATTTGCAAAAGGCAGTCAATACAGTGCCTCAAAAATGCTGCTGCGTAAGGTAAAGATGAATGGAGTTACGGGTAATGTATTAACATGAATAGAGCACTGGTTAGCGAACAGGAAGCAGAGTGGGATTAAATTAGTATTTCTCTGGTTGGTGTTCACTGACTAGTGGTGTCCCTCTGGGATCGCTGTTGGGACGCAATTCTTCACAATGTATATCTTTGTTACAGAGTTGAGCCCATGTGTCGTGTGTCAAAGTTTGCGGATGACACTAAGGTGTGTGGTAGGGAAAAGTGTGCAGAGGACTGCGAAACTTTCAAAGGGACATAGATAGATGGAGTACAATATTCATTACTGTGAAACCATCCGTCTTGGTCGGAATAGCAGTATAAAGGATCATTATTTGAATGTTAGGAGAAAACTTGGAGCATGCTTCTGTGCGCAGGGACGTGGGCATGAATCACATACTTTTGCTTTGAAGGTGCAATCTGTAATTAAGAAGGTAAATGGAAATTTCTCGTACATTGCTGAACAGATTGTGTTTAAAAGCAGGGAAGTCAGGTTGCAGCTGTATACGATGCTGATGAGGGGGCAGATGGACTACTGCATGAAAGTTTGGTCTCCTTACTGAGAAAGGAAATACTGGCACGAGCGTAGATGCAGAGGTGGTTCACTCGGTTGATTCCATAGTTGTGGGACTTGGCTTGTGAGGAGAGACTGAGTAGACTGGAATTATATATTGACTCGAAATTAGAAGAATGACGGGACGATCTTATAGAAACATATATAATTATGAAGGGAATACATAAGGCAGAAATAGGAGAAGTATCCACTGGCACATGAAACAGACACAAGAGAGCACGACCTCAAAATTGGGGGAGGAGATATCGGAAATTTGAGAAGGAACTTCTTGACGAAGAAAGTTGTCAATCTGTGAAATTCCCTGTCCACTGAAGTAATTGAGGCTTTGTTACAGAATGTTATTGAAGCCAAGGTCGACTTTGTTTTTTCAAAAGTAAAATAACTTATAGTTGTGTTGAGAGTACGTTTATATAGAGCTGAGGCCATGAAAACATCAGTCATGATCTTGTTGAATGAACGAGCGGACTTGAAGAACCAGATGGCCGACTCCTGCTCCTATTTCTTATAAGAACAAAGAAAGAACAAAGAGAATTTACAGTCCAGGAACAGGTCCTTCGGCCCTCCAAGTCTGTGCCAATCCAAATCTACTGTCTAAACCTCTCACCTAATTCATACCAATCTGTATCCCTCTGCAACCCATCTACTCATGCATCTGTCCAGACGCATCTTAAATGAATCTATTGTGTGTGCTTTTACTACCTTATCTGGGAACGCGTTCCAGGCACCGACCAATCTCTGAGCGAAGTTCTTGATGCGCGAATCCCCCTTAAACAATTCTCGTCTCGCCTTGAACTCATGACCTCTCGTTATTGAATCCCTCACCCTGCTGAACCTTTCATGATTTTTGTGGACATCAATCAGCCCCCCAATCACGTTTGTACGAATGAAAACAATCCTAACTTACTCAAAATCTCATCATAGCGAGCACCTTCCAAACCAGAAAACATCCTCGTAAACCGTCTCTGTGCCCTTTGCAAAGCGTCCTCATCCTGTTTGTAATGTATCGACCAGAAGTATATACAATATTCTAAATGCTATTGAACCAAATTCCTGTACAGTTGTAACATGAAATACTAGCTGTTATACTCAATACCCTGTCTGATGAAAGCAAGCATACCATATGCCTACTTGACCACTCGATCTAACTGTGCAGCCATCTTCAGGGTACAACAAATCTGAACTAAAATATTTCTCTGATCATTAAATTTCCCTAAGGCTCATCTGTGTATAGTACAGTTCGCTCTAGAATTAGACTTCCCAAAATGCTTCATCTCATATCTGTCCGGATTGAACGACATCTGCCATTTCGCCAATGAACTGTCTAGTTTATCTATACTCTCCTGTATTCTTTGATTGTCCCCCTTGCTTTCTGCTACTCCGCCAATCTTCGTGTCGTCTGCAAACTTACTGATCAGACAACCATGCCTTCTTTCAGATAATTAATGTATCACAAACAACAATGACCCCAGCAATGATCCCTGTAAAAGACAACTGGTCACCTTTCTACATTTCGAAAACCTCTCTTCAACTACTACTGTCTGTCTGCTTTTGCGCAATACTTTCTTTGTTGACGTGGCTAGAAAACCCGCCATACCATGTAACTTCACTTTTTACATTAAATTACAATGGGAAATCTTATCAAACACATGAATAAATTCGATGTAAATGACATCTACGTCCCTTCCTTCATCGATGATCTTTGTCAATCCCTCAAAAAGTTTTGTTAAATGGTAAGGCACAATCTCCCCCGCAAATAAACATGTTATCTATCACTTAAGAACCCAGTCATTTCCAAATGTAAATAGATTCGACTTCTCAGTACATTCTCCAGCAACTTTCCTATCACTGACGTCAGGTTCACTGATTTTTAGTTACGTAGAATATTTCACTTGTACAGGGGACAACATTAACAACTCTCCATTCCTACGGCACTTCACGTGTGTTTAAGGATGCTGCAAAGTTCTTATGTTCTCATGTAATGGGTAAAGAAGTCGTCACGTCAACATGAAATGGGAATCATATTTGAGAAACTGACTGATACTTACAGAGAAGCAATGGATGCAATGCACTTGGATTTTCGGAAAGGTTTTTGATAAAGAATCTTGCCTAGAGTGCAAAGTCAATGATTATGGGAATGTGGCTCAAGTATGGGCATAGTTTTAGAATAGGAGAGCTGACACGAAACAGTGAACAGAAATAAAATTATCTGTTTGAAGTGGAAGCCTCATGAAATGCCGCAGAAAATAGTGTGTGGGCCCCGGCTATTCCCAATATTTGTCAAAAATTGGGTTGTGGGTATCAAATGCAATATATGCCAGTCTGCTGTTGGCACTAACGAATTTTGCATTGTGAGTGGGTGAGGTCGATTGCAATAAGCTCCAGGATGATTGTGACAAGTGCAATGAATTGGAAAATATGTTACTGATGAAAAGCAATGTGGATAGATGCGACATTGTCCACTTAGATTGGAACAACAGAACAGCAGTCTAATTGGGAAAAAGGACTGGTTAAAAATGTTGATCTTCAAAGGAACTTGTGTTCTTTTATTTTTGTTTTCTTCTGCACAGACCTCCGAGGTCCATGCAGGGCAGTTTACGCTGAGGCCAGAAGTGAATACTGGAATGGCATCGACACACTGACCAGTGTACATGAACCCATGAGTGGGTAGCTGTATCATTGGACAGGATCTGGATCCCCCGTACACCAGTCACTGAAAGCAATATTGCAGGAGCGAAAAGCACTTACGAAGATAAATGATGTGTTGACTCATTTTTGGGATGGCAAGTTTGTTGTGGAAGCAGAGTCAGGGTCAAGTCAGCCTATACCCCGAAACCTTGGGGTTTGGAAAATGAGAAGAGATCTCAATGAAATGTGTAAGACTGTGACACTGATTGGAAGCATGTATGTTAATTCCCCATGCTGGGACATCTGAAACAAGGAGCCACAGTATTAGGTACAGGCAGACGACTCTGCATTCAAATAAGAATAAATGTTTGATTCAGAGATTATGAATCTGGGAATTCTCTCCCATGTAAGGCTGTAGAAGAGAAGGCACTGAATATAACGATTCCGAGAAACTGAAGGGAGAGGGAGAGAGCTGGAGTATGCAGAGTGGAAAAAGAATCAGCCATCATTATGTTGATTTGGGTGGAAAAGTCGAAGGACTAAAGAAAATACGGCAGTTCCTATTTTATATTTTCTCAAGACCAATCACATTAATGGATGTGTACATTGGAGGGAAAATTGGACCGAGGAGATGTCCGACGAAGAACTGGAATGGGGAACGGTCAATGTGTTGAATGGCCTACTCCTTTTCCGATGTTTCTGTACAGTCTGCGGGAAAGCTCTGTAAATGTTGCGTCAAGCTCTCAGATGTTTGGAAGGAGGCTTCTGCAGAATTGACTGGAATGTGTTTTCCATTCCTTTTTCCGATACTGAGACTAGTGCCGGGTGTTTTGTCCGCTATAATTCGTTAATACCTCGAAAGAGTTTGGTGCAATTAACTGACTTTCTTGGCTATTTCAGAGACAATTGAAGAGATTATCATTTTTTGTCTGTTCACTGGAGTATTGTTTATGGCAGACCAGTAAAGCACGAGAGATTCTCTTCCTGAAAAAACATTGGGGAAGCAAATTGGTGTTTAAATTCGACATTAGCTTCAAGGTCATTACAGCTGAAAGCAGATTTTGGATCTCGATATTTTAGTATTTGTTTACTTGTATATGACCTCCACCAGTTTTCAGCGGAGTAGTCTGGTCTGGATTAGTAATCCAGTGATATTTCCACAACAACACCATCTCCACATCGGCACCTATTGGAAACTACACTCTGTAGGTTAATTCAATGTTGGTTGACTCCCCTATCAAAAAGAACTTCCACCAATTTGATTATCGTGATGACACTCAGGAAGTGTCAATTAGTCAGATTGTAATTATTCTCCTCTTCAGGAACTGGACATAGTTGAGTAATTTTCCATATTGCTCGGTAGATGTAAGAGTTGGAGTTGGAATTAAACAGCTTCCCCAGGGACATGACTTATTGTGCAACACAAGTCTTCATTCCTATTGAAGGAATAATGTCAGAACCCATTGTTTTGCCTTAACTAATGTGTTCAGCTGTTTCTTAATATCACGTGACAGTGAATCTATTAAGTAAAGACTGGCATCTGTGATTCTGTGTGCACAATGGCGAGGGTGGTCAAAACTTCTGGCTGAGGATGGTGACAATACTGCATTATTGTCGTTTACACTTATGTTCAAGTCGTCATCCAGTACTTAGAATAGGGATATTTGTGGTGCCCTCTCCGCCAGAGAATTGTTTAACTGTCCATCACCATTTATGACTGAATTTAGTAGACCTGTTGTCCTGTTTATCTTGGGATCATTTCGGCCTCTCGATCACATGTTAGTACCGCTGTTTGGAAGGCAAGCAGTCAAGTGAATTAACTTGAAGGGGTTACATCACGTCTTGGTACACATCGTTCTATTCCTGGCATGTTCACCCACACCCATCACTGAACCACAGATCGGCTGGATGTTAATGGTAGACTGAGGGATTATCCCGAGGAAAACGGTACAGATTGCACTTGAATATAATTCTGCTTTTGTTGCTTTTGTGGTCTACAACATCACATCAATGTCAGGAATTCTGTATTTAACGAAATTCGGAGACCCAGATCATTGAACGCATTTAAAGAGGATATTTCACTTAGAAATGAATTGAGTGCGATGAAAAATCAGTAATGAAAGAGGAGTTTGAGAGTCATGGACTTTTAGAGTCATGCAATATGCAAACAGACCATTCAGCCCACTCGTCTATGTTCACCAGTTTTCCAAAGCTAAACTAGTCATATTTTACTTCTTTTGGTACACAGCCCTAGAAACCTTTGTTGTTCATGCAGTGATCTAATTGTCTTCTATACTTTGGAATTGTACGAGTCTCGACCACTTGCTCTGACAGGTCCTTACATATACACACTCCCCTCGTGAATAAACATCTGCCCCTTCGATCACTTTTATGTCTCTTCCCTCTCACCTTAAACCTACACTCTCTGGTTTTGGACACTTCAACGTGGGGAAATGAACTTGCCTATCCGTCCGCTCCATGTGCCTCATGATTTTGTAAATCTCTATAAGGTCACTCTTCAGCCTCCTATGCAAACGGAGCAAAATCCCAGCCTATCGATATACCTCAAAACCTCCAATTTCTTTCGCATCATTTTAAAAATGTTTGTTCCCCTTTCCAGTTCATTACAACTTTCCTATAGCAAGGCGACAAGAATTGAACTCAGTACTGCAAATGCGGCATTCTCTTGAACAGCCACAACGTGATGTCCCAGCTTATGTACTCAGTACTCTGACGATGAAGGTAAGAATATCTAATGCCTTCTTCACTGTCCCGTCTACCAGTATCTCCACTTTCAAGGAAATGTGCACCTGCAGCCTGGGTCTCTCTGTTTGACAACACTACCCAGTGCCCTCCCGTTAACTGTGCAAATCTCGCCCTAATTTTCTAACAAAATGCAACACCTCGCATTTATGCATGAAGCTTCATCTGCCATTGCTTGGCCCACTGGTCCAGTTGATCAAGATCTCATTGTTCTCTTAAAAAGCCTTTTTCACTGTTTACTACAACACCAAATTTGGTTTCGTCTACAAACTTACTATTCACGTTTCCTATATTCTCAGCCCAATTATTTCCCAAAACGATGAACAACAGTGGCATGGTCCTCTGGCACATGGTCACAGGCCTCGAAGTGGAAAAACAAATCTCTCACAACACCCTCTGTCTCCTACCGTCAAGCCAATTTTATATCTAATTGGCCACTTTTCCTGGTCCTCAGTGATCTAACCTAATTAACTAGCCTATCATGCGGAGTTTTGTTGGACCGCACTAAGGTGCACGTGAGCAACGTATGCTGATTTCCCTTCATTTATCTTCGTGGTCACTTCTTCAGAAATTGCAATCTAGTTTGTGAGACATGTTTTCTCACACATAAAGCTGTGCTGACTATCCCTAATCATTCCTTGCATTTCCAAATATGTGTAAATACTATCTCTCAGAATCTCCTCCAAACACTCCCCTCCTCCTTTCATCAGCCACAACGTTCCATTGTCACCTACGTTTCTTTGCAGCCTGTTTAAATATAATAACACTATATTGGTTGTCTTCAAGTCCTTCAGGACCTCATCTGTGGCTCTCAAGGATACAAAAAAAAAAACGAAATAACTGCCATTTTTGTAAATCAGATAAAGACACAAGATGCTGGGAAAGCTCAGCAGGTCCGGCAGCATCTGTGCAGACAAATCAGAGTTAACGTTTTGAATCCTGTGACCCGACATCAGAATTCTGAGCAATGATACAAATAACTCAGCTCGGGGCCCCGCCATCTATTCCTCAGCTTCCTGCAATGATGTGGGTTACACGAATATATCCTGGGTAGTTACCGCGTTTATGCCCTTTAAGATCTCCATTACTGCCTCTTCTGTAATTTGACCTCGTTTCAAAACATCACATTATTTTGTTTCCCCGAGTTCCCTCGCGTTCATGTCTTTCTCCACAGTAAGCAATAATGCAGTATATTCGTGTAGGATCTCACCCATCCACCAGGAGAAAGATGGAAGGCAGCGGAGTCGGGTTGATCAAGTCCTTGGGAAGTGTGTGAAACCAGCGTGGCCGGGCACATATAGATTGCATTGTTGAACTGGTAACAGTGTTTATGTGATTGTTTTTTCCAGTTTTGCACAAAGGTCTGAAATGCTTTGCATTTTGAATTTTTTTTAGTTTTCAACGTTGTACCAAGATTCTGTACAATGGGTGGGGTCGGGGATGGGATACATTTCTATGTAAGATTGCTTCACAAGTGTCATCTTGTAAATTTTCAATCTCCTCATGTTCATTGATTTGACAATAAACCTCACAAACCTAATTTATCTCCCGTCGTTCCACACAGAGAATTTTGAAGATGTGGGTGTACCTTTAGGAGAATGAAAAGCAGCAGAACAACAGGATACAGCACCAAGTGTTCTCAGTAAGACAAAAATTCAACACTGTGTCAAATAACTCGATTAGTTCGTTGCCTGGAGAAAAAAAAAACAAATTTGAAACCGGCCATTCATTTCAATTATACCCTGGAAAAGAATTCTAATCAAATTTGAATTGAGTATATTGACAATCTTCAAATCCAAGGATACAATCCCATTCTCTGGGGTAAAGGACTGGGGGGGGAATTGAGCAGGGTTGGGAGGAGAACTGCCAAGTCCTAGCATGAAACAGACTGCTTGAAAACAAAACTCACTTTAAAGTACCTTTTCCATCAGTAACCTGAAACAACGAAATTCTGAACAAGGAGAGCGAAGACACATAAAGATTCAAAGACAAGAGACTAAAACTACCTGGTTTTGAGATAAGAACTTGTTTGTTTTTATAAACCTTAATTGGGAGTTTAATCGGACAAGTATGATGGAAGGGAAGGTAAAAGATAGCTTAGAGAAAGAAATTGTAAATAGTGGTCAGTTGATTATTCTCCGTTATACTTTAAGAAATAAAGTTGTTCATTTTTACTTTATATTGTTCTTGGCCACTCAACCTTTTACAGATTGCCGCACGGTATAAATCTTTTCTGAATTGCTGGTTTTAAATTAAGCAGGAGAGTTTACCCGGTATCGTAAGACATGGCTCTATGATTTTTAAGAGGCTCTATTCTCTCCCTAGTTTCCCTTAAGTATTTAATACTATTGTCGAAACTCTTTTGATACTCCTTAACCTAATCAGCCAAAGCTATTTCATGCCCCTATCTTTAACTTTTGGTTTCCCTTGGAAATGAACTCCAGCACCCCGTACGCTCAAGGGATTCATTTGATCCCCGCTGTCGACAGGTGACGTTTCGATCCTTCTTTTTCCTTGACCAGAACTTCCATAGCCCTCTCATATGCTGTTTCTACTGCTGCGTGCATGGCCCTTCACACTAATAGGAACATGCTGTTCCTGAAAACTCATTATCTAGCTTTTGAAAGACTTCAGGTAAAAACAATGACTGCAGATGCTGGAAAGCAGAATCTGGATTAGTGGTGCTGGAAAAGCACAGCAGTTCAGGCAGCATCCGAGGAGCAGTAAAATCGACGTGTATTCCTAATGAAGGGCTTTTGCCCGAAACGTCGATTTTCCTGCTCCTCGGATGCTGCCTGAACTGCTGTGCTTTTCCAGCACCACTAAACCAGAATTTTGAAAGACTCCCACTTTCGTGCGTCCCTCTACGTGTACACAGGTTCCCCCTAATAATTTGTTAGAAGTTCCTGCCTGATATCATCAAAATTAACCTTGACCGAATTTTAATTTTATCTCGTGGACCAGGCCTAAAATGTTCCAGAAGTATTTTGAAACAAAGACAATTACACTCACTGGTCCCAAACTGCTCTCAATCCAACAGCTCAGTCAATTGAACTGCATTATTTTCTCAAATGAAATGAAGTTGAGGCCTAGGTTTGATCAACCATGGTGTTAGTGGATGGTATGGCAGGCATGAGGTGCCGAGTATCTGCATAAAACTGTGTGTATGTGTGTTTTTATCTGTGTATTTCTGTTTCTCTGTGTGTGCTTTAGTCTATTAATGTGTGTATTCTGCATCTGCATCTCTGAGCATTTTTGTTCCGATTGTTTTAGCAGTCAATCCATTGAAATAAAGTCATAGAGATGTACAGCAAAGAAACAGACCCTTCGGTCCAACCCGTCCATGCCGACCAGATATCCCAACCCAATCTAGTCCCACCTGCCAGCACCCGGCCCATATCCCTCCAAATCCTTCCTATTCATATAGCAAGCAAAATGTCCCTCCATCTCTCTCACTCTCTCGCCACTTATCTTTCACTCTTGTCTTTAAAGTGATTTATTGCTACCTTCTGCTGGCTGCCCCCCTCCAATGCACAAACAGCAGTTTTATTTGGACAAGAAATCAATGATAGTGACTCCCACCCACTTGAATTGAATTGGTTTGATTGTTGTATGCACTCCAATGGATGCAGTTAAAACTTTGCAATATCCTCACTTATTGCACCATATCAGCTCGAAGATTCAGGCAGCACGGTAGCTCGGTGGATCGCACTGCTGCCTCACAGCGCCAGGGACCCACTTTTGATTACAAACTGTCTGTGTCGAATTTGCACCTCCTTGCAATGTCCGTGTGGGTTTCTGGTGGATGCTCCGGTTTCTTCACACAACGCAAAGAAAAGCAGTTTCGGTAAATTGATCATGCCAAAAAATCCATAATGTTCAAAGATATGTGGGTCAGGTGGATGAGTCAGGGGTAAATGTGGAATAATAGGATTGGGAATGAGTCTCGTTGGGTTACTCTTCAGAGGGTTGGCGCTGACTTGTTTGGTCACATGAACCATTTCCTCACTGCATTTAGACCCACTATAGTTTAAAAAGAACAGGTTATTTGTCCCAATAATTGCACACCGAACCTCCAAAGAATAATTCACCCACACACATTCCCCTACCACATAAAAATTATCCCTAACTAATGCACCTAACCTACCCACTCCAAACGCGATGGCCAATTTAGCGTGGCGAATTCCTGCACATCTTTGGATTGTGGAAGAAATCCGCAGGACTTGGAGGAAACCCGTGCAGACACGGGAAAATGTGCAAACTCCACAAAGACAATCTCCCGAGGCTGGAATTCAACCCGGTGCTTTGAGGAAGTCGTTGTAACCAGGGAGTCACCGTCCTGCCCGCTATAGACATTCGATGTCTAGGTACAGATAATCAAAGATTTGGTCCACATTTGAAAGAATAATAGTTGAAATAGTGGAATAAGAAAGAAAGGATAAAAAAAAACTCGATTTCCAGTGCCTTACATCCCAGTCTATACCAAGAGCACAGACTGCACCACGCCCTGCCTCCAGACCGCAGCAGGCCAGTCTCCAGACTGCACCGGACCCGTACCGGGCCCATTCCCAGGCTGCACCAGGCATAGGCTTCAGACCGCATCGGGCTCAGACATCAGCCCACTCTGGGCCCAGTCTCCAGACCGCACCGGGACCAGTGTCCTTACAGCACCATACCCAGTCTCCAGACAGCACCAGGCTTCAAAACCCTGGGATCCGCACCAGCCTCCGTTCCCGAATTCCACTCCTGAATTTCCATCCAAATAATTCTTAAATGTTAAATGATTGACACCAATCTCCAGAAAATAATAAAGTAAACGATAACATTGAAGAAAGGGCAGAGCCGAGGAGATCGGGCTTGAAAAACCAAATTTTTTGGACATTTCTCGACTGCTCCGTCTTCAAAGAATACCTTTGGAGACTCAGAGAAATTTTGTCCAATTCCTGCAATGCTCTCCGTGAGATATTAACAGAAGGAGATGAACATGCACATTGTTGTCCCAATGCTACCATTGAGTTGTTTCAGGTCTTTACATTCTCAGAGAAATTTCGCAGAATGCATTAAAAAAACGAAAGTTAGCGTAAGTGTCAGAAAATTTATCTCAACCTCTTCCAAAGTGCTTGACTCACGGTGACCTTGGATACATTTGTACTGTTCTGTTCTACATACCTACCAGTACTTGACAGATGTCGAGTCTGGGTTTACAAATCAATGCACTTTTCTGGTCTATATGGCTCCCTGCGTAAGTCCGATACTGAGTCATGTTTTTCTGATAAATGCACCACTGCGGTCTTCATAGTTTCCTGTGCTGGACAGAAATCTAATCCGCGTTTATACATCAAAGCACTTGTAAGCTGCATAGTTCCCTCAGCAGGACAGATATGTAATCCGGGTTTCTTGATCTGTGCATTGCTGTGGACTGCGAAGTTTCCTGAATGAGAAGGGTATCTAGTCCGGGATTATAAATCAATGCACTGATCTAGTCTGCATAGTCACCCATGGTGAACAGATATCTAGTCCGGTGTTTTAGATCAATAGCTCTCCGTGCCAAAAACATACATCTTGGTTGAGGTTATAGATCAATCCACTGTTGAGGTCTGCACAGCTCTCCATGCTGGACAGATATCCTATTCCGGTTTTCTGGATCAATGCACTTTTCTTGTCCGCATAGCTCTCCATATTGGACAGTTATCTAGTCTGGGTTTGTAGATCAATGAATTTCTGTGCTCTGCATAGCTCGCGGGGCTGTAAAGATATCTAGTAGGAGCTTATATATCAATGCAGCGCTGTGATTGAAATAGCTGCCACTGATGGACAGTTATCCAGTCCTGGTTCATTGATCAATGCACTGTTGTTGTCTGCTTAGTTCGCGAGGCTGAAGAGATATCCAGTCTGGGTTTATAGATCATTGCAGTGCTGTCATCGGAATAGCTGCCAGTGCTGGACAGTTATCCAGTCCTGGTGCATTGATCAATGCACTGTTGTCGTCTTCATAGCTCCCCGTGTGGGACAGATACCACGTCAGGGTTTATAGACCAATGCAATGTTGTGGTCTGCACAGTAACTTGTGCTGGATAGAGATCGAGATCGGGTTTATTGATCAATTTATTTATGTGTGTGTATAGCTCCCCGTGCTGAACAGATATCTAATCTGGTTATATATCGACCTAGGCCCTGGATTGCTCTGCTTAGATTCCTGTGATGGACATATATCTAGATCGGGTTGATAGATCAATGCACTGCTGTGCTCTCAACAGCTACCTGTACTGGACGGATATCTAGTCCGAATTTACAGATCAATGCACTGCTTTGTACTGCAAAGTGCCCGGCGTTGCACAGATATTTCACCCAGGTTTATGACTCAATGAACTGCAGTGGTCTGCATATCTCCATGAACTAGACAGAGATGTATTCGGGATTTATTGATCAATGTACTGTTGGTCTGTGTAAGTCCCTGAGCCGGACATATTTCTACTCCAGAGTTTTTGATCAATGCACTGGTGTGGTCTGCACAGTTCACTGTGCTGTGCAGGCATCTAATCCGGGTTTTTATATCAATACGCTTTTGTGGTCTGCGTAGCTCCCAGTGCTGGACAGATATCTCACCCGGTTTTCTGAATCAAAGCACTGGTGTGGTCTGCATAGCTCTCAGTGTTAGACAGATATCCAGATCCCGTTTACAGATCATTGCACTGCTGTGGTCGGCATAGCTGCCCGTGCTGCACAGTTAACCGATCTGAGTTCATCGACCAATGCACGGCTGTCATCTGCATAGCTCCCAGTGTTGAAAATATATGTAGTCTGGGTTTATAGGTCAATGCACTACTGCGATCAGCATAATTCCCTGTGCTGGACAGATATCTAGTCCGGGTTTATTAATGAATGCACTGCTGTGGTCTGCCCAGCTCCCAGTACTGGATAGATATCAAGGCCGGGTTTGTAGATGATTGAACTTTTGTGGTCTGCATAGCTCCCCATGCAGGATACCGAGTCCGGTGTTATAGATCAATGCAATTCTATGGTCTGTGTTGCTCCCCGTGCTGAACAAATGTCTAGACTTGTTGTATAAATCAATGCACTCGAGTGGTCTGCATAGCGCTCGTTCTGGACAGATATCTAATCTAGGTTTTTTTTTAAATCAGTGCACTGCCGTTGTCTACCTAGCTTCCCGTGCTGGACAGATATCTCGTCCGGGTTTATTGATGAATGCGCTGCTGTGGTCTGCATAGTTCCCTGTGCGGGATAGACATCCAGTCCAGGATTATCACTCAATGAACTGCTGTGGTCTGCATAGCTCCCCGTGAAGGACAGATACCCTAGACAGGTTCTAGATATCTCATTCGGGTTTTTTGATCAATACACTGCTGTGTTGTGCACAGGTGTGTGCAGTTGGACAGATACACAGTCAACGTTGAAAGATCAATACACTGGCGTGTGGTGCATAGATGTGTGTGCTGGACAGATGTCCCGTCCAGGTTTACAGTTCAATGAACGTGGCGTGGTCTGCACAGCTCTCTGTACTGACTTATATCTACTCCTTGGATACAGATCAATGCACTACCATTGTCTGCATAGCTCCGTGTGCTACACAAATATGTAGTCGGGGCTTATAGATGAATGCATTAATGCCGTCTGCATAGCTCCCTATCCTGGACAGATATCTAGATCTTTGCGAGTTTTGAGAAGATTTGAAGCTAAGTTTGAAGTTTTGGATGTAGATTTCCTCGCTGAGCTGGAAGTTCATTCCCAGAAGTTTCGTCACTGTAATAGGTAACATCTTCAGTGGGCCTCCGGGCGACGCACTGCTGTTGATTCCTGCTTTCTATTTATATGTTTAGGCTTTCTTTGGGTTGGTGATGTCATTTCCTATGTTTCTGTCATTTCCTGTCGTGATATCATTTCCTGTGCTTTTTCTCAGCGTGTGGTAGGTCGGGTCTAACTCGATGGCGTTGTTGACAGACATTTGGGTGAAATTCCATGGAATGCTTGTGGATGTCTTGTTTTGCTTGTTCTAGGATGGGTGTGTTGTCCCAGTCGAAGTGGTGTCCTTCCTTATCTGGATGGAAGGATACTAGTGAGTGAGGGTCATGCCGTTTTGTGACTAGCTGAACTCTATCGACCAACACATCGAGTTACACCGCATCTACCATCCCTGAGAAAAAAGAACAGAAAATGATATCACCACAAGAAATGACATCACCATCCCAAAGAACACCCAACGATAAACAGACAGCTGGAATCAGCAGCAGTGCTTCAACCGGATGCCCACTGAAGCTGTTACCAAGGAGGGTGACGAAACGTCTGGAAATGAACCTTCCAGCTAAGCGAGAAAACCTACAAATAGACATCTAGTTCGGCTTTATACATCAATGCCCTGCTGTGGTGTGCATATTTGCCTGTGGTGAACAGATATCTAATGCTGATTTATAGATAAATGCACTTTTGTGGTCTGCATAACTCCCCGCGCTGGACAGATTTCCATTCCCGTTTATGGATCAATGCACTGCTGTTGTTTGCATAGCTCCCTGTGCTGGGCAAGTATACACCTCCGGCTTTACAACTCAACGCGGATGCTGTGTTCTGCACAACTACCTGTGCTGGACAGATATCTCGTCTGAGTTTATGTCTCAATGAACTGCTGTGGTCTGCATAGCTCTTGGTGCTGGACCGATATCTAGTCTGCATTTATAGATCAATATACGGTTGTGATCTACACAGCGTTGCACATTCGTCAGATTGCTTGGTTAGTCCGAGGAGAGGCTGTTCTCCATAGCCCTCCGTGCTGAACGGATATCTCCTGTGGGTTTAGGGTGTAGGGGCTGGTTTGTGAGGTGAATTGAGGATGTGATGCAACTTACCATTTCATCAGATCAGGATATAGATTTTGTTATCATTCTTTTGAACACTCCATCTCTCACTCCATTAATGATGTTGTGTGACCGTGTGCAAAGCATCATGCTGCTGAATACACACTGTCCTGGCAGCAGCCACAGCTTCATGTCGGCACAGTCAACCATTCCCATGGGCTTTGGGTCTCCACGTAAACGGAAAGGATGACCTGTCGGACAAAGGCCATCCCCTTGCTACAATATTCAAAACACCTTCCCCCTCGCAACTCCCCTCCGCAAACCATACGCATCAAAGTATCCCGTGTGTACGGAGAGCAATGGGGGCACCTGGAATGCCAGGAAGCAAACTATCAGGGACATGGAGCAACACTTCCGATGTCTGAACGGGTCAGAGTGAATCCTCTAGTACACAGACTGTATCGCTAAATCCTGCCATATCTCTCCATTTATGTGTTATACAGCCTTTTAATATTGCTGAAGAAAATCACAGGTTCAAGGTTACCCACGTTATATTCTAGCTATAATTGTTATTTAAAGCTTATCCAATTAGAGATTCTAGACTTGCTCTTGCTAACATCAGTTCATGCCTATCTTTGTTTGAATACATTTGTTCCATTTCTCGAAACAATTGATATGATTTGGAAATAGGTGAGGCCCCAGCGCTGGACACTGTGTCGCTGCAGTCGTGAAATTGCGTTAAACTGAGAAAGACTGAATATTCCTTAGTTTATGCCTGCTCCCGGCTCAGTAACCAGTCCTCACCTTATTCCTACGTAGCAACTTTGAAAGGCGAATTATTCCCTTCCATTTCCTGTGTAACAGGCATAAGAGATTAAAAAGATCTGCTTCAATTGCTGAGTAACAACGTCAAATGGCTAAATGATTTCATTCCGTTTCTGCTTAAAATACTTGATGGGCTGAATACCCTGCTTCAGTTTAGGTGCAATTGTGAATGGTGCTGATTATTTTGGAAATATCAATGAAGAGCCCAATTCTGACATTATGACGGAGGTAAGGCCATTGATTCTGCAGCTGCTGATAGCCTGCAGTGCCTCATGGATGCCAAGTTTTCATTTGCACGTGTCTTTAGAAGTATGTCCTTTTTCGAAGGAGCAGTGCCACATAATACAGTGGGCGGTATATTCAATATGAGGATGAGGCTTCCCCGCCGCCAGGACTGTGTGCTGGGTGCTCCTAATGATACTGTTAGGGACAGATCAATCTGTGACAAGTAGTTTGGTGGCCATGTTTTCATCTTATTGGATCCCCAATCATTTCTCATTGTCTGGCTGTTGCATATTTCAGACTTTGCACTGTTCAGTCAGTGGTGGGCCTGTGGAGACTCTCTTGCTGATGGACATTGAAGTGCAACACCCAGAGTAAGTTATATGTCCTTGTCACCCTCACTGATCCCTCTGATTTGTTTTCAACATCCGGGAAACTGATTCATCTCCGAGGGGAGGTGTGGAGGACCCTACATGTTTACCAGCAGCAGATTTTGTTGACCTTGTCTGACCTGTTAAAATGAGATATCCCCGGTTCTGGAATCCAGGTTTTGGATTCCAGGGTATCTCCATTCCTGATTTTATCCCAATGTGTGGGATAAAGATAACACCTCAGACATTGTTTGCAAGATCCTCTTTAATGATTATGTGGGTATGTCCTGCCGGTGGGACAGAATGTACCCAGGAAAGGTGATGCGAATTTGGGAAGCGTTACCCATCCGATTCTTATCCTTTAGGTATGGCAGTTTCAGACCGTTTCCTGAATGGTCAATACAAGTAACAAAGGTAACAATGGAGTAGGAAATAATGAAAGCTGAATGAAAGGAGCTCTATCTGAATGTGAGTTGTATTCGCAAAACATGCTGAGTGAATCAATGTATATTTTGAGTAAAATGGATAAGCTTCAATGGTATTAGAAAGACATGACTGCAGTGTGATTGATATTGGGAACTGAATATCCAGGACATTTTACAGCTGTGAATGTTAGAGATGAAAAGTAGGTGGGGGAAATAGCTTAATAAATTATTACATCTGCATAATCATTAAAGAGGATATTGCAAACAATGTCTGAGGTGTTATCTTTATCTTATTCATTTTTGACTAAGGTAGGAAAAGGTCCAGTCAAGGATAGTAGTGGGAAGTTGCGTGTGGAGGCTGAAGAGATTGGGGAGACACTGAATGAATACTTTTCGTCAGTATTCAATCACGAACCGAACATTGGTGTCAATGTGAATACTGAGTCACAAATAAGTAGAATGGATGGCTTTGAGGTATGTAGAGAAGAGGTGTTGGAAATTCTGGAAAGGGTGAAAATAGATAAGTCCCCTGGGCCTGATGGCATTTATCCTAGGATTCTCTGGGAAGCAAGGGAGGAGATTGCAGAGCCATTGGCCTTGATATTTATGTCCTCGTTGTCTACAGGAGTAGTGCCAGAAGATTGGAGGCTAGCAAATGTGGTTCCCTTGTTCACGAAGGGGAGTAGGAATAACCCTAGTAACTATAGGCAGGTGAGTCTCACTTCTGTTGTGGGCAAAATCTTAGAGAGAATTGTAAGGGATAGGATTTATGAACATCTGGATAGGAATAATGTGATCAAGGATAGTCACCATGGTTTTGTGAAGGGCAGGTCATGCCTCACAAACCTTATTGAATTCTTTGAGAAGGTGACTAAGGAGGTGGATGAGGGGAAAGCGGTAGATGTGGTTTATATGGATTTTAGTCAGGCGTTTGATAAGGTTCCTCATGGTAGACTACTGCAAAAATACGGAGGTATAGCATTGAGGGTGAGTTGGAGGTTTGGATTAGGAGTTGGCTGGCTGGAAGAAGACAGAGGGTAGTAGTTGATGGCAAAGGTTCATCTTGGAGTGCCGTCACTAGCGGTGTTTCGCACGGATCTGTTTTGGGACCATTGCTGTTTGTCATTTTTATAAATGACCTGGAGGAGGGGCTAGAAGGTTGGGTGAGCAAGTTTGCGGATGATACGAAGGTCGGAGGTGTTGTAGACATTGAGGGAGGATGTGGAAGGTTACAGCGGGATATAGATAAGCTGCAGAACTGGGCAGAAAGGTGGCAAAAGGAGTTCAATGTAGGTAAGTGTGAGGTGATTCACTTTGGTAAGAGTAACAAAAAGATGGGGTACTGGGCTAATGGTCGGATACTTGGTAGTGTGGATGAGCAGAGGGATCTTGGTGTCCATGTACACAGATCTTTGAAAGTTGCCACCCAGGTAAATAATGCGGTGAAGAAGGCATATGGTGTACTGGCTTTTATTGGAAGAGGAATTGAGTTCCGGAGTACTGAGGTCATGTTGCAGTTGTATAAGACTCTGGTGCGGCTACATCTGGAGTATCTGTGTGCAGTTTTGGTCGCCATACTATAGGAAGGATGTGGAGGCACTGGAACGGGTGCAGAGGAGGTTGACCAGGATGTTGCCTGGTATGGTAGAAAGATCGTATAAGGAAAGGCTGAGGCACTTGGGGTTGTTTTCATTAGAGAAAAGAAGGTTTAGGGGTGACTTGATAGAGGAGTACAAGATGATTAGGGGTTTAGATAGGGTCGACAGTGAGAATCTTTTTCCACGTATGGAGTCAGCTATTACAAGGGGGCATAGCTTTAAATTAAGGGGGGGGGGGTAGGTATAGGACAGATGTTAGGGGTAGGGTCTTTACTCAGCGAGTCGTGAGTTCATGGAATGCCCTGCCAGTAGCAGTGGTGGACTCTCCCTCATTATGGGCATTTAAGCGGGCATTGGATAGGCATATGGAGGATAGTGGGCTAGTGTCGGTTAGATGGGTTTGTATCGGTGCAACATCGAGGGCCGAAGGGCCTGTACTGCGCTGTATTCTTCTATGTTCTATGTTTGTGTTCAATGTGCCAGTTGAGTTACGTTTAGGAAGGGATTCCCACCGTGAGGCCCACCAAACTTAATAGGCGGAACAGCTTTACGCGTCTGTCACATTTTGTACTCGACATTTCCAGGAACGTTCTTTTGCCAACATTTCCCGGAACATTGTGTACTGGGGATTCCCTGGAATATTCTACCACCGATATTCCGGGAGCATTGTATAACTGACATTCACAGGATCATTCTACAAGTGCAAGTCTCTGGAACATTCTATAACTACCATTCACTGGATATTCTATAACAGATATTCCCCGGACATTTCTGTGTCAGATGTTACCTGTAACATCCTTGCCCAGACATCATTTGTAAACGGTCAGACGGCTGTGAAATTTTCACAAAATAAAATCCTGGAGAAGAGATCCCATTCCAGGGAGAAGGCGATGCTGTTCTTATGATTGTGTGTTTGTGGAGGGAGCGTTACTTGTGTTTTAGGACACATTTTTGTCAGCCATTCAGACCTAACCATTTGTTTTTTCAGCTCCAGTTATTTCAATATATCTCTGAATACAGTGACACGCTTGAAAATCTCACTGGCTCCCCAATGAAACTTGTTACTTTATCTAGAGGATGATATATCATGTGTTTGTTTTCCTTCCTCACAGTTAACATAGTTACGCTCTACGTCCTACTTTATAAAAACTGCGGATTGTCTCCATGTGTCAGACGTTATCAGGGTGCCATGACAGTGGCGGATCTACTGGTCATTATCCTCGACCAGGCACATTCCCATTGTTTATCACGAACATTTTTACTTCCTGAAGTCCATCCCCGTATGTAATATCCACGCCGTCTTGCTTTATGCAGACACTGACTGTTCTGTCTGGTTCACCGTGGCATTCACCTTTGATCGGTTTGTGGCCATTTGTTGCCAGAAGCTGAGAAGTAAATTTTGTAGAGAGAAAACGGCGGCTTTGGCTCTTGGAGCAGTGACTATGCTAAGCAGTGTAAAGAACATTTTCTGGTACTTTCTACTCACTCCACGGTATTGGCTGCAGAACACTAGCTGGTTTTGTGATGTAAAAGGATATGTTCGATACTCCCGAGTCTGGGTCGCAATCGAGTTCCTCCATCATATTCTAACTCCGGCTCTCCCATTTCTTCTCATTCTGCTACTGAATGTTCTCACCATCAGATACATTTTAGTGACCAGCAGAGCCCGCAGAAGACTCCGTGTTCACAACAATGGGGACGCTCAGTATGACACAGAAATAAGAAATCGAAAAATATCCATAATTTTATTGTTTGTAATCTCGGCCAATTTTATCCTGCTATGGTCAACGTTAATGGTGCATTCTATATGGTACCGGATGTGCCATATTGTGGAGACCGCTGTGTATCTACATCCCTTTGTGCGGGAATTGGGCTTCATGCTGCAGCTCCTCAGTTGCTGCACAAACACCGCGATTTATGCCGTGACCCAGACTAAGTTCAGACAGCAGCTGAAGAATGTGTTGAAACACCCCTTTAACCAAATTCATCAATCAATCAAATTCACTCATTAATCAATCCGTCCTCATTTCAATTCAATGGTTCAGCATGAACTCAGCCTTTCCCCAATGTAAAAAGCTGGGGGTAGTGCTGCTTCGTACAAACTTATCCCACAAGTGTTTACATTGACATATTTCAATGTTTCTCTCAACTCAGAGCCTGTGAGAAAAGGCATCATCCCACAGAGCGTATATATCACTTCAATTTGTAAACAACAAAAATATACATTAAAAAGTGCCAAGCAGCAGAGGGACCGCTGTTGTTGGTTGTCCTTGTGTTGAAGAAGCAGTGCTGGAGACAGACAAACTCAGGCCTACGTCCCGGTCATCAGGGAGTGGAAGGAACCGGGGCCTGAGCTACGAAGTAGTGTTTAACTTACTCTGTTCATACTTTCACCTCGGGTCACACACTCCGACCTGGCCTAAGCAGAATTTATCTCTCGACCATGTTCCCCCATTTCCGTTCAACCGCATCCGTCTCTCTCTCTGTCTCTATTTCTCTCCCCATAACTCATTCCCCCTTGCACACCTTCACCGTGTCACTGCCATTCTACCACAGTGGCAAAGAGTGTGGGAGAGAAAGAGAGAGAGAGAGATGAAGAGAGGGCTAGGGAAAGAGATCGTGGAGAGGGAGGGAGAGGCAAGGTCAAGTGAGATAGGATGCAGAATGAGAGTGGAGAAAGAGAGGCAGGGGAGAGCGAGATAGAGGAAGGTGGGCGCATGGAGAACGGGGAAATTGGGAGAGAGAGGACGCAGAGTGTTAGAGAGGAGGGACTGGTGAGAGTGAGACAGATGGAGGAGGGAGAGAGGGAGAGAGAGGGCCGCAGAGCAGGAGGGAGAGGGAAGGAAGAGAGAGAGAGTTGGAGGGAGAGAACGAGAGTGGGAGAGAGAGGGTTGAGGGAGAAGAGGAGACAGAGAAGTATACAGAGAATGAGATAGAGAGGGAATGGGTGAGAGACGAAGCAAGGCAGGGGTAGAGACAAACGGGGAGGGAGAGAGAGCGTGGTGGGGAATGGGAGGGGAAGAGAGAGAGTGGGAGGGCCAGGGAGCGGGGATAGAGAGAGAAAGAGAAGAGAGAGTGAGAGGGAGCGAAAGAGACTCTGAGATAGAGGAGAGGAGAGGGAAGGCACGGATGAGAGGGAGGGAAGTGAGAAAACAGGGATCGAAGTTTGAAAGAGAGGGAGTGAGGGTGGAGTGAGAGACGAGGACAAGAGAGGAAGATGGGGAAAACGAAGGACGGGAAGATAGAGCGGTTTGGGGAGTGAAAAGGGAGATGGAGAAGGAGAGAGCTTAGGAGATGGAAAGAGAGTGTGGATTGGGAGGGAGAGAGAAGGACCGAAGAGATAAAGAGTTTTGCGATAGGGAGAATTGGCAGATAGAGATGTGGGACAGAGGGAGCAGAGAAAGAGTTGGGGAGAGAGAGAGACGTGTTTGCGAAAGGGTTGCAAGAGAGAGGGTGGAGAGACAGGGGGAGAGTAGGGGTGAGATAGATGTGGGGTAGAGGCAGAGACAGGGAGAAGAGAGAGAGGGATGAGAGAGTGAGCTTGAGAGGGACAAACAAGACGGGAGAGACAGGAGGAAAGAGAGAGAGGTTTGGAGAGACAGAGGTGGAGATAGAGAGAGCGTATGTGGAGAGGGAGTGGGGAAGAGAGTGAGAAAGTGGCGGAGTGAGAGAGGGGGAAACTGCTTGATGAGAGTACAGGGAGCGAGAGCGAGAAAGGAATGGGATTAGATCAGGCGGAGTCAGAGAGACCGACAGACGGGGAGAGAATTAACACGAAGTGCAGATAGAGAGGGATGGAGGAAGAGAGGGAGAGCGAGTTAGTGGAGTGAAAGAGAGTGCAGGATGAAGAAAAAGAGTGGAGGATAAAGAGGGAGGTAGACTGGGAGGTGATGGAGAATGACGGAGAGAGAGGGAGTTGTGTAGGCAGAGAGAGAGTGGAATGGAATTGGAGAGTGGAAGAGAGAGTGATGGGCGGGTTCAGAGAGAATGACAGAGACAGGGAGTGGGATAGAGAGAAAAAGTGGGATGGGGAAGAGCAACCGAGAGTGTGGGACGATGTTGGAGAAATAGAAAGACATAATAGGTGGGGTATAGAAGAGAGTGTGAGTGGGTGGGGTAGAGAGACAGAAAGAGTGGGAGATGGTAGGGAGAGAGCATGGCAGTGGCGTACAAAGAGAAAGTGGGAGGGGCATGGAGAGAGAAAGTGATGGCTGAGGGAGAGATATAAGGAGGTATTTAGAGAGAGTAAGTGGAAGAGAGAGGAAGGTGAGGCGGATAGAGAGAGTGGTTGGGGTAGAGTGAGGGGGTAGGGGTTAGAGACAGAAGAAGAGAGTAGGTCGAATTGGACGTTTTGAAGGCTGATACAGAGCGAGGGATGGGGAGGGGGTTGCATAGAGAGAGAGAAAAGGGAGGTGGTAAAAGAGAGAATGACAAAGACAGGGAGTAAGCTGAGACAGTGGAAGGGGAAGAGAGAGAGGGTGAGGGTGAGTGGGGCAGGCAGCGAGAGAGTGTGAAGAAGGCAGATTGGGACAAAGGGAGTGCGATGGAGCAGCGAGGAGAGAGAGAGGCGGAGGTTGTTGGAGGAAGATTGAACGTGAGTGGCAATGTAGTATAGAGAGAGAAAATGAAAATGGAGGCCAGTAGACAGATAATAACAGTGGGAGGTTGCACAGAGGAATTGGGAAGGCAGTGGAGGGAGAGAATGAGGTTTGCGTGAGAGATGTTGGGAGGGAGATAGAGACAGACAGGGAACACAGAGACAGTAGCAGACGAGTAGAGAGAGAACCGGAGGGCGTTTAGAAACCGAGAGTGGGAGGAGGTACAGAGAGTGAAATACAAAGGGATATTGGGTCGAGAGAGAGAGTAGTCATTGCAGAAACAGCGAGATGGAGGGTGTAGAGGGAGTGGGAGTGGTGAGGAGATCGAAACTGAGGCATTGGGAAGAGAGAGAGTGCGGGGAGTGGAGAGGGTCGGGTGTGTAGAGTGAGAGAGTGTGTGGGAAGGAGTAGAGGGACAGTGTTGGAGGGGTTAGAGAGTGTGTGTGAGAGGGTTAGAGAGAGAGCGTGTGGGGGTATAACGAAAGAGAGGGAGAGAGAGAGTACATGATAGTGGTATAATGAGATTGAGAAAATGGCGGTGTGAAGTGAGAGAGGGAGAGGGAGAGGGGGAGGATGCGGAGAGAGAGTGGAAGTGGACTAAGGACACAGGGAATGATAGGTAGGGGAGAGAGAGGATGGTAGAGAGTGTGGGAGGTCGTAGAGAGAGAGAGGGAGAGAGTGTAAGCGTGCGCGAGAGTGAGACAATTGGAGTGAGGTAGAGAGAGAGCAGGAGTAGACACGGAGAGAAGGGGAGAGGATAGAGAGAGAAAGTTGGGGAAGAGAGAGAGTGTGGTGATGGACAAAGTGGAAGGGGTAGAGGAGGAGACAGTGGGAGGGATAAGAGAGTGCGAGGTGTGTCAAGGAAGTGAAAGTGAGAGTGGAGGGAAGAGAGAGGGATAGAGAGCATCAGGGGTATAAAGAGATAGTGGGATGAGGGTAGTGAGCGATAGGTGGAGATAGAGAGATTGTGCGACGGTGGTAAAGAGAGAAAGTGAGTGAGATTGGGGTAGAGAGAATGAGTAAGTGTGAGGGAGTAGAGAGAGATGTGTGGAGGTGTTAGAGAGGGAGAGAGTGGGGAGTGTAGAGAGACAGAATTCGGGATTGAGGTCGAGAGAGTATTTGCGAGCGCGAAAGAGAGAGAGTGGGATAAAGAGAGAATGGGGGATGTGTGGAGAGAGTTCGGGATTGGTGGAGAGATCGTGGGAGAGGGGTAGAGGGAGAAAGTGAGAGGGGTCTACAGAGAGAGTTTAGGAGCAGGTACAGAGAGAGTGGGAGAACGGAAGAGGGAGAGAGAGACTGTTCAGTGGTAGACGGAGAAAGTGAGAGGAGTGGGGTATTCGAGAGAGAGGGAAGATGCTAGAGATAGGGAGAGTGGGAGAGAGTGAGAGAGAGAGATTGAGAGTGCGTGATGGTATAGAGAGATGGGACAAGATGGAGAGAGAGTGGGATGGCGTTATGGAGAGAGAAGGGGAGAAAAGGGTGTTGAATGAGAGAGACAGAGAGAGAGTGTGTGAGGGATCGGAAGAGAGAGTGGGTACAGAGTGGGGAGTGGGAAGAGATATCGAGAGTGGAAGAGTTTTCCACAGAGAAAGAGAGTAACAGGGGATTGGAGAGAGTGGGAGTCGGGTTAAGAGAGAATGGCTGAAACCGGGAATGGAGTACACATGGAGAGTGGAAGAAGGAAGAGAGGGCGAGGTATGACGGTGTTGGAGGGAGATGAAGAGAGTGCGACAGTGCAGTAGAGAGAGAAAAAGTGAAAGTGAAGGGAAGTAGAGTGACAGAAAGTGGGAAGGGGTAGAGAGAATGGAAAGGGTTTGGATGGAGAGAGTGGGCTTTGAGAGAGATACTATGAGGGAATAGAGAGAGAGGTTGCAGATAATGTGGGAGGCGAGTAGAGAAAGATATGGAGGTGTGTATAAAAGTCGAGTAGAAGAGGGTAGAGAGAGATAGACACAGAGAGTGAGGGGGTTGACAGAGAGTGGACGGGTGTGGGATTTAAGAGAAATGTTAGGATAGTATAGAGAGAGAGGGTAGAGGGAATGGGAAGAAAGTGAGGTCTGCAGATGCTGGAGATCAGAGATGGAAATGTGTTGCTGGAAAAGCGCAGCAGGTCAGGCAGCATCTAGGGAACAGGAGAATCGACGTTTCGGGCATTAGCCCTTCTTCAGGAATTAGGAAAGTTGGTCCAGCAGGCTAAGATAAAAGATAGGGAGGAGGGACTTGGGGGAGGGGCGTCGGAAATGTGATAGGTGGAAAGAGGTCAAGGTGAGGGTGATAGGTCAGACTGGGGTGTGGGCGGAGAGGTCGGGAAGAAGATTGCAGGTTAGGAAGGCGGTGCTGAATTTGATGGATTTGACTGAGACAGGCTGGGGGGAGGGGAAATGAGGAAACTGGTGAAATCCGAGTTCATCCCTTGTGGTTGGAGGGTTCCTAGCCGGAAGATGAGGCGTTCTTCCTCCAACCATCGTTTCGCTGTGGTCTGACGATGGAGGAGTCCAAAGACCTGCATATCCTTGGTGGAGTGGGAGGGGGAATTGAAATGTTGAGCTACAGGGTGGTTGGGTTCGTTGGTCCGGGAAGTGGGTAGAGAGAGAGAATGGGAGGGACTCGTGAAAGAGAGTGGGAGGATGTACAGACAGAATTAGAAAGAGCGAGAGAGTGAGTGGGAAGAGGGAGAGAGAGTGGTGGAGGATGTAATGAGAGAGATTATGAGTGTGTGGAGAGAGTGTGAGATGGGTAGAAGGAGAGACTGGGAGTGGATAGATAAAGTGGGATAGCAATACGCAGAAAGAGAGAGAATGAGCGGCTTCAGAAAGTGAGTGGGGGAGTACAAAAGGTTTAGAGGGATGAGTGTGTGAAAGGAGAGGTGGTGAGTGTTGGAGTTGAGTTGAGAGAGAGAGAGAGAGACTGGAAGGGAGTAGGAAAAGGGAGTGGGCAGATAGAGAGATAGCGAGTGAGGGTGGGAGGGGGTGGGAGGGGTGCCCAGAGAGAGGTTTGGATATCGGTAGAGAAAGAGTGGGGTGGCAGAGACAGAAGTCATGATTTGGAGATGCCGGTGTTGGACTGGGGTGTACAAAGTTAAAAATGACACAACACCAGGTTATAATCCAACAGGTTTAATTGGAAGCACACTAGCTTTCGGAGCGACGCTCCTTCATCAGGTGATAGTGGAGGGCTCGATCGTAACACAGAATTTATATCAAAAATTTACAGTGTGGTGTAACAGAAATTATACATGGAAAAATTGATTGTCTGTTTAGCCTTTCATCTGTTAGAATACAGTGAAACTATCAGAGAGAGAGAGGAGTAGAGACAGAGTGAGTGAGGGTACAAAGAGAAATGGAAGGGGTGGTGAACGGGAGGGAAAGACAGTGAGGTAAATTTGTGCAGAGAGAGAGTCATCGGGAGACGAATGAGAATGGGAGTGGAGTAAAGAGAGAGTGAGTGGAGTACAGTCGGAAAGAGAGGAAGTTGGTAGAAAGAGACAGAGTGGGAGGGGGCTGGAGAGAGAAATAGAGTGCGGAGGAGTGGTGAGAGAGAGTGGGGAGGGGTCGTGGCAGATATACATTGGGTTGGGGAATAGTGAGAAAGTGTGTTGGAGGGGATGAGAGAATGGAGTGTTTTAAACATGGAACGTGGGTGAGTAGACAGAGAGAAGGAGGTGTCGAGACAGAGAGACTGGAAGGTGGTATGGAGAGAGAGTGAGGGAGAAAGAGAGTGAGAATTGCAGGGGCATAGACAGAGAAAGCGAGAGAGGGGGAGGTGGAAGAGAGAGAGTGAGAGAGAAGGAGGGGTATTGAAAGAGGGAGACAGAGGAGGGTGTAGAGAGCGAGAGAGAGACAGTTGGGGCGTTGTAGATAATGAGAGGAGAGAGTGGGTAAAGCGATAAAGAGAGGGACGGGTAAAGACAGATAGTGAGTGGGCGTAGAGAGAGTGAGATTAGTAAGTTGTGGAGAGAGAGAGACAGAGTGTGGTGGGGGTAAAGAGAAAAATAATTGCAGGCAGATAGAGAGGGAGGTGGTAATAACAGAGAGTGAGTTTGAGAGGGTAGAGGGAGCAAGGTGAGGAGGGTAGAGAGAGAGTGGGATGTGTAGAGTGAGAGATAATGTGGGAGCAGTTAGAGAGACAGTATGGGAGGAGGTGGAGAGAGCGATTGTGAGAAGGGTAGGGGAGAGCGAGTGTGGGAGTATTGAGAGAGTGAGAGAGACGGTTAGGGATAGAGAGTGGTATTGCCGTATATGGATAGAGATTGGCAGAATTGGTAGAAAGAGAGAGAGGAAGACAGTGTCGTGGGGTTGAGCGGGAAGAGGTAGTGAGAGAGGGAGAAGGATAGTGGAAGAGGGAGGGGGTTGAGGGAGAGAGTTAGAGAGAGAATGGAAGTGTGGAAGAGTGAGACCGTGGGAGGTGGTACAGAGAGAGGTACAGAGAGAGTGGGGAAGACAAAGAGAGACAGTGGGTAGGGTGCCGAGAGAGTGGGAGGGAATAGAGAGAGAGCGGGAGAATAAGAGACCGTTTGAGACAGAGCGCGCGGTGTAGAGAGAGAGAGTGGGAGATGGGCAGAGGGAGAGATAGAGTGTGAGTGGGAGTGGGAAGAGAGAGAGTGAGTGTGAGGAGGAGAGAGCGCAATGTGGGGACGGAGTAGAGACAGAGAGAGAGAAGTGTTGTAGAGTTAGTGTCTGTGGGAGTGTAGTGGGGATTGGAATGGGAAAGGAGTAGGGACGGAGTGAGGGAGCAGGATAAAGAAAGAGAATACGACGGGTTTGGAGAGAGAGTGCGGGGGAGGGAGTAGAGAGACCATGGGAAATGGGTAGAGGGAGAGCGAGAGTGTGAGGTGTAAAGAGAGTGTGAGTAGGAGAAGGTAGACAGAGAGAAAGAAAAACGGCCTAAAAGTGATAAGGAGAGACGGAAGATGGTAGGGAAAGCCAGACTGGGTGCCAGAGAAAGATTCAGAGAGAGAGTGGAGTTAGGGTGCAGGGAATGAATGCGAGGAATGGTGCGAGAGAGAGTTGGATAGCAGGATAGAGAGAGTGAATCGGTTTGGAGGTGTGCACAGAGGGAAATGCGTGGGTCGAGAGACGGGTGGGAGGGTGATACAGTGACTTTAGGTGGGGCAGAGAGAGTTAAAGAGGGAGACGGCAACAGATAGAGAGAGGGAGGGAGTAGAGGGCAAAAGAGGGAGAGACAGAGTGGGAGGGTGGTGGATATACAGTTTCAGAGTGTACAGAAATAGATAGAAAGAGAATGGGAGTGGATAGAGCGAGAATGGGTGGCTGTAGAGAGAGAGAGAGTGGAAGGGGATAGAGAGAAAGAGTGCTCGACAGAAAGCCTGTGAGGCGTGAAAGAAAGAGTGAGAAATGTATGGTGAGACAGAGTGGGATTGGGGTATAGATACAGGAAGAGGGGCAGGGGGAGGAGAGAGAGTGGGAGTGGGATACGGTTAGAAGGGAGAGAGGGATGGATAGGATTTAGATAGAGAGCGACAGGGAGAGAGAGTGGTGGGTAGTGAGAGAGAGGTGGAGAGGGGTAGAGAGACAGTGGGAGGAGGTTGGAGGGAGAGAGTTTGGGGTACAGAAATATACATTGATATTGAGAAGGTCAAGGCAAAGAGAGGCCGGGGTGGGGTGGAGAGAGAGAGTGGGAGTGGTTTGACGAAAAGGGTGGGAACGAGGTAGACAGGGCTGGGGTGGTGTAGAGGCAGAGTGTTGGTGTTAAAGAGAGAACGGGGGAGATAGTGGGGGTGGTGTAGATAGATACAGACTGGGATAGATAAAGGAAGCGAGAGTCGGGTGTACAGAGAGAGAGAGAGAGAATGAAGGAGAGCGAGGGAGAAGTTAGAGAGAGAGGGTCGGAGGGGATTAGAGGGAGAGAAAGAGTGGGAGAGGGTACAGAGAGAGGTAGAGAGAGACTGTGAGAGGGTAGAGAAAGTGACATAGTTTGGGTCTCGAGAGAGAGTGGGAGTGCGCAAACAGAGAGATAGAGCGAGGGGTTTATGGAGAGATAGTGGGAGGGGTTAGCGCGAGAGAGCAAGAGTAAGGGGGAAGTTAGAGTGGGGGTGTGGAGAGAGAGTGTGGGACAGACTAGAGAGAGACAGTGATGTGGTGGAGAGCGCGAGTGCGAGGAATGAAACAGAGACCAAGAGCGTGAGTGAGAGGGATATCGCGGGAGTGGTGTTGACGGAGAGTGTGGTAAAAATAGAGTTTTGGGGAGTGGGGGTGTGACGGAGAGAAACAGAGTAAAAGAGAGGAAGGGAAAGAGAGAGAGGAATGGGATTGAGAGAGACAGTGGGACGAGGGTAGAGGAAGATAGAACGGAGTCAAAGTAGGTGAATGGAAAAGAGAGTGTGGGAGGGGTTAGAGAAATACTGAGAATTTGGGTGAAGAGAGAGAGTTGGAGGACGTAGAGAGACAGGAGAGAGAGAAGGCGTTAGAGATAAAGACAGAGCGGGTCGGAGGGTTTAGAGAGCGATTGTGAGGCGTTAGACAGAGACAAAAGGAGGGGGTAAAGGCAGTTAGAGGTTGAGTGTCGGGTAGAGAGAGACAGACAGAGAGACAGTGCGGGGGAAGACAGAGAGAGTGGGAGGGGGATGAGACAGAGAGAAAGTGGGATGTGGTAGAGGGAGAATGATTGTGAGGGAGTAGAGAGACTTGGGGAGGTGGTAGAGAGCATAAAAGGAGTGGGAAAGAGAGTGGGAGTGCGGAAAAGAGCAAGAAGGAACGAGAACTATTGGGGGTAGAGAGAGTGAGAGTGAGAGTGAGAGTGGTTTCGACAGAGAGAGTGTGTAGAGACAGAGAGAAAGGGAGTGGAAATAGAGTTGGAGAGAGAGTAGGAGAGGGACGGAGAGACCGAGAGTTTGGGTGGTGTATAAGGGAGAGAGAGTTGCAAGGGGATAGAGGCAGAGTGTGAGTGGGATAGGGAGCGAGAGTGGGAGACGGCTAGAGAGAGAGAAAACGAGGGTGTATGCAGAGAGAGAAGGAGGTGGTCCGCAGAGATAGAAGGTGGATTGGGGATGAGAGTGCGAGACAGAGACATAGAGAGAACGGGAGGGATAGAGAGGGAGAGAGAGGGTGGTGCAGAGAGAGAAAAAAAGTGGGAGGAAGGGAGAAAGAGAGAGTGAGGGAATAGAGAGAGGGAGATGTGAGGAGTGTGTAGAGAGAAAGAGTGGAGAGTGTAGAGTGAGAGTAATCGATTGGAATCGGGGAGAGTGTGGGAGCTGTATAGAGAGAGAGTGGGGCAGGTGTGGAGGGAGACTGCGGGTGAGGGTGTGGAGAGAGAATGGGAGAGAGGTAGAGGGAGACGGAGATGGCGAGATGTCGATAGAGTGTGTGGCAGGGGTAGACAGAGACAAAGAAGGTAGAGCTAGAAAGAGAGATGGCGAGAGCGTGGAGGATAGGAAGAGTGAGAGTGGGAGCAGACAAAAAGACAGAGACAGAGTGGGTGGGGGTATAGAGAGAGAATGAATGGGACTGTGATAGAGAGTGGCATGGCGGGAGAGAGAGTGGGGAGGAAGTGTTGTAGAGAGAAAACAGAGAGAGTGATGGGGCAGAGAGAGAGAGAGTAGGATGGGGTAGACAGAGAGTGAGGGAAAGCGTTTTAGACAGCGAAAGGGAGGATGGGTGGTAGAGAGCGAGTGGGAGGGTATAGATAGAGAGAGGGAGAGGGAAAGAAAGAGACTGGGAAGGGTTAGAGGGAGAGAGTAGATTTAGATTAGATTACATTACAGTGTGGAAACAGGCCCTTCAGCCCAACAAGTCCACACCGACCCGCCAAAGCGCAACCCACCCATATCCCTACATTTACCCCTTACCTAACACTACGGGCAATTTAGCATGGCCAATTTACCTAACCTGCACATCTTTGTGACTGTGGGAGGAAACCGGAGCATCCAGAGGAAACCCACGCAGACACGGGGAGAACGTGCAAACTCCACACAGTCATTCGCCTGAGGCGGGAATTGAACCCGGGTCTCAGGCGCTGTGAGGCAGCAGTGCTAACCACTGTGCCACCGTGCCACCCGTGAGAGTAGGAGAGAGAATGGAAAGGTGTAAGAAAGAGAAATTGGGAGAGGGTACAGGGAGAGTTGGAGTGAGCGTGGGAGGGGGTAGACAAAGAGAGAGTGGGATAGGTATCTAGAGGGATGAATGGAGGGGCAGAGAGAGTGGGCGAGTGAGGCAGTGAGCGAAAGAGAATGGGAGGGGAATAGAGACAGAATCTGTGAGGTGGGAGGAGAGACGGAGTAGGTAGACAGACAGAGTGGCAGTGATGTGCAGAAGAGTGTGCGGGGGTGTGCTCAGAGAAAAGGAGAGGGAGTGGGGGAGAGGGAGAGAGTGTGGGGAGAGAGAGAATGCATTGTGGCATGGATAGAGAGGGTTAGGGAGGGACAGTGGGAGGAGGTTGTAAGGCGAGAGAGTGAGAGGGATGTAGAGAGAGAGAGAGAGTGAGGGAATAAAGAGAGAGAGTGGAATGGAAGAGTGAAGAGAGAGGGAGTGTGAGAAAGGGGAGAGACAGAGATACGAAAGGTATGTCGAGAGTGAGAGTGAGGTGGGAGAGTGAGATAGTGTGTGGGGAAGAGAAAGTGTGGAGGGGAAAAAGAGTGAATGAGCGTGGGGTAGAGAGAGAGTGGGAAGGTGTAAGGAGAGAGTGGGAGGACATGGAGAGAGATATGGTTGTGGGAGGGAATAGAGAGAGAAGTTAGGGTGTGTTGTGAGAGAGAGTGTGACAGGGGAAGGCGGGTGAGAGAGTGGGAGAATGTGTGCAGAGAGACAGAGCTTCCGAAAAGCGGAAGAAGCGCAGAGTAAGAGAGTGTGGTTGGGTGGTAAAGAGAGAGATGGTAGTGGATAGTGTCAGAGTGGCAGAGAGCTGTTTGTGTGGAGTGATAGACGGAGTGGGTGGGAACACGAGAGAGAGAGAAAGAGCATGTAGAGAGAGGGATGGATAGAGAGACAGAGCTTGGGAGTGGACAGAGAGAGAGAGCAGGTGAGAGAGAGAAGTTGTGTGGGTGGTGGTAGGGGATTGGGGAGTAGAGATAGAGTACGGGATTGTTAAAGAAGAAGTGAGAGGCAAATATTGGAAGTGATGTAGATACACAGAGTGTGGGGTGGAGAGAGATTCGGAGGAGTATAGTGAGATTGAGGGTTTGAAAGAGAGAGAGAGTGAGTTGGAAGGATTATAGCGAAAGAGAGTTGGATAAGATACAGAGCCAGATAGAGATAGAGAGGTAGGGGGTAAAGAGAGGATGGGGTGTGTAGAGAAGGAGTAAGATGGGTAGAGAGAGAGTGTGAGTGTGGTAGAGAGAGGGAGACGTGGAGAGACAGAAAGAGGAAGTGGAGAGAAAGGATGATGGTGTAGAGAGAGACAGAGAGAGTGGGATGGGTAGAGGGAATGATTTGTTGGATAGAAGATAGAGACAGAATTGGGGGTGTATAGCGAGACAGTCGGAGGGTGTAGAGGCAGCGCGAGAGGCATGGCGATTAGAGAGAGAGTGGGAGTTATTTGAGGGATAGGAACGAAGGAGAGAGAAATGGCGTAGAGAGAGAGAGAGCTGTGGATTAAAGAGACTAAGAGGATGATAATGCTGTGGATTAGAAAGTGACAATGGGAGGAGGGAAGACAGGGAGAGAGAAGGAGGGATGGAGAGATGTAAGAAAGTTGGAGGGGCAGTGAGAGTAGACGGGGATAGAGAGATGCAGAGGCAACGTGGGAGGGTAAAGACAGAGTGTGAGGGAAGGAAAAGATATGGAGGTGGGGAAATAAAGACACTGAGAGTGTGGCAGTGTGTAGGGGAGAGAGAGTGTGGAGGGGAAGGATCGAGTGAATGGCCGTAGTGTACAGAGAGTGTGGGAAGAGGTCTGGAGAGAGTGTAGGCGGATGTAGAGAGAGATATATTGGTTGGAAGGGCATAGAGAGAGAGAGTTGGTGTGTGATATGAGAGTGCGGGAGTGGAATGTGAAAGAAAGAGTGAGAGAATGAGTGTGGAGAGAGATGGTTGGGGAGAGAGAAAGAGAAATAGCTTGGGAGTGGGTAGAGAGAGAGCGAGGGAGAGGGTTTCGAGTGAGACAGAGAGTTGGGTGTGTGGACAGAAAGAGTGGCTGGGAGGGTGATGCGATTGTGAGAGCGAGCATGAGTGCATAGCGAGAGTGAAGGGTAGACAGAGACAAAGCCTGGGAGGGGAAAATAGAGAGAGGAGCGGGCAGAGATTGAGATTTTGTGAGTGGTCGAGAAAGACAGCGTGGGTGTAGAATGAGACAGTGTGGGGTTATTAAAAAAGGAGTGAGAAGCAGATATTGGGATTGGTGTCGATAGATAGAGTGTGTGGGAGGGGAAGATTCGCAGAGAGTATGGAGAGATTAAGAGATTAAAAATGAGAGAGTGAATTGACAGAGAGAGTGGTCAGGATCATAGAGAAATTGAGAGAAGGGAGGGGATAAAGAGACAGATGGAGAGTGGAGGTGTTGAGAGTGAGTGGGAGCGGATAAAGAGAGGTAGGGATGGAGAGAAAGAGAGAGTATGAGATTGCAGATGGTGCAGACAGAGAGAGTGGGAGGGGCACAGAGAGTGATCAGGTGGAATGTAGAGAGAGACAATGAGGCATGTATGGAGAGAGAGCGGGCAAGATTAGAGAAATAGAGAGAGAGGCATGGGAGACAAACAGAGAGTGGGAGGCGGTGGAGCGTGTCGGATTTTATTGAGGGAGTAGGACGAGGAGGAGTGGTGAGGGGTGGAAAGAGAGAGTGCGAGTGAGTTAACGAGTGAAAAAGGAAGATAGTGGGTGTCCTGTAGATAGGTAGATCGTGGGATAGAGGGATAAAGAAAGAGTGGAAGGGTGTACAGACAGATAGAGAGAGTGGAAGAGAGAGGGGAGAGGGTGGAGAGAGTGGGAGGGGTTTAGAGGCAGAGAGAGGGAGAGAGGCAGAGGAGGTATGTAGGGAATAATGAATGGAGAGGGGAGAAAAAGGAAGAGACTGCGGTATGCAGAGAAAAAACAGTGGGGGGTAGACAGAAAGTGTGGAGGTGTAGAGAGAGAGTGCAGAGGAGTGGAGAGAGAGTGGGAGAGAGGTTGAGGGGGCGAAAGTGGGAGGTGGACAGCTATAGACAGAGTGGGGGGGCAGGGGATAGACAGAGAGCAGAAGCGAGTTAGAGCGCGTGAGTAGGTTGGGGATAGAGAGAGAGGGAGAAAAGGAGGGAGGGGAAGAGAAAGAAAATGTGTCGGCAGAATAGTTTGCTTGAGATTGGAAGGGGTAGGAAGAAAGACCAAGAGAGCGGCGGGGGTTAGTGAGGGACAGAGTGGACGTTATTAGAGAGAGTATGTGTGAAGGGGAGAAGAGAGGGTAAGAGACAGAAAGTGGGATTGGGTTAGAGAGAGAGTGAATGTGAGGGAGTAGTGAGAGAGAGTTGTGGAGTATGTAGAGAGACTGAGAGATTGACCGTGAGTGTGGAGGAGCGTGGGGTAGAGAGAGTGAGAGTGGCGTGGAAAGAGAGAGGGACAGAGCGACCGCGAGAGTAGAGGGGGTAGAGAGAAGGGGAGAGGTAGAGTCTGACACAGAGAGTGTGGGCTGGGTGTGAGAAAGGGGGTAGAGAGAGACAGGGGCACGTGGGGAGGTGGTAGAGGGAGAGACATGGGCGTCTGGAGTGTGAGAGATTGTGGGAGGGAGTTAATGAAAAGTGTGGACGTGGAATAGAGAGAACGCTACAGTGGGAGTTTGTCCAGCGAGAGGGATGGGGAGAGAGCGGGTGTGGGACGGAAGTAGCGAGAGAGTGGGCGAGATTAGCGAGAGACAGTAGTGGGGTGTAGATAGAGAGAGTGCGAGGGGGTTAAAGAGAGAGAGAATTGGACTCTGGGAGTAATGTAGATAGAAAGAGAGTGGAGTAGAGAAAGTGTGAGGGAGGGCTGTATTGAGAGATAGAGAGTGAAAGAGAGAGGGGAAGGATTAGAGAGGGAGAGTGGCGGAGTAGAGGGAGAGAGTGGATGGATGTTAAAGAGGGAGAGTGGGAGTGGGTAGAGGAAGTGAGTAGTGGGGGTGCAGAGAATGAGAGACAGGGTTGACGTTGAGAGTCTGAGACCGAGAGGAAGGGGATTGAGACTGACAGAGGAAGTGGGCAGAGAGAGAGAGAGTTGGAGGAGGTTGAAGAGCGAGAGTACAGGGGTGTGGAGAGAAAGAGTGTGAAGTGATTAGAGAGAAAAACAGAATGTGTCGGTGGGGGTATAGACAGAGTGGGAACGGGTTAGATAGGGAGAGTGGGAGGGGGTAGATCGAGAGAGAAGGTGGGAGAGAGAGAGAGTGCGTGATAGAGGGGAAGAGGGAACGCGGTTGTCAGGAAGACTGAGAGAAGGGGGTGTAGAGGGGAAGACAGCGAGATAAGAGGGGTAGAGAGAACGCAAGAGGGAGAGAGAGACGGTAGAGACAGAGAGAAAGTGACACGGTGGTAGAGAGAGTGTGTGTGGGAGTCGAGAGAGAGTTGGAGAAGGATAGCGAGAGAAATTGGGAATGGAGTGTGAGAGAGTTTGAGGGGTTGAGAGATTGTGTGAGACGTGAATAGATAGAGAGAGACAGGGACAGGTGATGAAGGGGCGAGTGAGAGTGGGGTTTAGACTGAGAGGGATGAAGGGGCGAGTGAGAGTGGGGTTTAGACTGAGAGGGAGGGTGTGATGGGGTAGAGAGTGAACGTGAGAGAGGAATAGAGAGATAGCATGATTGAGGTGGAGAGAACGAAAGAATTGAGGGGTTACAGAGGAAGGGAGGGATGGGCAGAGAGAGATTGGAATGGCATTAAAGAGACGGGGAGGAAGGATAGTAGAGAGAGGAGTCAAAGAGGCAGGGGCAGAGAGAGAGTTGGATGGGGTAGAGAGAGGGGGATGTCAGTACAGAGAGTTGGGCAGTGAAGGTGCTAGAGAGAGAGACCGAGGGAGGGAGGGTGCAGAAAGAGACTGGAAGGAGGTAGAGAGAGAGAATGGAAGTGGATTTGAGACCGAGAGGAGGACATGGATAGACAGAGAGAGGGAGAAGGAGTGGGTGGAGAGACAGAGAGAGAAGGAGGTGTAGAGAGAGTGAATGAGTGGGGGGCAGATAGACAGTGAACGTGGGAGGGGATAGACAGAGAGACAGAGAGGAAAAGTCACAGGGGTAGTTATAGAGAGTGGGAGGTGTGAGCGCATGAGAGAGAAAATAGTGACTGATAGAACTGAGATGGGGCAGAGAGAGAGTAGGTGTTAGGGGGTAGAGAATGAAAGACATTTTGAGGGGGCAGAGAAAGTAAAAATGGGGTGTAAAGAGAGAGATTGTGGGAGAGGGAATAGTGAAGGTGGGAGTAAGGTAGGGAGAGCGCGAGAGTGGAATGATTTACAGAGAGAGAATGGGAAAAGAGAGTGAGTTGGTGGTATAGAGAGAGGGGGAAATGTATATATAGAGACAGTGGTAGGTAGAGAGGCACTGGGGGTGTAGGGTGAAGTGGAGGCTGGTACAGAGAAAGAGAACGAGGGAGCAAAAAGAGAGAAAGTTAGGAGAGAGAGTGTGTGAGGGTATGGAGAGAGGGTGAGAGGGGTGATAGAGAGTGAGAGTGGAAGGGGCAGAGAGAGAAAGAGTGGGAGGATTAGAGTGAGTGTGTGAGGTCTAGGGAGACGGAACGAGTGGGGGTGGGTAGAGATAGAGTGAGTGAGACGTTGCTAAAGAGAGAGATGGGGAGAAATAGAGAGAGTGGGCTGGACGTTGAAACACAGCGAGAAAGAGATAGTGAGAGGTGGAGAGTAGATTGGGAGACGTGGAGCGGGGTAGAGAGAGTTTAGGAGGATGGTATAGACGGAGCTTGAGTGGGAGTGGGTGTAGGAAAAGTGAGACCTAGATTGGGAGGGGTGAGGGGGGTACAGGAGAGGGAGGCGGGTACAAAGAGCGACAGTTGGATGAGGATAGAGAGAGTTTCGGGAAATAGATAGATGGACCGGAAGAGGGTCAGAGCATTTTTGGGGGAGAATTGGAGTTGAATGAGAGACAGTGGAAGGGGATAAAGGAAGAGAGAATGGGAGGGTGGTAGAGAGAGAAAGAGTGGGAAGCTGCATAGAGGGAGACAGAAATGTAGAGTGGGAGGCGGTTGATATAGCTCTTGGGTTTAGAGAGAGAGAGAGTCGGATGACGGGAGAGAGGGGGAGATTGGGAGTGAGGTATAGAGAGAGTGAAATGCCGGGTAGAGATAGAGAGAGAGGTTGAGTTGATAGAGGGGGAGGGGAATGGGAAGGGGATGGAGCGACAGGTAGCATGGGGGATGATGAGCAAGACAGTTGTTGAGTGGTAGAGGGGGAGTGTAACGGGGTAAGGAGTACGAGAGGGAATGGATGTAAGGTAGAGAGCGAGAGTGAGAGAGGGGGTAGACAAAGCGAGAGAGAGAAGAACGTGTACAAAGAGTGTGTGGGGAGCATAGAGTAAGAGTAGGAGGGGTATAGACATACGAAGAAAGAGTAGTGGGTATATGAAGAGCGAGAGTGGAGGTTGTGAGAGTTTGGGGAGGGAGAGAAATATAGACACAGTGAAATTGTGATGAGGTATTGAGGGAGAGTGTGTGTGAAGGAGGAGGCAGAGAGAAATGGGGACGGAGTAAATAGAGAGAGTGCAGATGTAGAGTGAAAGAGTGTGGGAGAGGGGGATACATAGATTACGGGAGCGGGATTGAGAGAGTGGGAGTGGGATAGAGAGGGATGGAGAGACGGATGAAGAAACAGAGAGGTTGGGATGTCAGTACAGAGGGGGAGAGAGAGGTGCGATGAAGATAGTGGAAAAAGAGCCAGAGAGAGGGAGTGGGGAGAGGGAGAGGCAGAGAGAGTGTGAGAAAGAGATATAGAGAGACAGAGTAGCAAGACGTTGAGAGAGAATGAGGGCGCAGAGTCACATCGAAACATATGGAGTTGGTCGCGAGTTATTGGGAAGAGTGGAGAAAGATAATGTGTGGGGGTGTTGACCGAGAGTGTGGCGGAGGTGTAGAGGTAGAAGGAGAATGGGAGCGGGTAGCAAGTTTGAGAGTGTGTGGGAAGGGTTGAGAGAGAGCGCGAGTGAAGTAGAGGACGACAGTCGGAGAGGGATAGACAGAGAGAGAAGAAGGGTAGAGTGAGAGAGAGTGTGATGGATTAGAGTGAGAGTGGGAGGGTATAGAGAGAGAAGGAGAGAGAATGGGAGGGTGAGAGGGAGAGTGAGTGGGTGGGAGGTGAGAAATAGTGGGGAGAGAGAGGATGTAAAAACAGAGAAAATGGGATGGGGCAGTCAGGGAGACGGAGTGTGAGGGAGTAGAGAGAGAAAGCGAGTCAGGTTGCAGAGTGAGAGAGAGTGTGGGAGTGGGGAACAGAGAGAAGGTGACAGAGGGAGAGTGGGAGTTGGGTCGAGAGAAAGTGGGAGGGGTTGTAGAGAGATGGAGAGAGGTAGTGAGATGGGATATCGAGAGAGAGGACCAATGGAGAGGGGGAGAGAGAAAGACAGACAGAGAGAGGAGTAGCTAGTGGAAGGGTGAGAGGTAAGGGGAGGAGGCAGAGTTTCGGTATGTGAGAGAGAGTGAGACAAAAAGAGTGGGAGGTGTAGAGAGAGTGTGAGGCAGGTAGATAGAGAGTGGGAAAATATAGAGGCGGAGACAGAGAGAGACAGGAATGGGGAGAGACAGGAATGGGGAGAGACAGAGAAGGGTGATGGACACAGAAAGAGAGGGTTCGAAAGAGAGACAGAGACAGAGTGAGGGGCGGAGTAGAGAGAGCATGTGGGTGGACGGCACAGACAGAGAGAGTGAGCGTGGGAGGGGGTACAGAGAGGGATGTGAAGTCGGTAGAGACAGTAAAAGCTGGAGAATGGGGTGAGAGATGGTAACAAAGAGGGAACGGAGGAGATAGAGAGCGCGGGATGAGGAAAGAGGCAAAGATAGGGAGGTAGGAATTAGAAATACAGAGAGAAGGAGGGAGAAGCAGTGGCGGAGATTGATGGAAAGAGGTTGAAGAGAGAGAGGATAGGGTGGGGAGAGAGTGAGAGGGGATAGAGAGAAAGAGAGAAAGATAGAGTTGGAGGGCTTAGACACAGAGGAAGCGGGTAAGTGAGGAAGTGGGAAGTGTGCAGTGGAACAGACAGAGGGAGTGTGGGAAGGGGAGACCGAATGGGCGGGTGTAGAAAAAGAAAAAGAGAGAAAGAAGGAGGGTAAGAGAGAGATCGTGGGAGGGGAAGCTATTCTGAGAGCGGGCGTGAAGGCAGAGAGAGTGTGGGAGCAGCTTGCAAAGAGAGAGAGAGATTGAGAGGGGATAGAGAGAGAGGTGAACCATTGGTCGAGCGAGAAAGAGTAGGGTGTCCAGAGAAAGACGAGTTTTGTGGTTAGAGAGAGAATGGGGTGGATAGAGTGTGGGTGTGGGGTAGATGAAGAGAGTGGGAGTGGAGAGGCAGAGACAGAGAAATAGTGTGGTGGCAGACAGCAATTGGGAGGGACGTAGAGAGAGATTGGATGGGGTGTAGTGAGAGAGAGAGAATGATTGGGATGTGGTAGAGAGAGAGGAATGTGGGGAGAGAGAATATGATGGACGTAGAGAGAAGGGGAGGGTTTAAACATAAAGTCAGACAGAGAAAAGAAAAAAAGACGGGTAGAGAGAGATATAAGGGGTACAGAGAGAGAGAGTAAGTCGAGAGAGAGTGTGGGAGGGTGCAGACAGAGAGACACAGATAGTGGGAGGACGATAGAGAGACGGAGTGGGGTTGACAGTCGACAGAGAAATGGAGTGTGGCGGGTTGTATAATGTGAGATAGTGAGGAGTGGTCAGAAAGAGACAGTGAAAGGGGATACTGCGAGAGAGAATGGGAGGGAGGGAGAGAGTGGGCAAGCATCGAGAGAGAGGGATGAGTTTAAAACGAGTGAGGGAGAGTTTGGAAGTGGTGTAGAGACAGAAAGAGAGAGAGGGAGAGAGGGATACAGAGACAGAGAGTGGGAGCGCAGTACAGACGAAACGAGGGAGGGATGTGAAAGGACGGGATAGAGAGTGCGGGTAACAGAGATAGTAGAGGGTTGACAGGTAGTGTGTGGGGTAAAGAGAGACACAGAGAAAAAAAGCATGAGAGAAGGGGTAGAGAGAGAATGAGGGGTATAGAGTCAGAGAGGAACATAGAACATAGAACATTACAGCGCAGTACAGGCCTTTCGGCCCTCGATGTTGCGCCGACCTGTCATACCAATCTGAAGCCCATCTAACCTACACTATTCCATGTACGTCCAGACGCTTGTCCAATGACAACTTAAATGTACTTAAAGTTGGCGAATCTACTACCGTTGCAGGCAAAGCATTCCATACCGTTACTACTCTGAGTAAGGAAACTACCTCTGACATCTGTCCTATATCTATCAGCCCTCAATCTATGCCCCCTCGTGCTCGCCGTCACCATACTTAGAAAAAGGCTCTCCCTGTCCACCCTATCTAACCCTCTGATTATCTTATATGTCTCTATTAAATCACCTCTCACCCTTCTTCTCCCCAACGAAAACAGTCTCATGTCCCTCAGCCTTTCCTCGTAAGACCGTTCCTCCAGACCAGGAAACATCCTAATAAATCTCCTCTGCACCTTTTTCAAAGCTTCCACATCCTTCATATAATGCGTTGACCAGAACTGTACACAATACTCCAAGTGCGGCCGCACCAGAGTTTTGTACAGCTGTAACATAACCTCCTGGTTCTGGAACTCGATCTCTCTATTAATAAAAGCTAAAACCCTGTATGCCTTCTTAACAACCCTGTAAATCTGGGTGGCAACGTTCAAGGATCTGCGTACCTGGACACCGAGATCTCTCTGCTCATCTACACTACCAAGAATCTTACCATTAGCCCAGTACTATGCATTCTGGTTACTCCGACCAAAGTGAATCACCTCATTCTTGTCCCCATTAAATTCCATTTGCCACCTCTCAGCCCATCTCTGCAGCTTATCTATGTCTCTCTGTAACCTACAACATCCTTCATCACTATCCATAACTCCACCGATCTTAGTGTCGTCTGCGAATTTACTAACCCACCCTTCTATGCCGTCATCCAGGTCGTTTATACAAATGACGAACAGCAGTGGACCCAACACCGACCCTTGCGGTACACCACTAGTAACTGAACTCCAGGATGAACAATTTCCATCAACCACCAATCTCTGTCTTCTTTCAGCAATTCAATTACTTTTCCAAACTGCTACACCTCCCATAATCTCATTCCTCCGCATTTTGTACAGTAGCCGACTGTGGTGAACCTTATCAAACGCCTTGCTGAAATCCATGTACACCACATCAACCGATTTACTCTCATCAAACTGTTTGACCACCTTCTCAAGAACTCAATAAGATTTGTGAGGCACGATAAACTTTCACAAAACCGTGCTGTCTATCCCTAATGAAATTATTCTTTTACAGATGATTATATATCCGACATCTTAGAACCTTTTCCACCACTTTACCAACAGCTGAAGTAAGGCTTACTGCTCTATAAGTACCAGGGTTGTATCTACTCCCCTACTTGAACAGGGGAACCTCATTTGCTATCTTCCAGTCTTCTGGCACTATTCTTGTACACAATGATGATTTAAAGATCAATGCCAAAGGCTTGGCAATCTCCTCCCTGACTTTCTTGAGGATCCGAGGATAAATCCCATCCGGCCTGGGGAACTTATCTATTTTGACACTCTGCAGGATTTCTAATACCTCTTCCTTGTGAACCTCAATCCATTCCTGATGAACGGCTTTTGCCCTAAAGGTCGATATAACTGCTCCTCGGATGCTGCCTGAACTGCTGTACTCTTCCAGCACCTTAATCCAGAATCTGGTTTCCAGCATCTGCAGTCATTGTTTTTGCCTCAATCCCATGTAGTCTAGTAGCCTGTATCTCAGTATCCTCCACGACAACATTTTCCTTTTCCTCGAATGAATATTGTCGAAAAATATTAATTTAGTGCTTCCCCTATCTCCTCTGACTCCACACACAACTTCCCACTACTATCCTTGATTGGCCCAAATCTTACTCTTGTCATTATTTTATTCCTTAAATACAGAATGAAAGCCTTTGGGTTTACCCTGATCCTAACCGCCAACAACTTCTTATGTCTCCTGCTGGTTCTTCTGAGCTCTCTCTTTAGGTCTTTCCTGGCTACTTTGTAACCCTCAAGCTCCCAAACTGAGTCTTCTGTTCTCACCCTAACATAAGCTTTCTCTTTCTCTTGACCAGAGAATCCACTTCCTTCGTAAACCACGGCTCCCGCACTCTACATCTTCCTCCCTGCCTGAAAGATGGATACTTATATAGGACACTCAGGAGCTTTACCTTGAATAAGCTATGTTGGCACAGTGGCATAGTGGTTAGCACAGCTCCCTCACATCGCTAAAGACCCGGGTTCAATTCCCGCGTCAGGCAACTGTCTGTGTGGAGTTTGCACATTCTCCCCGTGTCTGCGTGGGTTTTCTCTGAGTGTTCCGGTTTCCTCGAAATTCCAAAAATGTGCAGGTTAGGTGAGTTGGCTATGCTAAATTGCCCGTAGAGTTAGGTAAAGGAGGGAATGGGTCTGGGCGGGTTGCTCTTCGGACGGTCAGTGAGGACTTGTTGGGTTGAAGGGCCTGTTTCCACACTGTACAGAATCTAATCTAATCAACCTCCACATTTCTAATATGCCCATTCCCTGCCGTTTCCTTCCCTATTTTATCCTTCCGAAATTTTGCCTAATCGCATCGTAATTGCCTTTCCCCAAGCTGTAACTCTTGTCCAAGTAGTATACGCCTACCCCTTTCTGTCACTAAAGAGGTGAAGGCAGGAAAAGACAGAGGCACAGAGTGTGGGAGTGGGTAATAAGAGAGAGTGAGGGGCAAGGAGAGAGGGAGTGGGTGGATGCAGAGAGAGGAGAGAGCGAGGCGGGCAGAGAGACAGAGAGAGGGGGCACCGTCATAGCGAGACAGCGTAGGCGATAGCTAGAGAGAGAGAGTGCGGATAAGAATGGGAGGGAGGGAGAGTCAAAGATAGAGTAAGTGGGCGTGATTAGAGAGAGACAGAGAAATATAGTGGGAGGAAGTGGAGAGAAATTGTGTGAGAGGGTGCAATATGAAGCAGAGAGGGAGGCAGTGGGATGGGATGTAGAGAGAGGCGATTAGAGGGATAGAGAGAGTGGGAGGTAGTAGAGAGGGAGAGTATGTGGGTATTGAGAAACCTTCGCATGGGCAGAAATAAAATGGGAGGGGAATGCAGAGAGAAGGTTCGGCATAGAGAAAGAAAGTGTCAGGGAGGAGTTTCGAGATTGAAAGTGGGAGTACAGTGAAATTGGGAAAGGTGGAGAGAGAGTGGGCTAGTATAGAGATAGAGTGGTAGAGGCGGGTGGGAGAGGGGTAGAGACAACGACTGGGAGGCGGATAGAAGGAGCGAGAGGGTGGGTGTGTGGTATTGAAAGAGTGTGGGAGGGCATAAAGAAATAAAGAGTGGGAGAGAGTAGACAGAGAGTGGGAGGGAGTAGGTGAAGACGGTGGTATAAAGGCAGAGTGGAGGGATTAGGGAAAGCGGACTTGAGAGAGAGTGTGGGGGTTGGGTAGAGACAGAATGGGATGTATAGTTCAAGAGAGGGAGGTAGTAGAAGGGTTGTAGAGAGAGACAATCGGAGGTAAGTAGAGGGACAGAATGGAAGGGGGTGGAGAGAGTGAGTGTGTTTAGGGAGAAAATAGGAGGAGCGAAGAGAGGCAAAGAGAATGGGAGGGGTTTGGAGAGACTGAGTGGCAAGCGGTTGGCAGATAGAGTGGGATGGAGTGGGGAGAACGAAAGCAGCGTGTGGAGAGACAAAGATTTCCGATAGGGAAGAGGTAGAAAGAGATTTAGTGTGGCGTAGAGACTGTGGGAGATAATAGAGTGAGAGGGGCGTGGGAGAGGTGTAGGGAGAGAGCAAAACGAGGTAGTGAGACAGAGAGTGGGAGGGCGTCTAGTGTCAGCGTGTAGGGGAAGACACAGTGAGTGGGAGTTGTGTAGGGAGAGAGTGTGTAAGGAGGATAGATAGAGGGAGAGTTGAGCGGTGTGAACAGGGAGAGCGAATGAGAAGGGAGCGAGCTTGAGTGAGTGGCAGGGGTGAAATGGAGAGCGAGAGTGGGAGGGCAGTCAAGAGAGAGTGGGAGGGATGTAGATAGATTGGAAGTGGTGAAGAGACACAGTTGGAGCATGGAGAGAGTGCGTGGTGTGGAGAGAGACACAGTAATTGGGGTAGAGGAGAGAGAGAGAAGAAAAAGAGTGATGGAGGGAATAAAGAGAGTGAGACTGGGAGGCGGTAAAGAGAGATAAAGAGAGAGGCTGGGAGGATGTTAGAAATAGACTGTGGAAGGGAGATAGGCAGAGAGAGAGCGCGAGAGTGGGAGGAGTTTATACAGAGACAGCGAGAGAGCTGGTGGGTAGAGAGAAAGAGAGCGTGATAGGGAAGGAGTAGGGATAGAGGGTGAGAGGGTTTAGAGCAAGTGAAGGAGGTGAGAAAGAGAGAAGTGGGAACAGGTTAGATACAGGGAAAGAGAGGATAGCAGAGGGCAGAGAGAGAGATCGAGAATTGGAATGGTAACAGAGCGAGAGGGAGGGGTAGAGAGAAAGATACAAATCCGGGGCAGCGAGAGGGAGGGGTACAGAAAGAGAGAGTGTGTGGGAGGCGATGTAGAGGGAGAGATTCAGAAGGAGGTCCAGAGAGAAGGATTGTGCAGTGAAAGCGAGAGTGTGAAGGGGTAAAGAGATAGGCGAGGTAGAGAGAGCGAGTCAGAAGGGAGAATGGAGTGATGAAGAGAGAGAAGAAGAGTAGAGAGAGCGGGAGAGGGGTAAAACGAGAGATAGAGGGTGAGGAAGGAAACGAGTGAGAAAGAATGGGAGGGAATAGAGTGGAGAGTCCGGCTGTGTGTTAGAGAAAGTTAGTGTGGGGGAGGTAGAGAAAAAGAGTGTGGGAGGGGGTGGAGCAAGAGAGAGAGCTTTGGAGAGACGTAGAGAGTGAGAGAGAGGGACAGTGCATTAGAGGGGAGGGCTGTATAGATAGAGAGAAGAGGAGGGGCTAGAGAGAGAGTAAACGAGAGGGAAAAGCAGAGACAGAGAGTGGGTTGGTTAGAGCGATAGAGTGGAAGTATGGTAGAGAGAGAGAATTGGATGGAAGTGGGGGGAGGTTAGCGAGAGCGAGAGTGGGAAGGGGTTAAAGAGTGAGAGAGAGACAAAGAGAATGCTGTAGAGATCGAGAGTCAGGCGGGAACGAAGAGAGAGAGAAATGGAGAGGGGGAAGAGAATAGACAGAGCGGGAGAGGGGTAAAGAGAGAAATAGTGAGGGAGGAAAAGAGAGAGGTGGAGAGAGTGGGAGGGGATAGAGGGAGAGAATGGTGTGTAGAGAGAGATAGTTGGAGGCTGGACAGAGTGGGAGTGCAAGGGAGTGATGTAGACATATATATACGCAAGCGAGATAAAACGAGAGATTGGGAGCCTGTAGACAGTGGGGGTGTAGAGAGGAAGAGAGACGGAAAGAGACTGAGAGGGGTTAGAGAGAGACAGAAAATGGGACGGTGTAGAGACAGAGAGAGCGTGGGTCGGGGGTACAGAAACAGAGTGTGATGGGGTAGAGAGAGAGTGAGAGAGTATCAGGGGAGAGACAGAGAACAGTGGGGAGAGCAGAGAGTGTAGGGGAGAGTGGCAGAGCGAGAGTTTGGGATGGTGTTGAAAGGTAAAGTCGGAGTGGAAGAGACAGATAGAGTTGGAAGGCGTAGAGAGAGGGAGAGAGAGAGCGGGGGAGGAGATAGAAGAGAGAGAAAGGGGGTAGAGAGAGATTGGGAGGACAGTACAGAGAGAGAGACTGTGTGATAGAAAGAGAGAGGGGGAGGGATTTATAGAGAGACAGAGAGCGAGGTAAAGAGACACACACAGTGGGAGAGACAGAGTGAAAATGGGAAGGGCTATGAACAGAGAGCGGTTTTGGGAGTGGTGTATAGAGAGATACAGGGGGAGAAGTGTAGAGAGAGAGAGTGAGACGGTGGTACAGACAGCGATAGAGCGAGCGTGGGAAGGTGCTAGAGACAGAAAGAGAGAAATGGGTAGAGACTGACAGAGTGAGATGGGTAGAGAGAGAGGGTAGGAGGGTAAAGAGAGTGACAGAGAGGGAGGAAGGGGTAGGGGAGATTGGCAGGGGGTGGACAGATTGATTAGGTGGGGAGGAGAGAGAGAAAGGGGATGGAGAGGGATAGGGAGTGGGTAGAGAGAGAGAAAAGGTGGGCGTCTGAAGAGAAAGAGAAACAAATCTTATGGTACGGGGTAGAGAGAACAAGTGGGTGGTTGGAGTGTATGCAAACAGAGCGAAGGGTCGATAGAGAGACCGACTCGGAGCGTGTAGAGGGAGAAAGCCAGAGTGAGGGGGATGAGAGAGTGTACGTAACTGGTTAGATATTGAGAGAGAGTGGGGAAGAATGTAGAGATGGAGGGAGGTAGAGAGCATTTTGGAACAGGGTGTAGACAGAGAGAGCGTGGGAGTTAAAAAGAGATGGGGAGAGAGTTGGGGTGGTGTAAATAAATGGAAAGTTAGCAAGTTTTGAGAAGATTTGTAACTCACGTTGAGGTTCTGGATGTAGGTTTGCTCGCTGAGCTGGAAGGTTCATTTACAGATGGTTCGTCATCATACTGGGTCACACCTTCATTGTGCCTTCGGGCGAAGCACTGTTGGTGTTTTTTGCTTTCTATTTGTATGTTTGGATTTCTTTGGGCTGGTGATGCCATTTCCTGTGGTGATGACATTTCCTATGGTAATGCCATTTCAAAGTTCTTTTTCTCAACCGATCGTAAACTGGGTCCAAGTCAATATGTATGTTGGTGGAGTTCTGGTCGGAATGCCATGCTTCCATGAATGCTTGTGCGACTTTCTGTTTGGCTTGTCCTCGGACAGATGTGTTGTCCCAATCGAGGTGGTGTCCTTCCTTATCTGTATGTAAGGATATCTCATTTGTGGCTAGTTGATATTCATGTATCCTGGTGGCTAGTATTCTGCCTGTTTCTCCAACGTATTGTTTGTTACCAAGTCTTGCACGGTATTTTGTACATAACATTAGTTTTGCTTGTTGTCTTTATACGATCTTTCAAATGCATTAACTGCTGCTTTAGGGTGTTAATGGTTTCGTGGGTTACCATTTTGCCAAGGGGTCTGAGTAGTCTGGCAGTCATTTCCGAGTTGTCTTTCATCTGGGGGAGAGTGGCTAGGGTTTCTGTACGGTGTCTTGTCTGCTTGTTTGGGTTTGTTGCTGAGAAATCGATGGAATGGGTTCATTGGGTACCCATTCTTTTTGAGTACACTATATAGGTGATTTTCCTCTGTTCTGTGTAGTTCCTCTCCGCTGAAGTCTGTGCTGGCTCGTTGAAATAATGTTCTGATGCAACTTTGTTTGTGGATTTTGGGATGATTGTTTCTGTAACTCAATATTTGGTCCGTATGTTTTGTTTTCCTATAAAAGCTAGCTTGAAATTTTCCATTGGCTGTTCGCTCTGCTGTGACATCTAGAATGGCAGTTTGCTGTTTCTTCAGCAACAAAACCAAACAAGCGGACAAAACGCATCCAGAAACGCTCTCCACACTCCCCATATCAAAAACATCTCGATAATGACCGCCAGATTACTCAGACAGGGCTTGGGACAAATACAGACACATTCGACTATTTCGTTTTCATAAACTTGTAAGCATGGAAGGGTTGGGCTGAAATGTCTGTTTCGGTGCTGCGTGACTCTGTAAGTCCAGTTACTGGGAGCAAGAGGCTAACATGTTAAGGTATGTTCCTTGTAAATTTATTCATAGGATGATGGAGTCGCTGGCCAGGCTAGTATTTATTGCTCATCACCCAGTTACCGAGAGGGCAGTTCCGTATCAACCATGTTACTGTGGGTCTGAAGTCGTTTTCCGGCCACAACACGTAAGTATGATAGTTTCCTTCCTTCAAGGAGATCTGTGAAACAATTGGGGTTTTCTGACAATCAGCAATTGATCATTGTCATCATTGGATTCTTAATTTCAGATATTTATTGAATTCAAATCTGCCCTGGCAGGATTCAGACCCAGGTCGCCAGAATTATATCTAGATCTGTGGATTAACAATGCAACGGTAATATCACACATGTCCCCGTTTGTGCACAGACTGAAGCATGTTTCAGACATAGGAATTAAAGTCTGGATTGGAGATGTTGCAAATGCGTAGAGAGATTGTAGAGAGGGGAGGAGGTTACAGAGATAGAAACGGTTATAGGAGTCAGAATGATTGAAGACATTGATCCACAAGACATGTCATAGATACAGTGGTGGAGATGGAACACAGAACAGAAACATCCAGGCAGCATTGCCACTCTGCCGTGGGAGGCCTGCCATCACCTCTGTTGTACTGATGCTCACGGAGTCAACACAGACCCGGATTGATAACGGTGACCTTCCTAGGCTGTCTCAAAGCTTAAAGTAGTCCTTCCATGAGGGGGTGGTTTTTGAGCTTGCGGTATGTCCATAATGTGCTCCTCATTCTGCACCGTCTGTGCGTCACGTCTTTTGAGTAATCGCTCTCTCGTCTGTGCACCATGAGTGATCTTACCTCACTGCAGGACTCAATGAAGGCTCCAGATCGCCCCACCTATTGTTGCTCTCGTTGAACATGTTTCTTCAATAAGTTGATGGATGAGACTGGAGCCCTAATACAGCAACTTCCCATGTACCGAGCAGAGACAGTGAAATAGACAGTGTTATAGAGACTGTCACAACGAGGTTTGCACATGCTGAGTGACACAGAGCAGCACCGAGATCTGGAAAATCCCAGTTTGGATCTGAAGCACCTGCAAGAGCGAGTGACATTTACAGAGGCAGCAATTGCATCCACACACCGAGGGATAACCCGTGGAGAGATACTGAGTGATATCACCAGATTGCAGGAAGATATCAGGATCAAACAATACTGTAGAAAGAAGGTTCACTGGTATCAGTATTCAGGGATGAGTGAGCTGTGAAAGGGACCTGCGATAGTGTTATTAGTGGTCTGTTAATCCAGAAACTGAGCTAATGTTATGTGGACCCAGGTTCGAATCCTACCATTTCACATGATGGTATGTGAATCAGTAAAACTCAGAAACTGGTAATAAAAATCGACAAATGGACTCTTTCTTTAAAGACCACAATTTCCTCTCCCAGATGCCCTCCATCCTAACTCCGCCCTCGATTCCCACCCCTCCGAACGCACCAAGGATTGAAACTGCCCGGTACTCACCTTCCACCTCCCCAACCTCTGTATGCATCTCATCATTCTCCGCCAATTCCTCGACTTACAAATGGACCCCACCATCAGAGATATATTTCCCTCCCCACCCCGATCTGCTTTCCGTAAATACTTTTCCCTCCGTAACTACCTGGTTAGGTCCATGCCCACAAACATCCCACCCTCCCCTACTGGCACATGCCTCTGCCACCGCAGGAGTTGCAAAACCTGCGCCCACACCTCCCCGCTCACCTCCATCCAAGGCCGCAAAGGAGCCTTTCACATCCATCAATTTTCATCTGTATTTTTACACATGTCATTTACATTATCCGTTGCTCCTGATGTGGTCTCCTCCACATTGGGGAGACCGAAAACCTACTCGTGGAGTGCTTCAGCGAACATCTCTGGGACACCCGTACCAATCAACCACACGGCCCAGTGGATGAACATTTCAACACCCTCCCCAACTCTGCCGAGGACAAACAGGTACCGAGACTCCTCCATTGCAACTCCCTTCCCACCCGACGCCTGGAGCAAAAACGCCTCATCTTCCACTTCGGAACCTTCAAACTCATGACATCAACGTGGACTTCATCAGTTTCCTCATTTCCCTCTCAACACCTTACCCCAGATTCAACCTTCCAGCTCAGCACTGTCCACATGACCTGTCCCATATGTCAATCTTCCTTCCCACCTATCCGCTCCACGCTCCTCTACGAACTATCACCACTACCTCCATCCACCTATTGTACTCTCAGCTATCTTGCCCCCAGCCCCAACACTCCCATTTATCTCTCCACCCAGAGACTCCCAGCCTCATTCGTGATGAAAGGCTTTTACTCGAAACGTCAATTCTCCTGCTTCTCGGATACTACCTGGCCTGCTGTGCTTTTCCAGCACCACTCTAATTTTGAGATTGAAGTATGTGTCTGTAAGTGAACATTGGAAAATATTTGAAGGAACATTTAATAACCTTCAGCATTAGGACGTTCTACTGAAACTGACGAATCTTCAGCAATAAATGCCCATCTCGTCCTCACTCAAAATGGGATGGATCAGATTCAATTCAGACAGGCTCAGAAGACTCTGGGGAAAAGAAACTGATAAGTGTAAGTGACGACTGTGTTTTATTAACGGTTTAAAGCGCTCCCAAATTTTGATGTAGTTGTCAAAGTGGTCGCAAAGACGTCTCCTCGCAGGAGGAGGGCAATAGGAAGAGGAAGCATTTTCAGGGTTTAGTGAGATGATAGTAACAGGGAGAATTGAAGATGATAGACGTGAGTGTTACAGGGCGTGACAAGGGCCTGAATTACGTTATAATGCCAGTACTCTGGGAGTATTTGCAGAGATATGGAAAGGAAATATACACCTTATTTTATTCATTCATGGGGTGTGGGTGTCACTGGCTGGACCAGTTTTCATTACACACTTCCAATTGCAAAGGGGCGCTCAGTCAAACATTTTGCTGTTGGTATGGAGTCGCATCTTGACAGAACCAAGTATGAATATCAGATGTGCTTCACGTAAGGATACAAATGGACCAGGTGAGCATTTCGTAATGATCAACAATGCATTTATAAGCATCATTAGATGGCAATAAATGGTCCTGTACAGCCACAATATGATGCCCTAACTCCTCTTCTGAATGCTATGGCCAAAGAAGGTAAACGTGCGAAATGATTTCTTCACCATCCTGTCCAACTGTGACATCACCTTGAAAGAGCTTTATATCTGCACCTTTAAGTCTCCCTGTTTGAAACCACTACGCATCGGCTCACCAATACCCGTTTATGTCCTGCTCCGATTGGGGTTAGGAAAATGCAACACCTCACATTAAGCTAAATCAAATTCTATCTGTTGCTGCTCAGAACATTGACACAAATGATCACCATCCCATTGTAATCGTTGACAATTTCTTCAAGTTTCCACTCTACCACTCACGTTATTGTCACCCAAACACATATTAACCATGCCGCTTATAGTCTTCTCCAAACCGTTTGTGTAAAGGAAGTAAAAGACGAGACCCAGTTCCGAACGTTGTCACACTGTTCTGGTCACTGGCCTGCAGTCAGAATAGCAAACCTCCTACCATCAAGCCAATTTTGTATCCAATTGTCGAGCTCTCCCTGAATCCCACCTTATTAATCCGTCGACCATGGAGAACCTTGTCAAGGCATTGATGTAGAAAATAGATCCCGCTCTTCGTCCTATCCACTTCCCCAAAAACTCAATTCGGTTTGTGAGATATGATTTCTCACGCACAAAGCCATGCTGAATTTCCCAAATAAGCCTCTGCTTTTCCAAATACATGAAGAACTTAGAATCAATTCCAACAATTTGCCAATACTGATATCTGTCTCACTGATCTGTAGTTTTCTGGTATTTCCTTGCATCCCTTAGCTGAGGGGACAGCATTAGCCGCCATCCAGTCTTCCGGCACATAACCCTGATGTCGATGACACAAATATATCTAAAAGGTGCACTGCAAACTCTTTCCGAGCCCTAGGTTACACCTGATCAGATCCTGAGGATTTATCTACCTTTCTGTGTCTTATGAACTTCCACTGCTCCTGAAATCTCATCTGAACGTTCCCACGACTGACATGAGGGTCAATGGACTGCAGTTACCTGGAAAATCCCTACTGGACTTCTTGAATATGGGGACAACATTAGCCACACTCCTGTCCTTCGGCACTTCACCTGCGCTTAAGGATGCTACAAAGTTATATGTCAGGGCTTCAGCTATTTACTCTGTCACCTCCCTCAGCAACCTTGGATAAATCCCAACTGATCCTGGGAATTTGTCCACCTTAATGTCCTTTCACCTACCCAACACATCTTCCATCTTTACGTCAATTTCTAAACAAAATCATGGAGGGTATAAACAGGGTTGATAGAGATAAGCATTTTCCCAGGATGACGGATTCACTAACGAAAAGTCACGTCTTCAAGGTGAGAGGACAGAAGTTTAAGGGGGTCACACGCTGAAAGTACTTTACACAGAGGGTAATAAATGCTTGGAACGCTTTGCCAGCAGAGGTAGTAGAGGCAGGCATGGTAGATTCATTTATGTAGCGTCTGGACAGATGCATGAATAGGTGGGGAGCAGAGGGATACAGATCCTTTCGAATTGCGTAATAGGTTTAGACAGTGTATTTGGATCGGCACATGCTTGGAAGGCAGAAGATCCTGTTCCTGTACATTTTCTTTGTTGTTTAATCTTTTATTCTTTGTGAACGCTTGTCAATAGTCCGTTATTTATTTCCTCAAGTCCCCGAGCTTCTATCACAGTCTTCACAGTAAGTACCAAAGCAAAACATTTGATTAGGATATTCCCCGTCTCCTGTGGTTCCACACAGACGGTCTCGTTGATTTTTATCATGATTGCCCCTATTCTTTCCTTATTTCCTCTGTAGTCCTTATGGAAACTTGCCAAACGCCTTCTGAAAGTATAAATAAATCATATCACTCTCCCACATTCCTTAAGTATTCAGCCATTAACAGCCACTACAAAACATAAAATCCAACAGGTCCATCGAAAAGATATCTCTCTTTTATCAACTCATTCATCACCCATTAAGGGTTCAGTTATTGTTTGCCATGGCCTTTGATATACAATGCAGCACGTTCCTGATTTGCCATAAGGCTAACGCCTTTTGCTTTAAAACTTAATACACAAAGGCCTTTAGATGTCCTTGTACATGAATCTGAAAAATAAAGCTTAAAGGATGAGCAGGCAATACAGAAAGCAAATCAAATGCTGGCATTTATTACAAAGGGAATGGAGTCTGATAATAGGGAGTCTTTCTAAAATAATGCAAGGCACAAGTCAAGCCACACAAGACTATTATGAAAAGTATGAGTGCCCGAAGGCAATATCTTCTTGTGTTGAAGGCCGGCCAGACAAGGTTCACTCGGCCTGATGTTGGGAATGGATGTAATTTCTAATTTGAAGAGATGGAGTATATGGAGCTTTATGTCATTGGATGTTAGAAGAATGAGAGAGAAATTTTAAGACACATTGAAGATTCGGAGTTTTAATGCTGGAAAGTCAGAAAATACAGTACTGCAGTAGGCTCTTCAGCTGATCACAGCTGCACCCGGCCACAATGTTTTTGTTATTGTTGTTGTTATTATTATTATTATTATTATTATTATTATTATGACTACTGCCACTTCAATAACTACAGGCAACTTTTGCTAGGAACAGTACATTTCCCGGGTGATTGACTGGTCACAAACAGAGCGGGAGGTAGAGAGTCAGGAACAGAACAACAGGGGCAGTCCGCTCTGTTCACTGACCCTTCACCCTCAGCGAATCCAATGCCAGGAATGACTGCTATTAGTCAGAATGACAGAATGGAAAACAAAGACAATGAAAGCAAAGGAAAGGATAAAGCAGGAAGACCACTGGCGATATGTTGCTAGAGGTCTGTGGAATGCAGGATGAGATAAGATTCGTGGAATACACTTACACAAATTAGCAGAGCAAGGTTGAGGCTGAAAGGTCATTATGGTGAGATGAGATTACACAGCTAGCAATGTTAGTTTCCCTGTTATGTATCATCATGACAAGATTGAGAACATCAATATTTGGGACATGACATTAAATGTCTAATTAATACTATAGACAGCCTACTTGAGACTACTGACAATAAATAACTAATCATGACATTGGGAAAATATTAAGTCGGGTCTGGAATGAAAAACCATGCTTACAAATGCTGATGCTAAAAATCTAACCGTGAAAATAGAATAATATTAAGTAGAGTGAACAATGAAAGAGATGATGAGAACTATCATCACTGGTTTATTGTGCAGTTATAGTGAGATACTTCGATTAATATATCTGGACATGCTCATTCATCAAACAGAAACATGATAAAACCGATATAAAGACAATGGCGTTCGTGGGCTTTCGAGATTCTGCTTTCTCAGTGTCACGGTTTATTGTTTACCGAAAAAGGAGCTACTTCTTGAAGAACTCTCTGCGGCTCCTTGTGAATCTCTATATTTTCTCCACGACAAAACTCAGCAAGTTTGGAACATCTATGCAGAGAGAAGCATAGACAATATTACAAAAATTCATCAGAACTCAGTAATCTGCCACAGGTACTGCCAAACAAGCTAGTTTCGTCAACAGTTTCTGCTTTTTTTCAGATTCCCAGAATCCACAGTTGTTTACATTAATCTTTAAGACATTGCAGAAACTTATTTGTGGTTCTTCTCATGAAAAGTTTTCGTTTGAATAACGTTTTCCTGACACCATTATCAACACAAAACTACGCAGCAGAGAAAACAGATGCACCAAGAACAGCGATCGCTTTCGCCCTTGGAGCTTGAACCAGCAACCTTTCATTCAACAGTCGAATGCGCTGAAACTTCCAAACCTAAAACCTTACCCGATCATCTAAATCAGGCTGTGACTGGTCTCCAACTTCAGTCTGTCCTTCCCAAAACGAAATTGTCCTCTATCAGCTTTATTTTTTTCAAAATGAAGCCTGAGACATTCATAATGGAGACGTGGGAACAGTCTGATCCCGTCCACGACAGGCACACCCATGTCACTGGGAACCAGCTATGCTCCAACTGGCACCATCTCCCTTCAGGATTCTCAGTGTCTTGTGTGCTCTCGAGTTTTTGCATTGTCCCGGGGTCCAGATGAGCTTTGTATTCGTCATGTACGTGAACAAGAATTATTTCAATGTCTCGGATCAGTTTTTGTCCAGAGAACATCAATGTTAATGTTCTGTACTCTTAAAGAAGGGGAAGCTGTCTTGGCTGTCTCTGCTCAGTCGGACCGTTCACCATTCTTCATTCTCCTTTGATTTCACTTCTCAAAGAGTTTCTAAAGATTTACAAAGCTGGGGACTAGATTATATGTTTTGCCTCCTTAACAATTTTCCACCTGTCAAGTGATAATATTTTCCCAAAATCTCTTCACAATCCTCTGCCTTACAGCACGTCCAGGGTTGAGAAGTCCCGGTTTTTGGAGAGATTCCAGAGATTATCTTTGGAGCAAGGAACGTTAACTGAAGATTTCCTGCGGCTATTTATTTTGATGGGGGAGTGAGCTGTGGACATTAGCACGTTGACGAGCAGTAGGAATTATTGCCACTGACCAGGGTCAGTGTGCAGAGGACTGGGTTTGAAGGAATATAATGAAATGCAGCGCTTGTGCACAGTGCATTCACAGAATACTGCAGAAACCCGACGTGTCTGGTGGTAAATGTGGAAACTGAAACAGAGATAACATTTTGATTATGATATATTTCTGATGAAGGACTTGAGTTTCCTAACTCTAATCGAATGACTGTCATGGGTTGTTAAGATTTTTTTTTGAAGTATGAGAGAGAATTTGTCTTGCAGGAAGTCATTCAAAACATAGTTGGGAGAATTCGAACATGCGCCAGGAAACCCCACTGAATTTCTAAATCATCGCTGCTTAATATGTCTTATGGAATGGGTGGTTACAATCTGAAACTCTAGCATTTGTCTTGTCCGCAACATGACGCCAGTATTCGCTGTCCCCTTATTTTGGTTCAGAACGAAGGAAGAGGATGGGAGATCAAGTTGTAAAACAAACATTGATGAAAGGTAAAGTCGATGGGAACGATACATTTTCATGTACCGAGGGATGAATAAAGGCAGCAATGGATCTAGAATGAAAAAAAAGTCCTTGTATTTGTACAACGCCCTACACCAGCGAAATTACAGCCAATGATGTGCTTTTGAAAAAGATTCAACACTGGCAAATCTAATGTGTATTTCAGGTCTATTTGTTTATTCAAAAGTAAAAAAAAAAGACAATGGTTCCAATACTCACAACTGGCACTCGACAGTGTTGACCGACCTTGAGGATTTTTTTTTATGCTCTGAATTGCACCCGGGATAATGTGGGACCAGAGGGTCTCAGCAGAGCGGAAAGGGGTCAGATATGTAATACTCAGATCTGGAGGCTATTATTACTTTCAGAGGGTAGGAAATCTGTGGAGTTCTTTTCAACAGAGTGTTGTGAATTATGCATGTATTCAAGGTTGAGAGAGACAAACATTACGTTACTTCGGAAGTCGAGGATCACGGAGATAAGACCGACAAGGGCACTTGAGGATTAAGCAAATCAGCCCTGATCTCATAGAACGTTGTCGCTGACTTGATGGGCTAAATTGTATCCATCTGTTCTAATGTCTTTGTTGTCATTTCGATAATGTGAAACACCATTGCAAAAGAAGAAAAGCAGAAAGTTTAGAAGGGATAATTACAGTACAGCTAAGTCAACATCATTTTTTGCAAGGAAAATCACACATAGCAATTTGCAGATTTCATCACTAACATGACCTGTAGAGTTAATGAAGGAAGCTGTTCAGTAAAGTCCATTTGAATTTATAGCAAGCAGTCAATAAGGGGGTACGAAAAAGTCCATTGTTCAAGAAAGGAGCTCACGGCGTTGAGAAATAAAGCAGCATTGTCTTTCCATTGCCTATTTAACAGAAATCCCCGAATAAAGATTAATGAGCAGTTTTCAAGTTGGAAAGATATATTTAGTGAAATCCAGATTGGCCAGGTATCGGGCTTAAATGATATATCTCTGTCTTAATGACTTGGAAGTGGCAGAGTGAAATGTATCCAGTTTTGCTCTCAAAACACAATAGGGGGGTGGGCATAGTATGATGAGATGTGGAAGCCTGCAAACAGATATAGATAGAGTCATAGAGATGCACAGCATGGAAACAGACACTTCGGTGCAAATCGTCCATGCCGACCAGACATCCAAACCTAATCGACTCCACCTGACAGCACACGGCTCATAACCCTCAAAACCCTTCCTATTCATATACCCATCCAATTTCCTCTTAAATGTTGCAATTGTACCAGCCTGCACCACTTCCTCTGACTGTTCGTTCCATGCCCGTACCACCCTCTGTGTGAAAATGTTGCCCCTGAGGTCTCTTATAAATTTCCCCTCTCACCCTAAACTTATGCCCTCTATTTCTGAACTTTCCTACCCCAGAGAAAAGACTTTGCCTATTTACCCTATCTATGCCCCTCATATTTTTGTAAACCTCTATAAGGTCACCCCTCAGCCTCCGATATTCAACGGAAAACAGCCCCAGCTTGTTCAGCCTATCCCTATATCTCAAATTCTCCAATCCTGGAACATTCTTGTAAATCTTCTCTGAACAAATTCAAGTGTCACAACATCTTTCCGATGGGAAGGAGAGCTGAATTGCACGCAATATTCCAACATTGGCCAAACCAATGCCCTGTACATCCGCAACAGGACCTCCCAACACCTGTACTCAATACTCTGACAAATAAAGGAAAGCATACCAAACGCCTTCTTCCCTCTACAATCTACCTGTGACTGCACTTTCAAACAGCTATGAACCTGCACTCCAAGGTCTCTTGGTTCAGCAACAGTCCCTTGGACCTTACCATAAAGTATATACCTCCTGCTAAGATTTGCTTTCCCAAAATGCAGCACCTCGCATTTATCTGAATTAAACTACATCTGCCAATTCTCAGCCCATTTGATCAAGATCCTGTTGTATTCTTCGGTAATCCTCTTTGCAGTCCGCTGTACCTCCAATTTTGGTGTCATCTGAAAAATTACGAACTGTACCTCTTATGCTCGCATTCAAATCATTTATGTAAATGTTGTGGTTCTGTTCACTGAGCTGGAAATTTGTCTTGCAAACGTTTCGTCCCCTGTCTAGGTGACATCCTCAGTACTTGGGAGCCTCCTGTGATGCGCTTCTGTGGTGTTTCCTCCGGTATTTATAGTGGCCTGTCCCTGCTGCTTCCGGTTGGCAGTTTCAGCTGTCCGCTGTAGTGGCCGATGTATTGGGTCCAGGTCGATGTGTTTGTTGATGGAGTTTGTGGATGAGTGCCATGCTTCTTGGAATTCCCTGGCTGTTCTTTGTTTGGCTTGCCCTATAATGGTAGTGTTGTCCCAGTCGAATTCATGTTGCTTGTCGTCTGCGTGTGTGGCTACTAAGGATAGCTGATCGTGGCGTTTCGTGGCTAGTTGATGTTCATGGATGCAGATCGTTCGCTGTTTTCCTGTTTGTCCTATATAGTGTTTTGTGCAGTCATTGCATGGGAATTTGTACACTACATTAGTTTTGCTCATGCTGGGTATCGGGTCCTTCGTTCTGGTGAGTTGTTGTCTGAGGGTGGCTGTTGGTTTGTGTGCTGTTATAAGTCCTAGTGGGCGCAGTAGTATGGCTGTCAGTTCTGAAATGCTCCTGATGTGTGGTAGTGTGGCTAGTCCTTTGGGTTGAGGCATGTCCTCGTTCCGTTGCCTTTCTCTTAGGCATCTGTTGATGAAATTGCGCGGGTATCTGTTTTTGTCGAATACCTTGTACAGGTGTTCCTCTTCCTCTTTTTGCAGTTCTGGTGTGCTGCAGTGTGCTGTGGCCGTTTTGAATAGTGTCTTGATGCAACTTCGTTTGTGTGTGTTGGGGTAGTTGCTTTCATAGTTCAGGACTTGATCTGTGTGTGTGGCTTTTCTGTATACCTTTGTGGTGAATTCTCCGTTCGGTGTTCTCTGTACCATCACGTCTACGAATGGGAGTTGGTTATCCTTTTCTTCTTTTTTCGTGAATCGAATTCCTGTTAGTTTGGCGTTGAAGATCCGGTAATGATTACAGACGCGCACAACAAACTTCACAAATACCCGACAAGAAATTGCGCGCCAAAAGTCGTTAATTTCAAAAACCACTAATCAGGAATGGACCCAGACCATAGAACGGGCTGTCACCATATTACAGAATAGGACTACACACCGCAAAATAACGGCACGAAAAGAAAAAATGGCCAAACTAACACACAACAAAGAGGACACCACAACACACACCTGGGTTAAAAACCTCTCCCACAGACAGCTCACAGACACGGAAAGAACAATACTGGCCAAGGGACTCAACTACAACCACAGGGACGCCAAGACAGCAGACTTGCTAGCAGCGCTAGAATGCACACTCAGGAACAATGGACTGACAGAAGAGACACAATAAACAGTGAGGCAAAGTGTCATACCTCTGATAACAAGGAAAAGACAAACACATAACCTCAACACCAAGGAGAGGGAAGCACTAAAATCAATAAGAAACGATAAGAACATAAACATACTACCAGCAGACAAAAGCAGAATGACGGTCATCCTGGACAAAGCATAATACACCCAAAAAGCACAACAACTACTTGCAGATACCAACACTTACCAAAAGAGGGAGTTTGACCCCACCCCACAGCTCACCAATAGGATAAATAACACACTGAGGAATCTACAAAAAACGGATAGATAACTCGGTCGGACCTACAAAGAATGAAACCTGAAAGCAACAACACACCCAGATTCAATGGACTACCTAAAGTGCACACACCAGACATCCCACTCAGGTCCATAGTATCACTACCAGGGACACCATCACACAAACTGGCTAAAGAACTACAGCAGAAACTGAAACACCTGATCAGCGGATTCAGACAATCTATACAATCAACACAAAAATTCTTGGACATCATCAGAAATATACACATAGACAAGGAAGAAACTATGGTCTCATTCGACGTAATGGCACTGTTCACCTCTATTGACAAAACCCTCGCCAGAGAAACAATAGCCAACCTGCTGGACATACAGAACAGACAACATGACGTTGAATCTATCAACAAAGACGGCATACTTAAACGACTGGACTTGTGCCTAACAACACACTTTACATTCAACAACCAGATATACGAACAAATCAACGGAACACCCATGGGCTCACCGATCTCTGGACTCATAGCAGAAGCAGTAATGCAAAGTTTAGAACAAGCAGTCTTACCACAACTTCAACCCAAACTCTGCGTCAGATATGTTGATGACACCTTTGTATTCATTTAAAACACAGAAATAGAGAAAACACACCGGATATTCAAAGCCACACTAACAGGAATCCGATTCACGACAGAAAAAGAAAAGGATAACCAACTCCCATTCCTAGACGTGATGGTACAGAGAACACCGAACGGAGAATTCACCACAAAGGTATACATGAAAGCCACACACACAGATCAAGTACTGAACTATGAAAGCAACCACCCCAACACACACAAACGAAGTTGCATCAAGACACTATTCAAAACGGCCACAACACACTGCAGCACACCAGAACTGCAAAAAGAGGAAGAGGAACACCTGTACAAGGTATTCGACAAAAACGGATACCCGCGCAATTTCATCAACAGATGCCTAAGAGAAAGACAACGGAACGAGGACATGCCGCAACCTAAAGGACTCGCCACACTACCATACATCAGGAGCATTTCAGAACTGACAGCCAGACTACTGCGCCCACTAGGACTTATAACAGCACACAAACCAACAGCCACCCTCAGACAACAACTCACCAGAACGAAGGACCCGATACCCAGCATGAGCAAAACTAATGTAGTGCACAAATTCCCATGCAAGGACTGCACAAAATACTATATAGGACAAACAGGAAGACAGCTAACGATCCGCATCCATGAACATCAACTAGCCACAAAACGCCACGACCAGCTATCCTTAGTAGCCACACACGCAGACGACAAGCAACATGAATTCGACTGGGACAACACTACCATTATAGGGCAAGCCAAACAAAGAACAGCCAGGGAATTCCTAAAAGCATGGCACTCATCCACTACTCCATCAACAAACACATCGACCTGGACCCAATATACCGACCACTACAGTGGACAGCTGAAACTGACAACCGGAAGCAGCAGGGACAGGCCACGATAAATGCCGGAGGAAACACCACAGAAGCGGTTCACAGGAGGCTCCCAAGCACTGAGGATGTCACCTAGACAGGGGACGAAATGTTTGCAACAAAAAATTCCAGCTCGGCGACAGAACCACGACAACGTAAACCCGAGCTACAAATCTTCACCCAAACTTTGAATTTATGTAAATGACAAAAAGTAGGGGACTCGGCACCGATCCTTGTGGCCTCCAGTCTGAAAAACAACCCTCCACCACCACCCTTTGTCTTCTTCGTTTGGGCCAGTTCAGTATCCAAATGGCTAGTTCTCCCTGTATTCCATGAGATCTAACCTTGCAAATGTTTCCCATGGAGAAACTTATCGATCGCTTTAGTGAAGTCCACACAGATCACATCTACCGCTCTGCCCTCATCAATCCTCTTTGTAACTCCTTGCAAAAACTGAATCAAGTTTGTGAGATATGATTTCCCACGCAGAAAGCCATGTTAACTGTCCCTAATCTGTCCTTGCCTTTCCAAATATATGTACATCCTGTCCCTCTAGACTTCCTCCAACAACTTGCCCACCACCGACGTCAGGCTCACTGGTCTATAGTTCCCTGGCTTGTCCCTACCACCCTTCTTAAACAGTGGCATCATGTTCGCCAACCTCCCGTCTTCCGGCACCTCAACTGTGACTGTCAGTGATACAAATATCTCAGCAAGAAGTACATCAACAACTTCCCTGGCTTCCCACAGCGTTCTCGGGTACACCTGATCAGGTCGTGGGGAATTATCCACGTTTATCTGTTTCAAGACATCCAGCACTTCCTCCTCTGTAATCTGGACATTTTGCAAATGTCACCATCTTTTGCCGTACCGTCTATAGATAGTATGATGAATTGGTGAAATCTTGGCAGATGCAGTTTCAGGTCAGGGGTGTGAAGTCATATACGTTGTTAGGAAGAATCAAAAGACAGACGACTATTAAAATCCGTAGAAACGACAAACAAGTGCGGTGCAGAGGAGTCTAAGTGCTCTTGGACATGAAACCAAAAGGTTAATGATGTGTTTATTTCTTTCTGGCAGAAAATGGCCTTTTCTGATGCTCACAATGAAAGATAGTTTCCAAGAAAATACGAAAACGAAGTATGCCTGAAAAGTAATCGATTACCAAGATATGCCGCGTGTGGTTCTATGGGACATGTGTGATTTATTGATCATTGTTCTCCAAACATTCTTTACAATGGAACCGGGAGTAGCAGAGGGGGATCTAAGGTCCCCTATGATTATTGTCATGTTTTATCGCTCACAAACAGTTTTCTGTTTAATTATGTGTTTTATTTCGCATTGTGGTTATTGCAAGTGTGCTTGTAAACTACACCGACTGGTGACTTATTTCCTCACTGTTCCTCAACTCTACCCAAACAGAGTTTACATCCTTATCTCCTGAATCAAGGTAATCTCGAACCACTGCATAAATGTCATTAAAACCTCGGTATTTCTTACGCCTCTGTATGTCATCTTAAAATATTAATTGATCCTTTACTGTGTTGCAATTACACATAATAAGAGAAAACTGAAATAGAGACTGGTTGAGCTGGGCTTCACACGCACGTTAGTGCGGCTAAAACGCAGATTACTGCCCACAATACGTTCATGGAAGCACGCAACGAACAATCAGGAAGCACTGGGAAATTACAGTGAAAGAGGGCATGGCAGTAACAGCACCAAATCACAACAGAAATACTTCGCTGGGCTCCTATTTTGGATATATTTCTCAATGAGGAATCGAGTTTTACATGTGTTCCATCGGGGGTACCTCACACAAGGAAGTAACCAGTGCCGCAGATGGTCATATAATCCCAGTTACAAGCCCCTGAATCAGAGACACTCAGTGTCCTGTGTATAATCACAAGGAACAGCTGTCCGTGGCGTTTACTGTCCAGATGAAATTTATGAATGCAACTCGCTAGTTGTCTGCCTCTTTCGCCTATATAGTGTTCGATGAAGTCCCTGCGTGGAATCTCGTCAACCACGTTTGTCCTGCACAAGATGGGTATTACTTCTTGTGTTCTGGTGAGTTGTTGTCTGAGTGAGGCTGTCGGTTTCTGTGCTGTCAGAGGTCCGAGTGTTCGGAGTAGTCTGTGCATCATTTCCCAGATTTTCTTTAAACAGAGAATCACGATTTTTAAAATTACCTCTTCTGGTATCCTCTTTCAGAAGCTCATGCGCCATACATCTGCTAATGAAGGTGTGGGGATATCGGTTCTTGGAAATAATTTCTGTGGCAGTCACTAATTGCCAAGACCAGCTGTCCCTAGTAGCAATGCGTTCAGACGGCAAGGGCCACACATTCGACGAGAACAGCACAACAAAAGTAGAACAGGGCAAACAGAAAGCAGCAGAGAATTTCTGGAAGCAGGGCTCTCATCCACGGATTTCATCCGTTGAATCCAATCTGCAAAACCAGCAACCAGAAGCAGCGGGAATGAAACCAAATGAATTCGTACCAAAGCAAGAGAGCAGCGCTTCGCAGGAGCCGCTGCAGCCCTGATAATGTCACCCAGAAAGGTGACCAACATTCTGCAAACCATTTTCCCAGCTCGCCGAAAATTGCAGCAAGAGCTTCAGAGGCACCCGAGTTCACATGTTTCTGCATCAAAGCACTTCGCTTTTCCGCAGCAGAGATTTGCACCCTCAACTCCCGTGTGCCACGTGAGGATATCTAACCCTGCACTACCAAGGCCGGTAGTAAGAGCGAGGGCTATAGCTGCAACCGTCATTGGACAGGCACAAACATTCTCTTTGAAAGGTACCCTTTCATATGAAAGTCAGTGCAACAGTAGAATACGGGAGCCAAGCAGCCTGCGCTGGGTGTTCATATTCCAGAAAATTTGCACTGTTCACAGTTTTCGCTGAAAGTGAATGGACGTCGTTATTTCATCGCTGTTGCGAAGCCTGATCCTGCATTGAATCTGCTCGCTGTTTTTTGTTGTTGTTGTTGTTGTGGCGAAATGGTGGGCAATCGCGATGTGAAACGTTGCTATACTTTTCTCATTTCCTTCATTACGCTTCTGGTGAGAGTGGCTGGTGATTGGCTCTCTCTATCAGATGGAGGGATCAGCGCAATTCTGACCCAATTTAATTGACAATGTAATTGGTAATCTTCACTTTTCATGGTTCATTGTTGTTCTGTTTTGCTTTCTGTTGTTTGAGCACTTTCTGGGACTTCGTAATGCGGTAAATATCCAGAATGTCTGGTAGCACAGTTTGGAATTGCTTCGTTTCCATGTGTGTAAGCAGTTCTTGACATACACGACTCGCACTGCCTCACAGACAGAATTCATGATTAGGTGTGCCTGCTAATGGCTCCACCTTTTCAGTGTTGCTTCTGTTCCATGTGAAGAGCTGTCAGTTCTTGGATTCGCTGGAGAGCTGGGTGGGTAATAGGACATGTGAGGTATTTTGTTTCAACCAAAACCTTTCTTGGATAACTTGGAAATGTGTCATGGAGAATGGTCATTGGCAGTAAAAGTCTGGAAAACCTTCATCTCTGGGTCGTTTCAAAGCATCCAGCCTCCAGAAAAAAAAGCTGAAACACACCGACTGAGTAAAGAAAACGCATGCGTTTTTGCAAATGGACTATTCAAACTGGTGTCAGCTACTGGACCGTCACAGAATTGCTGAGCACAGAAGCAGACCCTCCTATCCAACTTGGCCCTGCTGGACAGATAACAGAAATTAATCTAAACATATTTGCCAATGTTTGTCCCTTGTCTCTCCGAACCCTTCCTGTCGATGTACCCATCTGGATGCCTTTGAAACGTGAGCGCACCAAACACTGCCACTAAATGTGGCAATTCATTCCACACGCACAAACATGTCTGTGTGTAAAACAAATGTCCGCCACATCACTTTCAAATTTTATCTTTATCCCATTAAACATGCTATCTAGCTTTGAACTCGCGTGCCTTGTGAAAATCTACTGCAGCCTCGTGTGGTTATCCTTGGGCTTGCGGTAGAGTGAGATACTGAAGTGTTATTCCTTAATTTTGGTTTGTGGTGGGTTTGCTTGTGTCATCCTGATAGATGGTATGGACATTCAGTTAAAACAACGAACAAAAATAGCAGGAGAACCTCAGCAGATCTTACAGCGTCTATTCAGAGAGAATCAGAGGCAAATATTTCAAAAATTCATCAGAACTCGGTAATCTCCCACAGGCACTGCCAAACCGGTTAGTTTCGACAGCAGTTTCTGTTTTTACTTCAGATTCCCAGAATCCACATTTTTTTTTACATTAACCATTAAAGCAATGCAGAAACTTTTATGTGGTTCGTCATGCCGAAGGTTTCTGTTTGGAAAACATTCTCCTGTCCCCATTAGAAAAACGAAATTGCGCAGCACAGAAAACCGCTGCGGTCAGAACATCAATTGCTGTCGCCCTGGGGCTATTGAACCAGTAACGTTTCGGTTAACAGTCAAATGAGCTGAAACTTCCAATCTAACACCTTGGACGATCCTTGAAAGCAGTCTGTGACTGACGTCCAACTTCATTCTGCCCTTCCCAGAACGACAACTGTCCTCGATCAATCTTACTTTTCCAAAATAAAGACTGGGACTTTCATTATGGAGATATGGAAACAGTCGGATCCCACCCACTACAGACATATCCATGCCACTGGGAACCAGCTCTCCTCCAATCGGGAACATCTCCCTTGGAGCCTCTCAGTATCTTGTGTGGTATCGAGTAATTTCATTGTCCCAGACTCCTGATGAGGTTTGTATTCCTCATGTACGGGACCGAGAATTATTTCAATGTCTCTGATCAGTTCAAGTCCTGAGAATATCAGAGTCAATGTCCCGTCCACTTTAAGAAGGGGAAGGTGTCTTGACTGTTTCTGCTCAGTCCGACAGTTCACCCTTCTTCATTCTCCTCTGATTCCATTTCCCAAAGAGTTTCTGAAGATTCACGCAGCTGGAGACTGGGTTATGTGGTTTACCTCCTTAACATTTTTTCACCTGACAACTGACAATATTTTCCCAAAATCTCTCCACAATCCTCTGTCTTTCACCATGTCCAGGGATGATAAGGGCGGTTTTGTGGAGAGATTCCCGAGGCTCGTGAGGTTCGCTTTGGAGCAAAGATGGCTTATCAGCAATTTCCTGCGGCTGTTTATAATGATGGGAGAGGGATTGGTGGGGATTGGCTCTTCGACGAGCTGGAGGAAGTGTTTTCACTGACCAGAGTCTGTGAACGGGGGACTGGGATTAAAGGAATCTATTGAAAAGCAGCACTTCTGCACAGTACATTCAAATAATACTGCATAAACTCGATGGATCTAGCAGTATTTCTGAAAAGAGAAACAGAGATAATGTTTTAAGTGTGGCACATTCCTGATAAAGAACTTGAGTTTCTTAAGTCTAATCAACTATCTGGCTTCGTTTGTTGAAACGGGATGTCAGAGATTTGAGTGAGAATACGTCCTGCATGAAGTCATTCAAACCGTAGTCAGCAAGATTCGAACCCGTGTAAAGAAGCCCCAATGGATTTGCAATCAATCATCTTAACCACTCGGCCTTGACAGCACATGCAATGACTTTGCTTAGTATATCTTATGGAATGGAGAGTTCCAACCTGAAACACCAGGATTTGGCTTTTCTTGTTAACCAAGAATTCGCTGGCACACTCTCTTGTTTCCGAACGGAGGAGAATGCAGGGTGATAAATTTGAATTGCACACCTATTGATGAGATAAAGTAGATGGGTAGGATCCATTGTCATGTACAGAGAGGTGAATAAACACAACACTGGATCGAGAAAGAAAAATGTCCTTGCATTTGTCTAACCCTTTCACTGCCAGTGGAATTACGGCCATTGGAGTGCTCTTGAAAAAATTCACCACGGCAAATCTAATATACAAATCAGGTCTTTTTTTAATCAGTGGTCAATATATGAAAATGTTTCAAATACACAGAGCTAGCACTGAAGAGTGCAGACCTACCTTCAGGAGCTTATTCTGTTCTGATTTACGCCCGCGAGAAAGTGGGACGAGAAGGGCTTCTCACAGCTGAACGGATCAAACAGTTAAGAAAATGATGAGAAAGATATTCTATTCTCTCTTTCAGAGGGTAGTAAATCTGTGAATTCTTTACAACAGAGGGCTGCGAAGGCGAGGTATATTCAAGGGTGTGATAAACAGACATGGAGCACCACGCAGATGAGGCTGAAAACGGGGCTTGAGGATTCACCAAATCAGCCATGATGTCATTGAATGTTGTCACAGACTTGATAGGCTAAATTCCTTCCATCTGCTCTCATATCTTTGCCGTCATTTGGAAGATGCCGGACACCATTTTAAAAGAAGAAAAGCACAAATTGAAGAAGAGATGATTGCAGTCAAACTGAGTCAAAATTACTTATTGAGAGGAAAATCATACTTGCCAATTTGCCAGATTTCTTTGCTAATATGACTAGCAGAGTTGATCAAGGGAACTGTTGGTCAGATTGTACTTCGGCATGAAACAAACAAAGGTTAGTGAAATAATCTTTATTTTCTTTATGTCCAAAGAGATCTCTTTCCTTATGCTAGCAACAAAGGAGCTGGTTTCCAAGATAAGACAGAGACTAAGTCACCTGTAAACTAATCGATGACCAAAACAAGACTCGCGTTGTTCTCTGGGACATAAATGATTGATTGATTATTGTCATCCAAACCTTTTTTACAATTGAACCTTGAGCGAGAGATGGGAAACTAAATTCGCCCATAATTATTGCCATCTTTTATTTATTTTCTTGGACATATTGGTTCCTGCGAGTGGGCTTGTAAGCTACACCTGCTGGTGACTTCTTTCCTCACTGTTACTTATCTCTACACAAACACGTTTTACATCTTTTTCTCCTGAATCAAAGTAAAATCGAACCATTGGATAAATGTCACTAAAACCACAGCATTTCACACGCCTCCGTTTGTCATCTTCCAAAGTTAATTAATAATTTACCGTGTTGCAATTGCACGCAATAAGAGATAACCAAACAGGTGGACCTGGGTTACAAATGCACATTATTGCAGCTAAAATGCAGGTTACTTCCCACAATACGATCAGGGAAGCATGCACCGAACCGTCAGGAAGCGGACAATAGGTCCAGTTCCGGAGAGCATGTCAAGAACAGCACCAGAAACACAAGGGAAATACTGCTCTGGGCTACTATTTTGGATGTACTTCTCAGTGAGCAATCGAGTTTTACATATGTTCCATCAGGAGTAACCACACGCAAGGAAATAACCCGTGCTGCAGACGGTCATATAATCCCAGTTCCAACCCCTGAATCAGAGACACTCAATGCCCTGCATATAACTGCCCGTGGCGTTTACGGGCTGGTTGAAGTTCGTGATTGCAGCTTGTTAGTGGTCCGAATGTTTCTTCTATACATTGTTTCGTGCAGTCCCTGCGTGAACTCTTGACAACTACATTTTTCTTGCACAAGATGGACATTGGATATTGTTTTCTGGTGCGTTTTGGCTCAGCGAGTCTGTTGGTTAATGTGTTGTCGTAAATCTGAGTGTTCGTCGGAGTCTGGCTATCAGTTCCCAGAAATGCATTTTAATGAAAGGAAACATGCTGTTTAAATTGCATTGCAGCATATCCTAGTTGACAATTTAGTGTGCCAAACATCTCGGAATACAATTGCGGGCTATCTATTCTTGGCAAAGTATTTGTGTGGCAGTCACTAATTGCCACGACCAGCTGACCCTCGTAACAATACGTATAGACTGCAAGCATCACAAATTCCACGAGAGCAGCTCAACATTAATAGGACAGGCAAAACAGAAGGCAGCCAGAGAATTTCTAGAAGCAGGGCACCCATCCATGGATTCCATCAATAAACACATTAATCAAGATCCAATCTGTAACCCCAACAACCTGACCCAGTGGGAATGAAAACAAATCAATTCCAGCCGCCACAGGACAGCAGCACTTCGAAACAGGCTCTGCAGCCCTGAGGATGTTGCCCAGAACTGTGAGGAAACCACTTCCCTGCTCCGCAAACATTCCAATAACAATTCCATGTAGCTCATGAGATCCATAACTTTCTGCTCCAAAGCACTCCGATTTTCCATAGCAGAGAATTGTACACTGAACTCCCGCGTGCAAGCTGAGAATGCTAACCCCTCCACGATCAAGAATGGCAGTGAGAGCGAGGGCAACAGTTGCCATTGTCATATGGACAGCCACAAACACTCTCTTTGAAAGATATCTTTTCATATGAAAGTCAGTGCAGCAGTACAATCCTGGAACCAAGCAACTGTGTATTCTTATTTTAGACAATTTGCTTTCTTCACCGTTTTCTCTGAAAGTGAATGGGGATTGTTATTTCATTGCTAATATGAGGCCAGATCCTGCATTGAATCTTCTCGCCTTTTTTTTTTGTTGCTATGGCGAAAAGGTGTGCAATCGCGATGTGAAATGTTTTTATATTTCTCTCATTTCCTTCATTACTGTCCTGGTGAGGGAGGCTGGTGATTGGTCCTCTCGATCATATGGAGGCATCAGCGCATTGTTGACCGAATGTAATCAATAATGTAACTGGTAAACTTCATTTTTCATGGTTTATTGCTGTTCTGTTTTGCTTTATGTTTCTTGAGAACATTCTGTGACTTGGCAATGCACTAAATCTCCAGTGTGTTTGGAAATGCCTCGCTGCTATTTCTCCGAGCAGTTCACGACATAGACAACTCGCACTACCTCAAAGGCAGCATGCATGCTTCGGTGTGCCTGGCAATGGTTCTGCCTTTTCTGTTTTGCTTCTGTTCCACATGAAGAACTGTTAGTTTCCGCATACGTTGGAGAGCTGAGGAGGTCACACAATTTGTGAGATATTTTTCTTCAGCCAAGATCTTTGAAGGCAAACTTTGGAAGGTGTCAAAAGAATGGTCATTGGCAGCAAATGTTCGGAGAGGCCATCATCGCTGGGTCGGTTCGAGCTATCCACCCTCCTGAAACATAGGCAAAGGTGAGAATGCCAACGGCTATACGATCAAGAGTTGCAGTGAAAGCGAGGGCAACAATTGCCATTGTCATATGGACATCCACAAGAACTATCTTTGAAAGGTATCTTTACATATGAAAGTCTGTGCAGCAGTATAATCCGGGAACCAAGCAGCCTGCGCCGGTTATTCATATTTCAGACAATTTGCTCCGGTCACCGTTTTCACTGTAAGTGAGTGGAGATTGTTATTTCCTTGCTGATATGAAACCAGGTCCTCCATAGAAACTGCTCGCCTTTTTTTTGTTGCTGTGGCGAAAAGGTGGGTAATCGCTATGTGAAACGTTTTTGTATTTCTGTCATTTCTTTCATTCCTGCCCTGGTGATGGAGGCTGGTGATTGGTCCTCTCGATCAGATGGAGGGATCAGCGCATTGTTGACCTAATTTCATCAAGAGTGTAATTGGTAATCTTCATTTTTCATGGTTATTGCTGTTCTGTTTTGTTTTATGTTTCTTGAGCACTTTCTGTGACTTGGCAATGCACTAAATCTTCAGTATGTTTGGAAGTGCCCCGCTGCCATTTATCTAAACAGTACATGACATAGACAGCTCGCACTGCCTCAAAGGCAGCATGCAAGCTTCGTTGTGTCTGGCAATGGTTCCGCCTTTTCTATTTTGCTTCTCTTCCACATGAAGAGCTACCAGTTTCCGGATTCGTTGGAGAGCTGAGCGGGTAACACAATTCTTGAAGTATTTTTCTTCAGCCAAATTCTTTGTTGGCAAACTTGGGAAAGTGTCAAAAGAATGGTCATTGGCAGCAGAAGTCTGGAAAGATCTTCATTGCTAGGTCGGTTCGACCCGTCCACCCTCCAGAAATATAGGTAAACACGCTGACTAAGTAACAAACAGCGTGCGCTTTTTTGCAAAAGGTCTATTAAAACCTGTGTCAGCTGCTGGAGCATCTCAAAGTTGCCGAGCACGGAAACAGACCCAGGTATCCAACTTGACCCTGCTGAACAGATAACCGAAATTAATCTAACAATATTTGCTAATCTTTGTACTATATCTCTTCGAACCCTTCCTGTCTATATACCCATTCCGATGCGCTTGAATTTGCCCTAAATGTGGCAAATCATTCTGCACACACTAAAATGTCTGTGTGCAAAACAACTGTATCTAACATACCTTTTCAATTTTTAAAGTTCTCACATTAAAGCTATGTTACCTAGCTTTGAACTCGCGTGCCTTGTGAAAAAGTATTCCATAACTATTTACTCTGTTTTCACCCATGATTTTATAAACTTCTCTTCGGCCATCCTTCAGCCCTGAAGCTCCAGGGAAAACTGTCGAAGCCCATTCAGCTTCCTGCTATTGTCCAAATAGTGAAAACCTTGCAAACCCTTGAAAATGCTTTCTAAATTGCACCAAGTTCATTACTGAATGCGCGAGTATTAGTGCCTGAAGTGAACCGATGCTGAAACACTACTCACGCCAAATTTGGGTTGGCACTCTTGTGTGTTGTCACTGTTGGGTGCTGTCTCCCTTCTGTGTTGTCGTGGCCTAGTGGTCGAAGGTGCTGAATTTAAGCTCCAGTTTTTATCATGACGTGCGTTCCAATCTCACTGCTAACACAATCGCGGGTAAGCTGCTGCAGGTAGTTAAATATGACAGAGCTACCCAAGTTGCGTACTTCTTCATTGACGTGCTTGCGGCTCCTCAGGCTTCTGATCCTTTCAGCGACGAAAGCAGGAAAATTAGCGACCCACTCTGAAAACTGTGTGAGCCACTGCTGTTCAAAATCACTCTGCTTTAGGATATATGCCAGTTTCTGTGCCTCAAATAGTTCGAGTCTACCCCGGGCACAGAGTCTCAAATGTTTCATTTCAACCATTCAAACCAACCTATATTGCAATCACGAGAACTCATTCACGATTCACCCAGAGTCTGCAGGGAACGAGACGTTTACACGCAGCACAAAGCGACCCCAATCTCTCCAATCCCCTGCTGCCAAGAGAGCGCGGCTACAACAGCTTCAGTCAGCGGCTTCTTGCCCAGGCTCGGGACACAGCACATGGAAACTCCTTCCTCAGGAACGTATCTTCCCCTGTGAAAGGGGAAACAATTACACTTTATATTGGAAACAGCTTCAGAAGATTGGAGGATTGTTCCTGTTCTCGGAACCTTTTTATAAAGAAAACTCCTGTCTGGAAAATAAGATGTGGTAAAATTTGGAGACAGGAAGAACACAAAAGGGGTGAGGATGGGGCAGGATTGTGAGGTTCCAGAGTGGGACAGAAGTCATCTCGTCGGACAGGTAAGTCAAACATCCCCAGAGCATGGGAGTGCCGATTGGTCCTGGATCAGTCCCATCCACTGTTTCTGATCCAACAAATTAAATTGCTGGAAAACCTCAGCAGGTCTGGTCGTATTTCGGAAAGGAAAACAGAGTTAAGACTTCAGGACTAGTGACACTTTATTTACCATGTTCATCTTCCTCTGTGTTTGCGCACTCTTCCTTTTTTATTGAATATCTCCTGATTTCCAACTTTATACTCATCTTCTTTCTTATTTCTTCCTCTCGAAACATTTTTTCCATTTATTAAATTTGTGTCAGATCTGCCCCCATCTCTCACTTTACCCAGTTATGAAAGGAGGACTTCAAACTGAACAATTAACTCTGTTTCTAATTCCTTAGACACCAGATGGCTAGAGACCGGAAGCCATAAGAGGACGGTAAGAGCTTTCAGCTCATCTGGTGTGCTCCGCCATTCGATCATGGTTAATATCGTTGTCAACCTCATTCTCCCGTCTTCTCCCTGTAACATTTATTTCCGGTGAATTTAGGGCACAGTCTTTTTTCCCAGAGTGGGTCGGAATCCGCCCCCAAACCCTCCCCATGTGATGGTGGCTGTTATACCGTGTCTGTGTGTGATCAAAATCAATTTCAGTCCTACACAGCAAACAAATCTATTTTGAGCCAAGCTATCGCCGCTGGGGGACAGTTCGATTGGATCTCTGGCCCCATTGTGTTTGTGTGGGAGAGCAGTTATCACCTCTATCTCCCACAGGAATGATCAGTAGCATAAAACATGAAAGAAAAATCGGCTTGTGTACGAACATAGGTGGAAGTAATTGTTTTCTGCCCTGGTCAGTTAATCTTACTCTGAATGTCCCCGCCCATTCCAGCTGTTGTGAAAGGGGATACAAGTCCAATTAATTGCGGTGCATGATTTTACTCGATGCGCATTCTTCCTCGTTCCGAATATGTGTGGATGTTTATAGCACAGATGACCGCTATTTTTAAGAATGCAGAAGGCGGGACCTGATACTTTCTGGAGAGTAGAAGCATCAGTTTGTGCGAAGGTGGCCCAGTTCAGAGCTGAGCAGAAACATTGTTGTTCCTTCTTTACGGGCAATCCGTCTTCCGGATCGTAATGGATGGGGCAGTGGCAAGGGGAGCAGTGTTTTGCTCGTGTCAAAGCTTACAATGACTTCCTGATTTAAGGTTCTGTCATATGTATCCCAAAGTAGGCTCTGAAGGGCCTCATTTGTACCTTGCCTGGCGTTTCTCAACCTGCGTGAACCAAAAATAAAAATCCTCAGTCATGCTTTGGAGCACTTCAGATATTTGAGTTTCTAAGCAGAAGGTACGGTTACAGATCATTCAGTCAGCAACAGGATTGAAAAGATTTACACATTCAGATGAATTGCTTGACTCATGCTTTCATACAGTCACTAATATTACCGTGTTGTCTGAAACTGAAGCCATGTTGTAACTGAAATTGCGGAAATGACGGACAGGCTGCCGAATGACATTGAATCCATTTTGTTTGCTTGCTATCATAGAGTTGCAGGAAAGTATAAACAGGAGGGGGAGGAATGCAAGACACAGGAAGGTCTGGTGAAATACCTTCTTTCTGATTCAGTCATCAATAAGAGACGTGAATGTGACTAAACAGGGAGACATTTTCACACCTCGAACAAAGAGCAATCACAAACAGTGAGCAACTAATTAACATCTCAGATCGCCTTTGACCTTCCCTGAATATGTCCCAAAACTGATTTTTGTACACCTCCAAGTAAGAAATGTCTGATTTACTAACAATAAGTGAGTCACAACCCCTCGATTCCAACACAGGTCTCTGACTCAGCTTGCAGCCAGGTGGGCTCTGCTTGAAAATGCACGGTTAAGGAGAAAGACAAGGCAAGTTGCAACTCTTACTGGCCCCGCGTTTTGAATATCCTCACTACAAGATCTGCCATTTTCAAATTCCAGTGCTAAATCACATTTTCAGATGGAGGAATTCCTTTCTGCCGCTTATTCTGCAGAACTGCTGCAGTTGCTGTGAGTATACTGCAGGTTATCATCAGGTACACGCTCTTGGCTTTCCGGTTTTTGCCTCTGTGATAGCGTGGCTGAGCAATCCGAGACGCTGGTGCCAGGTTCCACTTCTCAAGAAGGCTTGAGTTTAAATCTCTTGTCTGCCACTTTTGAGAACGGATTAGGCTGGCAACGTTTCACAGGGATGAGCTGTGTTTTAGTTGAATAGAATAAACCGTAGTCATTTCTTCTTCACCATGCTGTGATGTGGCATAGCACAGAAAAACCAACGTGTGAGTGTCCACGCTGTGTCCCCTTGCTGCTGTGCTGATCACTTTCGTCTCCAGCTCGTAAGGCCCTCCGCATAATACCGGACCCAAGCAGGCTGTGCCAGGTTTTCATGTTCAAGACAATTTGCGTTGTTCATCGTTTTCTCTGAAAGTGAATGAAGGCAGTTATTTCACCGCTTGTTGTGATACCAGATCCTGCATTGAATCCGCTCGCTGTTTATTGTTATTGTGGCGAAAAGAAGGGTAATCGCAATGTGAAACTTGTTTGCATTTCTCTCATTTCCTTCATTTCTGCCCTGATGAGGGAGGCTGGTGATTGGCCATCTCGATCCAATGAAGACACCAGCCCATTGTGAACTTCCATCTAGTCGAGACTGTAATTGGCAATCTTCACTTTTCATGGTTCATTGTTAGTCTGTTCTGTTTTATGTTACTGGAGTAGTTTCCGGGAAGTGGTGGTGCACTCACGTTCCAGTCCGTTGAAAGCATCGTTTGGAATTGTCTGCCTGATATTTGCGTGAGCGGTTCATGTTCCAGACGACACAAACTGCTCCACAGATAACATTCATGCTTCGATGTTTCTGAAAAAATGATTCACCTTGTCAGTTCTGTTTCTGTGCCACGTTATGATTTGTTAGCTTTTGGATTAGCTGGAGAGCTGAGGGGTAACACGGTTTGTGAGGTATTTTGCGCAGCCAAAACGTTTCACGGAGAACTTGTGAACGTGACATGAAGAATGGGCATTGGCAGCTAACTTCCAGAAAATCTTTACCTCAAGTTGTTTTAACCAACCAACTTGCAGAAAACCACTACAACGCGCTGACTGCGTGAAGAGCGCCCTGCATTTTGCGAATTACCTATTCCGACTACAGTTCGCCACTGCTGCGTATCAGAGGGCTGAGCACGTCAGTAGACGCTCTGATCCAACTCGTCCCTGCTGACAAGATGATTGAAATTCAGTTCCTCCATTTGCCAGTATTTGTCCTTTATCCCTCCTCACCCTTCCTTTCTATATAAAAATCTAAATGCCTTTCAAATGTTGTAAGTGTACCAGACTCCATCACTAATCTGGCAATTCATTCCAAATACGCAAAACTTCCTGTGTGAAAACAAAGTGTACCTCAGATCCCTTTTAAATTTTACCACACTCACATTAAAATTGTGCTCTCTCTTTGAACTTGCCTGCTCAGGGAATAAATATTCATTGTTGTGATTCTGTTCTCCGAGCTGGGAATTTGTGTTGCAGACATTTCGTCCCCTGTCTAGGTGACATCCTCAGTGCTTGGGAGCCTCCTGTGAAGCGCTTCTTTGATGTTTCCTCTGGTATTTGCAGTGATTTGTATCTGCCACTTCCGGTTGTCAGTTTCAGCTGTCTGCTGCAGTGGCCGGTATATTGGGTCCAGGTCGATGTGCTTGTTGATTAAATCAGTGGATGAGTGCCATGCCTGTAGGAATTCCCTGGCTGTTCTCTGTTTGGCTTGTCCTATAATAGTAGTGTCGTCCCAGTCAAACTCATGTTGCTTGTCATCTGAGTGTGTGGCTACTAAGGATAGCTGGTCATGTCGTTTCGCAGCGAGTTGGTGTTCATGGATGCGGATCGTTAGCTGTCTTCCTGTTTGTCCTATGTAGGGTTTTGTGCAGTCCTTTCATGGGATTTTGTACACTACATTGGTTTTGATCATGCTGGGTATCGGGCCATTCGACCTGGTGAGTTGTTGTCTGAGAGTGGCTGTTGGTTTGTAGTAGTGGTCGCAGTCGTCTGGTTGTCAGTTCGGAAATGTTTTTGATGTATGGTATTGTGGCTAGTCCTTTGGGTTGTAGCATGTCCTCATTCCATTGTCTTTCATCTGTTGATGAAATTGCGGGGGTATCCGTTTTTGGCGAATACATTGTATAGGTGCTCTTCTCCCTCTTTTTGCAGTTCTGGTGTACTGCAGTGTGTTGTGGCCCTTTTGAACCGTGTCTTGATGCAACTTCTTTTGTGTGTGTTGAGGTGGTTACTTTCGTAGTTTAGGACTTGGTCTCTGTGTGTGGCTTTCCTGTATCACTATACATTCCGGAGGAAACAGCACAGGAGCACTTCACAGGAGGCTCCCAAGCACTGAGGGTGTCACCTTGACAGGGGACGAAACGTCTGCAACACAAATTCCCAGCTCGGCGAACAGAACTACAACAACGAGCACGCAAGCTACAAATCTTCTCCCAGACTAAGAAATATTCATTGACTATTCACTCTACCCAGCTCCTTCATGATTATATAAATTTCTGTAAGACGATCGCTCATCGCTAAAGCTCCAGGGAAAATTATCGCAGCCTATTCAGCTTCACTCTACAGTCCAATCCCTAAAACCCTTGCAATATCCTCATAAATATTAACGAACCTACGCCAAGTTCGTTCTTTAAACTGGGTGTGCAAAGTGCCTGAAATGAAGCGATGCAGAAACACTAGTCAATTAAAAAACGTGGTTGCAGGGTTTTGTGTGGCAGCGTTGAAGTCGAAGGAGCTGTACTTGAATTCTAGTCTCGATCCAGTCATTGGTTTGAACCACGCAACAACCAGAACCACGAGTGAAATAGGGTACTCTGCTCTTTATGAAACACCTCTGCAGGTTGTGATGTCTGGATTTGATCACATAGTTCCTGTTTATTAAGAAGAGCTTTAACTAACAAAACCACAGTGATTGCCAAAACTCTGTTTTTCAAAACTATGCGTGCATGTACTTAACTATTCGATCACAATCGCTCAGACATTTCTTTTTTGTGTATGTTTCACAGTTGCTCGGTGAAAAATTAAACCAACATGCGCTTTTTCAGTACGCTTCACAGCTGGATATTCTCCAGTGAAAATACAAAGTAAGAGGTAATGTCTTTGTGCTTTTGTTTTAAACTGATGCCTTCGTCTGTTGAAACTGGCTGGATAACGAGGATGTGTCCATCCTCTTGGCATCCATCCACCGCGTTAATATGCGCAAAGGGAACCTCACACCAAGAGGAGTGGGCTCGTTTTAGTAAATTACCAAGGAGTGGTGCGTTGATCAGTGTGAACAGTGGGCAATAAATAATGTCACCGATGCTGAGACTTGCAAAACCAGCTCTTCACTCATGTGCTGTCTCATGCCTCCAGTCATCATTTCACTTCACTTTTTCCCCGTTCCCTGTTCCACTTCTTAAATTATTCCTGACCGCATGCAGGTGTTCCCTTAGAAACTGCAGCTTTTAGAAATTTATTACTGGGATGCATTCATCACTCAATGCGATGGCATGCACCGCCCACCCCTAATAACCGCAGATATTGAGATAATGATTTACTCTGCAGAACCCTGGATGTCCTCAGTAACGAGGTACTGCTATGATGCCATGAGGGCAGGGTTTAGACACAGCGACATTGAAGGAAAAGCGAGACATTTTCAACTTGGAATGTCGAGACCCTTGGAGGGAGATTTGCGGTGATAGTTTTCGCGTGTATACACTGCTATTGTCCTTCTGGATAGATGTGAATAATCACTGGATTGTTCTGGCAGGATTCGTGTGCATGTTCTGTGCGTAACCAGGCATTAGTTTGCATTTGGATAATTCACATGAAGAGAATTAGTCTTCGTTTCCTGACTGGGAATTATATCCAGGTCTGGGTGATGCAAACTCAGGCACCTGAACAGGGATCGCCATTGATACTGAGATTAGCCTTTGGGACCTGAAATTTACAAACTTTTGTTCCTGATCTTCACGTCATCATCGTCTTCATCAGGCGTGTTTCTCTCTCCAATGTTCCAAATCGCTCATATTATGGTCTTGGGTTTCAATGTGAAGACGGTAAAACTGTGATAATCTGATGTTTTTCAGCAGACATACTGCAGGAAGGTACAGAGAGGCTGATACTAACAGGGGCTCATTTTGAGCTTCGCTGATGGGTCGACAGCAAGAAAGATGTCGTTGAACTCGTCTCATTATACATGCCACGCTCGAAATGACCAGAGGCTTCTCGCTGAATTTGTTCAGGTTCTGGACTGTAAAAGACTCCAAATATGAAAGTACAGTGAAAGGCAATGTTTCACAGAGTGGAGCCTTCCAAGTGAAGCAGTGACGGTAATTATGTTTACTGGTTATTCACCTTGTGAATGCAGTTTCACCGATGTACCTGTATCCATTAAATACAGACACATTGTCCCGGCTGCGTCTGGTCTTTGGGCCAGTGATGTTTTGCCTCTAGCGTCTGACTTCGGGTGAGGGGATTGTCGTTTCGAATTTAACATCGCGAGGGTGCAGCGTGCAAGTTCGTCTTCATGACCAGCTGTCTGCCAGGAAATGAAAGGATTTTGTATTCGAATTTAAAGTTGCATTTGCATCTTCCGTCCATTTTAAACTCTAGCTCATGGTAAGTCTGTTATTGTCTGTGGAACTGCCTAATGTTTCACTAAAAGCTCCCTTTTTTGCAGATAAACTTGTGTATGGGGGCGGAGAACGGAAGTGAAGCACAAGGTCTGATCCTCAGACCTGTGCCACTCCAGGGGTACGTATCTGCGTCTTTCTGTCGTGGGATGAAAATGAGCTGGAGGTTTTAATACAGAGTTGACCATGTCAAATTTCATTCACATTGTGTCATTTAAGACCAACGCGAGAAATCCATTGAGATTTGCACTGGAATCTTCAGAACACATAAGATTATGGACCAAAGCTGGAAACTGGGAATAGAATAGATGAGTGTCTTTGAACCGCACTCCATCATGGCCAGAATAGGCGTTTCCACTCTGCAAAACTTGAAGACCAGTAGAAACCAATCTGCAGCGAATTTTATCAAAAATGAAAAGGCAAAAGCCGGATCATTGAGAATAAGGACAAGATCGCCTGTCTTCGTCCCATGAAATCTAGTCAATAGGATTTGGAACCCTAACCGCTGTGGCGTTGGTTCTATTCACGGTCAGGGAATGAATGTTTTGTTTTGCAAATATATGGTGGCACCTGTATTTCTGACTGCTTTCCCGAAACTGGCAGATGACTGGATTTCTGCCAAACGTTAATCAGGTTAACACAAATCAAAAAAGATGCACCGTTTGGAAATCTGAACTGAAAATTACGATTGATACGGAGACTCAGTACGCCTGGCAATATCTGATAAGAGAAATATATTTTTTTAGAAGGACAGAGCCAGGTTAGTTAAACATTTCTAGATTGTAATGTTGGGGAAATGATTAGTTACAACTGTCGATTCAAGATATTTATCAAAATATCTCTTGAGTTTACAACCATCGAAGTTACAAATTTAAAAGTACTTAATAAACAGTAATACAGTTTCCATTTACCTGAGCTGGTGGAAGGCTGTGTTTAAATTGTTAGCTTTTCATTTTCTTTTCTATCAGTTGGCAGTCACGTCGAATGGAGAATTGTTTCTCACAGCGTCTACTTTAACATGTGTCTTTGTTTTTGCCTCATTGTCTCTGTGTATCCTCCTGAGCCTATTTCACATACTCCGACTCTCTGAACATGCATATCGTTCATTTCACATTTCTGCTCTTTGAAAAGTCCGACATTCAGAGACAGTTTGAGAGTGGAGCTGCTTCGAAGTAGACTCACATTCTCCGTATAATGCCTCTGTCACTTCGACACGAGGCAAGGAGCCATTTCTTCCTCAAAATGTTATGACCCTTTCGAAGTTAAAGTTGAATTCCTTAAACAACAGTAAAAAAGTTATTACTTAACAGCTACCGGAGAAAAAGATGTATTTACTATTTCTATACAATAAATGAATGGCGACAAGAGAGAATGAGGGTGATTAGCTGATGGTTTCTATACTATTACCGCAACATTCCCCGGCAATTCTGCAGTGTCTCCTGCCTCACCTCGTTAATCCCACCAAACTGGGAATGAAGGAAGTGGAATAAGAGGAGGAGAAGCAGAAGTGCTTGTGGAACAGCGGGAAGAAGCTCCAGGATGAAATTCTCGTTCGAAAGTACAACCTACACTGCTGGAACTGAACGGAGGGAAAAGAAGGGAGAACGCCAAATCAGAACAGGCGGGATCTCAAACAGAACGCTGAGTTCCGTGATCAGCAACATTACTTGTGAGAAATAACGAGCTTTCAATTCAATGAGCAGGCACCACTGTGACGGGAGGTGCTTTAACCAGATAACCCACGGCACCACGCTAAAAGTGAGTTTCATCGCAATACCTTAAGCACTTGATCACAGGAATTAGAAAATGTATTTTCTGTATCAATGTTGCTCAGTATGAATTGCAATCAAATTGCGCTTTTGCAAAAGCAGACATTTCACGGCAGACCATACTCCACTAAAAGGGCATGGAAAAAAGACAATCTCATCTTGCATTGGTTTCTAACAAATTTCCATTTGTTTAAACTGACCGAATAAAGAGGATATGTTCATCCTGTCGGGGCCCATTACCCACGTTAATACACACGCATGGATCCTCAAACCAAGACGAAGAGGCTCATTGTGGTGAGTTGACCAGCAGTGGTCTGTGAGTGATTGCAAACAATGGGCAGTAATGGGGGACCCACTATCACCGACAATGAGCTTTGCTACACCACACTCACATCCTATCTCATGTGTTCCAGTCATCAGTGCATTGACTCTTATTTCACTCCCCTGCTCTTCTTCTCAACTTATTGCCAACGGCTTGCAGGTATTCCTGAAGAAGGGCTTATGCCCGAAACGTCGATTCTCCTGTTCCGTGGATGCTGCCTGACCTGCTGCGCTTTTCCAGCAACACATTTTCAGCAGGTATCGAATTAGCACCTGCAACATTTAGAAATGCATTTCTGGGGCATAGATATATTTCAATGTGAGAAGATTCACTTTGAGTCCCTAATTACCCCTGAGATGGAAGGAGGGAGCTACTTTTATTCACTTTTCAACTCCTCAGCATGGAGGTACAGACATGAAACCGCTAGAGATGGAGTTCCTGAATTGGGAACCAGCGATATTGAAATAATGAGGCAAAAGTGAGGGCTGCAGATGCTGGAAACCAGTGTTTAAATCGGAAGTGGTGCTGGAAAAGCACTGCAGGTCAGGCAGCATCCGAAGAGAGGGAAACTCGACGTTTCTGTTGCCAGGCGTACTGAGTTCCTCAATCAATTTTTGTTTTTGCCTCAGACTTCCAGCAACTGCAGCTGGTTGTTTTATGTTAACCTTCATAACGTTTCGGACAAAACCAATGACCTGCTAGCTTCAGAAAACCGGTCCAAAGTACTGGCACGCCGATATGTTTGCTGAACAAAATGACTATTCCATGAGTGAGAATAGGATCGGGGCCACGGTGGTGAGAGTACGGAATCCCCACAAGTAAATAACAAGACAGGGCGACAGATACTGTCGTATTTGGTCTCAAAAAAACACCTTTTCTCTTTTAGTTTCTGAACAATTTCGTTGCAGATTATTTTCAACTTGTCTTCGCAGATTTACACAGTGGGAAAAAGCCAATCTGCCCATTGTGCATTGCGGCTCATCAGAGAACCATCTATTCCAGTCGCAGTTTCCAGCTTTGGCCCAAAATCTTGTGTGTTCTGATGTCTGCAGGGCAAATGATAATGAGGTTATCCTGTGTTCTTAAATGACACAACCATGGGACAGAAGTTGGACATTTTCTCAACGTATTGTGACCCTTTTGATTAACTCATGCTCATTTTCACCCACAGAGGGAGACACACAGGCAGATACCCTGAGACTGACAGAGGTTTCCGTTGTGGTGAGCTGCGATTTGAAATGGAGAATAGAACAAATGCAAATTTGTCATGGTAAAATGGAGATATGGAGCTGTAAATGGATGGGAGCTTCACATCCTGTCATTTTCATCATGGGCTGCCAGTTTCCCCACACTGGGCAGGGATCTAGCACAGTGTTACTGAGCAATGTACTGGGGTGGTGTCCACAGCTCTATATGCTCAGAGGGTAACTGCTCAGGTTGACAGATCAATTCACTGCTCTTCACTGCACAGCTCCCCATACTGAACAAGTTCTTTGTTCACGTTTATAGAGCAATATATTGGTGTGAGCTGCATTTCACCCCATGCTGAACAGAAAGTTTCGACGGGTTTCGAAGGGAACACTGCTCCCTATGTTGGACAGATATTAGTGGACCGGTGAGACCTGCAGAATGCTCCATCCTGGATAGATTGCTGGATTGTTCTGAGCCTGGTCGGCAGAGTATTCCATCCTGGACAGATTGCTGTATTGTGCTGAGCCTGTTCAGCAGAGTATTCCATCCTGGGCAGATTTCTGGGTTGTACTGAGCCTTGTCTATACAATGCTCCATACTGGATAGATTGCTGTGTTGTACAGAGCCTGGTCTGCACAATATTTCATCCTGGATAGATTGCTGGATTGTACTGAACCTGGTCTGTCCAGTATTCCATCTTGGACAAATTGCTGGATTGTACTGAGCCTGTTCTGTACAGTATTCCATCCTGGACAGATTGCTGGGTTATACTGAGCCTGGCCTGCACAGTGCTCCATCCTGGACAGATTGCTGGGTTATATTGAGCCTGGCCTGCACAGTGCTCCATCCTGGACAGATTGCTGGGTTGTACTGAACCTGGTCTGCACAGTGCACCATGCTGAGCAGATATCTCATCTGGCCTGACAAGTGTCTGGTCTGGATCTGTGAGGTGGATTGTGTATGCAATATAATTCCTGTTAGAGATATCACTCTTCCACCTCGGTGCATTCCGCTGTCAAACCACGTATTTCTGCCACATTTTGACCATTAGGTAATTCACCAATTAAAACGTCAAAATCTTTCCTTTTTTGTTATGGACCCGAGCAGACCGCCCCTCTCAATACATGATGAAGGTAGTCTCGACCCGAACGTTTACTTATTTTAAAGGTAAATGTGAGGTGCTGTGTTCGAGATACAATTCGTTTGACATTAAAAAAAATTGACATTAAGCAAAACACAATCTATTCAAACACCGTCAACAGAATACAACAACAGCAAGAGGAACTTGGAATAACTTAATTCTACTGGAAAACCTAAAAGAATTATAGGTTATTTAACTAGTCTACAGTAACTGCTCCAATATAGTAACATCCCATAAACATACACTTGTCAAAAAACAAATTCAGGAAACAGATCGTCTCACATGCAGTTCTCCAATCCAGGATTAAAGAACATCAAAAGGCAATTCTGAGAGAAATCTCGGAGAGAGTGTGTAGCAGCTAGGAAAGATTTTCACCCTTCCAACCCTGCTGACACCCCAGCAATAACTGGTGAAAGGTAAAACGAAGAATTCTGGTTCCGTGAGAGTTTGACCATCACTCCACAGGACCAGGCTGCAGCTGCAAGGACCACAAGGAATGGACTGTATATCCACCGTCTATGCCACTGTAGGAGCCTCTCAAAACTGCCTAACCTCAATTAAGCCGTTACATTATGGTAAGATAAATGTCAAAGTTAAATATAAATAAATAAAACGAAAGGATGCAGCAATCCTGGTGATCAGACACAGTCGGCCTTGGGACCCCAGCAATTCCCATCCTGCCAAAACATAGTAGGATCATTGAGCTAATGAATAAAAAGCATCATCACTCTACCTCATCTCTAACTTTACAACTGGAGATGTGCTATTAGCCCAATAGTCAGCGATGTCAACATCTCAACCAGACCAATATTGTGGTGACATATGAGGGTTGTAGTGAAAAGGGTTTACTGTCGCTGTTTGTGATTGTGATTGATGTCAGTCTCCATGGATCCTAACTTTGTAATTAGAGGGTTTCCCTCTTCTATTAGTAAGGGGCTTCATTCAACCTGTTATGCCATAGTATCAGCGGCAGCGTCATCCTCAAGACGATTGGGCTCAGTAGTTACAGGAAGAGGGAAAGGAAGAGAATCTTAGAACAACAGACTAGAATGTTCCAACATTGGCTCAGAATCTGAGAACATTAGACTGGAATGTTACAACAATCGACAGAAGTTTATCTGATGGTCTTTATTATCTGTCTCGGGATTGGCCATGGTTAGAATTGCGGATATGAGCCATATTGATGATTATTCAAGCAGATTACTATCCCATCCTCGCTATAGTCGCTGTTCCTGGTAAGCCTATCTCTGTCAATTCTATAAACGATGGTGAAGATTATTGCTATTTCTGTTATTTATATTTAACAAATACATAATCTGCTATCTTCACTTTCAGACACAAACTCCACTTCATTTCCATCAATTTCAGATTCCTCACTCATAAACACCTAAGAAGGAACAACACTGTTCCAACCCTTGAGTTTTCCGTTTGCCTGAAACAGTTTTATGTCTCTATATTCTCTCTACCATCAAACCTGCCTACACCCACCTCGATAATATCCCCAGTCTCCACCTCTGCCTCAATGCTGTTGCTGAATAAGCCATCATCTGCCCCCTTGTTAACTTCTGATTTTATGGCTCCACTTCTTTTCTGACCACTCTTCCAGTTACAAATATTTTGACCACAAACTTGTTCTTGTCAATACACCTATTTCATAATAGGGACCTCATAACAGAGTAATAATGTCACTGGCCGTGTAATTCAAAGGCACAGGTTATGACTTTAAATGCATTGTTTCAAATCCTTCCACAGCCGATGACAGAAATTAAATTCGAATGGCAATAATTGGAATGAAATCTCATTTTACAAACGACAACCATAAACCATTAGGATTTCTTTTATTATTTCACTGATAGCCTTTGGTAAAGAAACTAAGTGTGACAAAAAAGATTGGCTTTATATTGTCTTGACAAATGGTCTCGCAGTCAGCGGCAATTAGTGACGGATAACAAATGCTGCCCTTACCAGTGATGCTGACATCCTGTTAAATAACAGCATTAAAGGTGAAATAAAGGAACTGTGGATGATGGAGATCCGAAATAAAATTCTCCAGCGTCTGAAAAAGTTGGAGAATCTCAACAAGTATGGCAGCCGCTGTCAAGAGAAAAACAGATAAAGTTTCGAATTAGTGACCCTATACCATAACTGAAAGCAACTGGGAAATAATACTATTTATATCAGGGATGATCGGATGAGTGAGGGAGAGGTTAGCTGAGTGGATGTAGAAATGTCCAGCGAGAAAGAGAGAGAGAGAGAAATGAAAAGCAAACACAGAGACTGCTGATAATGAACCAGGAGGAAACTAAAATGGGAGCTTATACTAAAATTTTCCCTTTTCCCATATTCCTGAATATCATGCCAATTTAGGTGTGTCCCTGTTTATATTGAGTTATATTCCCTCTGTCTTTCTCCTCTGTGTGTGATGATCAACTCCATAGGCAATACTGGTTCTACCCTTATAGTTGCTCAGATACATAGAAACGAAATGTTCCATTGTCAACTGATTTTTTTGAAGAAGGGAACTGTAACTGTAGGACTGTGCAGAGATGTAACTGTTTTTTTCTGCTAAGAACAGAAACATTTTCAACACTGAATGGGTGCACCGTGTGTGTGGGGATTTGATTCTGTCATTACAGAATAAAGGGAGGTTGTGTGGACGCTTTTCTCGGGTTTGTGTTATCAGCTGCCGCGTCCATTCAGAGAGACCCAAGGGTATGGTGACCCCACTCTGGACGCGATATGAGCACTGTATTTACAGAGTGTTCTGGGTCCATGGTAAACACATGGAGTCGTGGGTACACAGAAGTGAAGCTCCGTACACGGGGAGGGGCAGGGCACTGCATGATCCTCCCAAGGATTTCCAGGAATATTTGTCTAAGCTGGGCCCATTCCAAGTCTAAAATGTGAAACCAGTTTCTTTCAAAAATGAGGTAGTAAATGAGTTGTTTCCCCTCCTTCAATATAGCCTGTAAACTCACAGCAGGGACAGGACTGTGCTGAGACTCACCATGAAGCGAACTGGATTGATTCTGGAACTTTCCAGGCACAAGTGAGTGACATGCCTGGAGTGCAGTCCTCCGGTATATTACTAGCTGATAGAAGCCACCTGTCTGCTGAGAGGAATACATTGGTTCTGCCTCCACAGAGGAAGGTGTAGAAACTAACTTCCAGAAATACTAGGGAACAGGGGTCCTGGTGAAAATGACGGGATGCACGAAATTAGAATTAATGAAGTGTATGTCTTTGAAAACCTATTTGAATTGAAACTTTGTATGTTGCTGGATCTGATGAGCTATATCCCAGAGTATTGAGGAGGTGGCAACAGAGCTACTAAAGTATTGATGATTCTTCAAAGCTGGTTAGATTCTGGAGGGATCCTGCAGACTAGAAAGCGGCTATTGTTCGCCTAAATATTTTAAAAAAGGACGGAGACGGAAAACAGAAAACTAAACAGCTTCATGTCAGCTGTGAGAAAAACATTGTAACCTTTTATAAGGAATGTGACAACTAGACACTTGTAAAATAATGATATGATTACATTCGGCCTAGATCCAGGAAAGGGAAATGATTTTTGATAAACCTGCTGTATTTGTGGAGATTGTTCTTTGTGACATCAACAATTGACAACCAGTGGGTGTGGAGTTTTTGAATTTTCAGAAAACTGTTTGATACGGTTGAATACTGGTGAGTGGGGGATGTTAGAGTCCATGGGTAGGTAGGGGTGGAACACACAGAATGGATTTTGCCTGGAAAGGAGAATAGGTCGTACGAGGATAGGTTGAGAGTGCTCGGCCTTTTCTCGTTGGAACGGCGAAGGATGAAGTGTGAATTGATAGAGGTTTATAAGATGATCAGAGGAATAGATAGACAGTCAGAAACCTTTTCACCAGGTACAACAGAGTATTACAAGGGGACATAAATTTAAGGTGAAGGGTGGAAGGTATAGGGGAGATGTCAGAGGTGGGTTCTTTACCCAGAGAGTGGTGGGGGCATGGAATGCGCTGCCTGTGGGAGTAGTAGAGTCAGACTCTTTGGTGACCTTTAAGCGGCAATTGGATAGGTACATGGATGGGTGCTTAAGCTAGGACAAATGTTCGGCACAACATCATGGGCCGAAGGGCCTGTTCTGTGCTGCATTGTTCTATGTTCTATGTTCTTTGTTCTAAAAGTTGGATAATGGTCACAATAAATGGAGAAATGTTTTTCTTTGGATAGAAGGCTTGTGGGGTATCAGAAGGATCAGTGCTTGGGGAATAGCTATTCACAAGTTTTAACGTGATGCGGATGGGAGCAACAAATGTAAAGATTCTCATTTAAGTTTATTAAATAGTGAGAGGTTGGGAAGTGCTGTTGTTGAAAAGGACTTGGATGTCCTTGGTTATAAGTCACTAACAGGATCCTGATGGGACAGAAGTAAGAATAACTGAAAATGATAGCTGGTCTTTATTGCAAAATACTTGAAGTACCACAGTAAATATACCTTACTCAATGGTAGTGTTTTGTTGAAAGAGTATTTGGAGTATTGGGTACAGATTGAGTCTGTTTTATAAATAATTATCACCACGTCACCGAGAGAGTGCAAAGGAGTTTCACCACATTGAACCCTGGCATGATGGTACTATCAGGGGAGAGTGCAGTAAGTATGTGTTTAACCTGTAGCACTGTGAGTGAATACTAAATTGAAACTTGATAATTATGGATGGACATTCATTATGTCCCAATAGCCATTGATAAGTTGGGAAATTCCATACTTTCCATAGGATGCTAGATTCCTAATAGCTTATGTGCCTCTACAGAGACCTCATTTCTATTAACAGAGAGGTACAGGCTCTGAATGAACTCTGAACACGGTGTGACCCTCCACTCAAATTTGCATTTTTCACAATCCTGTCAACAGTCACAATACCTTCATTCTGAAACAGTTAGATGTTCTCCAACAGCTTCTGACTTTCAGATAGGATGTAGGTCTGCTCTCTCAGCGATGGAAGGTGCCTTTTAAACTGGTTTAAAACATCGTTTCAGTTCCACTGCCAGAAAACCATGCTAGCATAACATGAATGTACTAGCAGTAATGACGCCACGAGGAATATCATGGAACAGTCCCTCTGTGCAGCCCCTGCTCCATTTGTTTGTAATGTTGGAGCATCTCTGACACCTTCCTTTTCCTGTGTTAGTGACATTAGAAGCTGAATAACCTCTTCCTGTTCCTTTGTAACTGATTCCAGGTGTGAAATGGTCACTGTCTGACCCCTGTAAGTGATGTGTGGGCGTGAGCAGACTCCTTATCTTCCTGTGTAACGGCACGAGGGACTGAATGGGCTGTCCCTCTTCTGGTCCAGTAGTTTTGATGGGCTGAATGCCTTTCCCATATTCCTGTGATGCCAGATTGAGGTACTGAGTGAACTCCTCCGTTTACTGTGGAAATGTGCAGCGCTGTTTCATGAATGTTGCCGACAGTTTAACAGCACAGGCTTGAACGTTGTCTCAGTCTTGTTGCACATGGACACAAACTGCATCAGGAGGGCAGGGATGACGAAGCTTTCTGAATATGGTGTAACATACAGTAAATATCCCCACTTCTGGTTGATGTGGACTCACTGGGATGAATGGCCTGTATCCACACAACAGGGATTCCTTGCTGACAAACTGGGTTTGTCTAGGCTGAGGTAGCTGCTCTGAGGATTTCCTGCAGAGATGTTCCACGGCTGAGATGATAAACATGTTCCATTGTGCTGTGAATGACTCCAAACACTGGAGATTTTGCAATGGATTCTGATGAGGTGCAATTTTACTCAGGCTCCTTGATGTCATCTTCAATTAAATACTGCCTTGATATCAGGGCCAGTCGCTTTTTGGTAGGCCCTTGTATTCTATCCTCATATTGATAGGTCATGGTGTAGGAGCAGGCAGTGATGTTAAACAGAGGGTAGTGAATGCTAGGAATTCTCTATTCCAGAGAGTCAGGGGAGCTATAACAGTAAGTGGCCTCCAACCGTTCCTGTCTCGTCGGTTGGAGGGTCTGAATGGAACATCAGAACAGGACCAGGGTTAGATCGTTAGACACTATAAACCTTCTCCACCAGGCACTAAGATTGTGGCTGATCAGGTTATGGTCTCAGCCCCACTTTCCTGTCTGTATCCCATTATCTGTGACACACTTCTCTGTCAAATGTTTAACTAACATTTGGATAAATGTGAAAAAAAGAGGCACCACATACCTCTGGAGAAGAGACTTCCAACTCAAAAGGTCCTTTTAGAATTTGTCCGCAACTCCCTTACAGTGTCATGCAGCACGGAGACCTGTCCACATAACTCTGATCTAGTCCCATTTGCCTGCACTAGGCCCATATCCCTCCAAATCCTTCCTCTTAATATGCATATCCAGATGCCTATTAAATGTTGTAACTGCACCAGCCTCCATCACGTTCTCTGAGAGCTCATTCCATACACACACCACAATCTGCATGAAAATATTGTCCCTTTACTATCTTTCTCCTCTCACCTTTAACTTTTGTCCGATAGTTTTGAACTCCCCTATCCTGGAAAAAAGCCCTTAGCTATTCAGATTATCCATTTTCTTCATGATTTTATAAACCTCTATAAAGTCACGTCTCAGCCTACAATGCTCCAGAGTAAACAAGCCACAGTTGGTCCAGCCTCTCCCTGTAGCTCATCAGTCCATGTCCGGCAATATCCTTCTAAATCTTTTCTGCATCCTCTCAAGTTTAACAACATCCTGCCTATAGCAGAGCGAACTGAATTAAACACAGTATTCTAAATCTGGCCTCACCACCATCCTGCCCAGTTGCAACATGATCTTCCAACTCGCATACTCAATGAACTGATCAATAAAGGCAAGCATACCAAACCCCTTCTTCACCACCCTGTCGACTCCACTTTCAAGGATCTATGAGCCAGCATACTTTTGTTCAACAGTACTCCCCAGGACCTCACCATTAATTTTATATGTCCTGCTCTGTTTTACCTTACCAAAATGCAACACTTCACATTTACCTAAATTTAATTTCATCGGTCACTCCTTGGTCCATTGGCCCATCTGATCGAGGTCCCATTGTACTCTGGTGTAAACCTTGCTGGCCACTGCACCTCCAATTTTAATGTCATCTGCAAAAATAATAAGCAGGCGAGTATTTACATTCAAATCATTTATATAAACAATGAAAAGCAGTGGATTCAGCACTGCTCCTTGTGGCACATACTGGTCATAGTCTGAAAAACAGTCCTTTACCACCCTCTGTCTCCTAGCTTCACACTAATTTTGTAGCCATTTGGCTAGCTTATCTTGGATCTATTTATGACCTATTTATTCGAATCCTGTCGAATGCCTTGCGGAAGTCTGTATGGGCAGCGTCTACCACACTGCCATCACCAATCTTCTTTGTCACCTCTTCACAAAATGCCATCAACTTTGTTAGAATTGATTTCCCATGCCCAAATGCATGTTGACAATCCTTCCTGAGGTGCCACGTTTGCAAATACATACAAATCCTGACCCTCTCAATGCTCTCCAACAAAATGGTCACCAATGACGGCAGATCGATAGTTCAGGACATTACTCTCCTTCCTCGACCCACACTTCCGCTGCTCACTGCAAATGTTAATGGAACCGGGTTGGTGATATGACCAACAAAATGGATCTCAGAGTGTGTGAGGGTTAGGAAGAAGTCAGGGCAGGATTCTTTAATCTGCTAAATTTAATACGTTTATGACCGAAACAAAGTTACTCAAACTCCGATGAAAAAGATGAATGTCAAACGGTTTGAATATTGCAAATCTGTACGTCGATGTTTCCCTCTCTAAAAATACTGACACATGCACACATTTGATGAGAAACTGAAAAATATAATCTCTGCAGAACGTTAACTTGGAAGAACTGTGCCCAAATATTAATTGAAATCACGACGAAAGGAAACATAAGTGATTGTTCCAAACATCATTCAGTTTATATAGCTATTCTGCTCTTACAAGCTGCTGGCAATGGGGTTAATTCCTAGAACAGGTGGATTTAGCTGACTTCCCTTTACTTCAGGTAGTGGGGCAATTCTAGTGAATCGTCGACAGGAATCCTCCATGAGTGGTAAAGATGACTGAGGAGTTTTCAGCTCACACACATTGCTGGGAAGAGGAACAAACAGAGAGAGGGAGCAACAGACTGTTCCTTCTCAGGAAGGTTGCATTTTCTCCCTCCTTGAGCTGAATCACACTATGACGTTATCCTACCCCAAACTGGATGAAATGAGGTATATTTGAACAGTGACTAAACTGTACCACTCCGGCGCATTCCCTGTTCCATGTCGGTACATCACTGTTTCTGTTGGACACCCAAACATTTCTTTCGGAACAAATAGCGCCATTAGATTTGAAGATGTGTTTATATGTTCCCGTATACTTTTATCATACAACTTGTAATATCTTCACAATATCTGCATTTCAATGAATGCACCTTATTCTTAAATTAGCTCCCCAGTCTTATTCTCACATCGAAGATAAAATATTCATCAGGTATTCACCAGCTCAAAATATTATATGGTCAAGAAGAACATATCTCATTGTCAGGTCTAAACTTCGAATCGTTCATAACATAATGCCTTCATTGCAAGAACGAGTAAAGAGAAACATCTTTGAAACATTTCAAAAGCAATTTGTTTTTCACTTCAGTGGAATTACAACCACACACAATACATCAGATGCCGTCTCAACATTGGCCTGTACAGATGCAGGAAAACATCCTTAAAATCAGACACAATATTCTTTATCAAGACAAAAGCATCACTTCATTTATTTACCAAATCACGTGCTGCATCTACAGACTATCGTGTTGTGATTTATCAACCAACACGCCAATCCCTTTGTACCACCGAGTTCTGCATTCTGCCTCCAGTTATATTATTTACTGTTGTTTCATGCTTCGTCCAAAACACAAACTTCCCATCACCCATATTGTACACTTTATTTGCTGAAAGTTTGCTCACGACCCTCCCCTGTTGTATCCCATTGCAGACACTGTGTCTCCACTTGACATCTTATTAAATGACTATCCTGGTGTGAGGGTAAATTGAGCTCCAATCCATTCAGCCCCGTCGTCCAAATCATTATTCTGGATTGTAAACCGGTGATAAACTCACACTGATCCCCGATGAATTTCACTAGTGACAGCTTTCCAACCTGAAAATAAGTGATTATCTCTATTCTGTATTTCCTGGTAGCTGACCAGGACTCCCTGTTCCAGTGTAGCAGCCTAGAAATACTGCATGGCCTCCTGCTATGCTGTGTAGCTGGTTGTCGATTTCTGATCTCAGTGATCCTCTTTCCGGTCATTTGTTATCAGATAATCAGGTAGAGTTCGTATTGTAAATGTTCTTGATCCCGAGAGTTTAAAAGATGAACACAGAATATGGACTAACATTTGGGGGGATCGTTATCCTTTCAGACACGCTGTCTTTCTGATGCAGCAATAGAATCATTCTAGAATATCAGTCATGTGCTCAAATTTGAGTTTTAGACACTGAGGAGTGGGGAGATTTCCTGTAGCCTGATGAACATGTGTCCCGTTAACAACACAACCAATTATCCTCCTCATTCATTTCATTGTTGGTTGTTGCTGCTGTGTTGAATAATTGCCGCAGTCACGACACATTAAAATAAACTATTCTCTTTGAGAGGTGACCTTATAGAGGTTAATAAAATCATGAGGGGCATTGATGGGGCAAATAGGCAAGGTCTTTTCCCTTGGGTAAGGGAGTCCAGAACTACAGGGCATAGTTTTATGGTTGGGGGCAAGATATATAAGTGATGTAAGGGGCAACTTGTTCACACAGTGTATGGTGTGTGTGTGGAAAGAGCTACCAGAGGAAGTGTTGGAGGCTGGTATAATTGCACCATTTAAAAGTCAACCAGATGGATTTATGGAAAGGAATGATTCAGAGGGATATGGGCAAAATGATGGCAAATGAAGGCATCTGGTTGGCACGATGAGTTGGACCAAAGTGTCGGTTTCCCTGATGTATGTCTCTATTGCACTGTGACTGAATCCTTCATTCTGTTCCCAGATATCTCCTTAGACGTGCAGAATGGGGTTCCTCCTACCTCATTGCAGTGATACTGACTGGCTGAATGCGGTCTTCCTCTCCCTCTGTAAAAGCCTCAACGGGTGCAGTGAGAGAACGACATGGGAGAGGAACTCCAGACAGCTGCTCAGTTTATACAGATCATGGCTGGTCTGTTTGCGGCTGAAAACCCCTTTCCAGTCTATTCCCAATAAACACTGACTCCCCAGTCCAACAAAGGTCAGTCAAGGTGAGCGATGAATATCTTCAATGACCTCCCCCCCCCCCCCCCCCCCATTACTTTTCGTCATTTACATATCTGATTTGGATGTGAGAATAAGAAGTATAGATAGTACGTTTGCAGATGACATCAAAATTGGAGGTGTAGTGGACAATGAAGAAGGTTACCTCAGATAACAATGAGATCTTGATCAGTTGGGCCAATGGTCTGAGAAGCGGCAGATGAAGTTTAATTTAGGTAAATGTAGGGTGCTGCATTTTTGGAAAGCAAATCTTGGCAGGACTTATACACTTAATGGGAAGGTCCTCGGGAGTGTTGCTGAACAAAGAGACATTGGAGTGCAGGTTCATAGCACCTTGAAAGTGGAGTACCAGGGAGATATGATAGTGAAGAAGGCGTTTGGTATGCTTTCCCTTATTGGTCAGAGTATTGAGTACAGGGGTTAGGAGGTCCTATTGCATCTGTACAATGGTTAGGCCACTGTTGGAATATTGCGTGCAATCCTGTTTCTTTCCTACCGAAAAGGATGTTTTGAAACTTGAAAGGGTTCAGAAAAGCTTTACAAGAATGTTGCGAGGGTTGGAGGATTACAGCTATAGGGAGAAGTTAAATACACTAGGGCTGTTTTCCCTGGAGCACCGGAGGCTGAGGGGTGACGTTATGGAGGTTTACAAAATCATGAGGGGCATGGATAGGATAAATGGACAATGCCTTTATCGTAGGTGGAGGAGTTCAGTACAGGTGGGCATAGGTATAGGGTGACGAAGAAAGATAAAGAGACCTAAACGGCAACTTTTTCCTCACAGAGGGCGGTACGTGCATGGAACGAGCTGCCAGAGGAAGTGATGTTGGCTTGTACAATTGCAACATTTAAAAGGTATCTGAATGGCTATATGAATAGTAGGGGTTTGGAGGGATATAAGCCAAGTGCTGGAAGGTGAGACTAGATTGGCTTGGGATATCTGGTCGGCATGGAACAGTTGGACCGAAGGGTCTGTTTCCGTGCTGTACATCTCTATGATTCTATGGCCCAGTCATTCCCTGGGTTTGAGAATACCACAGACAGAACAATCTTAAGGAGGTAGGAACATCCTTATTTCAATTTTAAATTGTAGAACCTCTAAATTTAAACGTGTCTGAACCTCACAGCAATTCAGCTTCTCGTTTTGTAAACCAAGGCACAACCAATAAGAAAGACAGAGACCATTCAGCCCCTGTAACCTATCCCACATTCCCATTTACACTGTTCGGTAAAGTATTTATCAAATTCAGCCTCCACTGCTCTTTTGTGTCGCCATTTCAGATAGCATAAACCACAGAGCAAATCACATGGGTGCAAAACTATAGTATTTGTTCCATCGAGTCTGATCTGCTGTTCGACCATGGCTGACATTTGTCTCAAAAAATTCACCCACAATTTCACTGTAACCCTTGCTCCCCTTATCAATCAGAGTATATCTATCTCTATCTTAAAGACAGAACTGTGTCTATGTCTCTGTATGTCTATGTGTGTGTGTGTGTGTGTTTCAGGTTATTGGCAGGAGGCAGAGGGTGGTGAAGGATGGTTGTCTTTTGGTCTGGAGGCCTGTGACCAGCGGAGTTCCACAGGGATTGGTGCAGGATCCACTTTTGGTTGTCACTTATATCAATGAATTACATGAGAATTCTAAAGCTGAAAATGTGTTGCTCGAAAAGCGCAGCAGGTCAGGCAGCATCCAAGGAGCAGGACAATCAACGTTTGGGACATGAGCTCTTCTTCGGGCTCATGCCCGAAACGTCGATTCTCCTGCTCCGTGGATGCTGCCTGACCTGCTGCGCTTTTCAGCTCTGATCTCCAGCAACTGCAGTCCTCACTTTCTCCTCGAAAATTCTAGAAGGCATGGTGAGCAAGTTTATGGCTGATACCAAGATTAGTAATAAAATGGAAGGTGAAGAAGGTTACATAAGAATACAAAGAGAGCTTTACAAATTGGATCGATAATTCATCGAATTGTACAGCACAGAAACAGACCCTTTGGTCCAACTCATTCGTGACAACCAGATGTCCTAAATTAACTTAGTTGAATGTTCCACCACTTGTTCCATATCTCCCTAAACATTTCCAATTCATGTCCCCATCCAGATGTCTTTTAAATGTTGTAATTTGAACAGCCTCCACCACTTCGTCCGGCAGCCCATTGCATACACGCACCACCCTCTGTGTGAAAATGGTCACTTTTAGGTCCCTTTTAAATCAGGTCCATTTTACCTTAAATGTACGTCCTCTCGTTTTGGACTTCCCTGCACTGGGGTAAAGACCCTGACTATTCACACTATCTATGGTCTTCATGATTTCTGTCTGTGTTTTCTGTCAACTTTGGGCCGAAGTTCTGAAATTCAATACTGACACCTCTTCCTTCTCCAACACATCACAATCCTAACATCGTTTTAATCAACTTTTTCAGCCACATTATGAAACACCTCTGTGGGATTTGAATCTAGACTTTTGAGCTCAGAGGTAGGGACAGTACCACCACTTGGCAATAGTCCCTAAAGCTGCAAAATTTTTCCCATCTGTGTTTATTCATCTGTCTGTTTTAAAATACTGTGACATACCTCCGTGACAGACAGGAGTTGAATCCAGACCTTCTGGTGCAGAGTGAGAGACACTACCACGCAAGTTCAGGCATTGGAATATAACCCAGAGCTCCGGCTCAGATCCATGGGCATTACCCACTGTACAAGACTTAAACCATTCCCTGATTTTGGGTCACATTTTAAACGTCAGCTTTGAGCTCAGTGTGGATTAATTAAAATTTGGTTCACTTTTACTGAATTACACAGTTGAAAGAATTACATTTTTCAACAGATGAAAGGTACTCACCTCAAGTGTAGAATGTTGAGTTTATGTGCTCTGCCTTCGTGATAAACTATGAAAATCTTTAATTGTTTGGCTATGATTTCCACCATAAGTGGCTATTATCTGATATCTACAATATAAGTGAAAGACATCCTGCAGACACAGTCTGCACTATAAAGGATCTGGAACAGATACTTATCACTAAACTCCAGAGATGAAGAAAGCGCATACTTTCTGGACCAAAAGCACTAATTGCTCTTTCCCGCCTGTAACGTGTGACTGCCCTCTTCCTAAAACCACGAAATGACTTAAGGCAGTGGATTACTTTCCAGCCTTTCTTCCCCAATACTATCACTCACTGGGCGGAGGAGTGGCAGATGGAATTTAACTTCGATAAATACAAGGTATCACAACTTGATAAAACAAACAAGGAGAGGACATACACAATTAAATGTCAGACCATTGGTAGTGTTGTAGAACAGAGGGGTTTCTGCTATATTTCTTTGAAGTTTGCATCATGTGTAGGCAGGGTGGTTGTGAATGCATTTGGGTTGCTGGCCTTCATTGCTCAGAAGTTTGAGTACAGGAGGTGGAACATTATCTTCAGGTTGTGCTGGGCATTTGTGAGGTCTCTCCTAGAGTATTGTGTGCAGTTCAGGTCACCCAGTCACATTGAAGATATTATTGAACTGGAGACGGTTCAGAAAAGATTTACCAGGTTGTTGCTGGGAATGCAGTGTTTAAGTAATAAGGATAGGCTCGATGGACTGGTACCTTCTCCACTGCAGCGGAGAAGGTTGAGATCTTCTAAACATTACAAAGGTTTATAAAACCATGAGGGGTATAGATAATGTTAAATGGCAGGTGTCTGTTCCTTAGGGTAGTGGATTTCAAGACTGGGGATAACTTTAATATGAGAGGAGCAAGTTTTACTGAAGGCATAGTGGCATAGAGCTGTCCAGCATGGAAACAGACCCTTCTTTCCAAGCCATCCCTACTGACCAGATGTCCTACATTAATGTAGTTCCATTTGCCAGCATTTGGCCCATATACCCCTAAACACTTCCTATTCATGTGACCATCCAGATGTCTTTTAAATGTTGTAATTGTCCCTGTCTTCACAACTTCCTCTGGCAGCTCGTTAAAAACTTTGAAAACTTTGCCTCTTACATCCCTTATAAGCCTTTCCTCTCTGACCTTCAACCTATGACCTCTAACTTTGGAGAGTGCGAACCTGGGAAAAAGAGCTTGGCTATTGACACTATCCATTCCATTTATGACTTTATAAACTTCTAAGAGGGGGAGGGGGAGCAGCCCGAAGTCGTGGTCCACATTGGCACCAACGACATAGGTAGGAGGAGGGCTGAGGATGTTAGGCCGGCTTTCAGGGAGCTAGGTTGGAAGCTCAGAGGTAGAACAAACAGAATTGTTGTCTCTGTTTTGTTACCTGTGCCACGTGATAGAGAGTCGAGGAATAGTGAGAGAGAACAGTTAAATGCGTGGTACACGGATGGTGCAGGAGGGAGGGATTCCGGTATCTGGATAACTGGGGTTCTTTCTGGGGAAGGTGGGACCTCTATAAACAGGATGGTCTACACTTGAACCTGAGGGGCACAAGTATACTTGGGGGGAGGTTTGCTAGTGCTCTTGTGGGGGGGGGGGGGGGGGGGGGCGGGGGTTAAACTAACTCTGCAGGGGCATGGGAACCTAGACTGTAGCTTTTGCGTGCAGGACTTGGAGTGTAGGGAGGTTAGGAACATGGCATCAATCTCAAAGGAGGGTGCCTGTACACAGGAAAGTGGCTTGAAGTGTGTATACTTCAATGCAAGAAGTATACGAAATAAGGTAGGTGCGTGGGTTGGTACCTGGGGTTTCGATGTTTTGGCTATTACGGAGACGTGGGTAGAACAGGGACAGGATTGGCTGTTGCAGGTTCCAGGGTTTAAATGTTTTAGTAGGGTCTGAGGTGAGGGTAAAAGAGAGGGAGGTGTGGCATTGCTTGTCAAGGATAGTATTACAGCGGTGGAAAGGACGATGGATGAAGACTCGCCATCTGAGGTAGTTTGGACTGAGGTTAGGAATTGGAAAGGTGAGGTCACCCTGTTAGGAATTTTCTACAGGCCTCCTAATAGTCCTAGAGACGTAGAAGAAAAGATTGCGAGGATGATTCAGGAGAAGAGTGAAAGTAATAGGGTGATTGTTATGGGGGAATTTAACTTTCCAAATATTGACTGGGAAAGCTATAGCTCGACTTCGTTAGGTGGGTCGGTGTTTGTCTAATGTGTGCAGGAGGATTTCCTGACACAATATGTAGACAGGCCAACAAGAGGTGAGGCCATACTGGATTTGGTTCTGGGTAACGAACCAGGCCAGGTGTTAGAATTGGAGGTAGGTGAGCACTTTGGGGACAGTAACCACAATACGGTGACTTTTATTCTCGTGATGGAGGGGGATAAGTGTGCACTGCAGGGCAAGAGTTATAGCTGGGGGCAGGGAAATTATGATGCGGTAAGGCACGACTTAGGATGCGTGGTTTGGAAAAGTAGACTTAAAGGGAAGGGCGTGATTGATATGTGGAGCTTGTTCAAGGAGCAACTATTGAGTGTCCTTGATAAGTATGTACCCGTCAGGCAGGGAGGAAAGGGTCGTGTGAGGGAGCCGTGGTTTAATAAGGAATTGGAATCCCTTGTTAAAGGGAAGAGGGCGGCCTATGTAAAGATGAGGCGTGAAGGTTCAATCGGGGTGATTGAGAGTTATAAGGTAGCCAGGAAGGATCTGAAGAGAGAGCTAAGAGCAGCAAGGAGGGCACATGATAAGTCCTTACTTGGTAGGATTAGGGAAAACCCAAAGGCTTTCTATAGGTATGCCAGGAATAAAAGAATGACGAGGGTAAGAATAGGTCCAGTCAAGGATAGTAGTGGGAGGTTGCGTGTGGAGGCTGAAGAGATTGGGGAGACACTGAATGAATACGTTTCGTCAGTATTCAATCAGGAACAGGACATTGTTGCCGATGTGAATACTTAGTCACAATTAATTAGAATGGATGGCTTTGAGGTATGTAGGGAAGAGGTGTTGGAAATTCTGGAAAGGGTGAAAATAGATAAGTCCCCTGGGCCTGATGGCATTTATCCTAGGATTCTCTGGGAAGCAAGGGAGGAGTTTGCAGAGCCATTGGCCTTGATTTTTATGTCCTCGTTGTCTACAGGAATAGTGCCAGAAGACTGAAGGATAGCAAATGTGGTTCCCTTGTTCAAGAAGGGGAGTAGGGATAACCCTAGCAACTATAGGCCAGTGAGTCTCATTTCTTCTGTGGGCAAAGTCTGAGAGAGAATTGGAAGGGATAGGATTTATGAACATCTGGATAGGAATAATGTGATCAACGATAGTCAGTATGGTTTTGTGAAGGGCAGGTCGTGCCTCACAAATCTTATTGAATTCTTTGAGAAGATGACTAAGGAGGTGGACGAAGGTAAAGCGGTAGATGTGTGTATATGGATTTTAGTAAGGCGTTTGATAAGGTTCCCCATGGTAAGTTACTGCAAAAAATACGGAGGTATGGCATTGAGGGTGAGTTGGAGGTTTGGATTAGGAATTGGCTGGCTGGAAGAAGACAGACGGTATTAGTTGATGGTAAAGGTTCGTCTTGGAGTGCAGTTACTCGCGGTGTTCTGCAAGGATCTGTTTTGGGACCATTGCTGTTTGTCATTTTTATAAATGATGTGGAGGAGGGTCTAGATGGTGAGCAAGTTTGCGGATGATACGAAAGTCGGTGGAGTTGTTGACAGTGAGAAAGGATGTGTCAGGTTCCAGCGGAATATAGATAAGCTGTAGAGCTGGGCAGAAAGGTGGCAAATGGAGTTCAATGTAGGTAAGTGTGAGGTAATTCACTTTGGTAAGAGTAACAAAAAGATGGGGTCGGATACTTGGTAGTGTGGATGGGCAGAGGGATCTTGGTGTCCATGTACGCAGATCTCTGAAAGTTGCCACCCAGGTAAATAGTGCGGCGAAGAAGGCATATGGCGTACTGGCTTTTATTGGTTGAGGAATTGAGTTCCGGAGTCCTGAGGTCATGTTGCAGTTGTATAAGACTCTGGTGCGGCCGCATCTGGAGTATTGTGTGCAGTTTTGGTCACCATACTATAGGAAGGATGTGGAGTCACTGGAACGGGTGCAGAGTAGGTTTACCAGGATGTTGCCAGTTATGGTAGGAAGATCGTATGAGGAAAGGCTGGTTTCATTGGAGAAAAGAAGGTTTAGGGGTGACTTGATAGAGGTGTACAAGATGATTAGGGGTTTAGATAGGGTTGACCATGAGAACCTTTTTCCACGTATGGAGTCAGCTATTACGAGGGGGCATATCTTTAATTTAAGGGGTGGTAGGTATAGGCCAGATGTTAGGGGAAGATTCTTTACTCAGCGAGTCGTGAGTTCATGGAATGCCCTGCCAGTAGCAGTGGTGGACTCTCCCTCTTTATGGGCATTTAAACGGGCATTGGATAGGCATATGGAGGATAGTGGGCTAGTGTAGGTTAGTTGGGCTTCGATCGGCGCAACATCGAGGGCCAAAGGGCCTGTACTGCGCTGTGTTTTTCTATGTTCTATGTTCTAAGATCATCTCTAAACCACTGATGCTACAGAGAAAATAACCCCGACATAATCAGCGTCTCCATAAATCTAAAAACATCAACCCTGGCAATATCTTTGAAAATCTTTTCTGAATTCTTTCAGGTTTCACACATCCTTCCTTGAAGCGCGACACTAAGGTATTCATTAGTGGCCGAACCAATGTCCTGTACAGCTACAATATGACCTTCCAGCTTCTACATTTAATGCACTGACCAACAATGACAAGCATACCAAACGCCTTCTTCACTATTTTGTATACCTGTGACTGCACTTTCAAAGTACTATGAACCTGAACTCCAAGGTCTCTTTGTTTAGCAACACTCCCCAGGGACTTAACATTAAATGTATAAGTCAAGCCTTGACTTTCATTTCCAAAATGCAGACTTCACATTTATCTTAATTGAACTCCATCTGCCCCTCCTCAGCCCATTGGTCCATCTGATCAAGATCCAGTTATACTCTGAGGTAATCATTTTCTCTGTCCACTGCACGTTCGATTTTGGTGTAAAATATTAACTTACTAACCATTCCTCCTGTGTTCACATTCAAAGCATTTATGGAAATGATGAACACAGTGGACCCAGCATCAATCTTTGTGGCACACCACTGGTCACGTGCCTCCAGTCTGACAAACAACCCTCCACCACCAGCATCTGTGTTCTATCTTTGAGCTAGTTCTATATCAAAATGGCTAGTACTCATTGTGTTCCATGAGATCTCACCTTTCTTACCAGTCTCCCATGTTCGAACGCCTTACTGAAGTCCAAATAGATCACGTCCATTGCTCTACCCTCACCAATCCTTTATGTTACTTCTTCAAGAAAAAAATCAAGTTCGTGAGACATGATCTCCCATGCACAAAGACATGTTGACTTTCCCTTATCAGTCCTTGCCTTTCCAAATCCATGTAAATCCTATCCTAACAACTTGCCCACCACTGACGCCAGGCTCACTGGTCTATTGTTCCCTTGCTTTTCCTTGCCAGTTTGTGTAATATTGGCACCACCTTAGTCAGCTTCATGTATTCTAGCACCTCACCTGTGGCTATTAATCATAAGAACATCTCATCAAGATTTCCAGAAATCACTTCTCGAGCTTGGCACAGAGTTCTTGTGTCTAACTGATCAGGATCAATGATGTGCATTTTTATTACACATCATTTGGTTCATGTATGGCATGAACGTCCTCAGAAGTTATAGATGTGGGTAAAGTTGCAACGTTTAAAAGGCATTTTATTAAGTACAAGAACAAGAGAAGGTTTAGAAAAATATGGTCCAAGGGCAGGAACATGGGACTAATTTTGTTTGAGATTATCGTTATCGTTTGAGATTATTGAGTGCATGGGCCAATAGGTCTTTTTCAATCCCCCTGCATAATTCGATGGATCCCTGTGTGTTTGTATGTCCAAGAATGTATCTACGTATTTCTGTCGATTTGTGTGTGTGTCTCTTTGTGTATCTGTGTGTATCTATCTCTCTGTGTGTTCTGCATTAGTGTGTGTATGCATGTTTGCATCTTAATCTCTACAACCCTGTGCAATGGGAACTGTTTTGTGTTGGGGTGAATCGTTGAATGGGGTTCCATGCCTCCCTTCCTCACCCTCCCTCTCCCTCTGTCTCTCCCTCTTTTGCTGAAAGTGATGCGATGCCATGCTCTGCTGGTGTGCTTTAGGAATTTTCAATCCTTTCTTACATGTAAGATTGTTTGTAAGGGAAAGTCACTAAACATTGCATTTTACAGGATGCGTGTGTGCGTGTGCGTGTGTGCATCAATGTGTGTGTGCCTATGTGTTTATATGTTTGTGTGTGGAGCTGTGTGTATGTATGTGCGTGTGCATGATCTTGTGTGTCTGTGTGTGTTAGTGTGTGTCATTGTTCTGTGTGTGTCCGTGTACATCTGTGTGAGTGCATGCGTGTGCATTTGTGTGGGGAATGTGGATGTCTGTGTGTGGGGAAATTGTGGATCCATGCCTGTTTGTGCGTGTGAGTGAGTTGGTGTGTGCCTGTGTGTTGGTTTGTACATGTGTGTGTTCTGTGTGATGTATGTCAGTGCGTGTGTGCCTTTGTCTGTGTGCCTTTGTGTGTCTGCCTGTCTGTGTGTGCATCTGTGTGTCTGTACGCAGGTGTGTTTTAGCTTTTGACTGCGTGTTAATGTGTGTGCGTTTGAGTGTGTATATCTGTTTGTGCGTGTCTTCGTTAGCGTATGTGTGCATGTGTGGGGAGTGTGGGTATCTATGTGTTTGTTACTGTATGTGACTGTTTGAGTATGTCTATGTGTATGTATCTGTGTGTGCCTGTGTATGAGCATACGTGTGCATGTGTGGGAAATGTGGATGTCTGTGTGTGTGTGGGGGGGGGGGGGGGGCGGGTGTGAGTGTGGAAGTCTTCGTGAGTGGAAAGTGTTGTTGTATGTGTGTTTGTGCGGGTGTCGGTATGTATGTGTGTATGTGTCTCTGACTGCCTGTCCGTGTCTGTCTGTGTGCGTGTTTCTGTACCTGTGTGTGTGCGTTTGTGTGGCTGTGATGAAAGAGTGTGGTGCTAAAAAAGCACAACCGTTCAGGCAGCATCCAAGGAGCAGGAGAGTCGAAATATCGAGCATAACCCCTTCATTAGGAATGAGGCTTGTAGGCCAAGGGGACTGAGGGATAAATGGGAGGTGCTGGTGCTGGGGGGAAGGTAGCGGGGAAGACAATGGTTAAATGAAGGTGGAGTGAATTTGATAGGTCGGAGTGGAGAGTTAAGTGGATAGGTGGGAAGCAAGTAGGGCAGGTAGTACAGTTCAAGAAGGAGATGCCGAGTTGGAAGATTGGATCTGGGATAAGATTGGGGGAGGGAAAATGAGGATACTGGGGAAATCTGTGGCTGTGTGTGTTGTGTCTGTGTGTGTGTGTGTGTGCATGTGTGTCAGTTGGCGTGAGTACGACTCTTTGTGTCAGTTTGTGTATCTGTGTGTCTCTCTGCATCAGGGTGTGGGTGGGTGGGTTGGTGTGTCTGTGTGTGTGGGGTGGCTGTGAGTATGTGTGCCGTGTGTGTCTGCGTGCAGCTGTATGTGTGTGTGCGTGTGTGTTTGTTTCTGTGAGTGTGTGTGCATCTTTGTATGCATCTGTATTTGATTGTGTGTGCGTGTGTGTTTGCATCTGTATGTGTCTTTTCCTGTAAGTGTGTTTGCATGAATGTTTATCTGTGTATGTATCTATGTCTGTCTGTGTGTGTGTGTCTGCGTTTGTCTGTGCCTGTTTCTGTGAGTGTGTGTGTGTGTGTGTGCGTGTGTATCTGTGTGTGATTTTGTGTGTTGTTGGTGCTTCCCTCGCTCTGTCCCCCCAAACTGACTCCCTGATGATTTTCACCGTCCACTCCCAGTGGTGTGGGGAGGCCAGCAGAGACGGATAGCAGTATAAAGCTCAGCAGGTCTGCCAGCGTCGGCGGACAGAAGTGAAATGACACATCCTCAGAGCTCGTGTCAGGGGGATATTACATCACTTTAAGTATCATAGAGACGGGTAGACTCGCTCCACGCTGACACACACAGATAGATACGTATCGAGACACTCAGTAATATAGAGAAGCTAATACAGATATAGAGCGTCTGTCAGCATTTCTCTTTTTCCACCGTAAACTTGTCAATACTTCACTTACTCTGTCTGGTGTGTGTCAGTATTTAAGACTGACAGTGATTGTCGTCAGGGAGCATGTTTCTATTGCACTTGCTCACAATAGTGAATGAGTCAGTATTTCTGCGTGGCGTGTGACTGTAGGACAATTTGTTGTTTGTAGATACCAAACCTGGAAGAATTATAAAGTGTGTGGAAGACAGTGTGGTACTCTAACAGGACAGTGACACGTTGGTGTAGTTTTCAGGTTTATGGCAGATCAGGATCAATGCAGAGCAGTGTGAGGCGATGCACCTTGGTAGGAATAACTCCGAAAGTCAATACAAAACATTCTGTACCATTTTAACGGGGTGTAGGAGCAGATTATATATGTGCACAGATTATATAACATGTCTGGACAAGTGGGGAGAGCTGTAAATATCACAAATTACTTTCAGTATCTGAGCTGTTTGCAGGATGAGGTGTAGGTGGGAGTCTCCGTGCTCCCTTCCTGGGAGGTGATGGTGACGATGTGTTGTGAGCCCACCCTCCTGCCCACCGAGACCGTGGGGATACCATATGTACCAGCTCAACACAGAAGGGAAATGGTATCAGGGCCATGGCTTCTAAGTTGTGCCGGAGGGAAACAGAGCTGCCAGTGGGTTTAAAGTGAGAATTGCCCTTCACTAAACATTGCTCCTTACTGGATTGGAGGGACGTGGATGGTTCAGAATCTCCACACGAGGCATCCCAGTCCTCTCCGGCTCTTACCAGGGTCCACCCTACATGGCGGGGGTGATGGGGGTAGGGGAACGGATATCTGGCACTCCACCACCCGGCTTAGCCCTTTCTGTCATATTTCAGGCTGTTTCTCCTGGAATGGGGGAAAGGGAGGAAAAGTGGGAATGGGTGGCCCTGCTGTTAGTGCTGGTGCAGGTGGGGAGGGGGGATATGGTGAGGTGTCCGGAAGCTGTCAGGCCACAGTGCTATATCCATGCCGTGTTACTAGTGTTGGGGGCAAAGTGGAGGGAGAGAGGGAGAACGAAGATGCTGCATGCAGTTGTGGGGGAGAGTGGTGGAACATGAGCCTTGTTTGGGGGTCGGTGCTATAACAGATGGACTGTGAGGGTGAGGGAATAGAGAGAATACAGTGACCTTTATCCTGTCAGAACGGGGAAGGTTATTGATGCTTGTCCTGTATGGCTGGACATTTCTTCAGACCGTAGATACTGCACTGAGCTGGGTGGTGTGCTCAGACCATGCTCGGTGGGTCTGGTGGTGTAGCCCACTCTGGGAAGAGAATGGTCCTCCTTTGTACTAGCCCATCCACCAAGTCCTCAGTGCCCGTGTCGATAAACCGTGGTGTAATTGTCCCTTATCTGTCATACTCGGGGTAAACTGTGCAGGGCAGTTCCAAACTGAGAAAGCTCAACCGTGTGCCTATTGACCTTTTCAAGATGGAACCAGTGCCAGGGATCACGGATTATCAAGGGGCATCCCGGCGATGGTGAGTACCTACAGCCATGATTGGTTGGAGAATCGGGCTGGCATTGAATGAGAGGGACACCATGGGGTGGGGTAGATAGTTAATGAAGTGAGTCCGATAAGGCGTCTCCAGGAAACTAGCTCAGTCTCGTACAAACAGTCCCTCTGTCATACTCAGTGAGACAAATTATTGTTAGGTTCAACCCAATGAGTCGAAGTCTGCGCTAACCCTACTTCCAATTACAAAACTGCAGAACAAATGCTCATCCAATACTCTCCAACACCTAAACTCACACCAGTATCCCATTCACTCGTCATTCCTGGGAACACTGGCTCATGTTGGAGGATACTCTAGAAATGCCTTCATTTGAGCAGTCTGGAACCTGTGATCACGTCCTTCTATGACATTGTCTCTCAGTCACCCCCTCTCTGCCTATTGCCCAACACCCTCCCGTTTGTTGATACTTAAACTGATTACCCCGCCATCTCTCCCTGGCAGTGATGTGCACACCCTTAGCACCCCTTGTCATGGCAAAATGGAGATATGGATCTGTAAATGGAGGGAGGTAGACATCCTATCACTTCCAGCATGGGCTGCAAGTTTCACCAAGCTGGGCAGTGGTCTAACGCAATTTTCTGAGAATTATACTGGGGTGATGGTCACATATTTCATCTGGGTTTATACATCAATGCACTGCTGTGATCTGTATACCTTTCCATTCTTGGTAGATTGTGGGTTGTTTTGCACAGTGCACCAGTCCAGTCTGCACAGTGCTCCCTGCCAAGCACATACTCATCTGGGTTATAGATCAATGCAGTGCGATAGTGTGCACAGTGTTCCGCCCTGGACAGATTGCAGGGTGGTCTTCACCAGTATCCTAACCTGGTCTGCGCAGTGTTCCCCTGTGAACAGATATCTCCTCTGGGTTCATGGTGTCTCGTCACGTTCTGTGATGTGGATTGAGAATGTGATATAACTAATCATTTCATTTAATATTGCAATGCTTTTATTTTTGTTTTCATTCATGTGATTGGACCCTCAAAATTCTGATTCCTACTGCCAGTCCCATTCTTCAGTCTATCTGCATAGTTCAGCAACTTGTTGTACCATGAATAATTGTCCACTTTCAATGCGAATGACTGTCCTGTCTATTTCCTTGGCCTTTGGAATTCTCACCCTGGAGCATTGGGATTCTCTGCGATAAACCTCAGTAAGATCACTCCTCAGAACCAACGCTCCAGGGCACATAGCCCCAGCCCATTTATACTCGCCGTGCAGCTCAACATCACTCGACACCACTACCCTACCCAACACTGTCAATGTACTTGAAAATATTTCTGAATGCTTTCAAGATTAACAACATCTTTCGTAAAGCAGTGAGAACAGAATTGAAGTCAGTACTATAGAAGTGGCTGAATCTATAGTGTAGGCGAAAGAGAGCATTGCAAATGCGGGAGATTAGAGTCGAGAGTGTGGTGCTGGAAAAGCACAGCAGGTCAGGCAGCATCCGAGGAGCAGGAATATCGACGTTTCGGGCAAAAGCCCTTCATCAGAAATGAGACCAGGGGTTTTGAAACATAAATGGGAGTGGAGTGGGTTTGGGGGGAAGGTAGCCGAAAACGTGATAAGTATATAAATGTGAGGGAGAAGGTGATTCCTGATGAAGGACTTTTGCCAAAAGCGTCATATTTTCCTGCTCCTGATGCTGCCTGTACTGCTGTGCTTTTCCAGCACAACATTCTGAACCCAGTGTATATCCAAGATGGCTTACTTGTTCAAAGACAGCAATTTCCCCTCCCATGTGGTGGACGATGCCATCCAGAGCATCACATCCACTTCCTGAACTTCGATTCCACTCATCCAAACTCAACAGGAAAATAATATCCTGTTCCTCGCCTTCCAGCCCACCAAACCTCCAGGTACAACGCATTATCCTCCCCTATTTGATCCACCTACAAACACACCCCACCACCAGGGATACATTTCCCTCCATACTCGACCTATATTCCATAAAGAACATTCACGGCGTGACTGCCTTGTCAGGTCCACGCCACCCACCAACCCCCCCTCCACTCCAGGCACCTTCCCCTGCAACCGCAAGAATTGGAAAACCTGCACGCTCACCTCCCCCTCACCTCCATCCGAGACCCCGAAGGATACTCCCACATCCTTCAGAGTTTTACCTACACTTTCACACACGTTGCCTGCAGTATCCGCTGCTCTGATGTATCCTTGACATTGGGGAGACAGGAAGCCAATGTGTGGAACACTTCAGAGAACATTGCTGGGGCACCCACACCAACGAACCCCACCACCCCGTTGGTTACCAATTTAACTCCCCCTCCCACTGCACCATAGACATGCAGGTCCTGGGCTTCCTCCACTACCAAGCCTTAACCACCTGAAGCCTGGAGGAGGAATCACTCATCTTTTAACTTGGGACTCTGCAACCATATGGGACCAAGTGGATTTCAACAGTTTTCTCATTTCCCGTCCCTCCAACTTTTCCCAGTTCCAATCTTCCAAATCAGCACTGCCCCATGACCTGTCCTACCTGTCCACCTTCCTGCCCATCTATCTGTCCTCCCTCCTCTCTGCCATATCACCTCCAACCCCAAATTCATCTACCTATCACATTCTCGGCTACCTTTCTCAACACCTTCCCCTTCCCATGCATTTCTCAGCCCCCTTGGGCCACAAACCTCGTTCCTGATGCAGCGCTTATACAACAAATGCCAATGCTCCTCTGATGCTGGCTGACCTGCTGTGCTTTCCCAGCACCACATTCTCGACTCTGATCTCCAGCATCTGAAATCCTCAGTTTCTCCCTTAAGTTAATATACCCAGAAATTTACCCACAAGACTTTTTATGGAGCTGGTTTGATATTTTATCCCTGTCTCCTGCAGTGCTCTGGCAATACTCCCACATGCAAGGAAAAAGTAAAAAATAAATTGGAAGATTTATAGTCAGTCCGTCAGCAACCCTCATCCATTCCATCGAGACTGAGTAAATATTCCCTTTTATTATGATATGAAATGTTATGTAAGGAAGGGATTAACGGAGACTGTTTGTTCGGTGACTGTGATTAATGTCAGTCTCCATGGATTCTAATTATCCCAGTGGAGACTTCCCAATTTTTAATGATAAATGGGCACTGTTCAATGTGTTATCCCAAAGTATGAGCAGGAGCATCACCGGCAGCAGTAACAGGAATCAGCAGCTCCAGATAGAGAAGGGGAGGAGAGATCATAATCCGAGAACATTAGACCAGAATGTTCCAACAATGGATCAGAATCTGAGAACATTGGACTGGAATGTTCCAACAATGGACAGTGGTTTATCTGATTATGTTTGGTCTCTTTCTATATATTATTTTTGGTTTTCAATATCATTACGAATCTATTATGCTCTTCGCATTTTTCAATATTTTTATTATCCTCTCCTGTCTATCGTTGGTGTCCCTGGTAAGTCTCACCGTCCAGTTATGTTTTTCTATGAACCAGTTATAACTGCATTACTGTTCTTTAATATCGTCTTCACTTTTTGCCACCATTATTGTTCATGTTGCGTCTCCGAATCCAGATATTCTCTCTGCAGACCACTACTAACTGCATCAGGGAACGTGTTCAATTACTGGCTCCCTCCTTGCTTCTGGCAGGAATACATACATACATACAATTTGTAGACAATTGTTCAATGTGGTATTTATCAACTTCTTCTTGGCAAATGAACCCAGTCTGACTCCAGGTAAAGACACAGACAGACTCCAAACTAGACCTCACGCCTAAAATACATTGTCTGATCGGAGGGGTCACCTCCTTTCCATCGATAATACCTGAAGCTATCTCCAGGCAGCGACATGAAAGTAAAGCAGAGACTTGCATATTAATCAAGCAAAGTCAATCCCTCCATTCTAATTGATTAAAGGTTTAAGAGCCATCTCAGATGTGTTCTATTCATGCGCATGAGTTGTACATACTTTGATCTTTTCCTTGTAAATCCTGTCTCGAAGGTCTTCTTCGCTCCCTCACACCTGGTGAAGAAACAGCTCACAGACAGCTAGTGTTTTTAAATAAAACTGTTGGACTATAATATGGTGTCGTGTGGATTTTGACCTTGTCCAACTCAGTCCAAAACCAGCATCTTCATATCATGGCTTTTATTAGTTAGCCAATACTCTCTCCTAGCCTTTTTCTCTTTCGAATTCAATGTGCTCTTGTCTTGCCTATTCATGTTTTGTGCGGCATGTTTTGCAATTGCTTGTGGAAGTCCCGATATAATACATCTATAGGATTCCGTTTATCCATCTTGCTTATTACATTATTTAAATGTTAGTCAAATCATTCAAACATGATGTATCCTTAGTAATACTATGTTAACTCTCATGGAGCGTGGCTTGACATTGAAAATATCCCGTTATTAATTCCTTCTTTCCAGATTCTAACAATTTGCCTTCAATCCCAATAATTTGCCCAATAATTTCCATTCCTTAGTGAAGTTGGTTATTCTAAGTTCTTACCTTTCTATAACCCGCACGTTCTCTCTCAATCCCTGTGAAACAAGCAGATAGCTGTAAAAGATCTGCTCCAATTGCTATGTAAGATGAACGAGTGGCTGATTGGATTCATTCAGTTGAATGTTTGATCAGGGATCGTCAGCATGAAGTCATCAGAGGGAAGTCATACCAAACGAATTTTATTGATTTTTTTCGAAGAGGTCATTTATATTTTTTTTTTCAGCCAGGCCTTTGACAAAGCAGCACCGGGGAAACTCATAAAGAAAGTACAATCTCATGGTATCAAGGGCAACTTGGTAAGTGGCACTCAAATTGTCTTAGTGGCAGGAGACAGAGGGTCTTGGGAGAAGGCTGTTTGTGTGTCTGGAGACCGGTGTCCCCTGGTGTACCACAGGGATTAATACTGTGTCCCTGATTATTTGTGGTATTCATATATAATATAAATGGTAATGTGGAAGTGGGTGGTTGAATGTAATCAGTAAGTGTATGTTTGAAACAATAATTGGACGGGTAGTTCGTCAGTTCGGAGCAAGGTCTTATGTTACAGGAAGATACAGATGGAATGGTTAGACGGGCAGATCGATGGCAGATGTAATGCAACCCTGATAAATATGAGGTGATGCACTTTGGATGAAGGAATCATGCAGGGGAGGACTCAATGAGTGGCAGCACTCTGGGAAGCTCAGACGGTGTTTCTCCACACAACCATGAATGTGACTGGAAAGGGTAATAAGTTAGTTAAGAAGGCACATGCGACTGTTGGCATAGCTTTTATTCAACGAGACATAGATTATAATAGTTATAATAGTTATACAGGATTTTGGAATACTGTGTTAGTTCTGGGATTATAGGAAGGATGTGATAGCACTCTAGGGCTGCAGAGGAGATTCACCAGGATATTCCCTGGGATGGAGCATATCAGCAATGGAGAGAAGCTGGATAAGCTCGGGTTGTTTACTTTGGAGCCGAAAATGCTGAGGGGACGTGATTTACAATGATAAGATTACAAGAGGCATGGATAGGATGGATGGACAGTAGCTGTTCCTTTTAGTCAAAGGACCAAGAACAGGCAGCAGACTTTTATACTGAAGGGTTTGATGTTTAGAGAGGATTTGAGGAATGTTTTTCACCCAGAGGGTGTTGGGGTCAGGAATGCACTTCCTGAGAAGGAAGTTGTGATGGGTAATCTCACAAACATTGAACAGTAATTGGACCAACACTTGAAGTGTCATACCATTTATGGCTATGGATCGCATGTAAGAAGGTAAGACTAATGTAGATCATGCTGTGTTTTTTGATGGAACAGAATCTACGCTTCTGTGATTGTTTCACTCTGAAAGAAGAAGCAGTTCGGAAGATAAATGATGTGTTGACTTTCATTTTAGGATGATTTGTGAACAGGAGTATGGATGCGTTACTGTAGGTGTACAGGACTTTAGTTTATCATCAGGTTTAGGTACACAGAGTTCTAATTCTGGCATGTTCACCCTCACTTGTCACTGAACAATAGATTAGCTTGATGGTAATGGTAGTCTGAGGGATTATCCTGGGGGAGAAGTTACAGATTGCGATTGAATACAATTCTGCTGCTGCTACTGTGATCTACAGCACCACATGAATGCCCCGTTTGAGTTGCAATATCTGCAATTCAATTCTACTGACTGTTCCACAGTTCACACCGAGACCCATTCACCCATCAGCCCTGTCCTCAGTGACCTACTCGGGTTTGTGATGTAGGAACACTTCCATTTTCATATTCTCATTCCACTAACGGTCTCTCCTTGATGTCATGGCCTCCAATTTATTACCTTCCTTAAAGCCTTTTGTAATATTCATTGATTGTTTTCCATTCCCAAAATACCATCATCTGCGTTTGATACGACAGCCTTATTTAGGTGCAGCGCCAATGAACGTGTGTACCTAGTGCTATTGTCCACTTTCTGGTGTACAGAGCTCCATGTCGGACAGGGCGTTCGAGCAGTTTTGACACACGTCTGTGGAACCTGTTCAAAAACAGAAATTGCTGAAGAAACTAAGCGGGTCTGGCAGCATCTTGTGGAGTGAATATAAAGTTGATCTTTCAGGTGCACTCACCTTTCTACAAATCTCGCAGTTTCGCCAGTAATATTTCCATTTTTATTTCCAGTATCTGTAGTTATTTGTTTAATTGAAAATTTGTTCGTGCCTATTCATTTCTGGAGAAACTCAACCGGTGTGGCAGCATCTGCAGAGACAGAGAAACAGAGTTAGCGTTACAAGTCTAATGTGACACTTCTTCAGAACTGAAAAGGATTGTAAACTGGGTTTTGTAATACGTTGTCAGAGGTGAGGGGGTGGGTGACGGGAAAAGAGAGCATGGCAAAATATATACGGGTTTTTATCAGTGATGAACCAGAAGAGGATATGAAATAGGTTTAAATTAAGATGCGAATCGGGGAATGGGGTTCTCTCTATCGAGTGCAAGATAAAGAAGACAAAACCACACACGGTCAGAGGGAGGTCAGGAGGGAGAATGCATGCAAAATGGAGAACGGCCATATTGGGGTCAGGCTGTGAAATTTTGGAACCGAGTATCAACCCCTATAGGCTGTAATATACCAAAGTGTAAACTGAGGTGTTACTCGAGCTTGAGTTGTGTTTCATTGAGACATTGCAGCAGGCCAGAACTGAAAGGTTAGCATGAGAGCAAGGTGGGTAATTGAAATGGGAAGCGATGAGAAGATCAGGATTATTCCTCCAGAGTGGGCGTGTTCCGCAATGCAGTCTCTGTCTCGTCTCCATATGGAAAGGACACTGCATTGTGAGCAGCAATGACAGGAGACTTGATATAAAGAGGAGGGAAGAGATGAATGGTCAAGATTTGCAGTTTCTGCAATTGCATGGGAAGGTGCCATGAGGGAGTGGGGAAGTGCTTGGGGTGATGGAGGGTGTCACTGAGGGAAAGGTCCCTGTGAAATGCTGACAGTGGATAAGAGGCGAAGATGTGTTTGATGGTGCTGTCCTGCTGGAGATGGTGGAGGTGGGGAAGTATGATTCTGTGAATATGGATTCTAGTGCAGTAGGAAGTGAGGACAAGGGGAGATCTATCATTGTTCTGGGAAGGAGGGGACGGAGTGAGAGCGGCACCGCGGGAGATGGGACGGTGACAACTGAAGACCCTGTCCACCGGAGTTTGGGGATTTCTGGTTTGACGGAAAAGGACGCCACGTCATAGGCTGCCACTGGAATGTGGCATCATCAAACAGAAATGACAGAGACGGAGAAACTGGGAGAATGGAGCCAGCCTCCACCGATCATGTGCTCAGCCACATGCAGAAGTCCCCCCTGAATGATTGAAAGGAACCAGATATCTAAATGGAGGATTTCTGCCTCATTTCTGGTGTGAAGTAGAATGTGAAAATAGACCCAGAACAAGGTCAGTGAGTATACATGGCAGACATTCAAGGAAATATCCCATAATGCTCAGCAATTATTTTTTCTATTGAAGCAGAAGGACTCGATAAGAAGATGAACCACCCATGGTTGACAAAAGCTGTCAAGGTTACTATGATGAGCGTTCGTGTAGGGCCAGATTTAGGATGTTTATTCCAGGGACCATGAGCAGATGCTGGGCATGACTTTCAGCTGTGTTTCCTGAATTACCCCCAGACATCCCTGCCATTGCTGCTCCACCCTTTCCCTGCACGTCTCCCCTTCCTGCTGAAAGGTTCTCCCTCTTAAATTACAGAGCACATTATCTCACATTATGGTCCCTCCCCACTTCACCTGAAGCTCTTTGATCCAGTCTACCTTCCCTGCACTAACATCAAGCTGCGTTTTGTACTGCCACTTTGCCTCTGGTCTCAGTGTGGCTCGGCCTCACCATTCATGCTTTTTCTACACCTCCCACTCACATCTCACCGCAGAAAGTTTCCTTCTTGGAGTAAAACCTATTGAAAACACTTCTCCCCCTTTGCACTGAATTCACACTGTGATCCAAATTTCTAAAAGTATACTCAGCCTTCATCTCACTCTGCTAAAGGTAGAACATAGAACATAGAACAATACAGCACAGAACAGGCCCATCGGCCCACGATGTTGTGCCAAACTTCTAACCTAGATTAAGTACCCATCCATGTACCTATCCAAATGCCGCTTAAAGGTCGCCAATGATTCCGACTCTACTACTCCCACGGGCAGCGCATTCCATGCCCCCAACACTCTCTGGGTAAAGAACCCACCCCTGACATCTCCCCTATACCTTCCACCCTTCACCTTAAATTTATGTCCCCTTGCAACACTCTGTTGTACCCGGGGAAAAAGTTTCTGAACTGTCTACTCTATCTATTCCTCTGATCATCTTATAAACCTCTATCAAGTCACCCCTCATCCTTCGCCGTTCCAACGAGAAAAGGCCGAGAACTCTCAACCTATCCTCGTACGACTTCCTCTCCATTCCAGGCAACATCCTGGTAAATCTTCTCTGCACCCTCTCCAAAGCTTCCACATCTTTCCTAAAGTGAGGCGACCAGAACTGCACACAGTACTCCAACTGTGGCCTAACCAAAGTCCTGTACAGCTGCAACATCACTTCACGAGTCTTGAATTCAATCCCTCTGCTAATGAACGATAATACTCCATAGGCCTTCTTACAAACTCTATCCACCTGAGTGGCAACCTTCAAAGCTCTATGTACATAGACCCCAAGATCCCTCTGTTCCTCCACCTGACTTAGAACCCTACCATTAACCCTGTAGTCCGCATTCTTATTTGTTCTTCCAAAATGGACAACCTCACACTTGGCAGGGTTGAACTCCATCTGCCACTCCTCAGCCCAGCTCTGCATCATATCTTAGTCCCTCTGCAGCCGACAACAACCCTCCTCACTGTCCACAACTCCACCTATCTTCGTATCATCTGCAAATTTACTGACCCACCCTTCGACTCCCTCATCTAAGTCATTAATAAAAATTACAAACAGCAGAGGACCCAGAACTGATCCCTGCGGAACTCCACTTGTAACTGGGCTCCAGGCTGAATATTTACCATCTACCACCACTCTCTGCCTTCGACCGGTTAGCCAGTTTTCTATCCAATTGGCCAAATTTCCCTCTATCCCATGCCTCCTGACTTTCCGCATAAGCCTACCATGGGGAACCTTATCAAATGCCTTACTAAAATCCATGTACACTACATCCACTGCTCTACCCTCATCCACATGCTTGGTCACCTCCTCGAAGAATTCAATAAGACTTGTAAGGCAAGACCTACCCTTCACAAATCCGTGCTGGCTGTCCCTCATCAAGCAGTGTCTTTCCAGATACTCATAAATCCTATCTCTCAGTACCCTTTCCATTACTTTGCCTACCACAGAAGTAAGACTAACAGGCCTGTAATTCCCGGGGTTATCCCTATTCCCTTTTTTGAACAGGGGCACAACATCCGCTACTCTCCAGTCCCCTGATACCACCCCCGTTGCCAGTGAAGACGAGAAGATCATTGCCAACGGTACTGCAATTTCCTCTCTTGCTTCCCACATAATCCTAGGATATATCCCGTCAGGCCCGGGGGACTTGTCTATCCTCAAGTTGTTCAAAATGTCCAACACATCTTCCTTCCTAACAGGTATCTCTTCTAGCTTACCAGTCCATTTCACACTCTCCTCTTCTACAATACGGTCCCTCTCGTTCGTAAATACTGAGGAGAAGTACTTGTTCAAGACCTCTCCTATCTCTTCCGACTCAATACACAGTCTCCCACTACTGTCCTTGATCGGACCTACCCTCGTTCTCGTCATTCTCAGGTTTCTCACATACGCATAAAATGCCTTGGAGTTATCCTTGATCCTATCCGCCAACGATTTTTCATGCCCTCTCTTAGCTCTCCTAATCCCTTTCTTCAGGTCCCTTCCGGCTATCCTGTATCCCTCCACTGCTCTGTCTGAATCCTGTTTCCTCAACCTTATGTAAGCCTCCTTCTTCCTCTTTACCAGGCATTCAACCTCTCTCGTCAACCAAGGCTCCCTCACACGACCATTTCTTTCCTGCCTGATAGGTACATACATATCATGGACACGTCGTATCTGCTCTTTGAAAAAGTTCCACATTTCCACCACATCCTTCCCTGACAGCCTATGCTCCCAACGTATGCTCCTCAAATCCTGCCTTACAGCATCGTAATTTCCCTTCCCCCAATTATAAAATGTACCTTGTTGTGCGCACCTATCTCTCTCCATAACCAAGGTGAAAGTCACAGAATTGTGGTCACCATCACCAAAATGTTCACCCACTAACACGCCCACCACTTGTCCCGGTTCATTACCGAGTACCAAATCCAATATGGCCTCCCCTCTGGTTGGACAATCTACATACTGCGTTAGAAAAGCTTCCTGGACACACTGCACAAACACCGCCCCATCCAATCTACTTGATCTAAAGAGCTTCCAATCAATATTTGGGAAGTTGAAGTCGCCCATGACTACGACCCTGTGGCTTCTGCACCTTTCCAAAATCTGTTTCCCAATCTGTTTCTCCACATCTCTGCTGCTATTGGGGGGCCTATAGTAAACACCCAACAAGGTGACTGCACCTTTCCTATTTCTGACTTCAGCCCATACTACCTCCAGAGGCAGATCCCCCTCAAACTTCCTTTCTGCAGCCGTTATACCATTTCTAATTAGCAATGCCACCCCCCTCCTTTTTTCCCACCCTCCCTAATCTTACTGAAACACCTGTAACCAGGAACCTCCAACAGCCATTCCTGTCCCACATCTATCCACGTTTCCGTGATGGCCACAACATCGTAGTCCCAGGTACCGATCCACGCCTTAAGTTCACCCACCTTATTTCTGATACTCCTTGCGTTGAAGTATACGCACTTGAGCCCATCTCTGTGTCCGCAAGTAGTCCCTGTCAATGCTACCTTCTCCACAGCCTCCCTACAGTCTTGGGCATCCTGACACACAGCTAGCTTACTTGCTGGACTACAAGTCCGGATCCCATCCCCCTGCCAAATTAGTTTAAACCCCCCCGAAGAGTGCTAGCAAACCTACCCCCCAGGATATTGGTGCCCTTCTGGTTCAGGTGCAACCCGTCCTGTTTGTACAGGTCCCACCTTCCCCAGAATGCAGTCCAATTGTCCAAATATCTGAAGCCCTCCCTCCTACACCAGCCTTGCAGCCACGTGTTCAACTGCACTCTCTCCCTATTCTTTGCCTCACTGTCACGTGGCACCGGCAACAACCCCGAGATGATGACTCTGTCTGTCCTAGCTTTTAGCTTCCAGCCTAACTCCTTGAGCTCTTGAATGACCTCCCCACCCCTCTTCCTACCTATGTCGTTGGTGCCAATGTGCACCACGACTTCTGGCTGCAACCCTCCCCCTTAAGGATTCTGAAGACACGGTCTGAGTCGTCTCGGACCCTAGCACCCGGGAGGCAACAAACCATCCGTGAGCTGATCGTGTAGTGTAAGAATTCATTTTCTTACATAGATCTGGCCAGAAATAAGTTTTCACTGTAGAGATCATCACCCACTTTAGACAAAGGAATTGAGGTACTTGATGTCTTATTGGCACTAGTAAGAGTTTCACACTGCCTTAGTATTGTAACATGGAGATAAACAAATCACATTATGAAGTTTGGGCTGAGTGTTGTTTACCTGTCATTTTGAACACTGTATCGAATTAGTATTGCTTATTTTAAAATGCTTGTTCTTGAAGGTAGTATCAGATGGAATGTAGGAGGTTGAGGGGTGACAATCTAGATGTTTATAATATCATGGGAGGCATGGATAGGGTGAATAGCCAAGGTCTTTTCGACATTATAGTAGAGTCCAAATCTCGAGGACGTAGTTTTAAGATGAAAGGGAAAAGATTTAAAAGGGACGATGGGGCAATGTTTTCACACAGAGGCTGGTGTGTGTATGGAATGAGCTGCCAGAGGAAGAGTGGTAGATGCAAGTACAGCTACAACATTTCAAAGACATTTGGACAAACATATAAATGGGAAACGTTCAGAAGCATATGGGCCAGATGCAAGCAGATGGCATTAGTTTAGTTTTGAAAATCTGGTCAGCACGGACAAGTTGGACCAAATGGTCTGTTGGTGCGCGATATGACTGTATGAATCTAGAAAGTGAGGAAAAAGGAAGAAAAGATAGCATGTAAGCAAATTGGCAAGAAATGTAACAACAAGTAGCACGAACTTTTCTGTGTATTTAAAGAAAGTTCAAGATGAATGTATGACCTTTGGTAGAAATGAAGTCAGAAAAGTATATTGAGGACGTTTGGAGGGTGTGCATAGATGGCGCAGATAGATAATTTACACCAGGAGTTTACATCATTCCTCACAGGAGAAGGCACTGTAAGTATTTCAATGATGTAATCAAAATGGTACTCGGAGGGAAGCTCTTGAACTGCCTCTAACAAAAGGAACAAGGTTTTTTAATAAACAAATAAGAGTAAGTGTAGGGCAGGTCAGCAGTAATTCATAGTTGGTTTTAAAAGCAGCGATTACAAAATGACTGGAAGTACTTTGTGAAATATTCCATAACTCTCTGGATTACAGGAGCGTTCCAGCGAAACTAGAGACCCTCCAATGTGGCGCCTGTCTTCAAGAAAGGAGCGAGACTGAAAGCAGGAACTATTTCGCGTCACCATTCTTGCTGGGAATATGTGAGAGTCTGTTATTAAGGAAGACATTGCAGGACATTTAGAAAAGCTTCACACGGAGTCAGCGTGGTTTTGTGAAAGGGGAATCTATATTTTGCCTGCAAAATTATGCAAAGCTTTTCTGGAGATCCATGAGAATGGAACAAGTGGGCGTGATAAAGGGGGACTGTTAGACATGAGGCTTTCCAGAGATTTTTCATAAGGTTTCACAAAATAAAGTTTGTTACACAAGACAGAAGTTCATAGTATGACAGATAATATATTAACATGGGATGACGGTTGGTTAACACATAGAAATCGGAGAGTCAGGGTTAATGGATCTCCCTGGTAAAATGTATCTGCTGGCGTATCACAAATATCAGTCCAAAGGCAACATTTATTTACAATCTATACTGATAGCCTGATGGCAGGAGCTGAGTGCAATATACATCCGAGGTTGAGGATGACACTGAGAAGCAAAAGGCAGGCTGTTATTTCATGGAGATGGCTTCCACAAAAGGAACAGTGCAAAGGGATGGGATTGTTTTTGTGTCAGAAACATAACGTCAGCATGCTGATGCAGCAAGTGAGTACGTTGGTTTGTTGGGCGGGTTCCTGAAATGATAATTTTGAATTATTTAGTACATCTAAAATGGTGAGGAAATTATTCATGCTGGTTGAAATGAATGAGGATGATATTACTGAAACGTATAAGATACAGAGGGGGCTTGACAAGGTAGCTTTTGAGAATGTGGATCCATTTCAGCGCAGAATCCCGAACACGGGAATGTAAATACAGAATAAAGGATATCGATTTCAAACTGAAATGCAAAGAAATGTCTTCTTTAAGAAGATAGTGAATGTCTGGAATTCTCCAACCCAGAGAGTGTGGCGATTGGGTCACTGAATGTATTTACAGACCGGGTGGATTGGGTTTTGGTATATCAACGAGTTGAGAGATACAAGGGGGTAACAGGAAATTAAAATTGAGCCCTGAAGAAGATCAGCTGTGTTCTGATTAAATGACAGTGCAGGCTTGAGCGGCCGAATAGCCTGCTCCTGGTCCTATTTATTACGTTCTTTTGGAAAGTAACTGGTTAATTTCCTGAAAATGGTGTTGTACGATGCTGCATTCAGGGAGAATAGAGGATTTGTTTGAGTTAACCCTGGATGCGGGTAGATGGTTGCATTCTAAGAAAATCTGGGTCTGTAATATGACCCACAACTGGAGCAGAAGTTTCAGAGAGGGGAAGCCTGGAGAGAGGGATTGGGGGGACGGGGTCACTTCCTGACCCAGCCTGGATTTTCCAAGTACTTTTCTGAAACTACACCTAACCATCGGAGTGACCTCGATCTGCCTATGTGTAGCAGGCCCGAAGGGCTGAATGGAACATCGGAACACAGAGCTGATGGACACGAGTGGGCCATTCAGCCCTTTGACACTGCTCCATTTACTCCATCCACTAAATAAGGCACATCTCATTGTCGTCCCAGCTGCACTGTTCTCTCCATGTACCATTGTCCCTGATTCACCTGTCTATGGAAAATCAGAAAAAGCCAGCCTTGATATATTATAAAGATTCAGCCATCCCAAACTTATGGAAAAGAGAATTCCCACTTGAATGAAATCCCACTTCATGAACTTCTCCTCACTTCGGTTCTGAATGGGGTTGCAGCGTGTCACTGTTTCATTTTCCCGTCCCACTCCTTCACAGTTCACAACAAATCTTACATGTAACCAGGTTGGTGATATGGCCGATGATAATGTTCTCAGATTGGAACAGGTTCAGTGATAGGAATAAGTCAGGCAGATTTCTTTAGTCAGCCACAAGTAACTAATTGAGCTAACGGAACAGCATGGTGGATCTGTGGTTCGCACTGCTGCTTCACATCACCAAGGACCCGGGTTCTATTCCAACCTCAGACGACCATCAATGGAATTTTAACATTCTCCATGCATCTATGGGTGTTTCCTTGCAGTTTTCTAGTTTCCTGCCGCAATCCAAAGATGTGCAGCTTAAAGTGGATTGGCCATGCGAGATTGCCCATAGTACCCATGGATGTGTAGGTTAGGTGGGTTAGTCATGGGAAATGCAGGGTTACGTGGATAGGATAGGGAGACATGTCTGGGTGGGACGCTGGTCGGTGGGTCAGTACGGATCTGATCGACAGAATGCACTGCTTCCACACGTTCGAGATTCTATAACTATGACAAGTTTAGACAATAAAAATACCCAGTGGGTATCTACCTGATCCACTCTCCTCGAGGTATTGTATGTTTCATTAAGAGTAACCTGTTAAAGTCTCCATAATATAAGGCGTCCTATCTTGGAATCCATGAAGTGAAACATCTCTGAACCGCTTCTAAAGTAATTATATCCATTCTCGGGTAAGTAGACAAAAGGTAACCACACGCCCCAGATGATTTTTATGGTTGTTTTCTCAGTGTAGTGAGTCTTTGGAACTCTCTTCCCCACAGAGCTATAAAGGCAGAGATATTGAATAGTTTTGAGGCGCAGACAGAATTTTCATAAGTAATAATATAGTCAACCATTATCTGGGAATGGGCAGGAATGTGCAGCATGGGGAAACGCTGACTGTGGTACAAAATAGCACTGCTCCAGAACGTCCGGAAAAACGAAATGATAATCTAGAAAATATTTTAAAAATCTAACAGTGATAAAATAGAATTCCAAAGGACCACGTGGCTGATCTGCCATTAGAGTGAGACCACTCGTGGTGGTTTATCCTGATGGTCACCACAACTCGGGTGATGGGTTGAGGTAGAGAGAGTTTCCCCTTCATGGTAATCTATGTCAGTCTGGGCGAATTGAAACTGCGCTGTTGGCCACCCTCTGCATCACAAACCAGCATTCCAGCCAACTGAGTGGGACACTGTTTAACTGACACAGACAGAAACAGTCATAGGCAAAGGGCAAGATAAACCTTCATAACAAGGATAAAAGTACAATTCAGATAATGGTCAAGGTAACGACTGAGGATAAAAACGTTATCTGCCAGAAACTGTATTTTATAATGAGACAAGTGATTAGCAGCTGTCTTTGGCTAAATACAATAAGGTGAGACAAGTGAAATAACCAGAATTACTAATTATGATTGGAAATCGATAACCATATAATAAGCATATGTTTTTGATTGGTCTGGGTAAAGCATACTTACCATTACATAAAAGCATAAAGCTGATGGAATATATTGTTAGGAGTGTACGTTCCCATGGAAAATGCCCACGAACAGGGGTTGAAGAAAACCGGGGTAAAAAGTGCCCAAGTGTCGTCTGCTCAGTGACAGGAAGCCGGGGGGTAAATGTCTGAAAGATCCTGCAACATGGAGCTGAGAAAACCATCAGATCAGCCCTGATCTTATTAAATGCCAGAATGCGTTTGAAGGAGTGAGTGGCCTCGTGTTGGATTTGAATTGTGTGATTTGAAAACTGCACACCTTTACTCGTTTCCCTTCTGTGTTACATGCTGGGGCATTGACATTTTTCTGAATGTGTGAATTATTTGGAACACTAGGTGGAACATTCCAAAATCAGCATTCTTCAGAATATTCTATCAACATGTGGGGATATTGCAAAGGCGAGAGTGTGTGTGTGTGTGTGTGTGCGTGTGCGTGAGAGAGAGAAAGAGAGAGAGAGAGAGAAGGTTTTGCATGCCGTAGTAAGAGTGGTGGAGCATAAGCCTTGATCGGGGTTCGGTGCTAAAACAGATATACAGTGAGTGTGAGGGACCAGAGAGAATACGGTGACCCTTATCCTGACAGAGTGGGTAAGGTTATTGATGCATGTCCTGTTTTGCTGGACATTTCTTCCGACCCCATAAACTGCACTGAACACTCCCAGTTACAGAGCTGCGGAACAAATGCTCATTCAAAACAGTCCATCATCTGAACGCACATCAATATCCCATTCACCCATCAATCCCGAGAATACTGCCTCATGTTGCAGGGTACTGTCGAAATATCTTCATATCAGCATACTGAAACCTGTGATCTTCCATCTCCCTCTCTCTTTTTCCCCAAAATTCTTTTGTTTGTTGTTATTTAAACTGCTATCCCCGCTCTCTCTCTTTTCACACCCACTCCAACCCTTGTCATGGTATAATGGAGATATGGAGCTGTAAATGTCTGGCAGCTGCACATCCTGTCACTTCCAGCATGGGCTGCAAGTTTCCCCACGCTGGGCAGGGATCTGACACAGTGTTACTGAACAATGCACTGGGGAAGAGTACACAGCTCTCCATGCTGGGAGGGTAACTGCTTCAGGTTTACAGATAAATTCCCTGCTATTCACTGTACATACATCAATACTGAACAGAAACCTTGTCGCATGTGTAAAGCAAGACATTGGCGTAGGCTGCATATCACCCCATGCTGGACAGACTGTTCATCGAGGTTACTGAATCAATGCACCGGTGTGGTCTGTGCTGGTCCCCATGATGGACAGATAGCTAGTGGCCTGGAGAGACCTGAGCAGTATTCCATCCTGGATAGATTGTTGGGTTGTACTGAGCCTGGTCTGCCCAATATTCCATCCTGGACAGATTGCTGGGTTGTACTGGATTTAAATCAGCACAATATTCCATCTTGGACAGATTGCTGGGGTGTACTGAGCCTGCTCTGCACAGTGCTCCATTCTAGAAAGATTGCTGGGTTCTCCTGAGCCAAGTCTGCACAGTGCTCCATCATGGACAGGTTACTGTGTTGTACTGGGCCTCGTCTGCACGGTGTTTCACGCTAAGCAGATATCTCACCTGGGCTGCACCTGTGAGGAGGATTGAGTATCCGGGATAAATCCTGATATAGTTATCACTCCCCCAGCTTGGTGCATTCCGCTGTCAAACTCCGTATTTCTGCAACATGTTGTTCATTAAGTAATTATCCAATTAAAACATGAATATCTGTTCTTCTTGCAATGCACGCGAGCAGCCGTACCGGAACATATATAATGAAGGTAGTCTTGACACCAACATTTTCTTATTTTAAAGTAAATGTGAGGTGCTCTGTTTCAGATGCAATTCGATTGGTCAAAATATTCAACATTAAGCAAAATACATTATATTCAAAGACAGCAGACAAAATACAACAAAAACAAGAGTAACTTGGAATAACTTCATTCTCTTGGAAAACATAACAGAATAATAGATTACTTAACCACTACAGAGTAACTGCTCCAATATGGTAAAATCCTTGAAACACACACTTTTCACAAAACAAATTCAGGAAACAGGTTGTTTCACATGCAGTTCTCCAATCCAAGAGGAAAGATCATCAAAAGACAATTCTGAGAGAAATCTCAGAGAGAGTGTGTGGCAGCAGGGAGATATTTCCTGCCTTACAATCCAGAAATAACTGGCGAAAGGTAAAACTAAGAATCCTGGTTCTGTGAGAGTTTGACCTTCACTCCACGGTACCAGGCCGCAGCTGCAAGGACTACAAGGGATGGACTGTATCTACACCGTCTATGACACTGTAGGTGTCTCTCAAAAATGCCGAACCCCATGAAAGCCGTTAAATGATGGTAAGATATATGCCAAAGTTAAACATAAATAAATAAATCAAATGATGCAGCAGGCCTGGTGATCAGACACAGATGGCCTTAGGAGCCCAGTACTTCCTACTCTGCCAAAGCACTGCAGAATCATCGAGCTTAAGAAGAGAAAGCATCATCTCGCTTCGTTACCTCTCACTTTACAATTGGAGATGAATCATTAGCCCAATAGTCAGCCATGTCAACATCCCACCCAGAACAAGTATTTTTGTGACATATAAGGGATGCAGTGAAATGGGTTAACTGGAGCTGTTCCGTGACTATGATTGATGTCACTCTCTGGAGGGTTTCCCTCTTTCATAGTTAAAGTGCTTCTTTGAACCTGTTATCCCGTAGTATTCGGGACAGCGTCATCCTCAACACGTAAAGGGATCAGCAGCTCCAGAGAGAGGGAGAGGAAGTGAATCAGAACAATAGACTGCAATGTTCCAGCAATGGATCCGAATCTGAGAATATTAGATTGGAATGTTACAACAATGAACAGAAGTTTATCTTCGGGTCTTTACTGGCTTTCTCAGGATTGGCCATTGTTAGAGCTGCGGATCAAAGTCGTACTGAGGATTATTCAAGCTGGTTACTACCCCATCCTCGCTATTATTGGTGTTCCTGGTAAGTCTATCCCTGTCAATTCTATAAACTATGGTGAAGATCATTGCTAATTCTGTTACTTATATTTCGCAAAGATGTTCAGTATTTTATTCAGGTTCAGTCACAAACTCCACTTTCTTTCAATTAATTTCCGACTCTTCACTCAGAAACATCTAAGAAGGAACAAGACTGTTCACAACCTCAATCTGACTTTTGCCCTGAACTGTTTTATGTCTCTGAATTCTCTCTATCATCGAACGTGCCCACGCCCACCATGATAATATCCCCAGTCTCCACATCTGCCTCAGTGCTGTTGCTGAATTAAACATCATCTACCCCTTTGTTAACTTCAGAATTTATGGCTCCCGTTGTATTCTGACCTCTCTACCTGTGACAAATATTTTTACCACAAACTTGTTGCCGTCACTACAGATACTTCACAACAGGTACTCTGTATCAGATTCATGATGTCACTGGACGCATATTTCAGAGGCAAAAGTGATGACTCTAAAGGCATTGTTTGAAATCCTACCACAGCCGATGACTGAACTTAAAGTCGAATGACAAAAATTGGCATGAAATTTCACTGATGGAAACCATAAACAATCAGGATTTCTTTTAATATTTCACTGATAGCCTTCGGTAAAGAAACTTAACAATATTGCCCGGTCGAGACTAAGGACGACTTCAGACCAACAACAAAATAGTTGGCTCCATGTTGTCTTGACAAATGGCCTCACAGTCAAGGGCAATTAGGATGGACAACACATGCTGCCCTTGCCAGTGGTGCTGACATACCATGAAACAACAACATTAAAGGTGAAATAAACCAAGGAACTGTGGATAATGGAGATCTGAAATAAAATTCTCCAGTGTCCAGAGAGAGAGAGACAAAGGAAAAGAAAACAAAAGGATTGCTGATGATGGACTGGAAGGAAAATAGAATGACAAGTTATTCTAACATTCCTGACTTTCCCATATTCCCGAATATCACGTCCATTTAGGTATGTCCCTGATTAAAGTGAGTTATGTTCCCTCCGTCTCTCTTCTCTCAGTGTGATGATCTATTCCATTAGCAATACTTGTCCTACCCTTACAGTTGCTGAGATACAGAAAAAGGTAATGTTACAGAGTCAACTGCTTCTTTGGAGAGAGGAACTGTTACTGTGGGACTTGACAGAGATGCAACGGCTTTCTCAGCCAGGAAGAGAAACTAAGGAGAGGGAGGTATTTTCCACACTGAAAGGGTGCACCATGCTGGTGGGGCATTGACTTGCTGCTGTCATTAGAAAGTCAGTGGAATTTCTGTGGATGGTGTTCTCAGGTTTGTTTTGTCAGCTGCTGAGTTCATTCAGTGAGAACCGAGGGTCTGGTGACCACACTCTGTCACTGCATTTACAGAGTGTCTGGGTCCATGGTAAACAAATGGAGAGAAGACTACACAGAAGGGAAGCTCTGGAAACAAGGAAGAGCAAAGCACTGCACTTTCCTTCCTGGGATTTCCAGGAACATTTGTCTAAGCTGGACCAATTCAGGTGTAAAGTGTGAAACCAGCTTGTTTCAAAAGTGAGGTGCTCACTGAGATGTGTCCCTCCTTCCGTATAACCTGTAGCCTCACACTAGGGACAGGACTGTGCTGACTCTCACCATGAGTTTAACTGTTTCAATTCTAGAACTTTCCAGGCAGGAGTGGGAAATGTATCCACCATCTCTGAAGTGTATCCCATGTATCACAAGCTGACAGAAGCCACCTGCCTGCTGAGTGGAAAGCATTGGTTCCATCTCCACAGAGGAAGGTACAGAAACTAACTTCTAGAAATACGAGAGAGAGAGGGGGGACTGGTGAAAATGAGGAAATGCAGGAAATTAGAATTAATGAAGGGTATCCTTTTGGAAATCTAACTGAACTGTAGTTTCATAAGTCGCTGCATCTGATGAGCTACAACTCAGAGTATTGAGGAGATGAAAACAGAGCGAGCGAAAGAATTATTGATTATTCTTCAAAGCTGGTTAGATTCTGAAAAGAATCCTGCAGACTGGAAATCAGCTATTGTAAACGTAAATATTTAAAACAGGACTGAGAGGGAAAACAAAAAACTAAATAGCTTGATGTTAGCTGTGAGAAAAAACATTGGAACCTTTTATAAGGAACGTGACAACGAGACACTTGGAAAATAATGATATGATTTGGTAGAGTCGGACTATATTCAGGAAAGGGAAACGATTGTTGATAAACCTTTTTGTAGAGATTGTGCATTGTGACAACGACAATTGAGAACCAATGGGAGTGGATTATTTGAGTTTTGAGAAGACGCTTGACCTGATTGAATACGAGTGAGTTGGGAATGTGAGAATCCATGGGTGTGTAGGGGTGGAATAGGGGTAAGTGATATGTGGCTCTTCATGCAAAATGATTGAAGCACCAGAGTTAGAACATCTTTCCCATTGGTCGTGTTTTGTTGAGAGAGTATTACCTTGGTCTGCTTTATAGATAATGATCTCTTTGTCACGGAGACAGCACAAAGGGGTTTTACCAGACTAAACCCTGGCATTACGGGACCATTAGGAGTGAGTTCAGTGAATATGTGTTTAATCTGTAGTGCTCTGAGAAAATAAGAAGCTGAAACTTGATGATTATGGACGGACATTCATTCTGTCCCAAACAGCTGAATAATGTGAAAATTCCATAGGTTTCATTGGATGATTGATTCCCGATAGTTTACATGCATCTGCAGAGCCCCATGTCGATTGACAGAGAGCTACAGGCTCTGAATGAACTCGGGACACTTGAATGCACAGTTAGTGTTTGACACTGCATTGAATGTCACTTTGTGTACCATCTTGTCAGCAGCTACTATAACTTCATTTTGAAAGAGTTAGACATTCCTCACCAGCTTCTAACTTCCATGGAGACCATGGGTCTGCCTTCTTGGAGATTGAAGACAATTATTTGGAGAATACTTTAAAATGGTTGGCTTCATTTCGAATGCCAGAAAACCATGATCAAGTAACACTTACGTACTATGAGTAATTAAGTCATGCGGATAAATTTGGAGCAGTATATCTATGCAGCCCCTGCTCCATTTGTTTGCAACGTTAGAACATTTCTGACCCTTTCCTGTTCCTGTGTTAGTGGCTTGAGAAGCTGAATGAACTGTTCCTGTTCCTTTTTAATGACTCGGGGAGTGAAATGGTCTATTTCTGATCCTGTGTAAGTGGGTGTGGGAGTGAGCAGATTCCTTCTCTTCCTGTTTTATTGGCAGGAGGAACTGAATGGACTATCCCTCTTTTTGCCCAGTAGTTTTGATGGGTTGAATGGCTTCCCCATATTCTTGTGAAACCAGATTGAAGTGCTGAATGTGCTGCTGGTTTTACTGTGGAAATGGACAGTGCTGTAACATGAATGTTACACAGACTTTAACAGCATAATCTTGAATGTTGTCCAGGTCTAGTTGCACATGGACTGCTTCAAGAGCTGAAGAGCCACAACTTGTTCTAAACATTATGTAAACTTCAGTGAATATCCCCACTTCTGCTCAGTTTTGACTTAATGGGCTAAAAGGCCTCTTTCCAAATTGCAGGGATTCCCTGCTGACAAACAGAAAATGACCGGGGTGAGGGAGCTACCTTGCGGATCTCCTGCAGAGTTGCCCCATGGCCGTGATGATTGATGCCCACCATCTTCCCTTGTGCCATGAATGACTCCAAACAGTGGAGAGGTCACAATCGATTCTCATTAAGTGTGATTTTGCTCAGGTTGCTTGATCTCATCCTCAGTCAAATACTGCCTTGAGTTCAGGACCAGTTTCTCTTACCTGAGCCCATGTATTCCCTCTATTGTTCATATCAATAGGTCATGATGTAGAAACAGAGATTTCTTTTGTTAAAACAGAGGGTAGTGAATGTCCGGAACTCTCTTACACAGAGTTTAGGGGAGCTAGATCACTGAAAGGGACCAGTGGTGTTCCGCAGGGATCGGATCTGGGACCCATGCTCTGTTATTTCAATAAATTACTCGGATGGGGATGTTGAATAGTGGGTTAGCAAGTTTGCCAATGACACAAATGTTGTTGGAGTGGTACAGAATGTAGAGGGCTTTTGTAGGGACATTGACAGGATGCAGAGCTGGGCTGAGAAGTGGCAGATGGAGTTCAAACTGAAAAAGAGTGAAGTGAATTCCTTTGCAAGCTCGAATGTGAATGCAGAATACATGTTTAAAGACAGGATTCTTAGCAGTGTGGAGGAACAGAGCGACCTTGGGGTCCGTGTCCACGGATCCCTCAAATTTGCTCCCCAAGTTGATGGTGTGGTTAAGAAGGCATATGGTGTGTTGGCTTTCATTTGCAGGGGGATTGAATTTAAGAGCCGTGAGGTTATGCTGAAGCTCTATCGAGCCCTGGTTAGACCACACTTGGAATATTGTGTTCAGTTCTGCTCACCCCATTATAGGAAGGATGTGGAAGCTTTAGACCGAGTGCAGAGGAAATTTACCAAGGTACTGCCTGGACTGGAGGGCAAGTTTTATGAAGAAAGCTTGAGGGAGCAAGGGCTTTTCTCATTGGAGGAAAGAAACATGACGGGTGATTTAATAGAGGTGTGCAAGATGATGAGAGGCATAGATAGAGTGAATTGCTAGCGACTGTTTCCCAGGGCAAAAATATCTATCACAAGGGGTCATAATTTTAAAGTAATTGGAGGAAGGTTAAGGGGAGATATCAGAGGTAGGTTCTTTAGACAGAGAGTGGTGGGTGTGTGAAATGCACTGCCAGCAGTAGAAGTAGAGTCAAATACGTGAGGGAAACTTAAGAGATTCTTGGATAGGCATATGGAAGAAAGTGAACGGAAGCATGTAGGATAGACTGATCATAGAGTAGGATAAACGGGTGGCACAACATCGAGTGCCGAAGGTCCTGTACTGTGCTCTACTGTTCTTTGTTCTGTGTTCTATGGAAGTGCTCATAGAGGTTAGAGATGGATTTTGATGTGTCACTAAGCCATGATCTTAGTGAAAGGTAAGGCAGGCTTGGGAGGTGAACGATCTACCTTTGTTTCTGATATTCTCACATTCTATTATTGGAAAATTAGATTAGATTAGATTAGATTAGATTAGATTAGATTAGATTAGATTAGATTACATTAGATTAGATCAGATTACTTATAGGAAGGTTCCTGGAAGATCTGTTATGGAATGTTGCAGTCAAGGAGCCTAGAGCACTTTGTGAGCATCTCTGGGTGAGGTATGGGAGCTGTATTCACAGTGAATCTGCGTCTCCCAATAAATGGAGTACAAGTTGCAGAGATGGGAATCTCTGTAAAGAGAAATGAGAAACCGCTTTCATATTCAGCCTGGGCTTTCCAATTACATTTTCCAAATCTCCCAAACCGTGTGTGACAGTCATGAGGGAGTGAATGTTCTCCTCTGTTTCTGTGCACGAGATGATAGCAGTAAGTGGCCTCCACCTGCTCCTATACAGCAGGTTAGAGGGTCTTAATGGAACACAGAAACAGGGGTCTGAGGAGTAGGAGTGGCTCATGAGATACTTTGAGCCTTCTCCACCAGGCACTAAGATTGTGTCTGATCAGGTTTGGTCTCAGCCCCACTTTCCTGCCTGTATCCCATTATCCATGACTCTGTCTCAGTGAAATCTTTAACTAACTCAGCTGTGAATACTTGCAATCAGAGAGGCACCACAAACTTCTGGGGAAGAGAATTCACATTCAAAAGCCCTTTTAGCATTTTTCCTCATCCCTGTGACAGAATAGGAGAATAGTACAGCATGGAAACACATCCTTTTGTCCAAATTCTCCACGCGAACAGGCATCCTAACCTTTCCTAGTCCCACTGGCCAGCATTTGGCCCATATTCCTCTGAACCATTCCTATTTATGTATCTGTCCAGATATATTTTAAACATGTAATTGTACCCGCTTTCACCACTTCCTCTGTCACCACATTCCGCGCACCCACCAGCCTCTGCATGAAAAGGTTTCCCGTCTAAATCTTTCCCCTGTCATCTTCAACCTATGCCGTCTAGTTCTGGAAGTAACTTCACTCGGAAAAAAGATGTTGGCCATTGAGAGTATAAATGGCTCTCAGGATTTTATAAACCTCTGTCATGTCACTATTCAGCCTCCAACGGTCCAGGTGGAAAAGCCTCAACCTGTTCATCCTCTCCTGCAGCTTAATTCCTCAGGTTCCAGAAAATCCTTGTAAATCTTTTCTGCACCCTCTCAGGCTTAGCAACATCCATCCTTTAGCAGTTCCAACTGAATTGTACGCAGTATTCTTAAAGTGGCCTCACCAACGTCCTGTAGAAGCGTACTATGCTACCCCATCTCCTATACTCAATGTTCTGACTGAACGTTAATACTCTGTCTACCTACTACTCCACTTTCAAGGAACTATGAACCTGCATCCGTAGGTCTCTTTATTCAGCAACATTCCCCAGGGTACTACCCTGCTTTAACTTACCAAAATATAAAACCTCATAAATGTCTGCATTAAATTCTATCTGCCAGTCCTTGGCCCTTTGTTTGTCAAGGGTGCCGTTTTACTCTGAAATAATCACTTTGGTCATGAGTTCACTGCCCCACTTTTTTATGTTACCTGTAAACCTACTAACCGTGCCTCCGATAATCACAAACAAGTTGTTTATATACATGGTGAAAAGCACTGAGCTCAGCACTGATTCTTTTAGCACGCCCTGGCCCACAGGCCTACAGTCTGGAAAACAACGCGTTACCTTCAATCCAATTTTGTATCCAATTGGTTAGCCTTTCCTGAATTCCATATGACCTTACCTCAGTATTCTGTCTACGATGAGGAACCTTATTAAATGCCTTGCTGAAGTCTGTGTGAACAATGTATACCACAGTGCCTTCTTTGTCACCTTTTCAAAATATCAATCACATTAATGAGACATGATTTCCATCGTACAAAACCATGTTGACTATTCCTAATAAGTCCTCGTCTTTCTAAATGCACGTAAATCCTATCCCACAGAATCCCTTCCAATTTCCTGTGTTTTTGGATTGCAGTTCCCTTTTCTAGTCCCACTCATCCACTAGCCACAAAAACAAAATAATTATTATAACTAGATTGGTGATATGACCAATGATATAGTTCTCATAGTGTCTCAGGGTCAGGGTTAGGAACAAGTCAGACAGATTTCTTTAATCTGTTAAAACAACATGTGTATGACCAAAGCAAAGTTGCTCAAACTATGATGGAAAGAAGAATGACGAGTGGATATTGCAAATACGCACATTGATATTTCCCTTTGAAAAATACTGCGGAACAACACACACACAACACACATACACACACACGCACAAACACACAGACACACACACACACGTCTGTTTGATATCAAACTGAAAAGGAAAATCTCTGCAAAGTTATCTTGAAAGGACTTTGTCCAAGTATTATTCGAACTCATGACCAAAGGAAGAATGAGAGTTTGACCCAAATGCTATTCTATTTCTCCAGGCATCGATTCCTACAGCATGGAGAGAGGCCCTTTGGCCCAAACTGGTTCATGCTGACACAAATATCCATCCACATTAACTTCTTTTCCCAGCACATGTCACTTCTCGTCCTTTCCTGTCCATGTAATTGTCCAAATGCCGTTTAAATATTGTTAATATAAATGCTTCAACCTCTTCCGCTTCCAGCTCTTTCCCTTTGCGTACCACTCTCTGTGTAAAACATTTTCCATCACTTTCCCTTTTATTCTTTCCCATCTCACCTTAAATTGATGCTCTCTAGTCCTCAATTCCCCAACTCTGGGAAAAAAAGGTTCTGTCCATTCACCCTATCCATGCCTCTCATAATCGTGTACACTTCTATAAGATCCCCCTCAGTCTCCTACGGTCTAAAGAAAAAATGGTCTCGCTTGTCCGACCTCTTCCTATAATTCATACTTTTGAGTCCTGGCAACATCTTTGTAAATTCCGTCTGCACACATTTCAATTTAAAAACATCCTTCTGATCGCAACGTGACCAAAACTGAACACCACACTACAAGTGCAGTCTCACCAACATCCTGTATAACTGCAACATAACTTACCAACTTCTGTCCTCCATGTCCTGACCGTTGACTGCCAGTGAGCCAAAAGCCTTCTTCACTGCCCATGTCTACCTGTGACTCCACTTTCAGAGAACGGTGGACCTGAACATCATGGTCCCTCTGCTCAACGACACTGCTTAAGGCCTTACCATTCACCATGAAACTCCTACATTGATCTAAGTTTGCAAAAAATATTCCTCAGCCCACTTCTCCAGTTGATCAAAATCCTGCTGCAATTTCTGATAACCTTGCTCACTGTCCACGATACCACCAATTTTAGTGTCATCTTGAAATTTACTAATCATGCCTTGTACATTCTGAAGAATATCATTGAAATAGATAATAAACAACAATGGGCCTAGCACTGACCACTGAGGCATTTCATGTGTCACAGGCCTCCAGTCCGAGAGCATCCTTCCACTATAACACTTTGTTTACTACCATCAAGCCAATTGTGTATCCAATTGGTCAGCTCCCTCTGGATTCCATGCGATTCTAACCTTCCAGACCAGCCTATCAAGAGTAATCTTCTCAAAGTCCTTACGGAAAACCATACAGACCATGTCTACCGTGCTGCCCTCATCAACATTCCTGGTCACTTCATCAAAGAACTCAAGCAAATTTGTGAGGCATGACCTCCCACTCACAAAGTCATGCAATCTTTCCAGTCTAAAAACAACTATTAATAATAATTATTAAAATAAATAACAACAAACAATAATGAATAATAGTACGATGGCATTTTCAGTGGACAATAAATTATCCATTGGAACGTGCATCATTGGTGAAGGGCAGAATAGATTTTGTACTGTCTCATTGAACTGCGTTGAAAAAAGCAAGGATGGCATGGTGGCTCAGTGGTTAGCACTGCTGCATCCTCGTGCCACGGATCCGGGTTTGATTTCAGCCTCGGGTGACTCTCTTGTGGAGTTTGCACATTCTCCCTGTGTTTGTGTGGGTTTCCTCTGGGTGCTTCATTTTCCTTACACAATCCAAAGATGTAGAGGTCAGGTGAATTGGCCATAGCCTTATGTGCATTAGTTATGACTAAATATAGATTAGGGGCAAGGGACTGGGTGGGTTGGTATTCAGAGGTTCGGTGTCACCTTGTTGGGCCAAATGTCCTGTTTTCATACTGTAGGAAATTGAAAAAAATAAACAATTTCTAATCAAACCCTGTCTTTCCAAACGTGTGGATATCTTATCCCTCAGAATCATCTCAAGTATCCTACCTATATAGATGTTAGGCTTCCCAATCTATAGTTCCCAGATTTTTCTTTGCTTCCCTTCTTGAATAATGGCACAACGTTCGCTACACTTCATTATTCTGAAACCTAAACTGCGGCTAACGATGATGCAAAAATATCACCCAGGTCCCCTTAGTTTCTTCTGTAGCCTCTTGCTATATTCTTGGATGCAGCTGTTTAGGACCAAGAGATTTATCCAACTTCATACATTCTAGTGCATCCATCAGGTCCTCTCCTGTGATATTGACTAACCCCAAGATATCACCACGACCTTTGTTAACCTCCCAAGTCTTCTTGTATTTCTCCATGGTAAAGATAGAGGAGAAATATTCAATGAGAATCTCACACATCTCCTATGGTTCTAGACATGCATGTCCACTTTGGACCTTGATGGGTCATATTCTCATGTAGTTATTCATTTAACTTTAATATACTTAAAGAACCATTTTGATTCACCCTAATCTTCTCAGACAAGGCTATCGTGTGCGCCCTTTTCGCCCTTCTGATTTCCTTCTTAGGTAAACTCCTGTATTCTCTGTACACCGCCAGGGATTCCCTTGAGTCCCAGCTGCATGGACCTCAGCCACACCTCCTTTTTGCCTGCAAAGCCTCAATATCGCATGACATCCAGGGTTCCCTCTTCCTGCCAAACTTGCCTTTTACCCTCACAGGAACATATAGACCTTGAACTCCAGCCATTTCACTTTTAAAGGCGTCCCACTAGCCGGCGGTCCCTTCACCTCTAAACAAACACCTCCAACCAACGCCTACAAGCTCCTACCTAATTCCATCAAAATTCGCCTTGCCACAATTTAGAAATTGAACATGTGGGCCAGTTTTGTCCTTCTCCATAAGTATTTTAAATCTATGGTCACTGGTCCCAGCGTTCTCCCCCACTGTCACCTCAGTCACCTGTCCTGCCCTGTTTCTTAGAGTAGGTCAAGTTTTACCCCTTCCCGAATTGCTCCCTCTACATACTACTTGAGGAAACATTTCTGAACACACTTAATAGATACACCCCATCTCAGTCCTTAATTCTATGTAATTCTCAGTCAATGTTCGGAAAATTGAAATCTACGACTATGGCAATCCTATTGGCCCTTCAAGTCTCCACAATCTCTCTACATATTTTAATTATTCTAAGTCCCGTTTACTATTAGGGGGCCTATAGTACAACCCAAATAATATCATCATTCCCTTTTTATTTCTTAGCTTCCCCCACAAATCCTCACTGGATGATCCATTAGTTATTTTTTCTCTGATTACGGCTTTGGTACTCGCCTTAATCAAAAATGAAACCCCCCACATCTCCTTCCACCAACTCTGTCTCGCATAAAGCACCTTTACCTTGTTACATTAAGCTGCCAGTCCTGTTCCTCCCTGAGCCATGTTTCTGTAATGGCTACAATATCACAGTCCCACGTACCTCTCCACGCACTGAGTTCATCGGCCTTACCTGTCAGCCATCTTACATTGAAACAGATGCAATTCAATCCAACAGGCATTCCTTGCTCCCTGTCGTGTTCCTGCCTAACCTATCTCTGCACTTTACTGTTTGTGATTTCGGTATCTCCTTCCAGCCTCGCACTTGCAACCCTGCTGTTGAGGATCCCACACCATCCCCCACGCCAGCCAATCTAATTGAAACCTCCCTGGTAGCAGTAGCAAACCTGCCTGCCAGGATATTAGTTCCCTTGCAATTCAGGTACAACCCGTCCATCCTGAACACGTCACCTCTGCCCCACAAAAGATCCAAGTGATCTAAAACTCTGAATCCCTCCTGTACCAATTATTTAGCCACGCATTCCTTTCCCTTGTCCGCCTGTTCTTACCCTCACTTGCACGGAACACTGGAAGTAAACCATATATTACCACTGTCGTGGTCCTGACTTTCACCCTTTTTCCTCGCTCTCTTAATCACTCTGCATGACCTCATCACTACTTCTACCTGTGTCATTTGTACCAATGTGCACAATGACTTCTGGCTGCTCCCCCCCCCCCCCCCCCGCCCCGGAGAGAACGTTCTGCAGCCGCTCTGAGACATCCTGGACCCTGGCACGTAGGAGGCTATACATCATCTTGGATTCCCATTTGCAGCCATGGCATCTCTTGTCTGATCCCCTCACATATCGAGTCTGAATAATTACTTCTGAAGTTATTCGTCTCGCATAACCTTTTGACAATGGGATTTCTTCCTGAAGCAGTTGGATTTGGCTGAATCGCTTTGCTTCAGGCAGTGGGGAGTTTCCAATGAATCATCATCAGGAATCCTCCATGAGTGGAAAAGACGACTAGGCTTTTTTTCACTCCCACACAGTGCTGTGTTGAGCGGCAGGGAAACAGAAAAGGAGCAATAGCCTGTTCCTTCACAGATAGGCTACATTTTGTTATCTGTAAGTTAAATCAGTAACGTTATCAGGTCCCAAACGGGACCATGTGAGCTCTCTTTGAATATTGTCCGAACTATATGATTCCATCACTCTCTCGACTCCAGGTCAGTGCATTATTGCTGTTGTCATACACCGAATCAATCCATTAACAATAAATGGCCCTACTTGTTTTGAAGATGTGTTAATATGTGCCTGCATAATGTAAACAGAAGCGTTTGATTACTACACAATATCGGTGTTAAGATGGATATATTTTATTCTTAAACAAATACAGAAATTGCTGGAAAAGCTCAGCCTGTCTGGCATCAGATATGAAGAGAAATCGGAGTTCAATTTTTCGGTCCAATGACTTTTCCTTTGAACCTGACTTATTCTTAAATTATTTCCCCAATTTTATTCTCCCACATAAGAAGAAATATCCATCCGGTATTCACCAACTACACTCTTCTCAAGATGTTATACGGTCAATAAATCATCTCTGATTCTCAGGTCGATCTGTTCCTTCTTCGTAACGTAATGCCTTCATTCCAAGAATGGGTAAAGAGAAAAATCTTTGAAACGTTTCGAAAGCAATTTTGTTTTTATCAGTTAAGGCAATGATAACCACACATAATACATCAGATGTGATCTCAGCAATGCCCTGTACTGATGCAAAAACATCGCTAAGATCAAACACAACACCCCTTGCACGAAACAGAATAATTCCATTTACCTTCCAAATCACCAGCTACATCTTCAGAGTTATTTGATGTGATTCATGTACAAAGACACACAGATCCCTCTGTACCACTGAGTTCTACATTCTCCTTGCATTTAAATAATTTTCTGCTGTTTTGTCTGTTCCCCAAAACAGAAAATTCCCAATCACAGAAATGCTGTACTTTTTTTCTGCTGAAGGTTTGCTCAAAACTGTCCTCTGTCTGTATGCCATTGCTTGATTCTCTGCCCTTCCCCTGTCTGTATCCCATTGCATATACTATGCCCTCCCCGTCTGCATCCCGTTGCAGACGCTCTGCCTTCCCCTGTCTGTATCCCATTGCAGATGCTCTGCCCTTCCCCTGTCTGTATCCCATTGCATACGCTCTGCCCTCCCCCTCTCTGTATGCCATTGCATACGCTCTGCCCTCCCCCGTCTGTATCCCATTGCAGATGCTCTGCCCTCCCCGTCTGTATCCCATTGCAGACGCTCTGCCCTCTCCTCTCTGTTTCATATTGTAGACGGTCTGCCCTCCCACTGTCTGTATTCCACTGTAGGCACTATGCCTTCCCCCGTCAGTATCGCATTGCAGACGCTCTGCCCTCTCCTGTCTGTTTCATATTGTAGACGGTCTGCCCTCCCACTGTCTGTATTCCACTGTAGACGCTATGCCTTCCCCGTCTGTATCTCATTGCAGACGCGCAGCCCTCCCCTGTCTGTATCCCATTGCAGATGCTCTGCCCTTCCCCTGTCTGTATGCCATTGCATACGCTCTGCCCTCCCCTGTCTGTATCCCACTGCAGATGCTCTGTCCTTCCCCTGTCTGTATCCCATTGCAGAGGCGCAGCCCTCCCCTGTCTGTATCCCATTGCAGATGCTCTGCCCTTTCCCTGTCTGTATCCCATTGCAGATGCTCTGCCCTTCCCATGTCTGTATCCCATTGCAGACGCTCTGCCCTATCCCGTCTGTATCCCATTGTAGAATCTCTGCCCCTCCCCTGTTAGTGTCCCATTGCATACGCTCTGCCCACCCCCGTCTGTATCATATTGTTGACGGTCTGCCCTTCCCCTGTCTGTATTCCACTGTAGACGCTATGCCTTCCCCGTCTATATCCAATTGCAGACGCGCAGCCCTCCCCTGTCTGTATCCCATTGCAGACGCTCTGCCCTCCCCAAGTCTGTATCCCATTGCAGACGCTCTGCCCTCCCCTGTCTGTATCCCATTGCAGACGCTCTGCCCTCTCCTCTCTGTTTCATATTGTAGAAGGTCTGCCCTCCCACTGTCTGTATTCCACTGTAGGCACTATGCCTTCCCCCGTCTGTATCGCATTGCAGACGCTCTGCCCCCTCTCCTGTCTGTTTCATATTGTAGACGGTCTGCCCTCCCACTGTCTGTATTCCACTGTAGACACTATGCCTTCCCCGTCTGTATCTCATTGCAGACGCGCAGCCCTCCCCTGTCTGTATCCCATTGCAGACGCTCTGCCCTCCCCATGTCTGTATCCCATTGCAGACGCTCTGCCCTCCCCATGTCTGTATCCCATTGCAGATGCTCTGCCGTCCCCTGTTTGTATCTCATTGCAGACGCTCTGCCCTCCCCCTGTCTGAATCTCATTTCAGATGCTCTTCCCTCCCCCTGTCTGTATCCCACTGCAGTCGGTCTGCCCTCCCCTGTCTGTATTTCATTGGAGACGCTCTGTCTCCATTTGACGTCTTATTGATTAACTATCCTGATGTATGTGCAAACTGAGCTCCATCCTCTCCATCCAATTCATTGGTGTGGATTGTAATTTGCTGATGACCTCACACAGATCCCTGAAGAATTCCACTAGATACAGATTGCCAAAAACAAATGAGTAATGATCTCTTCTCTGTGTTTCCTGATGCTGCCCAAGGCGCCCCTGCTCCTGCGTAACAGCCTGGGATGGTTATATGGCATCCTCCTGTGCTGTGTAATTTACTGAAATGATTTGAATACTTCATTCTATTCCTGTCTAACCCTATAGAGGTGCATTATGACCTGATCTTCCTGTATTATCACGATGCTGACTGGCTGAATGTGATTTTCCTCTACCCCTGTAACACCCCTTGGGGGTGAATTGACAGAACAACAGGTGAGGTAGGGGCAGCAGTTGGCCATTCGTCCCCTCCAACTTGTTGCTCAGTTTAGAAACATCATGGCTGGTCAGATTGTAATTGAATACCCCTTTCCTGTCAGTTCCCAATAAACATTGACCGTCCTCTCCATCAAAGGTCAGTCAAGGTCAACCTTGAATATCCTCAATGACCCAGACTTCACTGTTCTCGGGGGATGAGAATGCCACAGATCGCATAATCCAAAGGAGAAAGGAGCAACATTATCTCAAATGGAAATGGGAGACCCGTTTTATATTAAAGTGTGTTAACCTCATAGCAAGTCACCTACTCTTTTCAGAAACAAGGGCACAGCAAATAGGAACAAACATATACCATTCTGCCCCTCAAACGTATCCCACAGTCCCGCTGATTGTTCAGTCAAGTATTTATCAAACTTAGCTTCTACTGCACCCTTGGAAAATAATCCTGACACCTTAAGGCCACAGCGCATAAGAAATTGGAATCTTATTCCAATTGGCCCATCATTTGGCCCATCAAGTCTACTTTGCTATTTGATCCTGTCGGGTGTGTTTCTCAACACATCTTTCCCGCCTTCTCACTGTAACTCTCGACCATTGTTTTAATCTAACCGTTGTCTTAAAGACATGTTAGCGTCGGTGTCTCTGTATGTGTGTGTGTGTTTCTGTGTATATCTGTTTAATGGCAGGAGACAGGATGGTGGTGGATGGTTGTTTATTGAACTGGAAACCTGTGGGCAGCAATGATCCAGAGACAATATTGTTGGGTCCACTTTTGTTTGTCATTTATATAAATGATTTAGATGAGAGTTATAAAAGGTATATTTCGCAAATTTGCGGATGACATCAAGTTTTGGTGTACAGTGGACAGTGTTTGTATAATGGTGAACAGCCGAAGATTACAAAGAGACCTTCATTAATTAAATCAATGATTCATAGAGATGTACAACAGGGAAACAGACCTTTCAACTTGTTCATGTCATCCGTTTATTCTAAATTAATCTACTCCCATTTGCCAGCATTTGGCACATGTCCCACTAATCATAAAGCCATCTAGTTGCCTTTTAAATGCTGTCATTGTTCCAGCCTCCACCAGTTTCTCTGGCAGTTTATTCCATAGAAGCACCACCCTCTGCAGGAAAAAAAGTTGTTCCTCATTGTCTTTCAAATATTTCTCTTCCCACCTTAAACCTATGCCTTCTAGTTTTAGACTTTCCTACCTTGGGATGAAGGAACCTTTACCACTCAACCTATCCATGCCCTTCATAATTTTATAAACCTCTAGAAAGCGTAAATGTGACTCCAATCAAGACGGTTGGCTGTGCTTCAGTCATCCTGGGTCTATAGTCTCAAACTCAGTAGTCGTACCTCTTCCTTCTCCATCAAGGCACGATTCCAAAAAAGTTTAATCAATTGTTCAGATATATTATGCAACAGCTCTGTGGAATTTGGAACTAGAATTTTCGGCGCAATGATAGGGACATAACCATCATTCAGCATTAGCCCTTAAAGCTGCAACATGATGCTCCTGTGTGTTTGTCAATCAGCTTGTTGTAACACGCTGTGACACACCTCCACGGGACATGACTCCACTTCACCTTCTCCAGAGATAGGGGCACTATCAGACAGTCATGGACTGGAATCGAATCCAAGCTCTGGCGCAGAAACGTGGACACCATTCATTAAACAAGGCCTAAATCATGCCCAGATTTCGGGTCATATTTGGAGTGTGTTGATTTATTAAATTCTGGTTACCATTACCAAATTATACAGGGGACATTTCTAATTGAAAAAAAAAGTACAAGTTATTAGCCTCAACTAAAGGATATTGAGTGCATTCGCTATGCCATTGAGATAACCAATGAACATCTTCAATTGCTTGGCTATGATTTCTGGTTTAAATGGCTATTACCAGTAGTCTGCTATTTTAGGGGGAAGAAATCCTGCAAACACACTCTGCACTATGAATGATCTCGAGTAGATATCAATACTGAACACCAGAGAGGAGAAAGGAGCACAATTCTGGGCCCAAAACACCGGTCACTATTTCAAATCTCTATCATGTGGCTTCACTCTTCCTACAATCATTCGTTGATACAAGGCAACTGTTACCTTTCCAGCTTTGCTGACTGACTCCGCCCTCTGCCTGTGCAAGGCAAACCAAGCTCTGGGTCTTTGGGAAACTCAAGGCTGGTGTTTGTAGGCCTTATGGAGAGGGGATTGTCGATTAATCCGAAGGGGGACTGTGAAGGGGCAGTAATATCACTCACTGGGCTGAGATGTGGCAGATTAGGTTTAACATGGATACATGTGAGGCATTGCATTTTGAAAACACAAACAAGCTTATACAATTAATGCTGGGCTTTGGTAGATATATAGAAAAGAGGGACCCAGGGGCGCAGGTATAATTCTTTGAAGTTGGTGGCGTAGGGTGTTTAAGGTTACTTAATTACTCAGACCTTTGAGGTTAGAAGTTAGGAAGTCATGCTGAGATTGTGCAGGATATTGATAATGCCTCTTCTGAAGTATTGTGTGCAGTTCTGTTATTGGAAGGAGATTATTAAGCTGGAGATGGTTGAGAAGATATTTACCAGGATGTTACCAGTAACACCTCATCTTCTGCCTTGGAAGCCAGCAAAAACACAGCATGATCATTGGATTCACTGGTTTACAAATCTCCCCTGGCCAACCCAGATCCCAGATCTAACCCCCGGACTCACATCTGCCCTCTCGATGAGACCTAATGTCCACCTTCCTTCCCACCATCTGCTCAACACTCCCCACCGATCTATCACTATCCCCTCCTACCTTCACTCACCTACCACTTATCTTTCCCCCAGCATCACCCCATCACCCATTTTCTGTTCGCCCCTTCTCCCTCCCCAGTCCTGAAGAAAGGTCCTGCCTGAAACGTCGACTCTCTTGTTCCTCGAATGTTGCCTGTCTTACTGTGCATTTCCACCGCCATGCTTTATTGACACTGAATTATCCAATATCTGCAGTCCCCATTATCTCTTAGGTACAATTCCCTTTTAACATAGCCACATCGCAGTCTGTTATAACCGCATGTAGACTTCGGGATATTTTCTTCTCAGATCATGGACGATAAAAGTTCTCTCAATGTCTTCCTGATATTGCAGTGCCTGATCAATAGATACAGAACGTACGTTTCAATTTATAAACGGAGAAACATGCTTATATTCTGATAAAACTCTGGCATTGCCCCCATATCCAAGGCAGATTGAATGCTTACACATGATTGATCTACCAGACCCAACATTTGTTCCCTCAGTCATCCCCACATATCCCATCCAGAATATGTAAATTTTAATCATAATTTGGAATTTTAATAAGAAATATTGAATTGAAATGGGTTAACGGGAGGTATTTGTTCAGTGACTGTGATTGATGTCAGTCTCCGTGCATCCTAAATATGTCACTGGAGGGCTTTCCTCTTCTATTAATTAGGGACTCGGTTCAATGTGTTATCCCATAGTTTCAGTGGGACCATCAGCGACAGCATTAACAGGCATCAGCAGACCTAGAGAGAGTGGAAGGAGAGATAAGAATCTGAGAACATTCGACTGAAATGATTCAGCAATGGACAGGAGTTTATCCGACGGCCTTTACCGTCTCTCTCGGCCTTGGATCTCATTAGTTTTGTGGATCTATGATGTACTGATGGTTATTCAAGTTGGTTACTATCCCATCCTCGCTAAGTTGGTGTTCCTGGTAATTCATTCTATCTGTTCATTAAGCCAGGTTGGACTGAATTGCTGCACATACTATTTAAAATTTAGAAAGGTTGATGTCAACATTTTCAATTCCAATGAAATATTCCATTCCTCACAAATTGTATCGAGCAAATTACTCATGCCAATTGCTCACCAAATTGTGAGGAGAACCAGACTGTTTTGAAACTCCATAATCATTCTAGCCCTGCACAGATCTACATTTCTATATCCATCCCACTCACTAGTCATGTCCAATACCACCATCATGATATCCCCGACTCCTCTTCTGCCTCAGTGCATCTTCTGAATAACCCATCAATTATGCCTTTGTTAAATCTGGATACAATTTATCAAGTCCCTTGTAACCACATGTCAATTAAAAAATAAATGCTCTTGAGTATTTTGAACTTGTTTACTGCACAGATTCTGTCAGACGGGCAGACGCTGCACGCTGCTTAAGTCATTGACACATAATCTAGAGGCACAGAATAATAATCTGTTGATATCTAATGAACGAAATTGATGTAATTGAACTGAAGCTATCATCATTTGTGAGAAAAGGCCCATCTGCTTGCTCCATGTCCTTCAGAGAAGTCAATGGGTTATCCTTCCCCAGTCATGTCTGGGCAAACCCACAGCAATGTGTTTTACTCTTGACTGTCCTGTGGAACAGCTGAACCAGTCACTCAATTCAAGATCAGCATAACATGCTGGCTTGACCATGGCTGCACACATCCCGTGAGAGAAGAACAAAAGTAAAGTTAGCTCCCTTCCTCTGCCTGTTTTCCTTATTTCTACACTTCATTTCCATTCAGGTAGGAGACCATTCCCTATTTCAAGTGCAATCTTTCTGACTGAGTCTCTCCCCAAGAGTGATGTTCATCTCCACGGGCACCTCTGGTGCTGGCTTTACTGATGCTGACATGCAGATGTAAGGAACTTTTAAATTCTACAACAGTGTCAGTGCATAGAAAAGGAATGGGTTTTTATGTCATAATAAAGATACGGAGACCAGTAAGTGAGGGAAAGGAATTATTGTGATCATCACTGAGAGTGTAGTTGAGGCAGTATTAGGGGTATTATGGACAGATGTTTCTCCTTTAAAAGGAATTATCTCATTACAAGGAATTTCACGAGACTAATCCCTGAGCTGATCGAAACAGAGGAGTGAGTGAAGGTTAATCTGTCGCACGGTCAGAGAATAAGAGGTCATTACATTAAAACTTGATGGTGATGGACAATCACTCGTTATATTCTTCACAGACACTGAGAAGGTGATGAATTCCATGGCTTGTATTTTTATTTTTACTCGGGATGCATGATTCTGGATATTTAAGTGGATAAAATCTTCAGTGAAATCCTGCCTTGATATTAGGGTCAATGCCTCTTACCTAAGCAGGTCAGTTAAACACTTTTGTTAATGTTAATACGTGATGGTATCTGTGTGGAGAGTATTTTCTTCTCATAGAGGGTAGTGAATGTTAGGAATTCTCAGGTTTAGAAAGTTAGGGGAGCGATATTACTCCAAGTATTTAAAGAGGAGGTAGATGGGTTTTGACCTGTCAGAGAGCTGAGGGGTGTGAAGAATTGCGCATTAATGAAGAGTTAATGCCAACAGTAGGTCAGCCTTGATAGCATACAATGGTGTGAGCATCCCAATTACTACTCCTGTTTTTATGTTCTCATATTCTGTCTTTGGAAAGTTAATGGTTGCAATTTTTCTGGAAATGTTACTATTGAATGTTGAGGACAGTGAGAGAAAAGAATTTTGTGAGCCATCTCTGGGAGAGATATGGGCCCGATATTCACATGAATCTGGGTCTACAACAAGTGGACCAACAAATGAAACACCACTTGCAGAGAGGAGACACTCTTTAAAGAGGTGGGAGACCACTTTCATAGAAAGCTTGGATTTCCCATCACATTTTTCAACCCACAGCAAATCACACAGTGTTGAGGGACGGAATGATATCCTGTAATACTGCGATCCAGGTATTTGGAGCAAGTGGTCTCCATCTGCTCCTATGCAAGTGGTTTTTAGGACTGATTCGAACATAGGAACAGAGAACTGAGGAGCAGGTGTGGGTCATTAGACACTTTGTCATTGCTCGACCAGACAGTAAGGTCGTGGCTGATCTGATTGTGGTCTCCGCAGCACTTTTCTGTCTGTCCACAATGTTCCTCCATTCACATGTCTGTCAAATATTGCAAAACGCAACTTTGAATAAATGCAAGCATCCAGGCACAATACTAGGAAACTGCACAAAGCCAAAGTACACAAGCAGCACAATTCTGGTAGACAACAGGCATTTATCTATCAGTCTTGTTCCCAGCCAATTAATTCTGCTGGAGTTTATTATTTTAGATTTGTTCATGGAATGTGGGTGTTGTTAAAAGGCCAACATTTATGGACCATGTCTAATTACGCTGGAAGTGGTGGTGTTGAGCTGCCATCTTGAGCTGAATCTTCTGGGGAAGAGAATTCCCTTTTGAACAGCCCGTGCGAATTTCTCATTTCTGCTCCGACAAATGTTGGAGGGTCACTGTGTCCATTTCCAGCCCCACTTCTCTACTAGTTACAACAGGTTTGAAGTGTAATCCAGCCCAGTCTCTCAAACAACGTGAGACACAGAGCCACACACGTACAGGCACATACACAATCGCACATGTCTGAAAACGAAACAGAATAGGAAAAGGTTTCCAGAGTTTCATAGTAGTTGAACTCATTTCAAATGGAAAAGAGATAATGTGTCCCAACTGATACTCTGTCTCTGACGTTATTCTACTCAAACAAGCTGCTGGTATGAGACTTCTTCCTGGAACAGTTGAATTTGGCAGAATTTATTTTCCTTCAATCAGTAGAGCGATTCCCATGAATCCTCAACAGGAATGCTCCAAGTTTGGTGAAGATGACTCAGGGAATTTTTACTCTCACATTTTGCTGTCAGAAGGGACAAACTGTGAGCGAGGGGGCAATAGACTGTGGCTTACGACCATAAGATCTTCGGGTATAGGAACAGAAATTAGGACATTCAGCCCATCGAGTCTGATCCACTATTCAATTATGGTTGACAGGTTTCTCAAAACCATTCTCCTGCATTCTCCCTGTAACCCTTGATCTCTTTGATACTCAAGAAGCTAACTACCTCTATCTTAAATATACACAATGACCTGACCTCCACTGTCTTCTGTGAAAATGAATTCCATAGATTCTCCACTCTCTGGCTGAAAACATTTCTCCTTACCTCCCTTTACTGTAAGGTTGTATCCTTGGGTCCTAGAGTCTCCTACCAATGGAAGTCTTCTCTCCATCCGTACTGACCAGGCCATTTAGTATTCTGTATGTTTCAATTAGATCCCCCCACATCCCTCTGAACTCCATCAAGAACAGATCCAGAGTCTTCAAACGTTCTCATATGTTAAGCTTTTCATGCCTAAGATAATTCCCGTGTACCTCCTGTGAACCCATTCCAAGGTCAGCACATCCTTCTTGAGATATGGGGCCCAGCACAGCGCACACTACTCCAAATATAGTCTGACAAGAGCCTTATGAGCCTCAGAAGTACGGCCCTGCTTTTATATTCAAATCCTTTCCAAATAAATGCCATCACTGCATTTGCCTTCCCAACTACTGACTCAACCTGCAAGTTTACATTGAGAGAATCCTGGGGTAGAACTCTCAAGTCCCTATGCACTTCAGACACCTGAATGTTCTCTGTAGTCCATGTTTTTATTCTTCCTAACAAAGTCCATGTTCCCACAATTTCCCACTTTGACTCCATCTGCCATTTCTTTGCTCAATATCCTAACCTAGCCAAATCCTTCATGAGCCTCCCTGCCTCTTTGACGTTACCTGTTCCTATTCCTATTTTGGTTTCATCTTCAAACGTAGATAGAATGTCTTCAGATCCTTCATCTGGATCGTTAATGTATAAAGTGAAAAGTTGTGGTCCCAACACTGAGCCTTATGGAACACCACTTGTCACCGACTGTCAAACTGAGAGGGACACGTTTATCGACATACTTTGCTTTCTGCCAGACAGACAAACTTCTATCCATGCTAGCACATTGCCTCTAACACTATGGACCCCTGCCTTATTCAGTAGCCTCCTGTCGGCACATTGTCAAAGATCTTCTGGAAGTCCTGGTGGATGACATCCATTGGCTCTCCTTGTTCTAAGCTGATTGTTACATCCTCAAGGTTTTCTAGCAGATTTTCCAGGCATGACCTCCCCTTGTTGAAACCATGGTAAGTCTGTCCTATTTTACCGTCCACATCCAAGTATTCAAAAATCTCATCGTTCACAATGGATTCCAGGATCTTACGTACAGCCAAGTTTAGATTAGTCAGTCTGTAATTTTCCGTTTTTTGCTTTAATTTTAAACAGGGGTATCACGTTAGCGATTTTCCAGTCCTCTGGGAATCTCCCTGATTCGCGAGATTCCTGAAAGATTATCAACAACGCCTCCACTGTCTCATCAGCTATCTGCCTTAGAAATCTGGAGTGGAGTCCATCTGGTCCAGGTGATTCATTTACCTTTAGGCCATTCAGTTTTCCCAGCACCTTTTCCTAGTTAATGCCCAGCTTACTCAGGTCTGTCCACTAAGTCTTTTCAATGTTTGGGATATTACATGTGTTTCCAACCGTGAAGGCTGACACGAAGTAATTTTTCAGCTCCGCAGCCATTTACTTGTTCCACATTACTATCTCTCCTGTGTCAATTCTAGCGATCAGATGCCCATTTTTGCCTCTCGTTTACCCTTTATGTGTCGCAAGAAGCGCTGACAGTCTTTCTTTACATGACTGGCTTGCTTACCTCATATTTAACTTTCTCACTCCTTATTTTTTTTTACTCTCTGTTGGTCTTTGCAAGTGTAACGACATGGGGGTGAACGCCTCTGTTAATTAAACCAAACACCCAGGAGAGCTCACCTCACCGCGTAATCTATTAGAATATGAGTGACAGAGAACTCTCAAATTCCACTATTTAAAGAAAATAACGCCAATTTATTTTAACTGTAAAAGTGAACATTACGCCACAACTATTTACAACTTTAACCAACCCACCCCCCACAACTGCCCCCAAATCTCTAACAATATGCTGTTTCAATAAGACACTTATGAAGATTACATCAACTTAATTTCAAAACCACGCAGCCATTGCCGTCCTCTGTGATGTTACTCTCCTGGCTGCTGAATTCCCTCGCTCGTCGTATTTCTGTTTACTGTGAATATGTTTCTTTTGAAAAAATATATATGGTTAGTGAGTATTTCCTAATTTCTTGCAGAGCACGATTTTGGTCCCCAGGCTTCTTCCGTCTCGATGACATCTGCTCTCTCCCTAATTTTCAAAATGTTCGCATATTTATGTCCCCAGCATCAAATTGTCTCAATGGTTCAATATTGGCAAAACAATAAATTCAATCTCGATTTGCTTTCAGTGACAGAGAGAGTGAAGGAAAAAGAGTGTTGCATGTAATAGTGAGAATGGTGGATCAAGAGCCTTGTTCGGGAGTAGGTGCTGTAACAGATATATAGAGAGTGTGAGGGAGTAGAGAGAATAGGGAGACATTTGTCCTGGCCGAGCGGGCAAGGTTATTGTTGCTTGTCCTGTATCGATGTGCATTTCTTCAGATCATCTCAGCATCCCCAATGCTGAGCCTCCCCAATGTCTTCTCCATGTCTGTCACGAATAACACCAAAGAGCACATCCCACAGCTTCCTCAGAATCAGTTTGTATGGATCTGGCAAACAACAAGGAGGAACACACATTGGTGCCTTACAGATCTAAACCAAAACTGTTGTGTAACTTTGTGCATCCGATTCTCTGGAAATTAGATATACAAATATCGTGAATATCGTGGATGATCTAAAATTGCACCTAAACTGCGTTAACTAAATGATTGCTAATGCTGTGAAAAATCTATTTCATGTGCATATGAGGTAGGTTGAAGAGTATGTTGTTTAGATTTAGATTAGATTAGATTACATTACAGTGTGGAAACAGGCCCTTCGGCCCAACAAGTCCACACCGACCCGCCGAAGCGAAACCCACCCATACCCCTACATTTACCCCTTACCTAACATTACGGGCAAATTTAGCATGGCCAATTTGCCTAACCTGCACATCTTTGTGACTGTGGGAGGAAACCGGAGCACCCGAAGGAAACCCACGCAGACACGGAGAGAACGTGCAAACTCCACACAGTCGCCTGAGGCGGGAATTGAACCCGGGTCTCTGGCGCTGTGAGGCAGCAGTGCGAACCACTGTGCCACCCACTAAAGTTGTGAACCAAAGTAGACAGCAGGTGTTGTGTGGTCAGAAGAACTAATTACTTACCGTGCTCTGAGGCAGCTATTGGGCAATCGTGACATTAATATGTTGCATTTTACAGGGCGCCTGCAAGCAATATAGAATTTTTTAACATTCCACTCAAATATAATGGAAACCTGAAGGCTAGAGGGTCAAGTGAATTAGAAAAATACAATATGACATTTAGTGTGAGACAGACATTGGCTGTTAGTGATAGAAATACTGTAAAGACAGAAAAATACGTACATATCACTAAGTTACAAACACCAACGAAAGGGAAGGTGACTCATTCATAGTTTACGTAAGGAATTAATGATTGCATTAAATCTAAGGAAGCAGCTTCAGAAGAATTCCAGATATTGAGCAAACCTGAACATACAGAGAGATTACTTTTCTGAAAATAAGGCCGAAGAAGGTGTTAAGGAAATCAAAAAGAACATGAATACAAACAAACAGGAAACACACAGACTACTCAAATCTCCGATCCATATACCAAAGAAAACAAAAGTAAGGCCAAATGTGGAAATTTGTAAGTAATAGGAGAATTTATTGTGGGGAACAAGGAAATGGCAGAGACCCCAACCAGCTACTTTGCATCTGCCTTCATGGAGAAAGCGCCAGGAAATCTCCGTGTAAAGCAAGTGATCAGATGGGACTTATAGAACTGAAGACGTAAAGTCCATTCATATCAGCAACAAGGTAGGACTTGAAAATGGAGCTAGATTGATCATTTCTAAGTCTGATGGGCCAGATATGCTTCATATCAAAATGTCAGAAATAAAGCAGCATATTAATTGAACTGTCAGTGACTGTGTTTTATTTTCTTGCAGATCCCGCAAAGGCCATAGCTATTGTAGATAACTGAAAGGGAGTAAACATGATCCATCTAAGTATACAGGGAAGAAGAGATAATGTGGAGGACTGAAGACCAATTAATTTGACATATGTATGGAAAGAGTTGGAATCCATTATATAAGAAGTGATATTGGGTACTTAGAAATGAACAGCAAAATTGCAGAGAATCACAATGCATTTCTGTCAGAGAAATCATGCCTGACAAACTTCTGAATTATCTGAAGTTGTTTCTTGCATCATAGACCACGGACAAAAGGTGGAAGTAGTGTATTTCGATATTCAGAAGTCTGGGCGGGAAAAATTCCTGGCTGTAATAGCTGCTCCTTTTGTTTTGAGGTATTTTAGGTGTTGGAGGTGATTTCCTCGAATTTCAGGAGCAGCAATTATTGTTTTGTATACTCTTGCATTGTTTTCGAACTTTGGGGGAAAAAGGTCAAAGAAGCAGCTGTTTTAAGAGGGAAAAGACCGAACAAAGGAAGCACATGGTGAGGGGAAGAAACTGACAGGACAGTGTACCTGTACAGTTACTGCCTTTGCTGTTTGAATTCATGTATCGCTGGATATCAGAGTGTGTCTAGGAAAATTAACAAACAGTGAAATTTACAACTGATTTGGAGAAACTGTTTGAGCAAAGTTCCCAGCCAGATAGTGGATTGTTTTAACTGTGTCCTACAGAATGTCTGCAGAAGTGAGTTGAGTGGGTTATTCCTAAATTATATGTTTTTGAGATATGTCTCTTGATTAATCTTAAAATATAAGCCATAAATATTAATATAGCCTTGGGCAGTGTTTTGTAGAGGAATGAGACAGTTTTCTTTTTCTGGGTGTGTAGATTGTGAAGAAGCACAAATGGCCTTAGTGGAATCATATGCGCTTCTTGTCAGATGTGGGACTTTAAGGAGGATTTAAGGATTACTGCGGATTATATCTGCAATAAATGCTTCTGGTTGCGAATCCTATCAGATCGAATGGATCGGTTGGAGAGACAGTTTAAGACAGTGAAGAATTGGTAACAGCAACAGTATGTGATGGATGGCAGTTATAGGAAGGGGGGATGTCTCAGATACAGTTACATAGATGGGTTAACTCCAAGAAAGGCAAGAGAGTTAAGTAGCTAGTGCAGGAGTCTTCTGTAGCTGTCCCCATTTCAAACAAATATGCTGTTTTGGAAAATGTAGCGGGTGATGGATTCACACGGAAACGTAGCACAAACAGGCAAGTTTGTGGTATGGAGACTGGCTCTAATGCAACAAGGGATACGTCGGATTCCACGAGGTCAATTGTGTTAGGGGACTCGCTAGTCTGAGGTACAGACAGACGGTTCTGTGGACAGCAGAGAAATACGCAGAATGGCGTGTTGCTTCCCTGGTGCCAGGATCAAGGATGTCTCAGAAAGGGTGCAGAATGTTCTCACGGGGTAGAACGGCCAGCAAGAGGTCATTGTCCAAATTGGAACCAACGACATAGGAAGAAAAAAGTTTGAGATTATGGACGGAGATTGCATGGTGATAGGCATAAATTTAAAAATGAGGTTCTTGAGAGTAATAATATCTGGATTACTCCGGGCGCTATGAGCTAGTGAGGACAGGAATAGAGGGATAGAGCAGATGAATGCATGGCTATGGAGATGGTGTATGGGAGAAGTATTCACATTTTTGGATCACTGGAATCTCTTTTGAGGTAGAAGGAACGTGTACCAGAAGGACGGATTGCACCTAAATTGGAACGGGACGAATATGCTGGCACAGAGATTTGCTAGAGCTACTCGGGAGGATTTAAACTAGTAAAGGGGGTGGGGGGGGGGGGGGAGGGCGCAGGGAGATAGTAAGGAAATAGATCAATATGAGATTGGTACAATTGAGAACAGAGACGAGTCAAACAATCAGGGCAGGCAAGGACAAGATAGGACTAATAAAGTAAACTGTATTTATTTCAATGCAAGTGGCCTAACAGGGAAGACAGATGAACTCAGGGCATGGTTAGCAACATGGGACTGGGATATCATAGCAATTACAGAAACATGGCTCAGGGATGGGCAGGACTGGCAGCTAAATGTTCCAGGATGCAAATGCTACAGGAAAGATGGAAAGGGAGGCAGGCGAGGAGGGGGAGTGGCGTTTTTGATCAGGGATAGCATTACAGCTGTACTGAGGGAGGATATTCCTGGAAATACATCCAGGGAAGTTATTTAGGTAGAACTGAGAAATAAGAACGGGATGATCAACTTATTTGGATTGTATTATAGACCGGAAATGTGTTCCTGGAAAAGCGCAGCAGGTCAGGCAGCATCTAGGGAACAGGAGAATCAACGTTTCGGGCATTAGCCCTTCTTCAGGAATGCCCGAAACGTCGATTCTCCTGTTCCCTAGATGCTGCCTGACCTGCTGCGCTTTTCCAGCAACACATTTCCATCTCTGATCTCCAGCATCTGCAGACCTCACTTTCTCCTCTTGTATTATAGACCCCCTAATAGTCAGAGGGAAATTGAGAAATAAACTTGGAAGGAGATCTGGGCTATCTGCGAGAAAGTAGGGTGATTATGGTAGGAGATTTTCCAATTATAGACTGGGACTGCCATAGCGTTAAAGGTCTAGATGGAGAGGAATTTGAGAAGTGAGAAAATTTTCTTATTCAGTATGTGGCTGAACATAGAGAAGGTGCACAACTTGACCCACTCTGGGGAAATAAGGCAGGGCAGGTGAAAGTGGAGATCCACGTTGGGGCCAGCTACCATAATTCTATTAGATTTAAAATAATGATGGAAAAGGATAGACCAGATTTAAAGTTGAAGTTCTAAATTGGAGAAAGGCCAATTTTGAAGGTATTTGGCAAGAACTTTCAAAACCTGATTGGGGGCAGATGTTCATATGTAAGTGGACGGCTGGAGAATAGGAAGCCTGCAGAAGTGAGATAACAATAATCCAGAGAATGTATATTCCTGTTAGGATGATAGGAAAGGCTGGTAGGTATAGGGAATGCTGGATGACTGAAGGGTTTGATTAATAAAAAGGAGGAAGCATATGTCAGGTATAGACAGGATAGATCGAGCGAATCCTTAGAAGAATATAAAGGCAGTAGGAGGATATGTAAGAGGGAATTCAAGAGGGCAAAAAGGGGCCATGTCATAGCCTTAGCAAGTAGAATTAAGGAGAATCCAAAGGATTTTTACAAATACATTAAGGACAAAATCAAAACTAGGGAGAGAATAGGGCCCCTCAAAGATCAGCAAGGCAGCTTTTGTGTGGAGCCGCAGAAAATAGGGGAGATACTAAAGGAGTATTTTGCATCAGTATTTATTGTGGAAATGGATATGAAAGGTAGAGAATGTCAGGATATAGATCGTTACACGTTGAATAATGTCCATATTACAGAGGAGGAAGTGCTGGATGTGTTGAAACGGGTAAAGGTGGAAAAATCCCCAGGACCTGAACAGGTGTACGCTAGAACTCTGTGGGAAGCTAGAGAGGTGATTGTTGGGCCTCTTGCTGTGACGTTTGTACCGTTGATAGTCACAGGAGAGGTGCCAGAAGACTGGAGTTTGGCAAACGTGGTGCCACTGTTTAAGAACGGTGGTACGGACATGCCAGGGAACTATAGGCCAGTGAGCCTGTCGTCGGTGGTGGGCAAGTTGTTGGAGGGAATCCTGAAGGACAGGATGTACATGCATTTGGAAAGACAAGGACTGATTAGGGACAGTCAACATGGCTCTGTGCGTGGGAACCCATATCTCACAATCTTGACTGAGTTTTTTTGAACAAGTAACGAAGCGGATTGATGAGGGCAGAGCGGTAGATGTGATCTATATGGGCTTCAGTAACACGTTCGACAAGATTCTCCATGGAAGACTGGTTAGCAAGTTTAGATTTTAGGGAATACAGGGACAACTAGCCATTTGGATACAGAACTGGCTCAAAGGTAAAAGACAGAGGGTGGAGGCGGAGGGTTGTTTTTCAGACTGGAGGCCTGTGACCAGTGGAGTACCACAAGGATCAGTGCTGGATCCTCTATTTTTGTCATTTACATAAATGACTTGGATACGAGCGTAAGAGGTATCGTCAGTAAGTTTGCAGATGACACCAAAAGTGGCAGTGTAGTGGACCGCGAAGAAGGTTATCTCAGAGTACAACAGGATGTAGATCAGATGGGCCAACGTACTGAGAACTGGCAGATGGAGTTTAATTCAGATAAATGCGAGGTGCTGCATTTCGGGAAAGCAAATTTTAGCAGGACTTATACACTTAATGACAAGGTCCTGTCGAGTGTTGCTGAACAAAGAGACCTTGGAGTGCAGGTTCATAGCTCCTTGAAAGTGTAGTAACAGGTAGATATGATAGTTAAGGCAGCGTTTGGTATGCTTTCCTCTATTGGTTAGAGTCTTGAGTATTGGAGTTGGGAGGTCATGTTGCGGCTGTACGGGACACTGGTTAGGCCACACATGGAATATTGCGTGGAATTCCGGTCTCCTTCCTATCGTAAATATGTTGTGAAAATTGAAAGGGTTCAGGAAAGATTTACAATTATGTTGCCAGGGTTGGAGGATTTGAGGTATAGGGAGAGGCTGCACAGGCTGGGGCTGTTTTGCCTTGAGCGTTGGAGGCTGAGGGGCGACTTTATAGAGATGTACAAAATTATGAAAGGCATGGAGAGGATAAATAGACAAAGTATTTTACCTGGGGTCGGGGAGTCCGAACTAAAGGGCATAAGTTTATGGTGAGAGGAGAAAGATGTTGGGCGGCATGGTGGCACAGTGGTTAGCAATGCTGCCTCACAACGCTCGAGACTCAGGTTGAATTCCCACCTCAGGCTGTGTGGAGTTTGCACATTCTCCCCTTGCCTGCGTGGTTTTCCTCCCACAATCCAAAAATGTGCAACTTAAGTGAATTGGCTCTGCTAAATTGCCCATAGTGTTAGGTGAAGGTGTAAAAGGAGGGGAATGGGTCTGGGTGAGTTGTGCTTCGGCGGGTCGGTGTGGACTTGCTTCCACACTGTAAGTAATCTGATTTAAATCTAAATGTAAAAGAGATCTAAGGGGCAACGTTTTCAAACAGACGGTGGTAAGTGTATGGAATGAGTTGCCAGAGGATGTGTTGGAGGCTGGTGCAATTGCAGCATTAAAAAGGCATTTGGATTGTTATATGAATAGGAAGGGTTTGGAGGGATATGGACCGGGTGCAGGCAGGTGGGACGAGATTGGGTTGGGATATTTGCTAGACATTGACGGATTGGACTGAAGGTCTGTTTCCATGCTTTACATCTCTATGCCTCTATAACTCACACAGCCAGTTCGTAAATGCAATTAGTGTGAATGGTATTTGGAGGAATACGTGTCATTGGAAAGTTAAAGTTAGGTTGGAGTTTGTTTAAGGGAATCGGAATATAGAGGTAAAGACATCATGAAGCAGTTGCATAGAGTGTTGGTGAGAGTGTACCTGAGGGACTGAGTGCAGTGTTGGTGACCTAATCTAAGAAAGAGTACACTGATCACAGAGGACGTGCAATGGACATTCTCCAGATTAATTCCTCAGATGACAAGAATTTCTGATGGAGAGAGTTGTCTTGCGACCTCTCCAGTTTCAAAGCATGAGAGGTGATTGCACTGAAATTTCAAAAATCTATGCTACATCTGATGAGGTGGAAACAAACAGGATGTTCCTCTAGCTGTCGACTCTATATTTAAGGCAAATAATGACAGGATAAGGGATATGCCATTTAAGACCCTAATAAGGAGGAAATTCTTCCCTCGGAGGGGACTGAATAACACAGGGGCATGGAAGCCTGCTGGCAGGGCAAGATTAAGGAGAATCCCCAGATATTCTTCACGTATTTCAGGTGGAACAGAACAACCAAGGAACATGTAGGGCCTATTAGTGATTTGCCAAGTTGCATCCAAACTCAACTTCTTGGTAGAAGGGTGTTTGTGTGACTGCAGCCCAATTTCCCTGTTGCACCGCAGAGATCAGTGATTGTCCCTTATTATTTGTGGGATTCGTAAGCGATGTGAATTTTAAGTGGGTAGGGGGAGTGTGATAAGTAAGTTTGTGTTTGACACAAAGATTGGCCGTGTGGTTGGCAGTGAGGAGGAAGGTCTTATGTTACAGAAAGATACAGATGGAATGGTCAGATGGTCAGATCAATGGCAGATGGAATGTAACCCTGATAAATATGAGGTGATACACTTTGGGAGAAGGAACCAGACAGGGGAGGACTCAAAGAATGGCATCACACTAGGAAGCTCAGAGGGTGTTCTCCACTCATCTCTGAATGTGACTGGATATGATAATTGATTAGTTCAGCATGACTGTAGATAAAGCCTTTATTCATTGACCCAAAGATTATACGAGTTTTATATAGCACTTCGGTAAGGCCAAATGAAATATTGTGTGCAGTTCTGGGACCCCCATTACAGGAAGGATGTGATTGTACTGGAGGAGGTGCAGAGGAGATTTACCAGGATGTTCCCTGGGATGGAACATATGAACTGTGAAGAGAGGCTGGGTAAGCTCGAGTTATTTATTTTGGAGCAAGGAAAGTTGAGTAATTCAGGTTTAAGATTACAGGGTGAATTGACAACGGCTATTCTTTTTAGTCAAAGTGTCAGCTTCCTTCCAGTCTGAAACCAGGGAATGGAGAATGGAGAACAGAGAAACATGACACAACTACTTCACTTCTGTCTTCACAGAAAAATACATAAACAAAGCCTTCCCAGCAATAAGAGAAAACCTGAGTCTGATGAGAAAAGGATACAGAATGAAATTAGTAAATAAACTAATTTGGAGAAATTATTGGAACTGAATATAATGGGCATAGAAAAAAAAAATCAACACACATTGATGAAATGGGAAACATATTTGAGAAACTGACTGGTAGATTAATTACAGAAAAAAAAAACAATAGAGGCACTGAACTTGGATTTTCAGCAAGAATTGTAATAGAGTCCCAAGCCTAGTGTGCAAAGTAAAAACACATGGGATAAGGGATAACATATGAACATGGTGTTTAAATGGAGCGTTGACAGGAAATAATGCGTATGAATAAATGGATGGTTTTCAGTTTGGAAGGCACATGAGGGATCGCAATGATTGGTGCTGGGGCGCTAGATATTCACAATATATCTCAAACATCTCGTTGAGAATCAAATGCAAAGTTTTCAAGTCTGCTGACGGAACTAGGATTTTGAAAAGTGAGGACGATGTGAAAAAATCTTCAAGGTGATTGAAACAAATGGATTGAAACAAATGGTCTTCATGTGGCAGATGAAGAGCAGTGTGGATAGATGTGATGTTGTCTACTTTGTTGGGAAACACTAAAATACCAGCGAACCATTTGAAAAGGGAGTGGTTGAGAAATGTCTATCTATAAAAGGAACTGCACTTTTCTTTTGTTATTGTTTGGACAGACCTCTGAGTTCCATGCAGGGCAGTGAGTTATGAAGACAGAAACCAATACTGGGAATACATTGGCACAGAGACCAGTTTACGCAGATCCACCAAGTGGGGAACTGTAACATTGAAAAGGATCTGGGATCTCCCTGTACACCAGACACTGAAAGCAATATTGCAGGAGCAGAAAGCAGTCAGGAAGATAAAGGGGGAAATGACGCTTATTTCACGGGGACTTGAGTCCAGCAGTAAGGGTATATCAGTGCAACTGTACAGGCCCTTGGTGAGACCTCAACTCGAACATTGTGCAGTTTTGGTCTCCGTACCTAATAAAGGACAAACCTGATATTGAGTGAGTGCAGCGAAGGATGACCAGACTGATTTCTGGGATGACAGGCTTGTTGTGGGAGCAGAGTATGGGGCGACTGAGCTTGTATTCCATGGGGTTTAGGAAAATGAGTGGAGATCTCGGTGAGATATTTAAAACACTGACAGGGTTAGATAGAGTGGAAGCAGTGATGATAATTCCTCTGGCTGGGACGTCGAAAACAAGAGGCCACAGTGTTAGGTACACTCAGGTCACATTGCATTTAGGTAAGAATAAATGTCTGCACTCAGAGACTGATGAACCTGGGAATTCTCTCTCACATAAGGCTGTGGAAGACAAGGCACTGAAGAATAATAAGGATGTCTAGACAACAAAAGGAGGGGGAGAGAGCATGGGTATGGTGTTGAAATAAAGTGTCAGCCATCATTATACTGAATTGGATAGCGAACTCGACAGACTGAGGGGACGACCGCAGTTCCTAGTTTATAGCTTCACAAGGTTAATCACATTAAGGCATGTGTACAGTGTGAAAGTGCATTGAGGAGATGTTCAGAAATTAACTAGAATGGGGCAGGTTCGATGTGCTGTATGGCCTATTCCATTCCCGATGTTTCTGGGCGGTCTGTGGGAAAGCTCTGTAAATGTTGTCACAAGTTCGCAGATGTTAGAAGGGAGATCTGCAGGGTCAACATGACTGTGTTTCCGGTTCCCTTTTCCACACTGAGGCTGGGCCTGGGTGTTCTGTCCGGTTTTATCCTTTAAGACGTCGGAGCAATTTGATACAATAGAGTGTCTTGCTTGGCTTTTTCAGAGACCATTGAAGAGTTTATCACATGTCTGTGTGTCTGGAGTCACTTTTCGGCCAGACCAGGAAAGCACGGGAGATTCACTTCCTGAAAGTACATTGGAAAAACAAATTTGTGTTTACAATCGATATTGGCTTCAGGCTCACTGTTACTGACACCAGATTTGAGATCTCGATATTTTCTTAATTGTTTTCAACTTCCAACAGCTGCCAGAGCATTAGCCTGGTCTAGATTAGTAATCCAGTGACTTTTCCAAAACAGCACCACCTCCACATGGGGACCTATCAGAAACCACACTGAGCAAGTTATGTCTCTGCTGCTTGACAGCTCTATCAAAAAGAACTCCCAATTTGACTATCGTGATGAGACTGAGAGGGTTGTAATTGGTCAGATTGTAATTATTCCCCGACACTGAGCAATTTTCCACATTGCCAGGGAGATGTCAGAGTTTGAGCTGGAAGTAAACCACCTCCCCAGGGTTACGACTTTTTGTGCAGCACAAGTCTTCAGTCCTATTGCAGGAGTGGGGTCAGGGCCCATTGCTTTTGTCGTATCTACTGTGATCAGCTGTTTCTTCATGTCACGTGCAGCGAATCGAATTGGTTGAAGACTGATCTATGATTCTGTGGGCATCATGATGACGGTGAGTTGAATCATCGACTCAACACCCCTGGCTAGGATGGTACAGATACTATTTCCTTGTTTTTCACACTGATGTGCAGAGCTGATCCATTGACAGAATGGGAATAATTCAGTTAGTTGTTTAATCGTCTATCACGATTTTTGGCCGGATGTGGCAGGCTGCAGAGTTCGTTCTGGGCCTGTTGACCTTGTGACCATTTCGCTCTCTCTATCATTAGATTTGGTTTCATTTGATTTGATAGGAGTCATTGTCGCATGTATCTAAGTAGAGTGAAACTCTTTGTTTATACACAGTTATGGTAGATCATAGTGAGAGTTGGAGCTGCCTTTTTTAGAGATAAGGAGTGGCCGAAATTGAAAACTCTACTTCAGCTGTCTGTTTTTGAAGAGCCACAAAATAGCCAGAAATTAAAATAGATTGGGTCAGCATTAGTGAAAATAGAGCCTTTGAGAAGGGAATTATTCCAAGCAAAAGAAAGGATAATCTGATTCGCAAGATTCTGAAACATGCCAACGTAGTGATAAAGAAAGTTCTTTATTAAAAAATTGATGATTTGTAACAGAACACAGATCAAATAATGAAATTGTAGCACAAAAAACTTTGAATAATCACTGCAAAAGATAACTTATTCTGATCTCAGTAAGGATTCTGTTCATCCACCAAAACAGCAACTTAAGTTATCAAAGCCAGATTCGAGTAAGATCCTTTGGTATTCTCTTAGCATTAACCAGGTTTTGCTTGAATTGAAGTCCATTCCCTGCCTGTGTCCTGTCTGCCTCCAGAGTCTTTGTCCCTAGCTGGGGAATCTCGCTCCTACAATAAGCAAGGACATACAGATCATTCGGTAAAGGAAAAACTCAGTCTGAGGCATACAGGCTACACCAGACAGGGCATGCTATTGGCAACATCAATGTGAGCAAGGTCAGCATTATTTGAAGTAAGAGAGTCCATTCCTTAGTTTAATAATGGCTGGGAAGATGCTGTTCATGAGCAGCTGGTTTGTGTGTTCAAGCTCCTGTATTGTCTGCATGATGGAAGAGATTGCAGGAATTCCAGGGTGCGATGGGTCTTTGATAATGTTTTCAGACTTTCCGCGGCAGTGAGCTGTGTCAATGAAGACAATGGATGGGACGCTGGTTTCAGTGATTGCATGGGCTGTGCACACAACCTTCTGTCATTTCTCTTACTGTCCTGGGCAGGGCTGTGGCCACACCAGGTCATTATGCACGCAGATACTTTGCTGTCAGTTGTGCATTTGTAGACATTGGTGAGGGTCCTTGTGGACATGTCAAATGTCCTGAGCTGCCAGAGAAAGACGGGGCGTTCTTGTGCCATCTCGGCTGTCACATCTACATGGGAGGTCAGTTATCATCACTCCAAGCAACTTAATGCTTTCCACCCTTTCAACTTCAGTTCCATTGATGCAGATGGGGGCATGTTCTCATCATTTCTTTCTCAAGTCATTAATCAGTTGGTTAGTTCTGCCGACGTTGAAAGAGAGGATAGTCTCAGTGCAGCACATCACTAAATCCTCTATTTCCGTTCTGTATTTTGACTTGCCATCATTACATACCTGTCCTACTATGATGGTGTCATCAGTGAACATGTAGATGGCATTCGTTCAAAATTTGGCAACACACTCGTGGGTGTACAGGAGTATAGTAGGGGGCTGAGGACACATCCTTTGGGATTTCAGTGTTGAATGTTATTGTGGAAGAAACACACTTACCTATTTTCACTGATTGTGCACTGTATGTCAGAAAGCTGAGGATCCAACTTCAGAGGGCGGAACTAAGACTAAGGTCAGGGAGTTTGGTGATCAGTCTGAAGGGAATAATGGTGTTCAAGGTGAACCTATAGTCAATGAGCAGGAATCTGACGTGGGTGTCCTTGTTGTCCAGATTTTCCAGGGATATGGCACCCGCTATGGACCCATTCCACTGGTAGGAAAATTGTCGGGGATCGAGGCAGGCTGGGAGCCTGGAACTGATGTGGGCCATGACTAGCTTCTCGAAGAACTTCACTCCCCTCAGTCTCCTGCGCTCTAAAGAGAAATGTCCCAGCTTATCAAACCTCTCCCTATGACTCAGACCCTTGAGTCCTGGCAACATCCTTGTGAAGTTCCAGTTTAATACCATCCTTCCTATAGCATGGTGACCAAAATTGTACACAATGCTGAACTTGGAAATATCTGGAACTGTAAGTTTTACCCTGCTGCCAACTATTATGCTGCTGTGATATTGTTTTATTTTTTGTGTTATTCTGAAATCTTATTATTCATTGAATCCTCTGACGGCAATTCCCTCGGGTGAACGTCCTCCTGACTGCTTGAAATTGAATCAATCTATTTTGTTTGAGGCTGCTGTATATCAGAAGACAGGAAGAGATGATGGATGATTGTGCAGTGTGTGTCCTTTACTGGACCAGCTTGTCTCTCCAGGCACCTAAAGCTTTTATTGTGGGCCAGAGTACCTCAGAATCGTTACATCACAGAAGGAAGCTATTTAGCCCATTGTAGGTCCATGCACATAGAACATTACAGCACAGTACCTGCAACATCCTTCAGCACTGCTGACAGATCCACCGACCTTACTGTCAACCGTAAGTTTACTAACTCATCCTTCTATACCCTCATTAAGGTCATTTTCAAAAGGACAAACAACAGTCACTCCAAAGCAGATCCTTGCAGTACACCACTAGCAACTAAACTCCAGGATGAACATTCCCCATCAACTACTACCTTCTGTCTGCTTTCAGCGAGCCGATTTGTGATCCAAACGTGAAGTCACCCACAATTCCACGTCTCCATATTTTCTGGGAGAAAGTAAGGACTGCAGATGTTTGAGATCAGAGTCGAGAGTGTGGCGCTCGAAACGATGCAACATCCGATGAGTGAGGAGAAAATGAAGACTGCAGATGCTGCAGACCAGAAAACTGATTCCTGATGAAGGGCTTACAAGAGAAACATCAACTTGCATGCATCTTGGACGCTGCCTCATCTGTTCTGCTTTTCCAACACCATACTCTCCATATTTTCTTCAATAGCCTACCATGGGGGACCTTATCAAATGCTTCACTGAAATCCATACACCTCACTTTACCATCATCCACCTGTTTGATTACCTTCTCAATGAACTCGGTAAGATTTGTGAGGCATGACATACCCTTCACAAAAACCTTGTTGACTATTCCTAATCAAAAGATTCCTTTCTATATGATAGTAAATCCTATCTCTTATAATCCTTTCCAACACTTTACCCACAACCGAAGTAAGACAGGTATATAATTACCAGGGTTGTCTCTTCTCCAATTCTTGAGCCAGGGGACAATATTTGCTGTCCTCCAGTCTTCTGGCATTGTTCCTGTAGACAATGGTGATGTAAAAATCCGAACAAATGGTTGCATAATCTCCTCTTTAGCTTCTCAGAGAATCCTATGGTAAATCCCATCTGGCCCAGGGGACTTATCTGTTTTCACACTCTCCAGAACTGCTAACATCTCCACGTTACGAACTTCAATCCTGTCTATTCTAATAGCTTGTATCTCAGTATTGGCCTTGACAGCATTTTCTTTTTCCATTGTGAATACTGATTCAAATATGAATGTACAGCCTGTCCTATCTCCTCAGACTCCACACACAACTTCACACTACTGTCCTTGGTTGCCATTAGTCTTCATTTGGTCATTCTTTCATTAATGACATACTGATAGGAAGCTTGAGGGTTTCCCTCGATTCTACTTGACAAAGACTTCTCATGCTCTCTCCTGGCTATTCTTTGCTCTTTTTTTAAGTCATTCCAGACTAACCTGTAACTCTCAAGCATCCGAACTAAGCCTTCACGTTTCATCATTACATAAGCCCCCTTCTTCCTCTTGACAAGAGATTCAACTTCTTCAGTAAACCACAACATCCTCACTGGACCACTTCCTCCTTTCCTGATATGTATAAAATTATCAAGGACACACAGTAGCTATTGTTTGAAAACGCTCCGCACTTAAATTGTACCCATCCTCTGCAGCTTCCTTCCCCATCCTATGCATCCTAAAACCTTTCCTAATCGCATCATAATTGCCTTTCCCCCAGCTATAACTCTTGTCCTGCGGTATACACCGATCCCTTTCCATCGCTAAGGTAAACATAACTGAATTGTGGTCACTATCAGCAAAATGTTCACCTACCTCCAAATCTAACACCTGGTCTGGTTCATTACTCAGTACCAAATCCAATTTCGCCTCGGCCCTTGTTGGCCTACCTACATACTGTGTCAGGAAACCATTCTGCAAGCAATGGACAAAAACTGACCCATATAAAATAATTGATCTGCAGCATTTCCAGTCAATATTTGGAAAGTTAAATTCTTCCATAACAACTACTCTGTTATTTTCGCTCCTATCCTGCATCATCTTTGTAATCCATTCCCCTACATCTCTGGAACTTTTCAGACGGCAATAGAGAACTTTCAACACGATGTCCTCTCCGTTTTTGTTTCCAACCTCTTCCCATACTACCTCAGTAGGCAAGTCCTTATCAAGCATCCTTTCTACCAACGTAATGCTGTCTTTGATTTTCAATGCCACCCCACCCTCCCCCACCCCAACCCCCACCCCGCCCCACTTTTAGGAACTTCCTTGTTCTTATTGAAGCATCTAAACCCCGGACCCTCCAACGATCAGTCCTGTCCCTGCTCTATCTATTTCTCCAAAATGGCCACAACATCAAGCTGTACAACTGCACCATTTGGAAACAGGGATATTAAACGAGGGTGAGTTGGATAGATCAGAAGACAGCATGAGGGGAAATAGACAGGAACGGACAGAAAATGGAAGTTTATTTAGAAATTCACACGGACGGCAAGGTCTTTATCTATTGCCATACCATTTGAGCACTGTGCGGATACTGGCTGTGGTCCCAGAGCATTTATCGCCAATAATATCACAGAGCTAAGTTGCTGACAGTTAAACAGAGTCCAAAAGGCCAAGTGATTTTTTTTCTCTACAGTGAGAAGGTGATTTAATTTAAACAGACTGGGTGAACAGCAGCAGGAACTGAGTACCCCTTCAATACTGAGATACTGCGCCAGAGAATTTCAGTGAGGTGGATCACTGACAGAGAGGAAATCAGCATCTCACTGTGGGCCAAATAGTGATTGAGAAAGATTGCACATCACTTTCGTGGTTTTGTAATACACATTTCAATTTATGGAGCTCAATATCATGAGTGTACCTCATTTCTTTGTACTTCCCATAATTTAGTACAGACAGAAAATCATTTTGTCCCAGTATTTTGTGTTCAATAAACAAATTTTACTCCTCATTCCTCACTATAGATGTATCCTTGAATCTGTTCTTCATATGAGTTGTAAAGAGTGACATTCCAATACTGATGACTGGGGAATATTATTATCCCTCCCTCCAGTCTGAACTGCCATGTCCCCCAATTCTCTATGTTTTCTGTCTCCTCCACAATACCATATTCACACTGTAATTGAAGTCCAGTAAATGACACTTCATCACAGTTCACTAACATCGATAACATCAATAGTACAGGCCTCACCTGCCTCTCTCTAAACCTGGAATAACAATCTGAATTGCATTTGTCACGTGCAATTCTCTGTTATCCATGCCATTTGACTGTTATAACCCTCCGCTTCTCAGACATACAATCGTCTCAGATCATGAATTATAAAAATTGTTTAATTGAAATTATGATGCTTGATCAATAGTTCCAGGATGCATGTTTCCATTTATAATCAGAGACGCATGTTTACGTTCTGATAAACTTATGGCATTATTCCTGCATCCAAGACAGATAGAATGGTTACACTCAATTGATCTACCGGCCTCAAGATTTATTTCATCTGTCACCCTCACATGGCCCATCCAGAAAATGACAGTTTGAATCATTGTTTTGAATTTGAATAAAACAATATTGTATTGAAAGGCGTTGGCTGGAGCTATTTGTTCAGTGATTGTGATTGATGTCAGTCTCCGTGGATCCGAGATGTGTCACTGGAGGGTTTGCCTCTTCTATTAATTAAGGACTCGGTTCAATGTGTTATCACAGTATGGGTGGGAGCATCAATGATTGGACTAACAGGGATCAGCAGCTCGAGAGATAGGGGGAGGAGAGATCAGACTCTGAGAATATTATACTGGAATGTTCTATTAATGGATCAGAATCTGAGAACAATAGACTGGAATATTACAATAACAGGCAGGAGTTTATCCTCGGGTCTTTATTACCTTTCTCAGCCTTGGATATCATTAGCATCACGGATCGAAGATAACCTTTGGATTATTCAAGGTGGTTGCTATCCCTTCCTCGCTATAGTTGGTGTTCCTGGTAAGTCATTCCATCTGACCATTAAGCTGAGTTGAACTGAATTGCAGTTCATTTTCATATTTTAAAATTTGGAAGTCATCATTTTCAGATCCAGTCAAAAAATTTATTCGTTACTGATTATAACTAGCAAATTACTATTCACAATTTACTCAACAATACACGAGGAGAAACCACACTGTTCTTAATCTCCATTATCTTTTTTCTTCATTCGTATTTACATTTCTACATATTCTCCCCACTCATCAATCCTGCCCAAGTCCACATACCGGATATTTCAGTCTCCTTCTCAGCCTCAATGCAACTGCTGAATAATTCATCGTTTGTGCCTTTGGTAAATCCAGATATAACCGTTTCAAGTCCCTTCAAAATATGCTTACGTCACAAAATATTTGCTCTTGAGATGGGTAATTTGTTCTCTCCACAGACTCTGTCAGATGGACAGACAGTGCATGGTGGTCAAGTCATTTACTCATAATCGAGCGGCACAGAATAATAATCTTTTGGTGTCTCCTGAAGGAAGTTGATGAAATGCAAATGAAATTATCACCATTAGTTTTCAACAGAAGCATATCTGTTTGCCTCATGTCCTTTAGAGAAGGCAATGAGTTTTCCTTCCATGTTCAGGTCTCTGTGTGACTGCAACCCACAGCAATGTGGTTCACTCTTTATTATCCTGTACAACAGCTGAATCAGCCACTCAGTTCAAGATCAGCATTGTGGGTGGCACGGTGGCACTGCAGTTAGCACTGTTGCCTCATAGTGCCAGAGACCCGGGTTCAATTCCGCCTCAAGCGACTGACTGTGTGGAGTTTGCACGTTCTCCCCGCGTCAGCGTGGGTTTCCTCCGGGTGCTCCGGTTTCCTCCCACAGCCACAAAGATGTGCAGGTCAGGTGAATTGGCCATGCTAAATTTCCCGTAGTGTTAGGTAAGGGGTAAATGTAGGGGTATGGGTGGGTTGCGCTTCGGCGGGTCGGTGTGGACTTGTTGGGCCGAAGGGCCTGTTTCCACACTGTAATGTAATCTAATCTATAACATGCTGGCCTGACCAGGGCTGCACACATCCCATGACGGAAGAACAAAAGGAAAGATAGCTCCCTTTTTCTGCCTTATTTCCATGTTCCTGCAAGTCATTTCCATTCAGGTAGGTGACCATTCCCTGTTTAAAGTGAATTCTTTCTGATTGAATCTCCCTCTGAACGTGATATACATCTCCATCGACACCTCTGGTGATGACTGACGCACAGATGTAAGAAACTTCAAAATTCCAGAGAGAATTCAAAATGCAGAGACAAGGAATGGCTTTTTATCCACAGGAAAGAAGCTGAGACAGCTAAGTGAGGGAACAGAATTATTGTGATCAACCCTAGAGTGATGTTGAGATAGTATTTGGAGTATTGTGCACAGATTTTCATTCGTTTATAAGGAATAATCCTCTTGGCAGAAAGAGTATAAAGGAATTTCACCAGACTAATTGTTGGGATGATTGTACCATCGGGAGTGCATGAGGATTAATCTGTTGCGCTTTGAAGAAATAAGAGGTGATTGCATTGAAACTTAAGGTGATGGACAGTCACTCATTATATTCCAAACAGAACTAATACGGTGATAAATTCCATGTTTTTCTTTTACTTGATTTACATGATGCTCGGTGGCTTAAAAGACTCTGAGAACGTTCCTCTCAGTCCACGCCACTCCCCATTTCGATTGAGAGAGAGAGAGCCAGTCTTTAACTAAACTCTTCCAACATTAATATATTGCATTTGGTGTGTGATCATACATAGAACTTCACGTTATCCACCATCGCGACAGGAGCCAAAGTACCTTCATTGTAAAACAGTTAACTATCCCCACCAACTTCTGACCCCCATGGAGAACATAGGTCTGTCTTCTTGGAGATGGAAGATGACTCCTTGAGGCTTGGCACAAAACATTTGGCTTCCTTCCTCACTGTCGGAACAGGCAGGAGGATTGAATGGGCTGTCCCTCTTCTTGTTCAGTCATTTCGATGGGCTGACTAGTTTCCACATATCCGGGTGTAACCAGCTTGAGGTGCTGAATGAGCTCCTCTTTTAACTGTGCAAATGTGCAGTGCCTGGCCGTTCTGTTACATGAATGTTACCGACACTTTAACAGCACAAACGTGAATGTTGTTTGGGTCTTGCTGAATATAGACACAGACCGGTTCAGGAGCTGAGTGGGGAAAAAAATTTCTGAATATTGTGTGATCTTCAGTGATCACTCCACTTCTGATCTTGGGATAGATGTGGCGCGCCGGGAATGGGGGCACAAGAACGTTGACGAAGGAGCTGAAGATGTTTGTGCTGAGGAAGTTAATCTGAGGATCTCCTGAAGAGATGTCCCGGGACTGAGAGGATTGTCGGACACCGACCACAAACATCTTCCTTTGTGCTCTGAAAGACCCCAACCAGTGGGGGGAACCTGATTCTCATTAAGCTCAGATAAGTAGGTGGTCCCGATAACATCCTCAGTCAACTACTGCCTTGATATCAAGGCCATTCACCCTTTCCTGAGCCCCTGTGTTCCCCTCTTGTTCATATCAATAGGTGACGGTGTATGTGTAGAGAGTGTTTTCCTCTCACAGAGGGTAATCAATGTCAGGAATTATCTGGACTAGAGAGTTAGGGGAGCTACATCACTGAAAGTATTTAAAGAGGTGGTACATGAATCTTTGACCTGTCAGAGAGATGAGGGGTGTGAATAACTGGGCATTAAGGAGGAGTTAATGCTCACAGTAGATCAGCCATGATCGTATACAATGGCTTGACCGTCCGAATTACCTATTCCTGTTCCTTATGTTTTCATTTTCTGTAATTTCAAAGTAAACGGTTGTAATTTTCCTGGATGTACTGTATTTGTGTGTTGTAATCAGAGAGAGCAAAGCATTTTTGAGTCATCTCTGAGTGAGGTATAGAGCTTTATTTATAACGAATCCTGGTCTAGACCAAGACCAACAAATGAAGCACAAGTTTCAGTGAGGGGGCACTCAGTAAACAGACCAGAGGCGTCTTTCAAAACCAACCTGGATTTCCAAATAACATTTTCCAATCCATACCAATCTGTGTGTGACAGTTGTGAGGGATTATTTGAGATCCTGTGTTACTGTGGACCAAGTATTTGGAGCAAGTGGCCCCCATCTGCACCTTACAGGAGCTGTGAGAGGCTGAATACACCATAGTAACACGGGACTGTGGAGCAAGAGTGGGTCATCAGACACTTTGTCACGGCTCTACCATGCACTATGATCTGATTAAGGTCTCAGCAGCACTTTTCTGTCAGTGTACCATTTCCCTACATTCATTTGTCCTTCAAATGTCTTACATCGATAATTTTGAACAAATGGAAATATCCAGGCATCACAATCTTCTATGGAAGGGAATTCACACCTGAACAACCCTTTCAGAATCTCTTGTTCGTGTTCTGCCCAGTATTGGAGGGTCATTGATGTCTTCTCCCACTCCTCTATTGGTGAAAGCAAATTTTAAATGTAACCAGTTGAGTGCTGTGTCCAATGATATAGGTATCGGACTGGGTAATTTTCTAGAAATATCTGAGACACAGAAAGTTGAACTGTGAACAAATGGTAAAATGATAGAGTGTCTCAAATATTTTTCTGACTTTGCACTTATTCTGCTCACACAAATGTCTGGGAATGCGGATTTCTTCCCAGAACAGTTGGATTTGGCTGAATTCCCTTTGGCGAGCTGTACAGAGATTCCTATGAATCCTCATCAGGAATCCTCCACGAGTGGTAAAGATGACTCAGGGATTTTCTGCTCTCACACCTTGTTTTCAGGCAGAACAAAGTAAGAGAGAGAGAGAGAGAGAGAGAGAGAGAAACCAATTGGCTGCTGCTTCTGAAGCAAGTAACATTTTTCTCCGTCTCTGCATGGAAAAATACAAGAACGTCAACTATACACCAAACGGGACCATGTGCACTCTCCAAGTACATTCTCTGGAATGGGTGATAATAGACTGTCTGCTGTATGCAGAATCATTGCAGTTGTTGTGCACAGTGCCTTTCATTAGCAAAAGAAAATAATGTGCCCGTTTTATGATTTGATGAGATGTTTATATGCATCTGCGTAATTTTTATAAATGGGTTGATATCTTCAGAATATTTGTGTTAATATCAATGCATCTCATTCAAAAAAAATATTATCTAGCTTTAGTTTTCTTCACAAGAGAAAATATGTATCCAGCAGAAAATCGTGTTTCAGTAAGATTTCTCATCTAAGATCTAAACAGATAATCACGGATAACAAAAGGCCTCCATTTCAGGAATGAGTAAAGGGAAGCATCTTTGAACATCTTTGAAAGGAATTGTATCCGTTTTTTAGTTTAGAGGATCAGAACTGCACCCAGTGTATCTGATGTGGTCTCAGCAATGCCCTGTACAGATACAGTGAAATATTCCTAATACCCGTTGCCACAAACAGCATCATTCCACTTACCTTCCGAATCACTTGCTGCATCTGCAGACAGACTTCATATGATTCATGTACCAAGAATATGAAAAACATCTGCATCACAGAGTTCTGCAATCTCTCTCCATTTAAATTGTTCCCGACTGCAATAGACAACTCACGTTATATTATTTCTGCTGAGGTTACGCTCACTAACCTTCCCTGTCTACATCATAATGCAGATTCACTACCTCCATTTGAAAATCTAATGAATGATCATTTTGGTTTACTAGGTAGTTCAGCTTTGATCCATTCAGTCCCCTCATCCAGATATTTTACATAGATTATTGATCATTGATGACCCTACAGTGATCTCTGAGTCAAAACTAATTACAGTTTTGTTTAAAAAGATCATATATCTCTACTGGCTATTTCCTGTTAGTGACAGCATCCCTGTTCCTATGCAGCTGTTCAGGCGGGTTGAATGGCCTCGTCCTGGGCTGTGGGCTGTGTAATGTACTCATTGAGTTGAATTACTTCATCCTATATTCCTGTGTAAGTCTTTGGAGGGGCAGAATGGTCTCCTCCCGTCTCTTTGTAACGATCCAGTCTGGCTGAATGGGATGGTCCTCTACCCTGTAATCGCACTGAGGGGTGGATTGAGGGAACAACATATGGAGTGTGGTCAGCAGTATATCTCTGTAACAGCATCGAGGGGTGGATTGAGGGAACAACACATGGGGTAGGGGCAGCAGAATATCTCTGTAACGGCCGGGAGCGTGGATTGAGGGAAAACCACGTGGGATAGGGGCAAAAGTATATTCTGGTAACGGCCGGGAGGGGGGATTGACGGAACAATACATTGGAAAGGGGCAGCAGTTGGCCATTTGGTGGCACCATTCAGAATGCTCATGGCTGATCCGAGTGTGTCTGACCATCCGTCTCCTGTCTGTTCCCAATAAACATTGACTCTCCTGTCCAGCAAAGATCAGTCAATCTCAAACTAAAATACCTAAATTAACCGAGTCTTCACTACTCCCTGAGGATGAGGACACCACAAATAGCACAACAGTAAAGGGAAAGGGACATCCTTCTTTCATTGTGGGACACAATTCTTTAAAAAAATTGTGTTGACCTAATATCAAATCACTGCCCCTTTTCGGATAAAGTGGTACAATAACTAGGAATAGACATTAACCAGTCTGCCCTCCAATCTTTTCCCACATTACCACTGACTGTATCCAATCAAATATGTTGCTGCTACTGTCTCATGAAGAGAATAGCTGATAGCATAACACCACACGAGCGTTAAAAAAGGAGCAGAATTAGACCATTTGGCCTATCGAGTCTGATATACCATTCAGTTATTTCTAATATGCTCCTCAACATCATTCTCACACCTTGCCCTGGAATCCTGGATCTCCTTATAAATCAAAAACTTATTTATTTGTGTCCTAATGGCACTCCTGTCTGTGTCTTAATGTGCATTTATGTATGTGTGTGTCCATGTACTTGTTACTTTTGTATTTGTGTGACTATGTCTGTCTGTCTTTGTACCAGCCTGTGTGTTTCTATCTCTGTTTATGTCTATTTGTGTGTGACTGTTTATGTCTTTGTGTGCTTCTCCGTGTGTGCATGCGTAATCTCCTTGTATGCATTGTGCATGTTAATATATTGGGGCATTTACCAATACGTCTGTGTATTTCAATGCCTGCATCTCTGTGCAATGGGGTATCTGTTCTTCTGCGAGTGAGAGAGATGAAGCTGGAACTGACAGCAGGTTTGAATTGAGAATTGCTCTTTACTGAACACTGCTTCTTATTCGGTAGGTGGGACGTGGATGTTTCCGAATCTCCACACAAGGCCTCCTGGTCTTTTCCGGTTCTCTCCAGGATCCTCCCCACATATCAGGGTAGGGGTTGAGGGGACGGATATCCGACACTCCACCACCTGGCTTGGCCCTTTCTGTCCTATTCCAGGCTGTTTCTCCTGGAATGGGAGAAAGGGATGGAATGGGTGAGGGCGGGAGTGGATGGCCCTGCTGTTAGTGCTGGGCTGGGTAAGGTGTGACATGGTGAGGTGGCCGGAGGGAGTCTGTCCATAGTGTTGTATCCATGTAGTGCTATTAGTGTGCGGGGCTATTGCACCAGGGACAGAAAATGTGGGGGAGGGAAGGTGCTGAATTCAACAATGAGAGTGGTTGTTCTTGAACCTTATCTGGAGATAGAATGTGAGCCTTGGTCAAGGGTAGGTGCTATAAGAGACATACAGTGAGTGTGAGGGAGCAGTGAGAATATACGGTGACACTTATCCTGACAGAGCGGGTTGGATATTGATGCTTGTCCTGTATTGCTTGACATGTCTTCAGATCATCTCAGCATCGAGGTGAGCCTCCCCGAATGCCTTATCCAACTCTATCACTAATAACGACACAGGCTCTGTCCCTCAGATTCCACAGAATGAGGTTGGGTGGGTCTTACAAAGAGCAAGGAGAAACAAACTTATGTTATACATCTGAACCAAAACTGTCGCGTAAATATTTTGCATCATATGCTCTGGAAATCATATATGCAACGATATGCAAAGGGAAGCTATGACATACTGATATTAACGCTGGGCTCTTAACCCAGAGACCCAGGTAATGTTCTGGGGACATGGTTTCAAATCCTGCCATGGCAGATTCTGGAATTTGAATTCAATAAGTATCTGGAATCAAGGATTTATGGTGATCGGGAATCCATTCCTGGTGGGCGGCACGGTGGCACAGTGGTTAGCACTGCTGCCTCACAGCGCCAGAGACCCGGGTTCAATTCCCGACTCAGGCGACTGACTGTGTGGAGTTTTCACATTCTCCCCGTGTCTGCGTGGGTTTCCTCCGGGTGCTCCGGTTTCCTCCCACAGTCCAAAGATGTGCAGGTCAGGTGAATTGGCCATGCTAAATTGCCCGTAGTGTTAGGTAAAGGGTAAATGTAGGGGTATGGGTGGGTTGCGCTTCGGCGGGGCGTTGTGGTCTTGTTGGGCCGAAGGGCCTGTTTCCACACTGTAAGTAATCTAATTGTTGGAAAAACGCATCTGGTTCACTAATGTCCTTTAGGGAAGGAAACGGCTGTTCTTATCTGGTCTGGCCTGCATGTCACTCCGATCCAAGGCAATGCTGTTGACTCCTAACTGCCGTCTGGCATGGCCAGTAAATGCTGGTTATCCAGCTAAGCCCTCATTCTGTGAATGAGTAGCAAATATTTGTGGGTTCTGCAGTAATAATGGATGGTGTCAAGTTGCATCGAAACTGAGTTAACTAAGTGACTGCTAATGTTGTGAAAAATAAATTCCTTTAGTGTATATCAGGTAGGTTGAAGAGAATGTTGTGAACCAAATAGAGAGCAGATTATTTCGGATTTGGTGTTGTGGGATACTGATTAAGGAAGATCAGTCATGATCATATTGAATGGTGGTGCAGGCTCGAAGTGCAGAATGGCCTACTCCTGCACCTATTGTCTCTTGTCTATTGTCTATTGTGTGGTCGGAAGGACTAATTACTGACCTTGCTCTGAAGCAGCTTTGGAGGAATAGTGACATGAATATGTTGTATTTTACACGGCGTCTGCATTCAATGTGGAATGTTTGAACATTCTGGTCAAACATCATGGAAGCCCAAAGGCTAGAGTGTTAAGTTCGCTCCAGTGAATTGAGAAAATACATTATAACATTCAGTAGGAGAACAATGATTGTTAGACCCATATAGTCTTACAGCACGGAGACAGGCTATTTTGCCCAAACTTGTCCATTTCGAACAAAATGTCCATTCACACTAACCCCATTTCCCTGCCCTTTCCCTGTATCCTTCCAATCCTTTCCTACCTATGTATTTGTCCAAATGTATTTTAAATTTTGTGAATGTACCCGCCTCAACCACTTCTGCTGGCAGCTCATCCCATATGCATACCACTCTGTGTGTAAAAGAAATTGCCCCTCAGGTTCCCTTTTACTCTTACCCCTGACCTTAGTTTGATGCCCTCTAGTCCGTGATTGCCCAATCCTGGGGAAAAAAGACTGAGTGCATTGACTCTATCCATGCATCCCATTATCTTATACACTACTATCAGATCCCCCTCAACCTCATACATTCCAAAGTAAAAACTCCTAGCTTGTTCAACCCCTCAGTACAACTCAGACCATTGAGTCTTGGCAACATCCTTGTAAATTTCTTCTGCACTCTTTCCAGTTTAATAACATCCTTCCACGAGCAAAGTGAACAAAACTGAACATGACGCTACAAGTATGGATTCGCCAACATATTGTATAACGGCAATATAACTCCCTTATTTCAATACTCAGTGCTCTCACTGATGAAGGCCAGTGAGTCAAATGTCTTTTTCAGTGCCTTGTCTACCTGGGACTCCAGATACAGAAAACCGTGCACCTGAATTCCAGCGTCACTCTGTTTCACTGCACTCCTTAAGGCCCTGCCATTCACCATGGAACTCCTGCCTTGATTTGACTTTCTAAAATGCAACACCTTATACTTACCTGAATTAAATTCCATTTGCCATTTCTCGGCCCACTTACCCACCTGATCAAGGTACTGCTGTAATTTCTGAAATTCCTGAGAACCTTCCTCACTGTCCACGATACCACCTATTTTAGTGTCACCTTGAAAGTTAAAAATTATGCCTGTACATTCTCATCTAAATCATAGATATTTGTAATATATGAATATGTGGTCCCAGCACCGACCCCTGAGGCATTCCACTCATCACAGGCCTCCAGTCCGACAACCATCCTTCCACGATTACCCTCTTTTTCCTATCATCAAGCCAATTTTGGACCTAATTTGCCAGCTCCCCCTCAATTCCATATGATCTAACCTTCCAGAGCAGAGTACCATGTGGAACCTTATTGATGACCTTACTGTAATCCATACAGACTATATATACAACCATGCCTTTGCCAAAGTTACTGGTCACTTCATCAAAGCATTCTAACAAATGTGTGAGCCATAATCCCCCATTCACAAGGCCGTGTCTTTCCAAATGCACGTATATCTTCTCCCTCAGAATCTTCTCAAGTAACTTACCTGCTACATATTTTAGGTTTACTGGTATATAGTTCCCCGGTTTTTATTTGTAGCCCTTCTTGAATAACGGCACAGCATTCACTACCCTCCAGTCCTCCAGGACTTCACCCGTTGGCTACCGCTGATGCAAAAGTACCAACCAGGGCCCCCGCTATTTCTTTCCTGTCCTCCTGCAATGTTCCTGAATATACCTGGTCTAGACCAGGAGATTTATAGAAATACTACAAAGTCTGAAAAATATGTCTATTTATGCGGAGTGGACTCGATGGGCCGAATGGCCTTAATTCCACTCCTATGTCTATGTCTTATGGCCTTATTTAGGTAAAACACTCAAGAGTGAGAAAATGAGTTACCAATGGTTAACATAATCAATTAAAGATTACATGAATCACAGGAAGTGACTTCAGAAGAATTCCAGACATTGTGGAATCCTGAGACTTCTCAGAAATTTACGATCCAGAAAAGAAGGGCCATGAAACGGGTAAGGAAATCAAAAAGCGAACACACATGCAAACAAACAGGAACACAAAGACTGCATAAATCTATGTTCTATATTTCAAAGGAAAGAGAAAAGCAAAGTCAAATGTGGAAATCTGCAATCAGGAAAGACGAGATTATTATGGATAACAGGGAAATGGCCTAGCAAATAACCAATTACTTTCCATCTGTCTTCATGGAGGAAGAGCCGGCAAATCACCCAGAAATACAACGTCATTATATAAGACTTGTGGATCGAAAAACATAAAGTCAATTTATATTAGTAACAAGGCTCTACTTTAACACGCAGCTGGATTGAGCATTGCTAACCTTGACAAACAAAATGTACTTCAAACCAAAATCTTCAGAAATAAACCACTAATAGAAGTATTAGTTGCACTGTCGATGACTGTGTTCTATTACCCCGTGCATTCTACAACGGAAGCCGTTGTAGATAAATGGACATTCGTAAACGTGATCCAAGCACGATAGATGTACGGTAGTGATCCAAGCATCCAGAAAGGGAAGAAGAGATAGTGTGGAAAACTGCAGACCAATTAACTTGACATTTTTGGGGAAACTGTTGGAGTCTATTATATAGGATGTGATATTCGTTATTTAGAAATTAACAGCAACATTGGAGAGAATCAGTGTGCATTTCTGAAAGGAAAATCATACTTGACAAGCTTTGGAATTGTTTGAAGTTGATTCTTACAGCATAGATAATGGGGAACCAGTACAACTGGCATATTTTAGATTATCAGAAGGCTTTCTATAAGAACTCACACAATGAGTTCGTAAATGCAATGAATGTGAAGGGTAGTTGGAGGAATATATGCAAGTGGTAAGTTAAAGTTTGGATTGTCTTCCTTTAAGGGAGTCAGAATATAGATGTAAAGACATGTTGAAGCAGTTGAACAGCGTGTTAGTGAGTAATGTACCTGGAATATTGAGTACAGTTTTGGTCACCAAATCTGAGAAAGAATATACTGACCACAGAGGAAGCTCAATGGACATTCTCCAGATTAATCCCTCAATTGGCGAGATTGCGTGATGAGGAAACTCCGCCTGTGTTCTCTAGAGTTTCAAAGAATGAGAGGTGGGTCACTGTGAAATGTATAAAATTCACAAAACATGTGACAAGTTGGAAATTAATAGGATGTTTCTCCGGCTGCCTAATACACAATCAAGGGAAATAATGGCAGGATAAAGGACAGACCATTTAAGGCTGCAATAAGGAGGACATTCTGCACGCGTATTGGGCTAACTAACAGAAGGGCACGGAAACCTGCTGCCAGGGCGAGATTAGGGAGAATTCCCAGAAATTCTACAAGTGTGTCCAGCGGAACAGAATGACCAGGGAACAGGTAGGACTCATTAGTGACTTGCCAAATTGCATGCAAATGAAGTTTAGTGGTAGGAGACACAAGGTGGTAGTTGACTCCTTGTGTGACTCGAGGCCAGTGTCCAATGGTATACCACAGGGATCAGTGCTGTGTCCCTTATTATTTGTGATTCGGAGGTGCTGGTGTTGGACTGGGTGGACAACGCTAAAAATCGCATAACACCAGATTATAGTCCAACAGGTTTATTCGGCGGCACTACCTTTCAAAGTTCTGCTTCTTCATCAAAGCACACAATCACCTGAGGAAGAAGTAGCGCTTAGAAAGCTAGTGCCTCCGAACAAACCTGTTGGACTCTAACCTGATATTGTGCAATTTTCAACTTTAATATTTGTGGTACTCATAAATGATGTAGCTGTGAATATGGACGAGGGGTGGGGAGTGAGATAAATAAGTTTGTGTTTGATACGCAGATTGGCCGGTTGGTTGGCAGTGAGGAGGAAGGCCGTAAGTTACGGGAAGATACAGATGGAATGGTCAGCTGGGAAGATCAATGGCAGATGGAATGTAACCCTGATAAATATGAGGTGATACACTTTGGAAGAAGGAACCAGACAGGAGATGACTCAATGAATGGCAGCACACTAGGAAGGTCAGAGGATGCTTCTCCACACATCCCTGAATGTAATGTACAGGTTAATACACAATTTGGGAAAGCATAGGGGACTGTAAACATAACCTTGATTCATTGAGGCACAGATTATAAGAGCTATGCGGAACTTTGGTGAGGCCAAGATGGAACAGTATTTCTGAGAATCACATTGCAGGAAGGATGTGACTGCACTGGAGGGGGTGCAAAGGAGATTCACCAGGATGTTTCCTGAGATGGAGCATATCAGCTATGGAGAGAGGCTGGATAAGCTTGAGTTGTTTAGTTTGGGGGAGTAGAGGCTGAGGGAGACGTGATTCTGAAGGATAGGATTACGAGGAGCATGGACAGTGTGGATGGACAGCAGCTGTTCCTTTTAGTCAAAGGGCCACACTTTTAAAGTGGAGGGTTTGCGGTTTAGTGAGGATTTGAGGATTGCTTTTCACCCAGAGTGTGTTGGGGTCTGAAATGCATTTCTTGAGAGGCGAGTTGTCATGGTAACCTCAAAACTATGAGAAAATATCCGGCAGTGCACTTGAAATGCCTTAAGACTCACGGCTATGGTTATTGTGTCGCGAAGTGTGTCTAATGTAGACCGTGCTGTATTTCTGATAGTACAGAGTCTTTGCTTCTGTGATTGTATGGCTGTGGAAGGCCAATCACTGAGTACCTTAAAATAGGAATTGATAGGTTTCTGAAGAATATGTTAACAAAGTTTATAAGACAGAACTTATAATATTTTCTGAAAATATGTCAATGTCAAAATTAAGGGAAATAAATGTGCAGCTTTCCTACGGTTTGATACCAGATAATTGAGGACCGGGAAATGGCAGAACTATGGAGCAAATATTTCAGTTATGCCTTTACGGAAGAAAGCAAAACAAAAAAGAAAACTTCCTAGTAATACAAGGGAACTTTCGTCTGGTGAGAAAAGGGGAATAGAATTAAATTATCAACTAAACAGTTTATCAACTAAACAGTTTAGTTATCAGACTGAAATTAATGGGCATAGACAAAGTCAACAGAGATTCATGAAATGGGAATCATATTTGAGAAAGTGGCTTTTAGCAAAATTATGTAGAAGCTATCAATGCAATCCGAGTGGAATTTCAGAAAGATTTTTGATAAAGCCCCACGCCTATTGTGCAAATTCTAATCCTGAGGGACTGTGGCTAATACATGGACATGGTTCTCGAAGGACAGAGCTGGCAGGAAACAGTGAGAAGGAATAAAACAACATTCTTTTTTAGTGGAAGGCTAGGGGTATATCGCAAGGATCGTGGCTTGGGCGCCAGTTATTGCCAATACACATCATATATTTGGTTGAGTGTCTCAAATGCAATATTCCCAAGTTTGCTGACAGCACTAAACAATGTCAGCTTGTGAATGGGTGAGGAGGATGTAAAAAAGCTCCAAGGTGACTGAGATAAGTGAAATGACTGGACAAATACGTGGCGGATGGAGAGCAATGGGAGAGATGAGATGCTGTGTACTTTGATGGGAACAAAAGAATGGCAACCTATCATTTGAAAAGGGAGTGTTTGAAAAATGTTGCTCTATAAAGGAACTTAAGCTGCAATTTTGTTCATTTCTGTGCAGCCTCCGAATCCATGTAAGGCAGTGAGTTCTGAATCCAGGAGTCAATACTGGGAATGGCATTGGCACGCTGACCAGTGTATATAGACCCAGCAAGTGGGGAACTGTAACATTGAAAGGAATCTTGATCTCCCTGTCCACCAGTCACTGAAAGCAATATTTCAGGAGCAGCAAGTAGTGAGGAAGATAACTGCTGTATTCACCTTCATTTCAGGGGGATTTGAGTACAGGAGTACGAGTTTATTACTGCAGCGGTACAGGGTCTTGGTGAGAAGCCATCTAGAACATTGTGCAGCATTGTGTGCAGTTTTGGTCTCTGTTCCTAATCGAGGACAAACCTGACATTGAGAGAGAGCAGTAAAGGATGACCAGAATGATCTCTGGGATGACAGACTTGTTATGGGATCTGAGTTTGGGGGTCTGGACTTGTATTCCATGCGGTTTAGGAAAATGAGTGGAGATCTCAGTGAAATATATAACACTCTGATTGAGCGAAACAGATTGGAAGCAGGGATGGTAATTCCCCTGGCTCGGATGTCTGAAGCAAGGGACCACAGTATCAGGTACAGACAGGCCGCTTGGCATTGAGGTGAGAATAAATGTCTGCACTCTGAGACTGGTGAACCAGGGGTACTCTCTCCCAGATCAGGCTGTGAAAGTCATGGCGCTGAATATAAATAAGGATTTCTGGAAATTAAATGGATAGGGATAGAGCAGGAGTACGGTGTGAAGATCGCAGATCAGCTATCAGTCCAGGTTGTTCTCCAATAACACAGTAACTGTGTTTCTGTGCAACACTGTGTTGTTGAAAATCGTGCAATATTAATTATGGGGTCTATGGAAAAAAGAGGGTAAGGGGCAAACCCCCCAAAAAATCAGTAAAAACCAAAAAATAAGTTTGGTCTAACAACCATACTAGTTCAGTCTAAATAAATCTTTAAATCACATGTTGTAATGGAACAGTGCCGTAAATGTAACACTTTCACGCTACAGTCACTCACTGGAGTACTGTACCGTTCACCAGAAAGCATGTGGGGGCTGAATAACCACGTGATGCCGATGGGGAATTCCGGTTCTCCTCAAGATTCTCTCCACAGTTTGAAATAAAGTTCTTTCTAAATGTAGTCTACAATTTCCAGTTTCAGGCTCAGTTCAAGGCCTCCTGTGCGCTTTGCATTCCTGTTTTAGCTGACCACATTGTTTGTACATTTTGCAGAGAGAGGATCCTGAGACAGGGTTTTGCTGTTCAGCTGGTTCCTGGCAAGGAGTCGCGTCACAGTGAACGGGAATTCACTTTATAGAAAAAAAGATTCAGGAATCATATTGCGGCCAAATTGAATTTAATCAACACGTGTTTTCGTAGAACGGAGGAGCAAAACTGATGGGCTGAAGGCACTTAATCAGTTTTCCTTTTATATTTCACAATGTTTAAACATATTAAGGGATATGACAATTGTATGGGGAAAACTGCACTGAGGATATGTTCAGCCATGAACTCGCACAGGGAAAGCTCAATGTGTTGTATGACCTGCTCCTGTCACAATGTTTCCGTGCAGTGTGTGGGGAAGCTCTGTAAATATTGTCACAAGCTCTCAACTGTTAGGAAAGAGGTCTCTGCCAGTCGACAGGATTGTGTTTCCCATTCCCTTTTCTACTAACGAGGCTGGTGCCTGGTGTTCAGAACGGGTTTATCATTTAAGACCTCAGTGCAGTTGATATAATTGAGTGTCTTGTTTGGCCGATTCAGTGATCATTGAAGAATATATCACATGTCTCTGTGTCTGGAGACCAGGAAAGCACGGGAGATTCATTTCCTGAAAGTACATTGGGGAAGGAAATCGAAGTTTACACTGATATTGAACACAAGTTCACTATTATTAACACCAGATTTTAGATCTTGATATTTTATTAATTGTTTTTAATTTGCATCAGCTGCCAGAGCATTAGCCTGGTCTGGGTTAGTAATCCAGTGACATTTCCACAACAGCACCATCTCCACATGGGGACCTATCGGAAACTACACTGAGCAGATTATTTCTATGCTGCTTGACAGCTCTGTCAAATTTGAACTCCCACCAATTTAACTGTCGTGATGGGACTGAAGGACTAGTAAAGAGTCAGATTGCAGTAATCCTTCTTTTAGCGGATTGGATATAGTTGAGTAATTTTCCGCATTGCCAGGGAGATGTCGGAGTTGGAGCTGGAGTGAAACAGCTTCCCCAGGGCCACGGCTGGTTGTGCAGCACAAGTGTAAGTCCTATTGCAGGAATGGGGTCAGGGCCCACAGCCTTAGTCGTATCTACAGTGTCCAGCTGTTTTTCATGTCACATGCAGTGAATTGAATTGGTTGAAGACTGCCATCTATATTCTGTGGGCATCATGGTGAGGGTGAGGTGGATAATCGACTCAACACTTCTGGCTAAGGATGGTGCAGATACTGCATCTTTTACACTGACGTACAGGACTGTGCCATTATTTAGGGTGCGTATATTTGTTGAGTCATCTCTTCCAGTAAGTTGTTTAATGGTCCATCGACTTTTATGCATGGATTTGAGAGGTCGACAAAGCTTAGATCTGATTTGTTAGTCTTGGTATCATTTCTCCCTCTGTATCAGATTTTAGTCCTGCTGTTTGGATTGTAACCAGTCAAGTGTGATCGCATTAATGGGTTGTCATCAGGCTTAGGTGCTCGTGATTCCGACCCTGGCATGTTCACACACACTCGTCACTGAACCATGGATCAACTTGATGGTAATGGTAGACTGATGAAGTATCGTCGGGAAAATGTTACAGTTTGTCATTGAATACAACTGTGCTTCTTTTGCTGTTGATTCTACAGCATCAGATGATGACCCAGTTTTAGCTGCATCATTTACAATTCAATTCTACTGACTGTGCCCCATTTCACACCGAGACCCATTCACCCATCAGCCCTGTACTCAGTGACCTACTCTGGTTTCTGATGTAGAAATACTTCAATTTTCATATTCTCATTCTGCTGGAGTCTTTCTTTGGTGCCTCGCCTCCAATTCGTTGCATAAACTCAATCCATTTAAGGTACTAATCTGAATCTTCTCCTTTCCATAATGCCATCTTCTGTATTTGAAGTGAGTGTGTTTCCCTCTGTTTTTCTCACTGACCATGATTCAGAGCTCTGTAGTGTCAGTGATGCCAATCTTATGCAATTTCAGAGTCAACGAACTTCTGCACCATGCGTTATTGTTCAGTTCCCACTGTACGGCGCTCCATGTTGGACAAGATGTTTGGGCATCTTTGACATACGTCATTGGAAATTGTTCAAAAACAGAAATTGCTGAAGAAATTGCTAAAGGTGTTGCAGCATTTTCTGGAGTGAATGCAGAGTTAAAGTTTCAGGTCCAGTTAATCTTCTATAAAGCTACCAGTATCTCCAGCATTTTTTTGTAGTCTTATTTCCAGTATCCATAGTTATTTGTTTAATTGAAACTCTTTTTTCTGTGCCTATTCATTTCTGGTGAAACTCAGCAGGTCTGTCAGCATCTGCAGAGAAAGAGAAACAGTGTTAGCGTTTCCAGTGTGACACTTCTTCAAAACTGAATACAACTGCAAAATGGTCTTTTCATCCCTTGCCAGAATTGGGGAATGGGTGGCAGGGAAAGGAGGATGTGGCAAAAGATAAACGGGCTTTTAGCAGTGGTGAATGAGAAGATTCTGTAAAAGGGGTTTAAATTAAGGTGTAATTGGGGGAAAGGGGTTCACTCTATTGATTGCAAGATAAAGAAGACACAACCACACACAGTCACAGGGAGAATGTTGGCCATATGGTATTATATAGATATGGCCACAGATACGTTTTCACTGGAGTGATCATCATCCCCTTTAGACAAAGGAATTCAGATGCTTAATTTCTTATTGGCACTAGTAAGCGTTTCATGTCGCCTTAGTACTGTAACATGGAGAAAAAGAAATAACAGTATGAAGATTGGGCTGAGTGTTGGTTACCTGTGATGTTTAATATCGCTTCAAATTTGCAGTGCTTATCTTTAAAAGCTTGTTCTTGAAGTTAGTATCAGACGGAGTGCAGAAGGTTGCTGGCTGACATTGTAGAAGCTTATAAAATCATGAGAGTAATGGATAGGGTGAATAGCCAAGATTTTTCCACGGGCTGGGGGAGTTCAAGCATAGAGAGAATGGGTTTAAGGTGTTAGAGGGAATATTTAAAAAGGACGAAGGGACAACGTTTCTACGCAGATTGGGTGTGGGTATGGAATGGGCTGCCAGAGGAAGAGTGGTAGATGGCGTGTACAGCTGCAACATTAAAAATTATTTGGACAAATATATGACTGGGAAACACTTAGAGGCGTATGGGTCAAATGAAAGCAGATGGGACTCGTACAGTTTGGAAAACCTGCCCGGCATGGACGTTTAGAAAAGCTTCACGCAGTGTCAGTGTGGGTTTGTGAACGGGAAATGATATTTTGCCTCTAAATTCATGCAAAGTACTCCTGGGGATGCCTGAAAATGTAACAACGGACTTGATAAAGGGGATCTGGTAGACGCAAAACTTTCCAGAGATGTTCCACAAGTATTACAAAATGAAAGTTCTTACACAAAACAGAAGCTCTAGGACGTGGGATACTGTACTAACATGGGATGATAATTGGTTAACACAGAAATCGAAGAATCAGGATTAATGGATCTTTATGATAAAGGTGTATCTGCTGGAGTACCACAAATATCAGTCTGATGGCATCAGTTATTTACAATCTATGCTGACAGCCTGAAGGACGGAGCTGAGTGCAATATACATCCGAGTTTGAGGATGACACTGAGAATCAAAAGGCAGGCTGTTATTTAATGGAGAGGACTTCCAGAAAAGGAGCAGTACAAAGGGTTTGGAATGTTCCTAAGTGTGAAACATAAAGTCAGCATGCTGGTGCAGCAAGTAACTATGTTGGTACATTAGGACTTTTCCTGCGATGAAAGGGTTTAGTTATAGAGAATCTCTAAAAAAATTGATGCGATCATGCATTGGGTTTAAATGAATGATGAGTAATACTGCTGAACCATACAAGACACAGCAGGGGCTTGAGAAATTAGATGTTCAGAAGTTGTTTCCATTCTTGGGCAAAGTGTCGAACTCGAGGATATAGATACCGAATAAGGAACATCGATTTCAATCTGAGATGCAAACCGATGTCTTCTCTCAAAACGTAGTAAATGTATGGAATTCCCTGACCCAGAGAGGTGTGGAGGGATACAAGGAGTCGGCAAGAAAGTGGAGTTGAGCCCTGGAGTAGATCAGCCATGTTCTTTTTAAATGACAAGGCGAGGGGCCGATTGACCTACTCCTGTTCCTATTTATTAATTTCACATGCTATAGTTTTAGAAAGTAACGGGTTATTTTCATGGAAATCGGGTTGTAAAATGTTGCAGAGGAGGGCAGAGGGTTTGTTGTTTTAACCCTGCGTGGGGGTTATGGGGTTGTATTCGCAGCGTATCTGGGGCTGCAATATGTTCCTCATCTGGAGCAGAATTTACAGACAGGGGAAGCCTGGAAGCAGGGATTATTTGGGGCGGGGGGGCGAGTGGTGGGGGCCCTTTCTCGCCCAGCCTGCATTTTCCACGTACATTTCCGCAACTGCACCTAACCATCGGAGTGGCCTCGATCTGCCCCTGTGAAGCAGGTCCGAAGGGCTGAATGGAACATCAGAACACAGGGCTGAGGAACACGAGGGGGCCATTTGGCCCTTGGACACTACTTCACCAGTAAATAAGGTCGTGGCTCATCTCATTGTGGTCCCAGTTGCACTTTACTCTCCATCCACCATTATCTCTGATTCACCTGTCTACAGACAAAGCCAGCCTCGGTATAATATAAATATCTGGCCACCGCAAATTCTGGGAAAGAGAATTCCCACTGGAATGAAATACCACTTTGTGATTTTTTTCTCACTCCAGTTGTGACTGAGGATGGAGGGTGTCACTCTTTCCTTTTCTAGTCCCACTTTTCCACTGCTCACAACAAATTTTAAATGTAACCAGGTTGGTAATATGGCCGATGATAAAGGTTTCAGACTGGGTGAGGTTCAGGGACGGAAACAAATCAGGCAGATTTCTTAAGTCAGCCATAAGTAACTAATAGAACTAACGGATGCACATACTGGATCTGTGGTTAGCACTACTTCCTCCCATCGCCAAGGAGCTGCATTCAATTCCAACCTCTGGCAACCCTCTATTTGGATTTTGAACATTCTCCCCATGTCTGTGTGGGTTTCCTACCAGTGTTCCAGTTTCCTACCACAGTCCAAAGATATGCAGCTTAGAGTGGATTAGCCATGCTAAATTTCCCATAGTGCCCAAGAATGTGTAGGTTAGATAGGTTAGTCATGGGAAATGCAGAGTTACATGGATAGAGTAGGGGGGGCAGGTCCGGGGGAGATACAGTTCTGAGGGTCAATGTGGACTTGATAGACGGAATGTCCTGCTTCCACACTGTAGAGATTCTATAAGAACAACAAGAAGTTTGGACGATACAAACACCCAGTGGGTATCTTTCTGATCCACTCTCCTCTAGGTTTTGTATGTTTCAATAAGATCACCTCTCATTCCAAGAGTAACCTGTTAAAGCCTTCATTATATAAGACCCTCATCCCTGGAATACATGAAGTGAAACATCTCCGAACTGCTTCCAAGTTAATTGTATCCTTTCTCAGGTAAGGAGACAAAAATGATCTCACGCACAGTTGAGGTTAACTTTTGTTTTCTCAGCGGTGAGACTGTTTGGAACTCTCTTCCCTGCAGAGCTTTGGAGGCAGAGATATTGAATATTTTTGAGGCACTTCAGAAGTATCATAAGTAACAACAGAGTCAAGGATTATCGAGGAATGGGCAGCAATTTGCAGTGTAGGAGGAAATGTAGACAGTGATACAAAATCACAGCGCTCTAGAACATCCAGGAATATTATGCAAACCGAAATGATAATATTCATAAAATGTTAAGGGGGAATCCAAGATAGTGGCGATCCGGAAGGCCTGCTTTGTTGGGCTCTGCAACACAGCATGGGCAAAGTGGTTCCCTAATCCACTCCATCCCAGCAATTTACTTAAAATTCAACCCTAAAAGAGTGATAGAATCTTTACTAATCCCATTTTGTCAAGTGGAAATGACAAAACATGGGAAAGGATCGAGTAAGTCCCAACAGACGGTGCTCCCGTCAGAAGCATCGAGCCTGCCTGAGGCTGTAACTGCAACCCACTCTGCTCGTTCCATGGACCCAGTTACTCACCAAGCCTTGGTCACTGAGTTCACCAAGTTATGTGAAATGGTTGAAGCCATGATTGAAGAAGGGTTCAGCAGAGGCTAGAACCACTACCACTCTCAGACGCGCTCCAAAAACATGAGCAGCAACTTGACAGCCTTGGAAACAAAATGGACGATGTCAAGCGCCGAACTGCATGACAGAGTCTGCGATAATAAATTCCTCACGAGAGAGGATCCTCACCGTTGAAAAACAGGTCCGTATCTTAATTGAACATGATGACGACCTTGGGGCAGGATGAAGAATGTTCACATCGTTTGTCTTCTGGCCCAGACAGCAGGTGGTCAGCCAGTGAGGATTTTTTGAGAACTGGCTGCAGTGATTCCTTCACTTCGAAACTGAAGAGGGACGGGTGAAGACTGAGACAGTCCATCGGGTTACGGTGCCCAGGTCAGGCTCAGACCAGCGTTCTCGCCCTGTCCGCGTGTGGTTACATAGTTATGGGGATAAACAAAGACTAATGGAAGCTTCCAGAACCCAGCGGCAAGATCCAATGCCTTTAATTCACGGGCTCCAGGATTATGTCCTTTCGGAACTTTTCGGCGGCGGTGATTCAGAAAAAAATCTTTTGATGATATCGAACATCGAACATTACAGCGCAGTACAGGCCCTTCGGCCCTCGATGTTGCGCCAACCTGTCATACCAATCTGAAACCCATCTAACCTACACTATTCCAATTACGCCCATATGCTTGTCCAATGACGACTTAAATGTACTTAAAGTTGGCGAATCTGCGACCGTTGCAGGCAAAGCATTCCATACACTTTATACTATATGAGTAAAGAAACTACCTCTGACATCTGTCCCATATCTATCACCCCTCAATTTAAAGCTATGCCCCCTCATCTTTACAGTCACCATTCTTGGACAAAGGCTCACCCTATCTAACCCTCTCGTTATCTTATATGTCTCTATTAAGTCACCTCCCAACCTTTTGCTCTCTAACGTAAACAGCCTCAAGTCCCTCAGCCTTTCCTCCATACCAGACAACATTCTAGTAAATCTCCTCTGCACCCTTTCCAACGCATCCACATCCTTCTTATAGTGCGGTGACCAGAACTGTACACAATACTCCAAGTGCGTCTGCACTAGAGTTTTGTACAGCTGTAGCATAACTTCATGGTTCCTGAACTTGATCCCTCTATTAATAAAAGCTAAAACACTGTATGCCTTCTTAACAACCCTGTCAATCTGGGTGGCAACTTTCAAGCATCTGTGCGCCTGGACACCGAGATCTCTCTGCTCATCTACACTACCAAGGATCTTACCATTAGCCCAGTACTTTGCATTCCGTTTACTCCGACCAAGGTGAATCACCACACACTTGTCCACATTAAACTCGATTTGCCACCTCTCAGCCCAGCTCTGCAGTTTATCTATGTCTCTCTGTTACCTATAACATCCTTCCTCACTATCCACAACTCCACCGACTTTAGTGTCATCTGCAAATTTACTTACCCATCCTTCTACACACATCCAGGTCGTTGATGAAAATGACGTACAGCAGTGGACCCAACACCGACCCACTACTAAGTTGACTCTCGTATGAACATTTCTCATCAACCACGACCCTCTGTCTTCTTTCAGCAAGCTAATTACTGATCCGAACTGCTATATCTCCCACAATCCCATGACTCCGTATTTTGTACAATACCCCACTGTTGGGAACCTTACCGAACGCCTTGCTGAAATCCATATAAACCACATCAACCCATTTACTCTCATCTACCTGTTTGGTCACCTTCACAAAGAACTCAATAAGGTTCGTGAAGCACGACCTACCCTTCACAAAACCGTGCTGACTATCCCTAATCAATTTATTCTTTCCTAAATGATTATAAATCCTATCTCTTATAATCTTTTCCAACACTTTATCAACAACTAAAGTAAGGCTCGCTGGTTTATAATTACCAGGGTTGTCTCTACTCCCCTTCTTGAACAGGGGAACCACATTTGCTATCCTCCAGTCTTCTGGCACTATTCTTGTAGACAATGACGATTTAAAGATCAATGCCAAAGACTCGGCAATCTCCTCCCTGGCTTCCCAAAGAATCCTAGGATAAATCCCATCCGGCCCAGGGGACTTACGGACTTTCACACTCTGCAGGATTTCTAATACCTCCTTCTTGTGAAACTCAATCCCAACTAGTCGAATAGCCTGTATCTCAGTAATCTCCTCGACAACATTGTCATTTTCCAGAAAATGTTGAAAATATTGTTGAAAAACATTCATTTAGTGCTTCCCCTATCCCCTCTGACTCCACACACAACTTTCCACTATTATCCTTGATTGGCCCTAATCTTACTTTCGTCATTCATGTATTCCTTAAATACCTACAGAAAGCCTTAGGGTTTATCCTGATTCTATCCGCCAACAACTTCTCATGTCTGTTCCTCGCTCTTCTGAGCTCTCCCTTTAGGTCTTTCCTGACTACCTTGTAACCCTCAAACGCCCTAACTGAGCCTTCACATCTCATGCTAAAATAAGCATTCTTCTTCTCTTGACCAGAGATTCCATTTCCTTCGTAAACTATGGCTCCCGCACTCTACAGCTTCCTCCCTGCCTGACAGGTACATACCTATCTAGGACACACGGTACCTTTTCCTTGAATAAGCTCCACATTTCTTATGTGCCTATCCCCTTCAGTTTCCTTCTCCCTCCTATGCTTCCTAAATCGTGCCTAATCACATTGTAATTACCTTTCCCCCAGCAGTAACTCTTGCCCAGTGGTATACACCTATCCCTTGATATCACTAAAGTAAACATAATAGAATTGTGATCGCTATCATCAAAGTGCTCACCTGCTTCCAAGTCTAACACCTCTCAAGAGAAGAGTAAGGGAACTCAGGAATCAGTATTCCCTCTGGTACCCAACGATTCTCCGCATTGTATTTAATGGATCCATGAACTCGTCTGACTCTGCAGAGAAAGCGAAACCTTTGTGGAAATTTTAAATTCCCCTATCGATTTTTTTAGTTTTTTGGATTTTTTATATGTTTAGTTTTGGAAAGTTTTGAGAGCTTGTCAGTTGTAATAGTTTTAGATTGTGTAGTTTTTAAGCTCTATGAGACTTTGTTTATTAATGATCAGTAATTCGAGTTCTTCCTCTCTCGAGTTCAAATGTTGCTACAGTCGGTTCTGGAAAATTATATGCTTAAATGGTGCACCTGGAACATTAAGGGGAGCCATTGCCCAGTCAAGAGGAAAAACTTACATTCTAGTCTTAAAAAAGAGAGGGTGGATTTTGTTCTATTGCAGAAGATGCACCTCGATGACTAGGAACATTTGACGTTATAGCAGGGCGGGTTTGAACGGGTTTTTATTTTCGTCTTTTAATACAAGGAGTGGGGGAGAAGAAGAACCTTCCATTTAAATTACTAGATTGTATTTGATACTCACGGAAGGATTATAAATCCCCCAAGCCTTGAACTATGGTAAATAATCCAATATTTTGAATAGTAATTGCGACCCCTCACCCCCACCCCGGTGCACCCTCTTAAAATCCTGGTAGATGCATTTTCCAAATTCAGTTATCTTGCATCATGGCACATTATTGTGGAAGGAGATTTCAACTGTCTTATGGAACCACGGTGGACAGAATGTCCGAAGGTCCCTCAATACCCTCATTATAATGTAACCAATTGGTGGATTTGTGTGCAGAACTACAGCTGGTGGATGTCTGGAGGCACATCTACCTCACAAGTAGGGCTTTTAATATCTTCTTTAACCCGCAGAAATGCCACACCAGGTTTGATTTCCTCCCCATCCCTGCAACAATCTTAGATTCGGTGGTATCCTGCACAATTGGGAATATTACCATTTGTGACCATACTTATAGATAAAGATTTAGGGAAATATAACAGATTCGAGACACTGACGAATGTATCCCTTTATTGTTAAGACTAGCTCGTTCATTGAGTATTTCTGTAATGAATTCAGATATTTCTTAGCCATTAATTCAGATTCAACCAGTAACTCATCCATTCTATTGGAAATTGCCAAGGCTTATGCCAAGGGAATAATTATCCCTTAGGTTGCAGCAGAAGGGGGAGCAGGAACGCTGGTTTGCGGCACAGCTGAGGGCAGCCGAGAGGGCATACTGTGATAGACCCTCAGTGGCTAAGCTGCAGCGGATCACAACGCTTTGGTCTACGGTGAATTCCACGCTCACACACACAGCCAAGAAGGAACTTACTTTTGCAAAACAAAGGCTGTTTGAACATGGTGATAAGCCAGACAGGTATTTAGTCTATCTTGCCAGGAAAACGAGCGCCCCTATCAAGCCATTACCTCAATTAGAGAAGGTACTGGGATTCTTACCTTCAATTCCAAAAAGATTAATGCCTCCTGTCCGAGACTTTTCTCCGAATTATTTCAGACTGAGCATTATGTGGATAGATGGATTAAGATGGAGTCATTTTTCATTTTTCAGAAGTAACCCCTGAATTCGTGTTGTGCCTTAATGCACCATTGTCAGCGCAGGAGGGTGTGAAGCAGCTTCAGAATGAAAAGGTGCACGTTCCTGGCAGATTTCCTCGTGAATTTTATAAATAATTTATAAACCTATTGTCAGGGCTGATGTTTAACATGTTCTGTCACTCATACAGTCACGAACCCCTCCCTCCATCCTTTAGAGAGGCTCATCTCTCTGATGCTGCAGAAAGGAAGACCCTGGAGGATTGTGCTTCTTACACGCCAATCTCACATTTAAATGTTGGTTTCAAAATCTTGTCTGAAACGCATGCATTAAGGCTGGAAACTTTGCTGCCTTCCGTTGCCAAAGAGGACCAAACAGGCTTTATAAAGGGCCACAGATCTTCCTACAATGTGAAGAGGTTACTCAATATGATCCAAGAGTGTCAACAACAATCTGTCCAGGGATTATTGATCTCTTTAGATGAGAGACGGGATTTGATTGAGTTGAGTGGCCGGATCTCTTCTGTACAGTAGAACGGTTTGGTCCACGCAAAGTTTTTATCAAGTGGGTGAGGGTCATTTACAGCGATCCTCTGGCTGTTGTTCTCACTAATGGTGTGCCAACCAGTAATATTAATATTTCTCCAGGCAGCCGCAAAGGTTGACAACTTTCACCATTGTTGTTTACGTTGGGGATTGAGCCACTGGCGGAGGCCACCCGTAGGGATGCCAACATATCTGCCCCAGAAGTGGGATAGAAGTCACATTGTATGCAGATTACATTGTATGCAGATGAGGGTCTTATGTTTTTTGTCAAATCCCGCAATTTCAGTAGTTCATGTGATGCAATGCATTAATTCGCTTGTTGTCTTTCTGGGTGATAAGATTAATTTTACAAAGTTGGAGGCCATGCCTATGGGAGATCTTAGGGAAATACCCGATACTGAGGGCAAATCCTGGTTTCCTTTTAAATGGTCAATGGGGTGGTTTCCCTATTTCAGTATATTCATTACATCTGTATTTGATCATTTATTTAAGGCGAACTGTGTCCATTTGTTTGACAAAATTAAACAAGACCTTCAAAGATGGGAGGCATTTCAAATATCCTGGCTCGATCAGATAGCTGTTATTAAAATGAATGTCCTTCCTCATTTCCTAGACCCCGTGCGAATGCTTTCTTTGATGTTTCCCAGACAGATATTTCTGAAACATAATGGCTGGTTTAGCTCTTTTATTTGGCACCATAAGCGATTCCTTATCAAGCCACCAAAATTGCCACTGCCCCACAGATTGTGGGGGGGTAGATCTCCCAGATTAAAAGCAATCAATTAAGTTTTTTTTAATCATCCTATGTTAGTGCCTGGGCCGCTGAGGACTCGGCGTCAATACGGCTAGAAATTGAGGCCTCTCAGAAAAAGTGAACCCTTATTAGTCTGTTGTTCTTAGATAAAATGACAACATTTATGGAGTATTGTCAAAAACTAATGATTATCAATACTGTTAAAACTTGAAGAACTATGCGTCAGATCGAGGGCAGTACAGCCAAAACTATGTTTCTTACCCCTTTAATTGGTATGCCTGGTTGTCATCCGGGGATTATGGATTCCAGGTTTAAACTGTGGACAGCGAGGGTGGTACCTTGCTTGGGTGATTTAGAATTAGTAGAATCCCTACAGTGTGGATACAAGCCCTTGGGCCCAACAAGTCAACTTCGATGCTCTGAAGAGTAACCCACCCAGACCCATTCTCCTACCATTCTATATTTATCCTGACTAATGTCTGAACTTACAGATTCTGGAACACTATGAGCGATTTAGCAATGGCCAATTCAGCTAACATGCACATGTTTATGACTGTGGGAGGAAACCTATGCAGACACAGTTGAGAACATACTAACTCCACACAGCCAGTCACCCAAGACTGGAACCAAACCCGTGACCCTGGTGCGGTGAGTCAGCAGTGAAAACCACTGAGCCACCACGTGTTACTTGAGGGAGAAACAATGATATCATTTGATCAACGCTAGTAGAGATTTCTTCTGCTTTTTTTCCAGATTAGAGATTTGATTTTAAAAGCATACACTTTTAACAAACTCTTACAGATCCGATACAGAGCTGCGGGTGTTTATTGCTAAGAATACACTCTTTGTCAGTACCGTTTATCATTTGTTGGAGAGTGTCCCCTCAGACAAGACTGTGCAGCTTCATGACGTCTGTGCGAGAGAGTAGGGGGGTTTAGATCTCTTCGGAGACATGGGAGGATATTTGTGAAAATGCTCGAAGGATTTTGATCTGTAATAGGTCCCATTCCATGCAGTTGCAAATTCTTCATAGGGTCTATCTGACTCCAGATTTTCTCTCAAACTTCAACGTGGGATTATCTTCAGCATGTCCTAAATGCAGAATGACTACATGCACTCTTACTCATTGCATGTGGTCCTGCTGCAGGCTTCGTATATATCGGAGCTCTGTGTTAGGTGTGGTAGAGTGGGTCTTGGGGACCGAATTGGAGATGGACACGGTTTCTCTTTTCCTGGGCCTGCCCAGAGAATCTTACGCAGATGCACATAGGAAAAAAATATATCCTTACTTTCTATGCTAGGAAATAATATTCTGTTGTGTTGGATGTCTGAAACTCCCAGGATGTGTTGGGTCTTTGTAAGCTCATCATGGAGAATATCACTTTGAAATTTCTCACCAGTATGGTGCACCAAAAAAACAGAGATTAATATAAGTCATAGAGACATAGAGATGTACAGCATGGAAACAGACCCTTCGGGCCAACCCGTCCATGCTGACCACATATCCAAATACAATCTAGTCCCACCTGCCAGCACCCGGCCCATAACCCTCCAAACCCTTCCTATTCAATAAACTCATCCAAATGCCTCTTAAATGTTGCACTTATACTAGCCTCCCCCACTTCACCTGGCAGCTCATTACATACACGTACCACCCTCTGTGTGAAATAGTTGCTCTGTAGGTCTCTTTTATATCTAACCCCCTCACCTTCAAATTATGCCCTCCACTTCTGGACTCCCCGACCCCAGGGAAAAGACTTTCCCTACATACCCTATCCATGCCCCTTATACTTTTGAAAACCTCTATAATGTCATTCTTCAGCATCCGAAGCTCCAGCGAAAACAGCCCCAGCCGATTCAGCCTCTCTCTATAGGTCAAATCCTCCAATCGTTATAAATCTTTTCTGAACCCTTTCAAGTTTCTCAACATTTTTCCGATAGGAAGGAGAGCAGCATTGCACGCAATATCCCAACAGTGGCCTAACCCAATATTCTGTACAGCTGCAACATGACCTCCTAACTCCTGTAGTCTATACTCTGACCAATAAAGGAACGCATACCAAACGCCTTCTTCACTATCGTATCTACTTGCGACTGCACATTCAAGGAGCTATGAACCTGCACTCCAAGATCTCTTTCTTCAGCAAAACTCCCTGGGACCTTGCCATTAAGTGTATAAGTCCTGCTATGATTTGCTTTCCCAAAATGCAGCACCTTGCATTTATCTGAATTAAACTCCATCTGCCACTTCTCAGCCCATTGGCCCATCTTGTCAATCCTGTTGTAATCTGAGGTGACCTCTTCGCTGTTTACTGTACCTCCCATTTTGGTGTCATCAGCAAACTTACTAACTGTATCTCTTATGCTCGCATCCAAGTCATTTATGTCAATGACAAAAAGTAATGAATCCAGCACCGATCCTTGTGGCACTCCAATGGTCAGAGGCCTCCAGTCTAAAAAACAACTATCCACCACCACCCTCTGTCTTCTACCTTTGACCCAGTTCTGTATCCAAATGGCTAGTTCTCCCTGTATTCCATGAGACCTAACCTTGCTATCACAGACATACAGTGAGTGTGAGGGAGCAGAGAGAATATGGTGATCCTTATCCTAACGGTGTGAGGAAGGTTATTGAAGCTTCTCCTGTTTTGCTGGACATTTCTTCAGACTGCAGATACTGCACTGAGGTGGGTGGTGAGCTCAGACCATGTTCGGTGCGTCTGGTGGTGTGATCCCTCTGGGAAGAGAATGGTCCCCCTCTGTACTAGCCCATACTCCAGGACCTCTGTGCCTCTGTCGACAAACCGTAATGTAATTTCCCCTTATCTGGTATGCTCGGGGTAAACTGTGCAGGACATCTCCAACTGAGAAAGCTCAACTGTGTGCCCCTTGGCCTTTTAATGATGGCCCCAGTGTCAGGCATCATGGAATATCCAGGGGCATCCGGGCGATTTTGAGTACCTCCAGTCATGATGGGTGGGAGAATCGGTCTGACATTGTATGAGAGGGACACCATGGAGTGGGGTGGGTCGTTAATGAGATGAGTTTGGTAAGATAGCATCAGGAATCTAGCTCAGCCTTGTGCATACAACCCCAATGTCACACTCAAAGAAAATGTCACTGAGACAGATTTTTGTTAGATTCAGCCCAGTGAGGTGAAGACTCTGCTGTCCTCACTCCCAGTTACAAAGCTGCAGAACAAATGCTCATCCAAAAGTCTCCATCGCCTGAACTCACAGCAATATCACTTTCACTCATAATTCTTCATAATACTGACCCGTGTTGCATGATACTATCGAAATGTCTTCATTTCAGCATTCTGAAATGAAGACATTTTTTCTCAGTCTCCCCCACTCTGCATCCACTCCATAACACACTCATTTGTAGTCATACTGCACGAGACTGCCAGTATGACTGGCCATATGGCCCAGCTGGTCCATGCCAAACAAAATGTCCATCCACACTCACTCCATTTTCCTGCCCGTGCTCTGTATCCCTCTAATCCTACCCTATCTGTATATTTGTCCAAATGCCTTTTCAATGTTGTTATTGTACCCACCTCAATCACTTCCACTGGCAGCTCAGTCTGTATGCATACCACATTCTGTGTAAAAACGTTGCCCCTCAGGTTCCTTTTTGTATACTTTTTTCCTTTCCAAACATTAATGGATGTCCTCTCGTCCTCGATTCCCCAACCTTAGGAAAAAAATTGAAGTATTCACCCCATGCACGCCCCTCATGATTTTATAAGAGTTACACTTCTTTAAGAACCTTCTAGTTTCCTACGCTGTAAAGAAATAAGTTCTAACCTGTTCAACCTCTGCCAATAACTTAGAGCCTTTAGCCCAGGAAACATCTTTGTAAATTTGTTCCACACTCTTTCTCGATCAATAATATCCTTTCTAGAGCAAGATGAACTCAAAACTGAACTCAATAGTCCAACTGCAGCCTTACCAACATCCTGTACAACTGCAACATAACGTCCCAACGTCTATACGCAATGTGCTGATGAAGACCAGTGTGCCAACAACCTTCTTCATTGTCCTGTGTATCTGTGACTCAAATTTCAGACAACCGTGCACCTGATCTCCAACGTCCTTTTGTTCCATTACACTCCTTAAGACCCTCTCATTCATCATTAAACTCATACCTGGATTTATCTGTATTAAACTCAAATTGCTATTTCTGAGCCTACTTCCTCAGCTGACCAAGTTAATGATTAGATTAGATTAGATTAGATTACTTACAGTGTGAAAACAGGCCCTTCGGCCCAGCAAGTCCACACCGACCCGCCGAAGCGCAACCCACCCACACCCCTACATTTACCCCTTTAACCTAACACTACAGGCAATTTAGCATGGCCAATTCACCTGACCCGCACATTAAACCTGCCTCATTAAGCATTACCAGATCCAAAATAGCCTCATCCAAAACATATTATTCTATGAAACTGTGCCAAATACACACAATGAATTCTTTCTCAGGGATTCCTCTGCCAATATTCCAACACAATCTACAATGGTATGCTTGCCTCTCTTGGTCAGTGCATTGAGTATAAGAGTTGGGGGGCCATGTTGCAGCTGTACAACACATTGGTTGGGCCACTTTTGGAATATTGCATGCAATTCGAGTCTCCCTCTAGTCACAACATCTTTCTAGAAAGGGTTCAAGAAAAGGTTTGCAAGGATATTGCTGGGATTGAAGATTTGAGCTGTAGGGAGTGACTTAAAATGCTGGGGCTATTTGCCCTGGAGTGTCGGAGGCTGAGGGGTGACCTTACAGAAATTTACAAAATTATGAGGGACATGGATAGGGTGAATAGCCAAGGTCTTTTTCCCAGAGTAGTGGGGTCCAAAACTAGACAGCATGGGTTTAAGGTGAGAGAGCAAAGATTTAAACGGGACCTGAGGAGCAACATTTTCATGCAGAGGGTCATGTGTGTGTGGAATGAGCTGCCAGAGGAAGTGGTAGAGGCTGGTACAATTACAACATTTAATATACAACATATACCTCTATGGCCATTACTATCAGTTTAGAATACAGTTGAACCCCTGTTCCCACGGATTTGGTTTCCGCGATTTACTGAGGCCCGAAAATAATGCATAAAACATTAATGCTGCAATTTCTGATAATGTTGCTCATTGTAAATGATGCCTCCTAATTTAGAGTCATCTGCAAACTTACTAACCTTGCGTTGTGCACTCTGGTCCAAATCATTGGTATAAGATAACGAACAGCAATGGGCCCGGGACCGACCACTGAGGCACTCCACAGGCCTCCAGTCCGACAAGCATACCTCCACCATAGCCATTTGTTTCATAATGTCAAGCCAATTGTGTCGCCAATTTGCCAGTTTACATTGGAGTCTATGCGATCTAACCTTCCAGAGCGACCTATCATGTGGAACCTTATCAAAGGCCTTCCTGAAATCCATATAGACTATGTCCACCACCCTGCCCTTGTCAACCTTTATGGTCACTTCCTCAAAAAGTCTAACAAAAATTCTAAGCCATGATCTGCCACGCACAAAACTATGCTGACTGCTCCAAGTCAAACTCTGTTTTTCCAAATGCATGCATATCTTTTGCCTCAGAACCTTCTCAAGTGGTTTACCGAAAACAGATATGAAGCTTACTGGTCTATCTTTCCCAGGCTTTTCTTTGCAGTCCTTCAAGAATAAGGGCACGTTTGTTCTTGCCCAGTCTTCCGGGTCCTTGGCCCCTGAACTGTCTTCTCTCGCTACCTGCATTGCTCTTGGATATATCTGGTCAGGACCAAGAGATTTATCTGACTTTCTGCATTCTAATATGTCCATCAGCACCTCTACTGTGATATGGACTGTACCAAGATATCACAACTAACCTCCCAAAGGTCACATGGCTTCATGTCTTTCTTCATGATAAACACAGAGGGGAAATTGAGGACCTCACCCATCTGTTGAGGTTTTACACACGCGTGCCGATTTTGGATTGTAAGGCGTCCGATTCTCTTTCTAGTTGTTCTTTTTCTTTCTTATACTGAATTTGGGTTCACATTAATCTGCTCAGCCAAGGCTATCTCATACCCCCTTTTCACCTTGCTGATTTCCTTCTTCACTAAACTCCTGTATCCCCTGTGTACCTCCAGAGATTTCCGTGTTCCCAGCTGCCTGTACCTGAACCACGCCTCCTTTTTTCTGGTCAGAGCCTCAATATTTCTTTTTATTCAGGGTCTCTCTTCCCGCCTCACTTTCCCTTCACCCTCACAGGAACATATAGACCTTGACCCCGAGCTATCTCACTTTTGAAGCCCTCCCACTTGCCCGGGATCATTTTACCTCGAAACAAACTCCTCCCATCAACCCCTGCAATCCCCTGTCTAACTCCAACAAAATACACCTTGCCACCAATTTAGAACTTGATTCTGTGGACCAATTTTGTCCCTACCATTACTATTTTAAAACTAATACAGCTCTAGTCACTATTCCCAAAACGCTTGCCCACTTTACCTCCGACACCTCTCCGACCTTATTTCCCAACAATAGGTCGAGTTTGTCCCTTCCCCAATAGGAACCTCTCTATATTGCTTGTGGAAGCTTTCCTGAACACACTTAACAAATTACGTTCCATCTAAGTTCTTAACCATCTGGAAGTCCCAGTCTATGTTAGGAAAATTAAAATTACCTATTATGACAACCCTATTGCTCCTGCAAGTCTCGCCAGTCTCCCTGAATATTTGTTCCTCTAATTTCCATTGATTATTTGCTGGCTTATAGTGCAACCACTATAACATCACCATCCCCCTCTTACTTCTTTGCACCGTTCACAAAACCTCATTGGATATTATCTCAGTTATTTCAACTTTAAATACTAGAGTGATATGCGACTTAATCAGAACTATTGGTATTTAAATTATATCTCTTCCTCACATTGATTTTCACATTCGCAGCACCCCTTGTCAAGGTACAGTGCAGATATGGAGCTGGAAATGGATGGGAACTGCACATCCTGTCACTTCCTGCATTGGTTACATTTTTCACTACACTGGGCAGTGATCTAATACAGTGTTACCAAACAATGCAACAACCTGGGTTTATATATGAATGAACCAGTGCGGACTGCACAGCTCCCCACGCTGGACATTTAGCCCAGGATTATAGATCAAGTATTGGTGTAGCTGCACAGAGTTTCACTCTGCACATAGCTGGGTTGCATTCAGCTCTACACGAGCCGGATCTACACAGTGCTCCATCGTGAATATGTAATGGATGGGCTGGTTATGCGAGTTGGATTGCGAATGTGAGAGTACGAAACATCTGACAATACCTTTATTTTGTGTTTTCATTCTTGTGATTGGACCCCTCAAATCCTGACTTATCCTGTTAGATCCATCCTTCTGGATGAGTGATGGTGAGTGTTGTTGCAGCATCTGGGTGTGCAACATGACCAACAAATGGAGCAGAGGCTGCAGAGAGGACAGTCTCCGTAAAATGGAATGAGGGAATCAGAATCAGATCAGCCGTGGTCTGAGTGAACGTTGGGGCAGGATTGTGTGGACCACTAATGCAATCCATTCATATATTTCTATTTGTTCCAAGCAAACTCCCCTTCTCTCCCAGTGTCCCATACTGGTGGGGAGTGAGTCACCTCCTCCTGTCCTTGCATAACAGGATGCTGGGGACTCACTAACCTACAGATTTCCCTGTGCCCCAGTTTCAGCTCTGAGTGACTGCATCCTGTCCCTGTGTCACAGTCTCAAGCAGTTGAATAACTGCGTCCTGTTATGTGTCCCAATCTTGGGCAGTTGAGTGACTGCCTCCTGATCCATGGTTTGCGAAAGTAGATGTCCTCCTCCTGCTACTGACTGACAGGCTCCAATAGCTCTGTGCTCACCTGCTGCTCCTGTGGAATAGAGTCGAGTGCCTGAATGGCCTCTTCACATTCCTTACAGCTTCTCTTGGCTAAAAGCCTTTCTCCTGTTTTTGTAAAACACCATCAAAATCTGAATGATGTATTTTTGTATTTTACTCTCAGCAATTGAACAAACAAGTTGCCTGACAGAATTCAGAAGCTGAATAGCCTCCTCCTGTTACTGTGTTATAAACTCAAAAGGCAATAGAGTTTCAGAGATGTACACCACGGAAAAATACCTTTTGGTCTGATCGCCCATACCGACCAAATATCCTAAATAAATCTCGTCCCCCTTGCCAGCAATTGTCCCATCTCCCTCTAAACACTTCCAAAGCATCTATCCACCCAAATGCTTTTTAAATGGTGTAACTGTACCTGCCTCCACCACCTCCTTTGGCTGTTCAATCCATACACACAGCAGTTTCTGTGTGAAAATGTTGTCCCTCATGTTCCTTTTTAAATCTTTCCCCCTCTCACCTTCAACCTTTGTCTTCTAATTTTGGACTTGCCTATCCTGGGTAAAAGACGTTGAGTGTTTACCTTATCTATGCCCCTCATGATTTCATAAAACTCTTTAACGTCACCCCTCAGCCTCAACACTTGAAAATAGCCCCAGCCTAGTCAAGCTCTCCCTGTAACTCTAACCATCCAACACCTGCAACATTATTTTAAGTCTCTTCTGCACCCTTTCAAGTTTGACAACATCTTTCCGACAGCAGGGAGACAAGAATTAATGGCAGTATTACAAAAGTGGCCAAACCAATGTCCTGTACAGATGCAACACGTCGTGAAAATGTTTAGACACAAAGCACGCACCAATAAAGGGCTGGTCACCAAGTGCCTTCTTCACTGCGCTGTCTACCTGTGACGGCACTTTCAAGGAACGGAGAACCTGCACCACAAGGTAACACAGCAGCTCAGAGACTAGCATTGCTGCTTCAGAGCGCAGCGATCTGGGTTTAATTCCATCCTTGAATGACGGCCTGTGTGGAGTTTGCACATTCTCCCCGTGTCTGCTTGAATTTCCTCCGGATGTTATGTTTTCCTCCGACAGTATAAAGACATACAGATAAGGTGGGATTGGCCATGCTAAATTGCGTAAAGTACCCAGGGATGTGTAGGTGAGGTGGATTAGCCATGGGAAATGCACGCTCAGAGGGTTAGGGTAGGGGTTTGTCCAATGGGATACTTCTTAGTGGGTCGGTGTGTCCTCGATGGGCCGAATAGGCTGTTTCCTCACTGTAGGGATTCGATAATTTCTATGGAGTTCTCCTTGATTGGCTGCTTTCGATAGGACCCTACCTACATGTTTTGCCTTGCCAAAATGCAACACCTCACATTTAAGTAAAATAAACTCCATCTGCCACTCCTCTGTCCACCTCAGCAAAGTCCCATTACAGTCTGAGAGTTCATTCTTCACTGTCGACTGCACCACCAAATTTGGAATTATCTACAAACTTACTGACCATACTTCATATACTCAAATGCAAATGATTTGTATAAGTGACAAAAGGCAGTGGATCCACTGTTGATCTTTGCGGCATGCCACTGGCCACAGGTCTCCAAGTTTAAAGAACAAATGTCCACTGTCACGCCCTGTCTCCAATATTCAAGAAAATTTTGGATCTAACAGGCCAGCTCGCCCTGGATTCCAGGCAGTCGAACCTTGTTAACCAGTCTACCATGTAGAACATTTTGGTTTTCTTACTGAATTCCATAAAGACAACATCCACTGTCCTGCCTTCATCAATCATCTTCATCGCTTCCTCAAAAAGTTCCACACAGTCAGTGAGACGTGAACTCCAATGTACAAAGCCCTCTTCAGTCCTGGTCTTTCCATATGCATATACATCCTTTTCCTCAAAATCCCCTCCAACAATTTAGTCACCATTGACGTCAGGCTCACCAATCTATAGTTACCTGCTTTTTCCTTACTTTCTTAAATAATGACACTATGTTAGCAGCCCTCCAGTCTTTTGACACCTCACTTGTGGAAATCAATGAACAAACATATCAGCAAAAGGCTGAGCAATTTCTTTCCTAGCCTCCCACAAACTCATCAGTCCCAGGAATTTGCTCACCTTCGTATGTTTTAAAATGCCCTACATCTCTTTGTAATATAGATACTTTTCAGGATATTACGATATATTTTTTCATTCTCTCGCTCTTGTAACCCCCTCCACATTAAATACAGTGGAGAAATACTTGCTTCGTATCCCTCCCATCTCATGTGGTTCCACACATAGATAGCCTTACTGATCTATTCTCTCCCCAGTTAATCTCTTGCCATTAAAGGATTTGTAGAATTTCTTCAATGCCTCGTTAACCCTATTTCTAAAGCCATCTCATGTCCACATTTTTCTGGCCCGATTTCCGCATTAACTATGCACTTTCTGCCCTTATACACCTCTCGGGATTTACTTGATCTCAGCTCTGTTTACGTGACATATGCCTCCTTCCTTACCTTGACCAGAGCATCAATATATCTAGCCATCCAGCACTCCCTGCACCCACCAGCCTTGCCCATCTCACAAAAAGCAACACGTTGGCTCTGGACTCTCTGAATTCAAGTTTTGATGGCCTTGCATTTTCCAACAGTCCCTTTACCTGTGAATAGGATATCCCAACCAGCCTTTCACAGGGCTCACCTCACACTTTCAAAATTGGGCTTATTCAAAGCTAGAAATTTACATCAGGTCTTTCCCATTCCACAACTAGTGTAAAACTAATATTTATGCATAACAGACTTGAAAGTTAAATAGGCACTTCCTGCCCCTCTGTAACAGGCTTGAGAGGCTGAATAGCCTCCTCCTGCCCCTTTGTAACAGGCTTGAGAGGCTGAATAGGCTCCTCCTGTCCCTCTGTAATAGACTCAAGAAGCTTAATGGCCTCCTCCTGTTCTTCTATAACACATTCGAGAGGCTTCATGGCCTCCTCCTGTCCCTGTGTAACAGACCCGAGACATTAAATGACACAGGAACCCGTGGATTACGAGCAGTGGTTAAACTGTATCTGACGGAGGCCCATCCCTTCTCAGTTACAGAAACACAGACAACAAAATGTTCTCCAGGTGCCCTCTCAGTAACACCTCATACAGCTGCAGCGACACATCTCTTTGTTTTGAATGATTCTGTTGGCAACATGTGCCAATATTCCAGCTTTCCACCTTTCAAGTAGCAACAAGCTAATATGGGCTGAATGGTCTTCTCTTATCCATCTGTAATAGGTCCATAGGGACAATATTGCTTCGGCCTGTTCCTGAGCAGCAGTCTCAATGCTCTGTCTCAAGGTTATGAAAGGATTTGATAACAGGGCATTAAAACCAGGAGTAGCCTCACACTGGTCATTAAGTACCGTACTTTGTGTTAAGGTATCTAGAAACGTGTCCACCCGACTTTTTCTTTATGCAGTTAAAAACAATGACTGCAGATGCTGGAAACCAGATTCTGGATCAGGAATGCCTGATGTAGGGCTTTTGCCCGAAACGTCAATTTTGCTGCTCGTTGGATGCTGCCTGAACTGCTGTGCTCTTCCAGCACCACTGATCCAGATTTATTTTTATGCAGCCGATCTGTTATTTTATAACTACCTCCTTTCATAAACAAAGTGGAACATATATAGACCCGTGCAGTGTTCTGTTAATACTCTCATATACAAGGAAAAAAAGATTAAAAACATTGAAAGATTTATGGTCCATCCCTCCGCAACCCTCATCCATTCCATCCAAACCCAGTAAATGTTCCCTTTTATAGTGTTATGAAAAGTGATGCATGTAACTGGTTAACTGAGCCTATTTGTTCAGTGACTGCGATTAATGCCAGTCTCCATGGATTCTAATTATCCCAGTGGAGGGTTTCCATCTTTTAATGATAAATGGGCGCCGTTCAATGTGTTATCCCATAACATGAGTGGAGCATCACCGACAGCACTAACAGGGGTCAGCAGTTCCAGAGAAAGGCGGAGGAGAGATCAGAATCTGAGAACATGAGACTGGAATGTTCTAACAATGGATCAGAAAATGCGAACATTAGACTGGAATGTTTCAACAATGGATCAGAATCTGAGAATCTTAGACTGGAATATTCCAACAATATACAGGAGCTTATCCGATTATGTTTGGTATCTTTCTGCATTTGATTGGTTGTCATTATCATCGCGGATTTATTACGCTCTTCTCATTATTCAATACTTTTATTATCCCTACCTGGCTATCGTTGGTGTTCCTGGTAAGCGTCACTGTCCAGATTTTCTTTTCTATAAAACAATTATGACTGTATTATTATTCTTTTATATAGTCTACACTTCTTGTCACTATTATTATTCCTGTTGTAACTCTGAATCCAGATATTCACTCTACAGACCACTACTAACTACATTAATGAAGGTGTTCAATTATTGTTTCCCTCTCTGCTCTGGCAGTGTTATTCACGGGTCTCTATGTTGACCTACTCAGTTTCAGCGGAGAACCATAATGCATTGTATCATTGCCTTCGTTATTTAAATATTCAGAGCATGGAGGTCACTGTGTACTGTTCTGGTTACAAATTCCACTTCCTTCCACTGTTTCCATCCCATCCCTGGCCAATATCCGCGGCTGAAGCACACAAGTCCCAACTGTGGGCATCCCTTTCACCATGAGCTGAATCTTGACACCATTCCCTGAACATTTCTAACATGAAATCCTCACCACTCCAGAATATATCTCACTGGCTTATTCCATCTGCTGTTTGAACCTTGAGCTATGAAGTACAGGCTTAATGAAGCCAATAATCTGCTGCTGATGTTCCGGGCTTCAATCCTGATGCGACCTCACACCAAACTCCCATCCATCTGTCATTCATGTGTATGCCGATGTGTATTGCTGTTATGTCTGGCAATGACTTTATTTAAACATCATCAAACACTTTACCGTATCTGTCCATGAAACTTCTCTCGTTCCCTTTCTGTTGATTAACAAAAAGCCTGCCAGTTGTTCGTATTTAAAATAGTTTCCTCCATGTGCGTTCCTCCTCAAACAATGAGTTTCACATTCAACCACGCCTATCGCGCGCACACACGGACTCTCTCTCAGTCTCTGATGAACACACACACACACAAACACACATGCAGAGAGAGCAAACATTCCCATTGTAGGCAGTAATCTGATGCGAGTATAGTTAGCATATGATAGTAAAGTTTGCAATACTCTTTATGCTGGGCAGATCGTGCAGTTTACTGAGCAACACACGAGCATGGTCTGCACAGCTCTCCATGCTGGGCTGTCATCTTGTTCCAGTTTATGTTGTTTGTGGTGTTCTGTCAAGCAGATTGAGAATTTGATGTAACAAACCATTTCAGCTGATCTGACAGTGCCTTTATTCAATGTTCTCATTCTTGTAATTTTACTCTCGAAAGTCTCACTTCTCCAGTTACTCCCACTGCCCTGTCTTTTTCCACATATTTCTACAACATCTTCTCAGTTAATTAACTGTCTGTTTCTGTCTTTACTGTGAATCTGTCTGTCCCTCTGTATCTTTCCCTGGCCTTGGGTTTTGGTTCCCGAGTGTATCGAGTGCTGGAATTGTGTAACTCAGAAATAATGAAATGGGATGTGTCATGCTGTTGTTCCCTTCCCAGTATGTCCGATGTGATAATCCATGAACAGGCGTTTTTCAGAAGTCATGAGACACATTCCTGTAACTTGGTCTGTACCTGTGTTTGCCCCTCTCATGTGATCTTGCTATCAGTAACACGAGGAAGCCCCTTCAGTAAAGGGCCAGGCATCTAAATTGTGTGACAATACTGTCACTTTTTTGTTAAAAAGTTATTTTCTCCTTTTTTTTGTAGAAAGCGATCTTAAAGGCCAAACTGCCTACTGAAAACGGCTGAAGTAAACAACTTATGAGGCTTTTAGTGTTTTTAATAAATAGTAGTAACAATGGCCCAGCTCGCACAGACAGGTTTTCCAGATTTTTTCTTGTAGATGTAAAAGTTGCCAAGTGCTGCAGGTCCTAGAAGGGTTGTGAGTTTTAGTAAATTATCCCTCTATGCTATTCTCTCTGAAACCTTACTTGATACTGTTTCCTCCTGGATTGGAGAACTGTGTGCAAGAATGCATGTCTGAATGGATTGGATTACTTACAGTGTGGAAACAGGCCCTTCGGCTCAACAAGTCCACACCGACCCGCCGAACAGCAACCCACCTAGACCCATTCCCCTACATTTACCCCTTCACCTAACACTACGGGCAATTTAGCATGGCCAATTCACCTAAACTGCACATTTTTGGACTGTGGGAGGACACCGGAGCGCCCAGAGGAACCCCACGCGGACACGGGGAGAATGTACAAACTCCACACAGTCAGCCACCTGAGGTGGGAATTGAACGTGGGTCTCTGGCGCTGGGAGGCAACAGTGCTAACCATTGTGCCACCATGCCACCCACAGTGCCGCTCTGTGATGTTAATAAATTGGAACAGTTCATTAGTAGAAGGTACTGTATCCATCATTCAGTTAAGGTTTCCAATAGTTAAGTTATTCTAAATTCCTCTTCATTTTTTATGGATTTTCATTAGAGTGTTTAAATATATTGTGTTTTGCATAATGGTGAGTGGTTTGACTAGTAGAATCACATCTGTAACACCCACTTCCCATTTACTTTTAAAATAAGAAAGGTTTGACATCCAAGCTACCCTCTTAAACTAGTTTGAGGCAGTCTGGTTGGTCTATAGCAAACTGGGGACTCTTGTCTAGTTCTAAATCGATAATACCAAATTGGGTTTAGAATTACAATCCCTACATTGTGCAAACAGGCTATTCGACCCAACAAGTCCACACCGACCCTCTGAGGAGTAACCTACCGAGACCCATTCCCCTACCGTATTATTACACATTTACCCCAAGGCAACTAACCCACACGTCCCTGAAAACTACGAACAATTTAGCATGACCAATTCACCTGACATGCACATCTTTGAGTTGTGGGAGGAAACCAGACAATCCAGAATAAGCTCATGCAGACACTGGAGAGTATGCACCAGGAGGCTATTAGGTTTAAAGATCGCGTATGGTAGTTGTTTGTGTCTTTGGTTCCGGATGTTGAATTCAGTTGGTTTAAGCAGTATTTTTGTGTATAAAAATTCTTTCAGTCACTAAGAGTTGTCTGGGTGTGGAAGAAGTGAAGTTGGGGGTTTTACGAAAGGTAATGAAGACAAGGCTGTAGGAATTGACAGACAAGTTGGTGTTGGGGTTGCGTTTGTCTGTGAGGAAATGACAGATAATTACAGCTATAGTTCCGGAATTACGTTTGGTGGAAACGCCATCAGAATCTTTGGAAATGGCAAGAATTCAATTTCTAATGAGGGATTTTGAACATAAGAAGGAATTGGAACAGTTTGAATTATGATGAAAAGTAGAAATAAAAGAAAAGGAAATGAAGAAGAAAGAGAGAAAGGGAGAGAAGAAAAGCAGAGAGTTTCAACTTAAACAGTTAACAATTAGAGAGGAAAGTTGACATAGAAGGCGGAGATCAAGGTAGACGGTCGGCGGGATGAGGAGGATAGTGAGGTTGAGCAACCCTATAGTAGCCAATGGCCTGATGGGGTTCTGTTTAAATACATCCAGGCATTCTCTACATTTGATGAGAAGGATGTGGAAGCCTTTTGAATTTCATTTGAGAAAGTGGCTAAACCAATGCAGTGGCCAGTAGCCATGTGGATTTAGTTGATCCAAACAAAGCTGGTAGGTATTTGCGTCCCTATCGGAGGAGGTATCTGGGGAGTATGAGGTGGTGCAGAAAGCCATCTGAAGTGCATATGAGCTTGGGCCAGAAGCCGACAGACAGTGTTTCAGGAATCTAAAAAAAGGGTAGCTGCTTAAACGCACATTGAGTTCGAAAGGATCAAACAAAGTAATTTTGAAAGGTGGGTAAGGGTATTAAAACAGGGCAAACCTATGACCCTCTTAAAGAGATTCTTATTTTGGAGAAGTTCAATAATTCACTTCCTGCAGTCGTGAGAACTCGTGTGGAAGGGCAGACAGAAACAATGGCAAGATTAGAAGCTGAAATGGCTGATGATGATGATTGAGTTCAGAAATCAAAGTTTGATTTCTGTGAGAGATTGAGAAGAATGTGTGAGATCTTATTGTTTGTGTTAATGTTCCAACATATAAGCTATCCCAAAATGTTCTTTTCTTTGATTGTATTTTAACTAAAGCATTTGAATAGATTATATTTTGCTTAATGTCGAGTGGTTTGACCAGTCACAACATATCTGTAAGGCACACTTCCCATCTATATTCAAAATAAGGAAAGGTTTGGGTCTAAGTGGCCTTCTTAAAACATTCTGGGGTGATCTGGTCTGGTTCACAACACTTGTACCGAGGGGTTTCTGACTGACTCCTGTAATTGAAAATTTAGTGGAGTGGCTGGGGATGGTTTGCTGGAGGTTGTGCTGTGAGCTGCCTCAGACATTCAGGGAGACCTGAGGATTTGGTGACCCAACACTGGATGGAGCATGGGGACTGTAGTTACAGCATCTGGGTCTGCAACACGAACAACAAATGGAGCAGAGGCTGCAGAGAGGGGAAGCTCTGAAACCACAGAGTGAGTGTGTGTGGGGTAAGGGATCTGCTGTATCCACATCGGGTTATCCAGGAACAGCTTCCCAAGCTTCACTTAACCCAGGAGCAGAGTGTTAGGGGCCCTGACTGAACAAGGAGCTGGTCACAGAGCGGTGTCACCTCCTTCAACACGACCTGCAGCTTCACACCCGGGGGAGGGTGGTGCTGCCAGAGGCTGTTAGGGTCACTGTTTCATTCAGCTTCTATGATCCAGAACTTTCCAGGCAGGTGACATTTCCATCATTTCCCAGTGTCTCAACATCAATGTCACCATTCGGTGATGGAGGATATATATGGTTGATGAGGTATATAGATTGTTTCTCCCACAGCAGGGAGCTGCCGGGTGTATCCAGTATCGTGGGATTCCCGATGGTGTACATGGCATCTGCAGAGTATCCATGTTAATGGGGAGAGGTAGAGGAACTGAAGGAGCTCTCTCTCTATTCATGTTACAGTGTACCCAGGCACAGTACATCATGTTGGTGAATACCCATTGTCCTGGCAGCAGTCACGGCCTCTTCATTCAGAAGCAGTCAGCCATTCCCATCGTCATCGGGTCTTCACGTAGAAAGAAATGAATATATCTTGGATTAAGGCGGTCCCCTTGATGCACGTTTCAAAACACCATCCCCACCACCAATCAACCACAGCAAAGTATTCCATGTGTTCGGAGAGCAATAGGGTCACTTGGAGTGTCTGGGAGCTGACGATCAGGGATGGATCAAAACCTCCCATGTCTGAACGGGTCTGACTGAACCCCCCCCCCCCCCCCCCCCCCCCCCGTACACAGGATCATTAAGTCCTGTAATCCCTCTCAATTTCAGTAACATACTGCCTTCCATTATTCCTGTAAATGGAATGACAGGTTATATCATCTTAAATGCCACCTGCCCAAACTATTATCTATTGCCTTTATCTCTTTGAATCTATTTGCAGACTCTCCACCCTCTCTTAAAAATTTAATCTCTTGCTTATCACAGCGACATAACAATTATTTGAAGAGGTGACAAGTAGGTTAGACCAGGGAAACCCAGTGGATGTGGTCAATCTAGACTTCCAAAAGGCCTTTGATAAGGTGCCACACGGGAGGCTGCTGTGTTAGGTGAGGGCCCATGGTATTCGAGGTGAGCTACTGGTATGGATTGAGGATTGGCTGTCTGACAGAAGGCAGAGAGTTGGGATAAAAGGTTCTTTTTCAGAATGGCAGCCGGTGACAAGTGGTGTCCCACAGGGTTCAGTGTTGGGGCCGCAGCTGTTCGCATTATATATTAATGATCTGGATGAAGGGACTGGGGGCATTCTAGCGAAGTTTGCCGATGATACGAAGTTGGGTGGACAGGCAGGCAGTACTGAGGAAATGGGGAGGCCGTAGAAGGATCTAGACAGTTTGGGAGAGTGGTCCAGGAAATGGCTGATGGAATTCAATGTGAGCAAATGCGAGGTCTCGCATGGACTACTTTCTAAACGGTGAGAAAATTCATAAAGCCAAAGTACAGAGGGATCTGGGAGGGCTAGTCGAGGATTCTCTAAAGGTAAACATGCAGGTTGAGTCCGTGATTAAGAAAGCGAATGCAATGTTGTCATTTATCTCAAGAGGGTTGGAATATAAAAGCACCGTTGTGCTACTGAGACTTTATAAAGCTCTGGTTCGGCCCCATTTAGAGTACTGTGTCCAGTTTTGGTCCCCACACCTCAGGAAGGACATACTGGCACTGGAGCGTGTCCAGCAGAGAGTCACATGGATGATCCCTGGAATGGTAGGTCTAACATACAAGGAACGGCTGAGGATCCTGGGATTGTATTCATTAGAGTTTAGAAGGTTAAGGGGAGATCTAATTGAAACTTAGAAGATAATACATGGCTTTGAAATGGTGGACGCTAGGAAGTAGTTTCCGTTAGACGAGGAGACTAGGACCCATGGGCACAGCCATAGAATTAGAGCGGATCAATTCAGATCAGAAATGCAGAGACATTTCTTCTGCCAGAGAGTGGTGGGCCTGTGGAATTCATTGCCGCGGAGTGGAGTGGAGGCCAGGACGCTAAATGTCTTCAAGGCAGAGATTGACAAATTCTTGATGTCACAAGGAATTAAGGGCTACGGGGAGAATGCGGGTAAGTGGAGTTGAAATGCCCACCAGCCATGATTAACTGGCAGAGTGGACTCGATGGGCCGAATGGTCTTACTTCCACTCCTATGTCTTATGGTCTTATGGTCTTATGGACATCACTAAACTCAGCATCTGTATATCTGCTCCATCCTCCTGATCAGTAATATAGACTGTAAATAGTCGAGAACCCAGCGCTGGTCACTCTGTGGCCCTACTGGTTACGTTCTCTCTTACTGATATATCCTGAGTGCCTGTTTCCTGTATGATACCCAGTCCTCCCCCATTCCTGGGCAACACAGTCGAAGAGTTGAATAAGAACAAGGACCATCTGTGAGGTACCCAACCCCTCGATGAGGCTGATGGCAACGCGGCCTCTGTTCCACTTTCCTGCCACCTCTCCATCCTAAAACTCTAATCTCTTGTTGTAGATTGGGCCACATGAAAAAAAAATCCACTCCACATCTACACATTCAATTACTTTTAGCATTTCACAGACCTCAACGAGATCTCCTTTCATTCTTATAAACTCCAGACTATAGGCCTAAACTGCTCAATTAATCTTCATAAGACAAACACTTCAAATATGGAATCAATCTAATGAACTTCTTCTAATTGCCTCCAATGGAAATACCTCATTCTGCAGGACACCCAAACTGTACTCCAGTTGCATCCTCACAAATGCCTTGCATAGCTACACCAACACTCCCAACTTTCTACTCTATCCTTTTATAAATAAGCACTGAAATTGTGCTTGCATTTCTCATTACTTGCAGTACCTGCAGGCAAGTTTTCTGTGATATGCAAGCAGACACCCAGATCCGTCTGCACCTAAACACTTTGAACTTTCTCTCCATTTAGATAATAATTTGTCTTTCTATTATACTGGCCAACTTGAATAGCTCCATATTTATTCACTTTAATTTTCCTTGCTAAATTTTGGTCCATTCACCAAACCTATCCATATGTTTAAAATCTCTTGCATCATCATTCCGAAGTAATTTCCCACCGATGTTAGTGTCATCTGAAAATGTGGCATTGTATTTTCTCTCCCGTCAACCCAGTACAGTAATACCAGCGATCGCAAATGGTTGAAACATGAGAACTGAAATCAATGGCACAAACTCCATTTGCCAAAAGAAAATGACACATTTATTCCACCTGACTCCATTTTGTTGGATAACCAATCCTCCATCCAAGCTAATAATTTACTCCTAAACCCATGTTGTCTGATCTTACCATTTACTCTTTGGAGAAGCGACACATCCCATGCTTTCAGTAAGACCAGATATGTTCCATCTCCAGGATTCCCACTATCCACCTTGTTTGTGGCATCTTCAAATACCTCAAGCAAACAATTCAAACACGATTTAGCCTTCGTAAAACCATGTTGACTCTGACGAATTGTGGTTTTCGTTTGCAAATGTCATGAAAAATGGACTCTAACAATTTGCCTTAAATTACAATAGTTTATTGTTGCACTTTAGTCCCTAATGTATAACATTATTACAAGTTTTTCCCTTTCGAAGACCTTCACGTTTTCTTTGAATTCCTGTTAAATGGGCAGAAGGCTTTAAGAAGTCTGCTCCAATTTCTGAGTAAGAGCCATGTGTGGCTGAATGGACTCATCATTCTGCTGGTGTACAAACTCGATAGGCTGACGTCTTTCTGGTATTCCCATGTTGCCATCTCCAAGGCCAGAATGACGTCCTCCTGTTGATGCTTTAGAAGATTGGGAGATTATGGGATCTTCCTGTTGCTGTGTAACATTTTGAGGGGCTGATGGGTCTTCTCATACTTCTCCATAACAGGTGGATATACTGTACGGTCTCCTCATGTATCCTGGAGATGGGACCGAGGGATTGATTGGTCTTCTCTTGTTCCAATACAACAGACACGTGTCTAAATTACCTCTTCTTTCTCATGAAAGAAGTCTCAGATAGTTTTTATCCTTATCCAATTCCCTTGCAATAGGCTCGGTGGGTCTGAATGGCCTCCTGTTATCCCAGTGTAACAATCTCCAGTCAATGTGTGACCTCTTCCAGTTCCTATGTTACAGACTTGAGGAGGCTGAATGGACTGATCTTGTTGCTGTTTAACAGGAGCTGGAAATGTGTTGCTGGAAAAGCGCAGCAGGTCAGGCAGCATCCAGGGAACAGGAGAATCGACGTTTCGGGCATAAGCCCTTCTTCAGGAATCCCGAAACGTCGATTCTCCAGTTCCCTGGATGCTGCCTGACCTGCTGCGCTTTTCCAGCAACACATTTCCAGCTCTGATCTCCAGCATCTGCAGACCTCACTTTCTCGTCAAAGATTTCAACCTGCTGTTTAACAGGACACTGGTGCAGCACGGCCTACTGTTATAGGCTCGATGGTTGATTGGCCTCCTTCTGCAAATATATGTCAGGCTCCAGGGGCTGAATAGCCTCGTCCTGTTTAGGTGTAACAGGGTCGAAGGCCTGAATATCCTCCTGTTGTTCCTGTGTAACAGGCTGGAGAACGGAATGGATTCCTCCATTATCTGTGTAATTCACTTCACTTGTTAACTCCTTCTGTCATCTATGTTCAAATAAGATCATCTTTAATTTTTATAAACTCCAATGGCTACTGGGTCAACCTGATCATGCTTTCGTTATAAGTTAACACCTTCATTGCAGGAATCAGTTGAGGGAACCATCTCTGAGCTACTTTCATTATAACAACATCATTTCTTCATAGAAGAGGCTAAATCTATACACACTACTCCAGATGTGAACTCTCTGTACAACAGCAACAACACTTTACCAGCCTGCTGTAAAGTTCCCACCCAGCTTAGAGCTGTCTCAGCTCTCTGGGGGAGTACAGAGCATTGTTGGAAGATCATTGTTCTTCTCTACTCCATCAGCATAACGGGAGATCTGGAGAAATTAAAGTTTGAGAAGATTATAAATGATGTGGCGAGATGATCTCTACCATTAAACTCCCCAGAGCCCACGTCGCTCAGATTCCACAGAATCTAGTAAGGTGGAGCGCAAAAACAGCAAGGAGGAGCAAACATTGATGGGAGTTATATATCAAAGTGAAAGCTGCAGTACAAATGCTGGACATGTTATAAAACAGGAAATGAGATATACACATTTGCGGCTACTGCAGTTATAATGTAATGTGTAAATTGTATCTAAACTATGTTAACCCAATTGAATGCTAATGCTGGGAAAAATGGATTTCATGACCACGTGTGAGATGGTTTGCGTTAACATTATGTCGAGCACTGATCTCGAGATCAGGTTATTTAGGAATTGGTGTTGAGTGATCAGAAGAGCTAATTGACAATTTTCCTGTAAAGGACCTTTTGGGAACAGTGACCACAATGTATTGGTTTTCTTTTATGCTGTTTGAGTACTCGACAGTTTTTGTTGTATTTGAAGTAACGGTGATAAATCTGAGTCATGCAAGCCATGAAGGTGTGAGGAGAAAGTGGGGACTACAGATGCTGGAGATCAGAGTCGAAGAGTGCGGTCGAAAAGCACAGTCAGGCAGCATACTAAGAGCAGATAAATCGATGTTTTGGGCATAAGCCCTTCATCAGGAATGAAGCTTATGGGCCAAGGGGGCTGACAGATAAATGACAAGCGGGTGCGGCAATGGGGAGGTAGCTGGGATTGTGATAGGTAGATGAAGGTGGGGTTGAAAGTGATAGGTGATGAAGGGAGACAGAACGCCTCATCTTCTGCATCCATTAAACCCAATGTAGTCTTCTCTATATTGGCGAGGCAGGAGGTCAACTTGTGGATCATTTCAGAGAACATCTCTGGAGCAACCCCATTGAACAACTCCATCGCCTTGTGGCTGAGCACTTTAACTTCCCTTCCCATTCTGCCAAGGACATGAGGGACCTAGACCTGCTCCATCACCAAACCCGAGCCACACGAAGCCTGGAGGAAGAAAGCCTCTTCTTCTGCCTTGGGACCCTCCAACCACAGGGGATCATAGTGGATTTCCCCATTTCCCTATTTCCCCTAATCCCACCTTATCTCGCTCCAACCTTCCAAGTCAGCACCGCCTTTTGAATGTTCCTATGTGTCCACCTTCCTTCCGATCAATCTGGGCCACCCTCCTCTCCGACTATCACTTTCAACCCCACCCTCATCTACCTATTAGATGAAAGGAGGCAGCTTAGAAAAATGCCAAATGTTGCAGTAAGCCAGTGGTTTCAGAGAAATGTAGGACACAGCAAGAAACTGAGAAGAAAATCAAAAAGAGAAAAAAAACGTGCAAACGAAAGAAAAACATAAAAACTGCTAAAAAGCGTATATCAATGTATGAAAAAGAAACAAAAGCAAGGTCAAATGCGATGCAGTTGGTGCGCGTTCAGGATAATTTATTGCAGAGAACAGAGAAATCGCAGTGAAAAGAAACAGTTTCTTTGTGTCTATCTTCATGGAAGAATGTACAGAAATTCTTCCAGAGATACCAAGTGACCCTGGGACTTGTGTAAGTAAAGTCTAAGATCATTCTTATCAGTGTTGAACTTCCCTTTGAAAAGAAAACTGGATTGAGTATTTATAAATCTGACAGACTAGATGTACTTCATACAAGTATTTCAGAGGAAGCAGCAAGAGACATGTTGATTGCATCGCGGATTTTCACTTTATTTTCCAACAGATTCCGGAAAGTCATTTAGCCAATCTGGATAAGGCAAAGGTTATAAATGTTATCCACCAGTTTAAGAAAGGATGAATTTGGAGAGTGGTGAATTACAGACCAGTTATCTTGTCATCTGCAGTCGGTTATCTGTTGGACTCGATTACAAAGAACATGCTACTAGATATTTAGAAGGTAATAACATAACTGGGGAGTGTGAGAATGTACCGATGAAAGGAAAACCAGAAGTGGCAAAAAATCTTTGGAATGGTTTGAAGACGACTCTTGTGGACATAGACAATGAAGAACCAATGTATAACATATAGTTGGATATTCATGAGATCTTTAACAAAACTCACACAGTAAGCTCATAAGAAAAGTTAAAGTGAGAGGTATTAGGAAGAACATATGCAAATTGGAAAGTAAAAATTAGGTTTATATTATTGTGAATGTAATTGGAATATAGAGGATGTCGTGCACCAGTTGCATTTAGTCATGAGACTAAACTTAGAGTATTGTGTATCGTTCGGAGTCCCAGTCTAAGAAGGAATATATTGACTACAGATGAATTCCAAAAAATATTATCCAGATTAATCCCTAAAATGGCAAGACTGTCTGATGTGGATACTCAGCCTGTGATCTCGACTGTCAAAACATGAGAGGTGATTGCAGTGAAACATAGAAACATAGAGAGGACTGAATAACAGAAGGAAATGGAGAAGTACAAGTAGGCGAGAGCAGGAAGAATCCCACGATATTCTACACGGACAAGTAGAAGAGAATAATCAGCAAACAGTTCGTGTCCATTAGAAACCAAAGGGGCAATCTGTGTGTCAAGCTGGAGAACATTGATGGATTGTTATATGAGACCTTCACATCTATTTTACTTGGGAGAAGGAGGAGGCAGGTACAGAATTCAAGAAGATGGACTGGGAAGCTCTTGAACAGATTGATGTAAAATACGAGCAGGGATTTGAGGCTTTTTTCTGAATAAATTTGTACCAATCTCCATGTCTGAATGAGTTGTATCACAGGCGGCTGTTGGGGTCAAGGGAGGAAAGACCCTGACTGAATATTTTAATTATAATCTGACCGGAGGGAAGGTACCAAAGAACTGGAGAACTGCTAATACGATTTCACTTCACAGTAAGGGTAGGAGAGATAAACCAGGGAACTATAGACGAGCGAGTATGAGATCACTGTTAAGGAAACTACTGGAGAAAATAGGGAAGGAGAATATCGAACTCCAATCAGAGTCGCAAGGTTTGATCAGGGATAATCATCATGACTTTATCAGAAGGACGTCGCATCCAATGGATTTGATTGAATTAGTTTGAGGAGCTCGATTGTTTAGTTTTGTTGGAAGGCCTTTGAAAAATATTCCACCTGGGAAACTGAAAAATAAAGTAAAACCTCACAATATGAAGGATAACTTGACAAGTTACAACGAAAATTGTCTTAGTAGCAGGAGACAAAAGGTGGTGGGAGAAGGTTGTTTGCGTGACTGGAGACCAGTGTCCCCTCGTGTACCACAGGGATCAGTGTTGTGTCCCTTATCGTTTTTGTTATTCATAACAAAAAAAAAGATGTGAATGTGGATGGGTCTAGGTGGAGAGTGGGGAGGTGTGATAAGTATGTGTATGTTTGACATAAAGATTGACCGGTAGGTTCGCAGTGAGGAGGAAGGCCTTAAGTTACAGGAAGATGCAGATGAATGGTCAGATGGGCAGATCAATGGCAGATGGAATGTAACCCGGATAAATATGAGGTAATGCACTTTGGGAGATGGAACCAGACAAGGGAGGACTCAATGAATGGCAGCACTCTAGGAAGCTCAGATTGTGCTTCTCCACACATCCCTGAATGTGACTGGACAGGTTAATGGACTAGTTAAGAATTGGACCTTGGGTGTAGCGTTTCCTAATCAGGGCGGAGATTATAAGAGCTGTACATGGCTTTGGTTCTATAAAATGGAATACTGTATGTTGCTCTGGGAGCCACATTCTAGGAAGGATGTGATTGTACTGGAGAGGGTGCACAGGTGATTCAGCAGGATGTTCCCTGGAATGGAGCATATCGGCTATGGAGAGAGGCTGGATAAGCTCGGGTTGTTTACTTTGGAGCAGAGAAAGCTGAGGAGTCAGTGATTCAGGAGGATAAGATTATAAGTGACACGGACAGGGGGGATAGACAGCAGCTGTTCCTTTTAGTCAGAGGGTCAAGAACAAGCGAGCATACTTTTAAAGTGAAGAGTTTGAGGTACAGAGAGGATTTAAACTTTTTTTTTACCTCGAGGGTGTTGGGTTCCTAGATTATTTCCTGAGAGGGGAATGATCACGGGTAACGTCACAATCGTTCAAAAGTACTTGGACGAGCACTTGGAAGTGTTATAACATTCCAGGCTATGGGCTTGATGTAGGAAAGTGAGACTAATATAGATCCTGCTGTGCGTCTGTTGGCACAGAGTCTATGCTCCTGTGAGTGTATGGTGTAGAAGGTCAATTATTGAGCAGATTAAGGCAGGAATTGATGAGTTTCTGAAGAGTATATTCACAAGGGTTGTAAGAGTGAACTGTAGTAACTTGTTAAAACATGTCAATGTGAGAAATATGAGAAAACAAGTGCAGTTTCCTTACAGTTTGAAACCAGAGAATGGGGAATGGGGAGCAGGGAAATGGCAGAACTATGAAGACACTACTTCAGTTCTGTCTTCACAGAACTTTCAAACAATACGAGGAAAACCAAGTCTGGTGTAGGAAAATGATAGAGTACATGGAACATAGACCATTGTAAGTAAATGTTTTAGGAGAAATTATTGGGGCTGAAAGTAATAGGCATAGACAACACTAACATAGGTTTATGAAATGGGAATTATGTTTGAGAAACAGACTGGGAGACAATGGAAAGAGAAGCAATTGATGTAAAACATGTTGACTTTTAGAAAAAAATTGGTAAAGCTCCAAGCCTAGTTTGCAAAATCAAATCTGAGTGAATTGGGGCTAATAGAAGGTCATGTTTCTAGAATGGGAGAGCTGGAAGGAAACAGTGAATTGAAATAAACAGACTCGTCAAGCAATAGCCTGACATTGTCTGTAAGGTATGATTCTGTGAGTATGACTATGTCCCAGACACCCCGGATATCTCCTGTCTCACCAAGAGGAGAGACACAGCAGAAGTGGCGGCACAGTGCGATACAGTTGTAAGGGAATTGCTCTTGGAGTCCCCAACAATGACACCGTATCCCATGAAGTCTCATGGCGTTAGTTTGCACATGGCAAAGGAAACCTCCTGCTGATTACCAGGTACCAGCCTCTCTAAACTGATGAATCAGTACTTCTCCATGCTGACCAACATTGGGAGGAAGGACTGAGGGTAGCACGGACGCAAGATGTACTCTGGGTAGCGGATTTCAATGTCCACCTCCAAGAGCATCTCAGCTACAGCATGACTGATCGAGCTGGCCAGGTCCGAAAGGATATAACTGGTAGTCTGGCAAGTGGTGAAGGAACCAACAAGAGGAAAATACATACTGACCACAGACTTAGTAATCTGCCAGTTGCAGAAGTATCTGTCCATGACAGTATCGTTAAGAGTGGCCACCGCATAGATATTGTGGAGACAAAGTCACACCGGCATATTGAGAATAACCTCCACCATTTTGGGTGGTACTATCATGGTGCTAAATAGGACAGACTTCGAACAGATCTAGCAGCTCAAATCTGGATGTCCATAAGGTGTTGTGGGTCATCAATAGCAGTGGAATTGTACTCCCGCATAACCTCATGGCCTGGCATATCCCCCTCTCAACAATTACCATTAATCCAGAGGATCAAGCTTGGTTCAATGGAATGTGCAGGATGGCAGGAGCAGCACTGGGCATACCTGACAATGAGGTGTCAGCCTGGTGAAGCCACAAACAAGGACAACGTGTGTGCCAAACAGCATAAACAGTAAGTGATAGATAGAGCTAAGTGATCCCACATGCAAAGGATCAGGTCTCAGCTCTGCAGTCCTTCCACATCGAGTCGAGAAATGTTGGGGACAATTAAACAATTCACTGGAGGAAGAGATTCCACAAATAACCCCTTCCTCCATGATGGAAGTGATCAGCCCTTCATTGTATAAGATAAGGCTGGTCCATTCGCAACAATCTTCAGTCAGAAGTGCTGAGTGGATGATCCATCTCAGCCCCCTCCAGTGGTCGTCAGCGATTCAGTTACCAGTCATCAGCCAATTCGATTCAGTCCACGCGATATCCAGAAATGGTTGGAGATACTGGATACTCCATAGGGTCCATAATCTGACAACATTCTGACAATAGTACTGAATACTTGTACTCCATAACTTGCCACTACCCTAGCCAAACTGTTTCAATACAGTTACAACAATGACTTTTCCTGATTATGTGGAAAATTACCCCAAGTATCTCCTGTACATAAAAAGCAGAACAACTCCAATCCGGCCAATTACCACTCCATCAGTCTACTCTCGATCATCAGTAAAGTGGTGGAAGGTCTCAGTGCTTTTAAGCAGCACTTGCTCAGCAATACCCTGGTCAATGACGCCCAGTTTGGGCTCCACCAGGGCCACTCAGCTCCTGCCCTCATTACTGTGGTTCAAACATGGACAAAAGAGCTGAATTCCAGAGGTAGGGTGAGAGCGATAGCCCTTTAAAGCAAGGCTTCCTTCGACCAAGTGTGATATCAAGGGGCTTTAGCAACACTGAAATCAATGGGTATCAGGGGCAAACTCCCTGCTGGTTAGAATCATACCTGACACGTAGGAAGATGGTCATGGTTGATGAAGTTCAGTCAACTCAGCTCCAAGTCTGTAGGAGTCCCTCGAGCAGTGGCTGAAAACGTCTTTAGGGCTGCTTCATCAATGACCTTCCCTCTATTTTAAAGTCAGAAGTGGGGATGTTCGCCAATGATTGTACAATGTTCTGCAACATTTGTGGCTCCTCAGATACTGAAGCATTCCATTTTCCAATGCGACAAGATGTGGACAAGATCCAGGCTAACAAGTGACAAGTAATATTCGAGCCACACAAATGCCAGACCATGACCATCACCAATAAAATACAATCTAACCTGCCCCTTGGCATTCAATGTTGTTACTATCACTGAATCCCCAGTATCAAAGTCCTGGTGGGTAATCATTGCTCAGACACTCACCGATCTCGCCACATGAACACAGTAACTATAAGAGCAAGTCTGAAGCTAGGAATACTGCGGCGAGTAACTCACATCCTGACTTCCAAAAGTCTGTCCATCATCTACAATGCATAAGTCTGAAGTGTGATAGAAGACTCCCAATTTGCCTGGATGAGTGCAGCCCCAACAACACTCAAGAAGCGTTATACCATCCAGAACAAAGTAGCCAGTCTGACTGTCCTTTCATCCACAATGCTCCACCATCAACGCTCAGCAGCAGCAGTATTTTACTATCTACATGCTGCAATGAAATGATTCACCAAAGATCGTCAGAGACCATCTTCCCAACTCACATCCACGTCTATCTAGAAGGACAAGGGCTACAGATGTTTGGGAATACCATCATCTTCAGGTTCCCTCCAAGCCATTCACCATCCTGACTTGGAAATATATCACCGCTCCTTCACAGTCACAGGGTCAGTATCCTGGGATTCCCTTCCTAATGGCATTGGAGGTCAACCACAGCAGGTGGACTGTAACTAGGGACAGGCAATAAATGCTGTCCCAGCCAGTGACACCCAGATTCACGAAATAAATAAATAGAAATTAACAGAGGACGGTTGCTGAGGTGTCACAGGGATCAGTGCTTGGTACCCAGGTGTCCAAAATGCCCTTTAAACATTTGGTTGCTGGCATCAGATACAATATATCCCAGCCTGCTGACAGCACTAACGGATGTGGGATTGTGAGTGGGTGAGGAGAATGTAAAAAAGCACCGAGAAGACTAAGACAAGTGGAGTGAATGGGTAAATACGTGACAGATGGAGAACAATGTGGATAGAGGTGACGGTGTGCTCTTTGGTGGAAACGATAAATTGGCAGCCTACCATTTGAAAGGGATTGGTTGAAACATGTTGATCTACAAAGGGACATATGTTCCTTTTTGTTGTTTCCTTCTGCATAAACCTCTGAGCTTCCTGCAGCGCAGTGAGTTCTGCAACCAGAAGTCAGTACTAGGCATGGCGTTGGCACGCTGCTCCGTGTACACAGACTCACCAAGTGGGGAGCTGTAACACTGAAAAGAATCTCCATCTTGTGCACAAGTCACTGAAAGTGATATCGCAGAAACAGAAAGCAGTGGGGAAGATAAACGGTCTCCTGACCTTCATTTCAGAGGGATGTGAGTCCAGTAGAAAGGGTGTCTTACTGCAAGTGTACAGGCCCTTGGGGAGATCACATCTGGAGCATTGTGCAGTATTGTGTGCAGGTTTGGTCTCCTTACCTAATAAAGGAAAAACCTGACATTGAGGGAGAGCAGTGAAGGATGACCAGACTGATCTCCGGGATGACAGGCTTATTGTGGGAGCAGAGTTTTGGAGACTGGGCCATTATTCCATGGGGTTTAGGAAAATGAGTGGAGATCTCAGTGAAATTTACAAAACTCTGACAGGGTGAGACAGATTGGAAGCAGGGATGATAATTCCCCTGGCTGGAACTTCTAAAACAAAGGGGCCACAGTATTAGGTACAGGCAGGTCACTCTGCATTGAAATGAGAATAACAGGCTGCACTCACTGACTGGGGAACCTGGGGAATTCGCTCGCACCTGGAAACCAAGATACTGATTATAAATAAGGATTTAGAAGACAGTAAAGGGATGATGGGAGAGCAGGAGTACGGTGTGGAAATGAAGGGCCAACCATCATTACATTGAATTGGGTAGCAAACCCGATGGACCAAACGTACGACTGCATCCCCTATTTTATAGCTCCCCAAGGTTACTCACATTAACGGATATGTATATTGTGTGGGGTAAGTGCATTGCAGAGATTTTTTCCATGCACTAGAATGGGGGAGGCTGTATGACCTATTCCTTTCTCGCTGTTTATGTGCAGTCTGTGGGTAAGCTCGGTAAATGTTGTCACAAGCTCTCAGATGTTAGGAAGGAGGTTTCTGCAGAGTGGACAGGACTGTGTTTTCATTCCCTTTTCCGACACTGATGCTGAAGCTGGGTGTTCTGTCCGGTAGTTTGATACAAATGAGTGCTTTGCTTGGCCGTTTCAGAGACCATTGAAAAGTTTATCACATGTCAGGGTCTTTGGAGTCAGTTTTAGACACACCCAGGAAATCACAGGAGATTCACTTCCTAAAAGTATATTGGCGAAGGAAATTCTGTTTACAATCGATATTGGCTACAAGGTCACTGTTACTGACCCCAGATTTTAGATCTCGATATTTTATTAATTGTCTTTAACTTCCACCCGCTGCCAGAACATTAGCCTGGTCTAGATTAGTAATCCAATGATATTTCCACAACAGCACCATCTCCACATGGGGACCTGTCAAAAACCATATTAAGCAGGTTAGTTCTATGCTGCTTAACGGCTCTGTCAAAAATAACTCCCACCAATTTGACTGTCATGATGGGACAGAGGAGGTGGTAATTGGTCAGATTGTAATTATTCCCGTTTTAGCGGACAGGCCATAGCTGAGTAATTTTCCACATTGCCAGGGAGCTGTCAGGGTTGGAGCTGGAATGAAAAAGCTTCCCCAGGGACACTGCTTGTTGTGTAGCACAAGTCTTCAGACCTATTTCAGGAATGGGGTCAGGGCTCATTGCCTTTGTTGTATCTATTGTGTTCAGCTGTTTCTTCATGTCACGTGCAGCAAATCAAATTAGTTGAAGACTGGCATCTGTGATTCTGTGGACACCATGAGGAAGGTGAGGTATATCATCGACTCAACACTTCTGGCAGAGGATGGTGCAGATAAAACATCCTTCTCTTTTACACTGATGTGCAGGTCTGTTCTATTATTTAGGATGGGGATGTTTGTGGAGCCCTCTCCTCCAGTCATTTGTTTAATCGTCCATCACCATTTATGACTGACTGTGGCAGAACTGCAGGGCTTCGATCAGATCTGTTGGTCAAGTCCCGTAGCTTTAATGAGTTAGCATCAGGTTAAAGTTCATGTGATTCTGACTCTGACATGTTCATCCACACTTGTCACTGAGCCATAGATGGTGTTGATGGTAATGGCAGACTGTGGTGTTATCCTGGCAAATATTACAGGTTGTGGTTGAATGCAGGTCTGCTTCTCCTGATGCTATGGTCTACAGCACTACATAAATACGCAGTTTCGAGCTGCAATATCTGCAATGCAATTCTGCTGTCTGTTCCCCAATTCTCACTGAGACCCATTCACCCATCAGCCCTGCACTCAGTGACCTAACCTGGTTTCTGATGTGGCAATACTTCAATTTTCAAACTCTCATTCTGCTGAGGGTCTCTCTCCCCGGGTCTTGCTTCTAATCTGACCCATTCCGCAAAAGCATTTAACTGATCTTAAATTCAGATATTTAATTCACCTGAATCTTTTTCCTTGAGAAATGCTGTCTTCTGTGTTTAAAGTGAATGTATTTCCTCTGTTTTTCTCCCTGACCATGACTAAGAGCTCTGTAGTGTCAGTGATTCCAGCCTTATGTAGTTTCAGAGCCAATGAATTCTCTGGATTCCCAATCATCTTCACCACATTGTATGTTTTCTATTTTGGTTTGATGCCTTATCACTCATGGTTGCCTTGTCTTCCCATGTGTATGTTTCATCTTCTTGGGGTTGCATTTCTGGTATTATCTTCCGAATTATCTCCAGAAACTCCTCCCATTGCTGCTTCATGGTCTTTCCTGCTCAGCTCCCCTTCCAATTAACTCTGGCCAGCTATGCTCGCATGTCTTTGTAGTTACATTGCTTAATTATAACCACATTACATCTTGAAGACAGCATTACTTCTAAACGGAAAGAAGGAGTTTTGAGAGATGGGACATGAAGAATAATTGGTAGATGTCTTAACTAGATACAAAGGGATACGAGAGAGAGGATATAGATATGGAGTGTGGAAATGAGAAAACTAGATTATCGAAAGAAGTAGATGTACTTCACTCAATGTTTTGGCAATTCCTGTGTGCTGTAGTCCATTGTACAGTGCACGTACAACAGAGCAATATGTTCAAATGCTGGGTCTGATGCCATAACGTTTCTCTCAAATAATATGCCAGACACTAGCTTTGGAAATAACCCAGCAGGCCAATATATTTAATTGCTGGTAGAAAGGTGATTAACTGAAACAAGTTGGGGACACGAGAGGCAAACATTTATAACACACATACCAATAAGAATGAGAGATTAGAGTTGGGAATCCCAGAAAAGGGGAGGGTTGAAAGAAAGGGAAGGTACCACTTCAGATGAGGATCAAATAATGTTTTAATGCTTTATAAATGTTATACATCATGTGCACCATTTTCCGTTAACTGTCTCCATTGTTCATTCAGAATGTGTTGTACACATATGGACAATCTTACTTATCTGAACACACACTGATTAAACAGCGTATATAAAAACATTTTTCCTCCATTTCAAACTCTCCTGCTGTCGTGCTACCAGGAGACATGAACGCCAACTGGCCACCAAAAGACATGACGCACTATCAGTAGTTTCCATACATGAAGATCATATGAGGAAAGGCTGAGGCACTTAGGGTTGTTTTCATTCGAGAAAAGAAGGTTTAGGGGTGACTTGATAGAGGTGTACAAGATGATTAGGGGTTTAGATAGGGTCGACAGTGAGAATCTTTTTCCACGTATGGAGTCAGCTATTACAAGGGAGCATAGCTTTAAATTAAGTGGGGGGGGGGGACGTGTAGTTATAGGACAGATGTTAGGGGTAGGTTCTTTACTCAGCGAGTCGTGAGTTCATGGAATGCCCTGCCAGTAGCAGTGGTGGACTTTCCCTCATTATGGGCATTTAAGCGGGCATTGGATAGGCATATGGAGGATAATGGGCTAGTGTAGGTTAGGTGGGCTTGGATCGGCGCAGCATCGAGGGCCGAAGGGCCTGTACTGCACTGTATTCTTCTATGTTCTATGTTCTATGCAAACAAAGGAGGACAACAAGTTGACTGTGACAATACACACTTCCTTGGACAAAGCCACGCACAAGTTCTTAGAGGCATGATATTCTAAGCAGAAGTCCATCAATAAACACATCAGTTTCGATCCTATCGACCTTCCCTTGGGAAAGAAAACCGGAAATGACATCACACACCTGAAGAAACCAAGGCCTATAAATAGAAAGACAGGACATACCACCAGTGCGTCACCAGAGACTCTCACTGATGATGTTACCTAGTCATGGTGACGAAACGTCTGAAAACAAACCTTCAAGCTCAGCGAGCTAACTTGCATAGTTATAAATGGTTATTTTTCTCTTAATAGTCGAATTTGGGACTTCTCTGTCACTCATGTTTTAACAGAGTACGAGGAGAGGTGAGCTTTTCTGGGTGTGTGGTTTTAATTAACAGAGGAGTTTGACATCGACATCATAACGGTTTGAGGGCTTATCGTATGGGATTTGAACAGATTTGGGGTACTAAAGGTCCCAGAAGATTCCATCACTTGGCAGTTAGTGACCTAGATCCTCAAGTTAAACAGGTGACAAAGATCATTTAATTTTGTTTCCTTGTGGTTGGTTTAATTAAAAGAAATGGCTTTTTACATTACGAAAGAGGTTCTGAGGTTTGAAGATGATTCCTAAAATTGCCAAAAAAGTGTAGAAAGACAAAGGAAGGACATAATTTTAGAATTAACATGTAGATTAGGATTGGGTTTCATCAGGGACAAAAGGAAAGCTGTCATCATAATGGAGTTGGTCAAGCACTTTGGTGTATCAGAGAAGCAGGAAACTGCAGTCGAGTTAGAAAAAACTTAAATTGCAAGTGTAGCAACTGGAGTTAGAAAATAAAGGGAGAGACAGAAAGAGATAGAGAAGATAGAGAAAGAGAGGAAAAGGAAGAGAGGGAGAATTTGAAATTCAGAAGTTTGGAATTAGATAAGAAACTTAAATTAGCAGAATGAAGATGAAGAGAGAACGTAGGGATGTATACAACTATGTTAATACATTGCCATATTTCTGTGAGAAAAATGCCAATTTTTTTATTTCATTTGCAAAATTGGCACGGCAGATGGCGTGTCCAGTGAACTTGTGGATAGTGCTAGTTCAGACTAAGATTGTTGGCACAATTTGAGAGGTATGTGCAGTGCTGTCACATGAGGGAGCAAGAGATTATGCAGATGTCTGACAGGCTATTTTGAGTGCTTATGAATTGGTACTAGAAGAATATAGACAGCAGTTCAGAAATATAGAGACGGAACCAGGTCAGACATATATTGAGTTTGAAAGAATTAACCACAGTCTTTTTGATAAATGGGTGCAAGTCTTAAAAATGGACAAGACCTGTGAGGCCCGAATGGACAAAATGCTGCTGGACGTGTTTAAAGAGTCACTTCCAGAGATGGTAAGAATTCATGTGAATGAACAGGAAGTTCAAGGAGTTAGAATTGCGGCAGAAATTGCAGGTAAATATGCATTGGTGCATGAGATGAAATTTAGTTTCTGGGAGGATTTTCATCCTGTGAGGGATAGAAATTGGGAGAAGGGGAGATCCTACACTACAAAACATAGAGAAAAGCACACTGTCAATAGATTACCACAGGTGAATAAAAAGCCCAAAGGGTTTGAAAGGAAGTGAAAGGCCTCAGCTGTTCACACTATAACGTAGTGGAACACATAAAAATTACAGTGCCAATGGTTTAAGAAGGGCTGTGGGAAAAGCCGTTTTCACTGCAGTGAGCTGGGACACACTGGGCTGGGGGTTTTAGAAGGGCACTGGGAAAAGGTGGTTTCACTGCAGTAAGCTGGGACACACTGTGCTGGAGGTGGAAGGAAGTCACTTTGGGAAAAGATGTGGTAAAAGAGTTTAAGCCAGTGGCATTTGTGAACCTGGAAAAGGAGACCCCCAGTAGAGCCAAGGAGCTGCAGGAGAGTGCACAGCCAAAGCAGGCGAGAGGGTCACCGGGAGAGCGATATGAAAATTTATGTGGGAGTGATAGTGATATGTCGGAGGGGAAGGTGGAGTGGATAAGTGGGAAGGAAGATGGACAGTTAGAACAGTTCAAGAGGACAGTGCTAAGTTAAACGGTTGCATACTGGGATGAGGTTGGGGAGGGGCGATTTGGAAATTGGTGAAGTCAACGTTGATGCTGTATACTTTGAGGGTTCCAGTACTTCACCCTCCTCTTCAACCTATCACCATCAGACCCCACCTGCATCAACCTTCACCTTCCAGGCTACCTTCCACCCAGCTCCACCCCCACCCTCCTATTTAATTCTCAGCCCCTTTCCCCTCCTTTACCTTTCATTTTCCTGATGAAGGACTTATGCCTGAACCGTCAACTCTCCTGCCCCTCGGATGCTGCCGGCCTGCTGTGCTTTTCCAGCCCCACACTTTTCAACACTGATCTCCAGCATCTCCAGTCCTCACTGTCCCTTGGCCTCTAATAGTAAGAGAAGAAGTATTTTCATTCTTTCTGACATGTTACTCAACAGCGTGATAATTTGTGAAATGGGGATAGAAACGAAACATTCCCTTATGTAACATTAGGTTGGAATTACAAATCAAGGTTGGGGAAGCAACAGTGAGATTGAGTGACAGATTGTCAGTTCCAGGAATACAATTTGTTCTTGGGAATGATTTAGCAGGATCCAAGGTGGGAGAGGCACTCCTTGTGGTGGAGAAGCCAAAGTAAGACCAGGGAACTGGGGAATTAAAAGAAAAATACCCAGGGATTTTTCCAGACTATTTAGTAACAAGATCTCACTGTCATTAGTTACAACAGGAAGGAAAACCGAAAGAAAAAGCCAAAGGAGTTGATGCACGGAAGACTCAGGCTAAAGCATTTCTTGTGACTGGAATGGACAAGGACATACATGCCAAATGGTTGGTAAGTTGCAGGCAGTATTAAAACCAGCTGCTTTGTTGTCAATTCGTGTATTCGAAGAAACTTTCACGTGTGTTATGATTAATTGTGTAGCTCCCCTTTCTAAAATAGAAGTGGAAACCAATATCTGCTGATCATAATGGATGTGTCTACCCGATTTCCAGGGATAATTATAATATGGGATGTTAAGGCAAAAAGGGAGGAAGCGGAGTTGGTAGCTTTCTTTACTCGCTGTGGGCTACGCAGTGTGGTTCAGTCAGATCAAGAATCTCATTTTACCGCTCAGCTGTTTAAGACGTGATGGATAGCTTCGGCATACAGCAATTTAAATCAAGTGCATCCCATAGCGAATCCCAGGTAGTCTTGGAAAGTTGGCATCAGATGCTGAAGGAAATATTAACACCGTACTGTTAGAATTACCCGAATGATTGGAATAAAGGCGTCTCATTATATTGTTTGCCATTACAGATGCTCCAAATAAATCTACTCACTTCCCTTCCTTTGACTTAACATTCGTACATGAAGTGAGAGATCCTTTGAAATTAATTAAATATAAATTGACAGGACCGAAGTCGAAGATCTCACACTTGGATTATATATTTGAGATGAGGGAGAAATTAGATGGCGTAGGTGAGTTAGCTAAACAGCACCTGAAGAGGGCAGAGTATAGAGTGATGCAGGTGGCTGATAAAACCTCTGAAACCTTGACGATTTCCCGTGGGAATGATGTATTAGCATTGCCACTAGTGGTAGGAAATCTCTTCAAAGCCAGGTTTAGTGTCCCCTTTCAAATTAAAAAAAATGTTGAGTCAGTTAATCTATCTGATAAAGATACCGGATATGATAAAAAAAAAGTTAGAGTATTTCATATGAATGAATAATGCTCCAGCCACATTTAAGACTCAGGAACAGAGCTGTGGCCAGATGAACAAATTGTGCAGTTGATCTGTATGATGTAGTCATCTTTAGCAAGTGATTGAAAGCTCAGATGTTACAGTTGGAAGAGCATGTTGAACGATTACAAGAAGCAAATTTGGTAATAAATTTAAAGAAAACAGAATTCACGAAGGGAGAGGTGACGTTCTTGGGACATTACATTGGACATGGGAGGTTGACCCCATGGAATACAAGGAATTTCCACAACCATCCTCGAAGAACGAGGTGGTTCGGTTTTTGGAACTGTGGACTCTATCGGACATTTGCTTCAAACTTCAGCAGCATATTGGCACCCCTGAATGATTTACTAGCGAGAACACAGAATTGTGGTAGGCAGCACAATGTAAGGAGGCATTGAGAATTTTAAAGCAAGATTAATCACCACACCAGTTTTAACAGCACCAAATATTTTGAAACCCTTTGAAAATTGTGTTTGATGCGATGGATATAGGGGGCTGAAATGTATTGATACAGAAAAATGATGATGGAATTGAATGGCCAATTGGTAACTTGTTGAAAAAACTCAATATCCACCAGAAAAAAATGCAACATCTCCATTATTGAACAAGGAAGAATGGGTTTCATACAAGTTTAAGTTTCGTACTGGCCTGACAATATTTTAATGTTTATATGACAAACAAATTGTCGGAGATGGATGTGGACAACAACAATCCTCTCGCATTTTTTTGGAATTTTTAAGACCAGAATATGAGACTATTTCATAGGGGTCTTATGTTACAGACTGTAAACTTACAACATGTACATTCTGTAGGTCGTATAAATGTGATAGCAGATGTGTTATCACGGATTTAAAGGAAAATGTGTAGATAAAATGTGCCTTATTCCAGTGTTATATATGTGTGCAGAATTAACATGAATGGTAGAACTGAGATTAATACTTTTGTATTTCATAAAAATAGGATTAAGAATTAAAGGAAAAGAAATGAAGCCATCTTTTCATTCTGATGGTGCATTTTATTTCTGAAGAAGGAAAGTGTTATGAAGCCGAAAGCATGTCTGGTCATTTTAGGACAGAACGGGTTTTGCTGAATAGAAAGTACAGCCACAGATGCCAGCTAAAGGTCAGACTATTCCAAATGTCACCATTAACTGGGAAATGGATACCTGAGTTTTGGTTGCTGTTTTGACAACAATTCAAATACAACCAAAGAGTTTAAATAACGCTTAGCATAGCAGAAGTAAACGGAAATCGATATTATTGTTTGGATAACTGGAAAGTATGAGATGTATTGTAACATGGCAAGTATATAAACACAGGATTTTGAACACTACAGGGAGAGCCACTGCCATCCAACAGCAGAGTAACTGCTGTAGAGCAGGAGTGCTAACTGGTCATCTCAAACACTCTCTATTAAAGATACATGTTCATGTCAAACCTACTTGCAGTAAAAAAAATGACCCAAGGACATCAGCAGCTGGAAGAGTGAACACAGCGGGGAAGATAGAGACTGTGTGGTCTTGAGATTGTAATGTTTAATATGTGGGTTGTTGGAACAGCATAATTTTATAGAGTTGGAGTCAGATAGTAAGCAGTTAACAAAAGAGGGGCTAGTATTTGGGAAGAGTTGTTGTTTAGTGTTCACTATTAAAATTAAGAAATATTCTTGTTAATTTTTCTTAATAATGGAAGATCTGTGTCACTCATATTTTAACAGATTGCGAGGTGAGGCGAGCTTTTCTGGGTGTTTGGTTCTGATTAACAGAGGGGTTCGAGTCCACCTTGTAAATGTCCATCCATGCTAACCCCATTTCCCTGCTGTTGGCCCATATCCTTCCAGTCCTTTCCTGTCCACACACTTATCCAAATGCTTTTGAAATGTTGTTAATGTAACCCCTTTAACCACATCTGCTGGCAGCTCATCCAGGTACCAACCCTCTGTGTAAAGAAGTGTCCCCTCAGGTTCCCTTTTATTCCTTCCCCTCTAACCTTAAACTGGTCCCCTCTAGCCCTCGATTCTTTAAACCGTGGAAAAAGACTGAGAGCATTCACCCTATCCACACCCCTCATGATCTTATACAGTTCTATAAGGTCCCCCCTCAGCTTCCTACACTGTAAGGAAAAGGTCCGAGCTTGTCCAACCCCTCCCTATATCTCAGACCATTGAGTCCTGGCAACGTCCTTGTAAAGTTCTTCTGCACTCTTTCTAATTTAATAACATCCTCCCTATAACAAAGGTGACAACACTGAACACAATACTCCAAGTGCGGCCTTACCAAAGTCCTGTGTAACTGCAACAAAAAAATCCCAACTTCTATACTCAATGTCCTGCCTGATGAAGGCCAGTGTGCCAAATGCCTTTTGCACTGCCCTGTCTACCTGTGACTCCAGTCTCAGGGAACCGTGCAACTGAACACAAAGGTCTTTCTGACCACGACACCCCTTAAGGCCCGCCCATTCAACATGAAACTCCTACCTTGATTTGAGCTTCCAAAACGCAAGACCTCACACATCTACACGACATTCCATTTGCCATTTCTCGGCACACTTCCCCACCTGATTAAGGTCCTCCTGCAATTTCTGATAAACTTCCTCACTGATCACGATACCACTTATTTTAGTGTCTTCTGTAAACTTACCAATCATGCCTCGTACATTATCAACCAAATCAAAGATAACAAACAGCTGTGGACCCAGCCTCCAGTCTGACAAGCATCCTTCCACTAAACCCTCTGCTTTCTATCATCAAGCCAACTGTGTATCCAATTGGCCAGTTCCCCCAGCATTCCACGTGATATAACTTTCCAGAGCAGCCTGCCATGTGGAACCTTATCAAAGACCTTACTGAAATCCATAGAGACTACGTCTACCGCTCTGCCCTCATCAAATTTCCTGGTCATTTCATCAAAGAGCGCTAACAAATTTAGGAAGCATGGTCTCCCACTCACAAGTCTATGCTGACTGCTCCGAATCAAACCCTGTGCACTCAATGGCATGCAGTTCTTCATTGTAAGATGATTCGAGTACATAAGTAAAGGCATCTTCCTGCTGTTGTAGAGCCTTGCTGAGAGTATTTGGGGCACTCTGTACAAATTTGATCTCCTTTATAAGTATTTATCTCCTTACCACAGACACGGGTGATGGTAACATGAGGGTGGAGGGAATAAGCTGAGTGTTTAATCTGTAGAGCTGTGAGAGACGAAGAAATTGTGATGCTGAAACACGAGGAGTGGCAGCGATCACTTATTTCCAAAAGAGACATTGACAGGGAGAGAAATTCCATACTTTACCCAGGATTGATTGGTTTGATTTATTGCCACGTGTACCTCAGTACAGGGAAACACTTTATTTATGAGCAGTGGAGGCAGATCATAGTAAGCATGGCCAGACAGATTATTGGATAGAAATAGACTTGGACAGAGTAAGGCATACAGGTTACACTGAACAGGACGTGCACAAGACAAGATCAACATGAATAAGATGAGCATTATTTGAATTTAGAGAGTCCATTCATCAGTCTAACGTGACTTTCCTAATAGGTTATATGCCTAAATTAACTATCCCCATGTTATTGTGCAGTCGGCGAGTGAACTCTGTACTGAACGTCAGGTTGCTCACAATCCCCAACAGCAGCCACAATACCTTCCATCTGAAACAGGTAGCCATCCCCACCAGCTTCCGCCCTACATAGAGGACACGAGGGTGTCTTCTCGGAGATGAAAGATGCCTTCTTGAGAGTTCACACAAGACAAATGTCTTCGCTCCTCACCGCGAGAAAACCACGTTGAAGTCCCACGTGTGTATCATAAGCAACGGAGCCAGGAGGAACAACGTGGAGCAGTCTGTCTGTGCAGCCTCTGCTCCACTTGTTCATCATGTTACAGCATCTATTAGGAGACAGTGAGGACTGACGATGCTGGAGGTCAGAGTAGAGAGTCGATTGCTGGAAAAGCACAGCAGGTCAGGCAGCATCAGAGAAGCAGGAGAATTAACGTTTCGGGCATAAGCCGTTAATCAGGATTCAGCATCAATTACCTCGTTCTGCCCTGTGTAAATGCATTGAGGTGGGAATGGCCTCCTACTGTTCCTGTGCAAGTGACTCAAGGGACTGATTGGCTTCTTCCTCGTCCGATTGGACAAGCCCATGGGCCTGGCTGGGTTACCCCTGGTTCCTGTTTGACTGTTTGATGTGCTGACAAGTGTGATGATGCTGGAGCTTTAAGAAGTTTTTTTTGTCCTGGTTTCTTTTAAGAGAGAGTTTGAACGATTGTTACCAAGCTGGCTAGTTAAGATCACTTGTGTAAACAGCGAGGGAGGCCTTGGGTTTATTTTAATGCAGCCTGGATGGGTGTGGCCAGCTCTCACAGATTATGATCGTTGGGTTTTGGTTTCTCAGTAACATCAAAAACTATAGAGGTCTACACAGAGTTGGAAGCTTCAGGGAATACCTCCTGGCTGCTACTCTCTCTGAATTTACTCTTGATGCTGTTTTCAATTCCTGAATTTTCCTTTTTGCCAAGGGCTGTGTTTATGGGAGTTTCCAATGTTGGAACAGTTCATTAGTAATAGCTCCTAGATCTATTATTCGGCTAAGTTGTCCAATAGAATTATGTTATTCTAAATTCCTCTTTCTTTGGTTTTATTTCATCTTTCGTGTTTAAGCAGATGGTGTTTTGCTTCACACCGAATAGTTTGACCAGTCACATTGCATCTGGAACAGACACTTTACATTTCCTTTAAAATAAGAAAACATTAGAGTCTAGGCTACTGACTTCAAATATTTTCGAGGGGCTCTGGTGTGGTCCGTCCCACTAGACTCCTTCTGTTCCTGAGTAATAGGCTAGAGGCACTGAATGGGCTGTTCCTGTTCCAGGATGGGAGGGTGGGTCCCCCTACGACCCACCCTCCCATCCTGGCACTTTCCCCTGCCACCGCAGGAACTGTCCCCCTACGACCCACCCTCCCATCCTGGCACTTTCCCCTGCCACCGCAGGAACTGTAAAACCTGCGCCCACACCTCCTCCCTCACCTCCATCCAAGGCCCCAAAGGAGCTTTCCACATCCATCAAAGTTTTACCTGCACATCCACTAATATCATCTATTGTATCCGTTGCTCCCGATGCGGTCTCCTCTACATTGGGGAGACTGGACGCCTCCTAGCAGAGCGCTTTAGGGAACATCTCCGAGACACCCGCACCAATCAACCACATCGCCCAGTGGCTCAACATTTCAACTCCCCCTCCCACTCTGCCGAGGATATGGAGGTGCTGGGCCTCCTCCACCGCCGCTCCCTCACCACCAGACGCCTGGAGGAAGAACGCCTCATCTTCCGCCTCGGAACACTTCAACCCCAGGGCATCAATGTGGATTTTAACAGTTTCCTCATTTCCCCTTCCCCCACCTCATCCTAGCTTCTAACCTCCAGAAACTCTATCCCCTGACCTGTCCGGACTTGTCCGACCTGCCCAGCTCCTTTTCCACCTATCCACTCCACCCTCTCCTCCCTGACCTATCACCTTCATCTCCTTCCCCACTGACCTATTGTACTCTATGCCACTCTCTCCCACCCCCACCCTCCTCTAGCTTATCTCTCCATGCTTCAGGCTCTCTGCCTTTATTCCTGATGAAGGGCTTTTGCCCGAAACGTCGATATTGCCTGTCCTCGGATGCTGCCTGAATTGCTGTGCTCTTCCAGCACCACTGATCCAGAATCCTGTTCCTGTTCTTCTCCAATACTGTCAATGGGCTGAATGACTTCCTCATATTCCTGTGACACCAGAGTGAGGTGCTGAATGAACTCTATTTCACTATGGCAATGTGCAGTGTCAGGCAGTGCTGTTACACGAATGTTACAGACACGTTAACAGCACAAGTCTCAATGGAGTCTAGGTCTTGCTGCTCATGGACACAGACCAGTTCAGGAGCTGACGGGCAACAAAATGTTCTGAACATTGTGGAATCTTCAGTGACCATCCCCACTTCTCATCTTATGGTGGGGAGGTTGGGGGCGGGGAGACATTGATGAAGCAGCTGAAGCTGTTTGTGAAGAGGAAGCTACCCTGAGGATTTCCCACAGAGCTGACACAGGACGGAGATGATGAACATCTTCCTTTGTGCCATGTTTGACTCCAAACACTGGAGAGTTTACTCTGATTCCCATTAAGTCCAGTTTTGGGAAGCTCCTTGATGTCAACAAAAGTCAACCACTGCCTTGATTTCAGGGCCAGTCATTTTTTATCTGAACCCCTGTGTCAACCTCTTTTGTTCATATCAATAGGCTATGGTATAGGAGCAGCAAGTGTTTTCTTCCAACAGGGTGGAATTGAATGTCAGGATTTCTGTTCTCAAGAGTGTTCGGGGAGCAAGAGGACTGAAAGTATTTGAAGAGGAGGTACTGGATATTGACCTGTCGGAGAGGTGAGGGCTATGAGGAATTGGGCATTAAAGAGTGCTTCAGACCGAAAGCAGATCAGCCACGATCTTAGTGAAGGGCAAGGCAGGCTTGGGGAGTAAACGACCTGCCCCTGTTTCTGATGTTATCCCATTCTGTTATTGGAAAGTTGGTGGGTGTTATTTTCATGAATGTTTGTTCTTGAATTTTGCAGTCAGGAAGACCAGACGATTTAGTGAGCCATCTCTGGGTGAGGTATAAGGGCTGTATTCTCAGTGAATTTGGGTCTACAACATGACCAACAAATGAAACACAAGTTGTAGAGACAGGAAGCTCTGTAAAGAGAGATGAGGGGCCTCTTCCATACCCAGCCTGGGTTTTCCAACTACATTTCCCAAATCACCTCAAAACGTGTGGGACAGTCTAGTGGACAGAATAGTCTCCTCTATTTCTGTGCACCAGGTTATAGGAGTAAGTAGCCTCCAACTGCTCCTGTCTAGCAGGTATGAGGGGTTGAATGGAACACAGGAACATGGGACTGAGGAGCAAGAGTGAGTCATTAGACACTTTGAGCCTTCTCTACCAGACACGAAGATTGTGGCTGATCAGGTTGTGGACTCAGCTCCACTTTCCTGTCTCCATCCCATGATGCATGACTCACTTCTCTGTCAAATATTTAGCCAACTCAGTTTTCAATCAATGTGAACATAGAGGCACGATAAACTTCCAGCGAAGAGAATTCTGACTTGAAAGGTCCTTTCAGAATTTTTTGTCATCCCTCTTATAGAATTAGAGAGTCATACAGAATGGAAACAGACCCGTTAGTCCAATCTGTTCACTCCGATCAGATATCAAATCTGATCCAGTCGCATTTGCCATTATTTGGCCAATATCCCTCCTCTTTCAGATATTTTTTAAATGTACAATTGTAACCGCCTTCACCACTTCCTCTGACAGCACTTTCTGTACACACACCACTCTCTGTGTGAAACATTTGTCATCAGGTCCTTTCTAAATTAATCGCCCTCTCCCCTTCATCCTATGCCCTCTTGTTCTGGACTCCTCTATCCTGGGGAGCAGAGCATGGATGTTCAGGATATCCCTGCCCCTGATGGTTTTATAAGCCTCCATAATGTCACCCCTCACCCCCGACACTCCAGGAGAAAGCACCGCAACGTAATCAGCCTCTCCCGAAAGCTCAAACCCTCCAGTCCTGGAACATCCGTGTAAGTCATTTCTGCAGAAAACCGAGTTGTACGCAGTATTCTTAAAGTGTCCTCACCAACATCCTGTACAGATGCAACATACCACCACAACTCCTATACTCAATGCTCTGACTTATTAAGGCAAATGTGCAAAATGTGTTCTGCACCACACTGTCTACCTGCAACTCCACTTCCAAGGAACAATGTACTGCAGCCCGAGGTCCCTTTGTTCCACAACACGCCCCAGGACCTGACCATTAAGTGTATAATTTCTGCCCTGGTTTGCCTTCCCAAAATGCAAAACTCCGTATTTCTCTAAATTAAAATTCATCTGTCTCTCCTTGCCCCTTCGTCCCATCTAAGTGTGGTCTCGTTGTACTCTGAGATAATCAACTACACCACCTTTCTGATATAATCTGCAAACCTACTAACTATGGCCCAATTTTCACATCTAATTCCTTTCCATAAGTGATGAAATGCAGTGAACTCAGGACTGATTCTTACAGCACACTGTTGCTCACAAGCGTCCAGTCTGAAAAATATCCCTCTTCCTTCAATCCAATTGTGACGAGCTTCCACTGTATCCCATGTGACCGAAACTTACTAATCCGTCTCCCAATCGGAATGAAATACTAGCTATGAAGAGAGGCTGAGTAGGTTAGGTTTATTTTCACTCGAAAAAAGGAGATTGAGGGGGACCTGATTGAGTTTTGCAAAATCGTGAAGGGGATAGACAGGATGGACAGAAACAAGCTTTTTCCTAGGGTGAAGGATTCAATACCGAGAGGTCATGCTTTCAAAGTGAGAGGTGGAATGTTTGAGGGGGATACACGTGGCAAGTATTTCACACAGAGGGTGGCGGGCGTTTGGAACGCGTTGCCAGCAGAGGTGGTAGAGGCAGGCATTTAAGATGCATCTGGACAGATGCAGGAGTAGGTGGGGAGCAGAGGGAGACAGACGCTTAGCAATTGGGCGACAGATTTAGGCAGAACATTTGGATCGGCTCAGGCTTGGAGGGCAAATGGCCTGGTGCTGGGCTATAAATTTTCTTTGTTCTTTGTTGTTTAAATGAACAACTTGCTGAAGTCCAAATAGACAATGTCTACTAAACTGCCTTCATCAATCTTCTTTGTCACCTCTTGAAAAAACTCAACCAAATTAATGAGACATGATTTCCCATGCAGAAAGCCACGTTGTCTACCCCGATCAGCGCTTGCCTTCCCAAATGTATGTCAATGCTATCCCTCAGAATCCCCTCCAAAAACTCACCCACCTCTGACATCAGGCTCACTAGTCTATAGTTCCCCGGCTTTTTGGGTCACTGTTTCCTTTTCTAGCCCCACTCTTCCACTGCTCACAACAAATGTTAAATGTAACCAGGTTGGTGATATGGCAGATGATATCGGTCTCCGACTGTGTCAGGGTCAGTTTTCGGAACATGTCAGGCTCGTTTCTTTAATCTGCTCAAATAGCACATTTATGATCCAGAGCAATGTTACTCAAACTATGATGGAAAGTTGAGTGGCAAACTGTTTGGGTATTGCAAATATATAATCAATATTTCGGTTTCTAAAAACGCTGACACACATACACACACGCACACACACACACATTGATAAACGAAATCCCTGCAATTTTAACTTGAAAGAATTTTGTCCAGATATTATTGGAACTCATGACAAAAGGAAAAATTGAGTGATTGTCCAAAACGTTATTCTGCTTCTGAAGATATTGTACTCACACAGCTGCTAGGAATGGGATTCCATCCTGGGAGAGTTGGATTTGGCTGAATTCCCTTTGCTTTAGGCAGTGAGCAGATTCCAATTAATTCTGGTCAGGGATCACCCAAAGGGTAGCACGGTGGTTAGCACTGCTGTCTCAGAGCACCAGGGACTTGCGTTCGATTCCAGACTTGGGAGACTGTCTGTGGGGAAGTTGGTACATTCTCCACGTTCCTGTGTGAGCTTCTAATGTGTAATCCAGTTTCGTACCACAGCTCAAACTGTAGAGGTTCGGTGGATTGGTCATACTAAATTGTCTGTTGTGTTCAGGGATTTCTAGGTTAGAGATGCATTCGTCAGGTGTACATATAGGTGAATGGTTTGGGAAGGTTGGTATGGACTTGTTGGGCCGAAGGCCTGTTTCAACACTGTAGGGATTCTATAAGAATGGTAACGATGACTGTAGAGAAATTTTAGCTCGCACACATTGCTGTGATGAGGAACAATGAAGGAGTGATAGTGCAATGGGCCATTCCTTCTCGGAAGGACTACATTTTCTACCTCTCTGAGCTGAATCACACAGTAATGTCATCCTCTCCCAAACTGGATCATGTGAGGTCTCCATGTACATTGTCCAAACTATGTCTCCATCACATTCCCTGCTCCATGTAGATGCACAATTGCTATTGTCATGCACAGAGCCATACCCTTAGCAGAAAATGGTTCGGTCGATTTGAAATATGTTTACATGGCCCTGCGTCATTAAAAATTAAAATGTTTAATTTATTCAGAATACCTGTGTTAAAATGAATGCATTTTTTAAAGCAATACAGAAATTGCTGGAAAAGCTCGGCAGGTCTGTCAGCATCCAGATGCCTTTTACATGCTGTATTTGTACCAGCCTCCACTACTATCTCTGGCAGCTCAATCCATACACACACCACCCTCTGTATGAAAGGTGCCCTTTAGGCCTCATCAAAACCTTTCCCCTCTCACTTTCAAACAATGCCCTCGAGTTTTGGAAGCCCCTAACCTGAGGAAAAACCCTGACTACTCACCCGATCCATGACCCTTCTGATTTTATAAACTTTTACTGCTGCGAAATGTGACTCCAATCAACACGAATGGCTGTACTTTCAGTCATCCCGGACCTAAATTCTGAAATGCGATAGTGAGACCTCTTCCTTCTCCATCAAGCCACAATTCTAAATCCATTTTAATCAGTTTGTTCAGATGTATCATGAAACACTTCTGTGGGCTTTGCACCTCGACCTTTGTGCCTGGAGGGAGGGACACGAGCAACACTCGGCAATACGCACAAAGCTGTAACAGTATTCTCCTGTGTGTTTGTTCATCATCCTGTTCTGACATGCTAAGACATACCTCTGCAACAGGTAGGACTTGAATCCAGGCCTTCTAGTCCAGAGCAAGGAACACTACCACACAAGTTCAGGAATTGGAATCAAATCCTGAGCTCTGGCTCAGAGACAGGGACACTACCCACTGCACAACCATATCCAGATTTTGGTCATATTTTAGTGCCCGCTTTCAGCTCGGTGTGGATTTATTATAATCAGGTTACCACTACTGAATTACAAAAAAACTCTTTGTATTGTTAAACAAATGCAAGATAATTTTCTCAACTGTAGTATGTTGAGTGTACGTGCTGTGCTATCGAAATTAACTATGAACGTCTTTAATCGCTATTATCTATAGTCTGCAATATTTGGGAAAGAAATCGTGCCGACACACTCTGCACAATGAAGGGACTCAAATGGATATGTATTAATGAACACCAAAACACCGATCACTACTACCCACCTCTAACGTGCGACTGCCCTTTTCCTAAAACCATGAAATGATACCAAGCCGCTGATTACTGTCCAGCCTCTCCTCCCCACTGACTGTGTCTGCAATGGTCAGATCTTTGAGTATCGGAATTGGGACGTCATGTTGTGGTTGTACAGGATATTAGTGGGACCTCTTCTGGAATGCTGTGTCCAGTCTGGTCAACCTGTCCGCTTATTCCTCAGGCACACCACCCTCTCGATAAAACGGCTGCCCCTTAGGTCACTTTTAAAAGTTTCCCCTCTCACCTTTAGCCTATGTCCTTTCATTTTGGACTCCCCGTACCCTTAGAAAATACCTTGACTATTCACCCAGATAGTACTGACCTTGATATTATTAAGCTGGAAAGGGTTCAGAAGAGATTAACCGGGACGTTGCTGGGAAAGGAGGGATTGGTCTATAAGGAGAGGCTGGGACTTTTTTCACTGGAGAGTATGAGATTAAGGGGTAACTTTACAGAGGTTTATAAAATAATGAGGGGTACAGATAAGCTGAAGGTCTGATGTCTTTTCCCTAGAATTGCGGATTCAAAACTGAGGGATATTTTAACTGTGAGGAAAAAGATTTACAAAAAGTCATGAGAGGAAAATATTTTAATCTGGCTTGTGTGTGGAACGAACTTCCAGAGGAAGTGGTGAAAGGAGGGACAGTTACAACGTTTAAAGGACATTTAGATCAGTACATGGATAAGACATCAGTTAGGATGGTGCTGTGAGCAGCTGCCCTTTCCCTCCCCCTCTCTGAATGAATCCCTGTTGGTTTTCACCCTCTGCCAGTGCCTGTGCAGTGGCGTGGGGAGGCCAGCAGAGGGTGACATTGCATCACTTTAAGCACCACAGAGACAGCCAGACCTGCCCCACACAGAGACACACAGATACACACACACGGGGATGGTGAGGACACTGCGTGAAGCTCATCTGGTAACTTAAACCAAACATAAAGAAATGCTCAATTCGACTCGTAAACAGTTAAAATATGAGGGACAGATCTACCAAATTCCACTGTTTAAGTAAAAACATCAATTTATTTTTTCACTCTGAAAGTGAACATTTTACATTAACTATTCACAACTCTGGCACCCTCTTTCTCTTAACTGCTTATTACCCCACTCCAGCTCGATAGCAATATACTGTGTCTGGGTCTGCCATCCCCTCATACCATAGGTGCGTGTAAGCTCTCAGTTCAGAACAGCATTCATCCTCTCTTAAAGGTACAGTACACACTTTTAACTTCATCACATTATACCCTGATGAATATAAATAAGTGGAACCTATCCAGATTTCTCTTGCTCTGTGGTTTGTCAATATTTCATTTGCTCTGTCTCGTATGTGTCAGGATTTTTGTTGCTCCATTGACAGCACGTCATTATTGGATTCCATCCGTGGGAATATATCAGTATTTCACTTGCTCACACTCGTGAGTGTGGCAGGATTTCAGTTGTTTCATATAACAATATCGATGTTTGGAGTTGGCACCGAACCTGGAAGAACTCTGAAGTCTATGGAGGACAGTGTTGAACTCTTAACAGTACAATCACACATAGGTATAGTGTTCAGCTTGATGGCAGATGGGGATCGATGCAGAGCAGTGTGATACACATTGGTAGGAACGACAATGAAAGACAGTTTAAAACAGGCTGTGCCATTATAAAGGGGCTGCAGGAGCAGAGGGCTCTGGGTGTATACAGCACAGATTGTTGAAGATATCAGAACAAGTGGGGAGAGCAGTAACGATCACAGATTAGTTTCAGTATCTGAGCTGTTTACAGGGGGAGGTGTAGGAGGGAGTCTCGGTGCTCCCTTCCTGGGAGGTGGTGGTGACGATGTGTTGTGAGCCCACCCTCCTGCCCACCGAGACCGTGGGGATTCCATTTGTACCAGAACCCTGGTCCTCTCCGGCTCGTACCAGGGTTCTCCCCACATGGCGGGGGGTGGGGGGGGGATTGAAAGGATATCGGGCACTCCACCACCGAGCTTGGCCCTTTCTGTCCTATTCCTGGCTGTTTCCCCTGGAATGGGAGAAGGAGAGATAGGGAGGGAGGGTGGGAGTGGGTGGTCCTGCTGTTAGTGTTAGGGTTGGTGGGGACGGGGTCATTGTGAGGGGTCCGGGGGCAGTCGGTCCACAGTGTTGTATCCATGCAGTGTTATTAGTGTGGGGGTGAAGTAGAGGGAGGTGGGGAGAGAGAGGGGGAGAGAGAGAGAGACAGACAGACAGAGACAGAGAGTGAAGTTGCAGCATGCGGCAGTGAGAGTGGTGGACCATGAGCCTTGTTCGGGGGTCGGTGCTATAACAGATATACAGTGAGTGTGAGGGAGCAGAGAGAATACGGTGACCCTTATCCTGACAGAGTGGGGAAAGTTATTGATGCTTGTCCTGTATTGCTGGAGTTTTATTCAGACCACAGATACTGCACTGATCTGGCTTGTGAGCTCAGACCAAGCTCGAGGGGTCTGGTGGTGTCGCCCCCTCTGGGAAGAGAATGATCCCCTTCTCTTCTAGCCCATCCACCAGGACCTCTGTGCCCCTGTCGACAAACTGTGGTATAATTGCCCCTTATCTGCCATGCTCGGTTAAACTGTGCAGCACAGCTCCTAACGGAGAAAGCTCAAACATGTGCCCATTGGCCTTTTAACGATTGCACCAGTGCCAGGGATCAGGGAATATCCAGGGGCACCCGGCGATGGTGAGTTACTCCAGCCATGATGGGTGGGAGAATTAGGCTGGTATTGAATGAGGGGGATACCATGGGTGGACTGGATAGTTAATGAGGTGAGTTCGACAGCACCAGGAAACTAGCTCAGCCTCGTGAGGACAATCCCTCTCTCACACTCAAGGAAAATCAAATAAAGGTACATTTTTGTTAGAATCTGCCCTATGAGACGTAGATTCTGTTGAAACTAATTCCAGTTACAATGATGTAGATCAAATGATCATCTGACTTCACACCAATGTCCATTTTTCCCATCTTTCCTGGGAAGACAGGCTATTGTTACAGGATGTATTCGAAGTGTCTACATTTCAGCATTCTGAAACCTGGGAACACATCCTTCCATGACACTGTCTCTCAGTCTCCCCATCTCTGTCTATACGCCAAACCCCTCCCATGTGATGATATTTTAACTGATTCCCCCGCCTGGTCTCTCTGGCAATGAGTTTCACACCCACAACACCCCCTTGTCAGGGCACAATGGAGATATGGAGCTGTAAATGGGTGTGAGCTGCACATCCAATCACTTCCAGCATGGGCTGCTTTGTTCCCCACGCTGGGCAGTGATCTAACACAGTGTTACAGAGCAATGAACTGGGGTGGAGTACACAGCCTTACATGCTGGGAGTGTAACTGCTCCTGGTTTACAGATCAATGCACTGGGGTGGGGTACACAGCCCTACATGCTGGGAGTGTAACTGCACCTGGTTTACAGATCAATGCACTGGGGTGGAGTACACAGCCCTACATGCTGGGAGGGTAACCGCTCCTGGGTTACAGATCAATGCACTGGGGTGGGGTACACAGTCCTACATGCTGGGAGGGTAACTGCTCCTGGTTTAGCAATCAATACACTGGGTTGGTGTACACTGTCCGACATGCTGGGAGGGTAACTGCTCCTGGTTTACAGATTAATTCACGGGTGATCACTGCACGGGTCGCTCTGCTGATCAGGATATCTGGTTGAGGTTTATAGATAATGCAATGATATGGTTTGTGTAGCTCGTTATGCTGGATGGATATTTGTTTCAGGTTCACACATTCATGCCCTGCTGTGGTCTGCACAGCTCCCGGTGCTGTACAGATATCTAGTCTGGGTTTATCGGTCAATACACTGCTTTGGTCTGCACAGCTCCCGTGCTGGATAGATATATTGTCTGGGTTTACAAATCAATGCTCTGATCTGATCTGTGCAGTGTTCCACTCTGGACAGATTGCTGGCTTGTACTGAGCAGTACACTGGCCTGATCTGCAGAGTGTTCCAAGATGAACAGATATCTCCTCTGGGTTTATGGTGTCTGAGCCGATTGAGAATGTGGTATATCTAACCATTTCAGCTGATCTGGCAATGCCTTTAGTTTCCATTCCTGTGACTGGACCCTCCGTCTCTCACCCCATTAATGTTACAGTGTGTCCAGGCACAGTACATCATGTTGGTGGGGTGGATAGGGAGGAAAGGTGATGGACAGGTCAAAGGGTTCCCGGAACGTTCTTTCCCTGACATTCTATAACTGACATTCCCCTGAACGTTCTGTCCCGGACATTCTATAACCGACATTCCCCGGAACGTTCTGTCCCTGACATTCCATAACTGACATTCCCCGGAACATTCTGTCCCTGACATTCTATAACTGTCATTTCCCGGAACGTTCTGTCCCGGACATTCTATAACCGACATTCCCCGGAACGTTCTGTCCCTGACATTCCATAACTGACATTCCCCGGAACATTCTGTCCCTGACATTCTATAACCGACATTCCCCGGAACATTCTGTCCCTGACATTCCATAACTGACATTCCCCGGAACGTTCTGTCCCGGACATTCTATAACCGACATTCCCCGGAACATTCTGTCCCTGACATTCCATAACTGACATGGACAGGTCAAAGAGATCCCCGGGACGTTCTGTCCCTGACATTGTTTGAGAACGGCCGGACGTCAGTGAATTGAACAAACGATAAGATTCCGAGGGAAGAGATCCCGTTCCAGGGAGAAGGAGACACTGTTCCGAAGGCCCCTCAGGCAGTTAAAGGGGTGAACACGTTTTCCCTGCGTTTACATTTCTCCACGACACAGGATCGACCACAATTTAGACCAAAATACAGGAATAACCAGACTCCGTTTGTCTTCAGGAAACTTGGAGAGAATCCTTCAGGACAGCAACGTTTCCACCCTCCGTATTAGGAACTGGGAAGGAGTGTCCCGTGTCGGCTCTCGAGTGATCGAGTGTGTGGGAATGTTCTAGAAACCATCTGTCCTTATGGATGTGTCTCTGTGTGTTTGGGGAGGGAGGGTTTCTTGTGGTTTATGTCATATTTTGTCAGTAATTCCGACCTTCCCATTTGTTATTCCAGCTCCAATTACTTTAATAAATCCCTGAATACAGGGACACATTTGAAAATCTCACTGGGTCCCCGATCAAACAGGTCCCTTTGCCTCCAGGCTGATGGATAATGGGTTTGTTTTCCTTCCTCACAGTTAACGTAGTGACCATCTACGTCCTGCTTTATAAAGATTGTGGATTATCTCCATGTGTCAGACGTTACCTGGGGGCCATGGCAGTGGCGGATCTCCTGGTCATTATCCTCGACCTGATCCTGAGACACATTCCCATTGTTTATCGGGAACAGTTTTATTTCCTGAGGGACTCCGTCCCCGTGTGTAATATCCACGCCGTCCTGCTTTATGCAGCCACTGACTGCTCTGTCTGGTTCACCGTCACTTTCACCTTTGATCGGTTTGTGGCCATTTGTTGCCAGAAGCTGAAAAGTAAATATTGCAGTGAGAAAACGGCGGCTGTGGTTCTGGGAGCAGTGACTGTGCTGAGATGTTTAAAGAACATTTTCTGGTATTTTATGCTCACGGCTCGGTATTGGCTGGTGAACATTCGCTGTTCGATCCTCCAGTGTCTGGGTCACAAACGAGTCCCTCCACCACATTCTAACCCCGTGTGTCCCATTTCTCCTGATTCTGCTGCTCAATGTTCTCACCGTCAGACACATTGTAGTGACCAGCAGAGCCCGCAGGACACTCCGCGCTCACACCAATGGGGACGCTCAGTCTGACACTGAAATGAGAAACCGAAAAAAATCCATCATTTTACTGTTTGTGATCTCGGCCAATTTCGTCCTGTTATGGTCAATGTTAATGCTGCATTCTATATGGAGACGGATGTGGGATATTGGGCATCGGACTGTGTTTCTCCATCGCTCTGTGGGGGAATTGGGCTTCATGCTGCAGCTCCTCAGTTGCTGCACAAACACCGCGATTTATGCCGTGACCCAGACTAAGTTCAGGCAGCAGCTGAAGAATGTGCTGAAATATCCCTTCACCCAAATCCATCCACCAATCAAATTCCGTCGTTAATCAATCCATCCGGGATTTTCTCATTTCAGTTCAGTGTTTCAGCGATGGAGCAGCCTGTCGCTATGGTAATAAACTGAGGGTAGCGCTGGTTTGTCCATCCTTATCCCCCAGGGGGGTTACAGGGAAACATTTCAATGTTTCAATCAACTCAGGGTCCAGTGAAAAAAGGCACCATCCCACTGACTGCATCCATCGCTGGGCGCTGAGCTCAGGAGCTGGGTTTAACTCCCTCTGTTCCCCCACTCCAACCTGGACTCCCCATTTCCTCTCCCCCACTCTTTCTCCACATTTCTCTTCCTCTCTCTCTGCACACTCACTCCTTCTCACCACCTCTCCCTTTCAGTCTCCCTCGTTCCCCTCTCACACACACCCTAACCCTGGATTCTCCACCTGACTCCACTCTTTCCTCGCCCCCTCCCGCTCACTCTCACTCTCACTGTCCTGCCATCGCTATCTCCCTCCCACAATTCAGTCTCTACCCCATTTTCCCTTCCTCCCATATCTCAACCCAACCCCCCCCCCCACCCCACATGCAGCCTCACCATCAACCCCACCCCCAGTCTCTGGGTCAGAGGGAGATGAAAGGACCAGGGAGACAGAGGGTGTCAGAGAGGTAGGAAGGGACAGTAGTGAGAGAGATTCAGTAAGAGATAAACCTAAGAGTTGCAGCTTTACTATCAACAGAACCCCCTCACACTTACTGGGCCACTATCACCCTGACCCAATCACACTTATTGCATCACTATCAGCCTGATCCCTCAGAGTTCCTGCATCACTATCACCCAGACACCCTCACATTTACTGCATCAATATCATCCTGCCTCCTCACAATTACTACGTCACTGTCCCCTTACACACCCACACTGACTGCATCAATATCACCCCGAACCCCTCACACTTACAACTTCACTACAAGTTGGCCACACTCGCACCTACTGCATCACTATCAGATAGAGCACCTTACACTTACTGCATCACTACCAGCCTCTCCCCCTCACACTTATTGCATCACTATCACCCTGGCACAATCACACCGACTGCATCACTGTCACCCTGACCCCCTCACACAAACTAACTCACTATCAAACTGAACCCCGCACACTTACTGCGTCAATACCAGCCTGACCCCTTCACACTTACTGTGTCACTGTCCCCCTGAGCCCCTCACTATTCCGGTATCACTTTCACCCCGACCCCCTCACACTTACTGTGTCACTGTAACCCTGACCCACTCACACTGACTGCGTCACTGTCACCCTGACCGCCTCACACTTACTCTGTCGCTGTCACCCTGACCCCTCACACTGACTGCATCAATGTCACCCTGACCCCCTCACACCTACTGCGTCACTGTCACCTGGATCCCCTCACACTTACTGCGTCACAATCATCCTGACCCCCTCACATTCACTGCGTCACTATCATCCTGGTACAATAACACTTACTGTGTCACTACCCGCCTGACTCTCTCAAACATACTGTGTCCCTGTCACCCTGACCCCCTCAGAATTACTGTGTAAATACCAGCCTGACTCCCCAAAATTACTGCGTCACTGTCCCTAGAGCCCTTCACACTTACTGTGTCACTGTAACCCTGACCCACTCACACTGACTGCGTCACTGTCACCCTGACCCCTCACACTTACTGCGTCACTGTCACCTTGACCCACTCAGACTTACTGCCTCGCACCCACTCTGACCCACTCACACTTACTGCGTCACTATCACCCTGACCCCCTCACATTCACTGCGTCACTATCATCCTGGTACAATAACACTTACTGTGTCACTACCCGCCTGACTCTCTCAAACATACTGTCTCCCTGTCACCCTGACCCCCTCAGACTTACTGTGTCAATATCAGCCTGACTCCCCAAAATTACTGCGTCACTGTCCCCCTGAGCCCTTCACACTTACTGTGTCACTGTCACCTGGATCCCCTCACACTTACTGCGTCACTGTCACTCTGACCCACTCACACTTATTGCATCACTATCACCCTGACACCCTCACACTTACTGTGTCAATACCAGCCTAAACCCCTCACACTACCAGCCTGACTCCCCAAAATTACTGCGTCACTGTCCCCCTGAGCCCTTCACACTTACTGTGTCACTGTCACCTGGATCCCCTCACACTTACTGCGTCACTGTCACTCTGACCCACTCACACTTATTGCATCACTATCACCCTGACCTCCACACACTTACTGTGTCACTGTCAACCCTGAGCCCTTCACACTTACAGCGTCACTGTCACCCTGACCCCCTCACACTTACTGCGTCACTGTCCCCTGAGCTCTTCACACTTACTGTCTCACTGTCACCCTGACCCCCTCACACTTACAGGATCACTGTCACCCTGAACCCATCACACTGTCACCCTGACCCCCTCAGGCTTACTGCGTCACTGTCACCCTGACCCCCTCACACTTACTGTGTCACTGTCAACCCTGAGCCCTTCACACTTACAGCGTCACTGTCACCCTGACCCCCTCACACTGACTGCGTCACTATCACCCTGACCCCCTCATACTTATAGTATCACTGTCACCCTGAACCCCTCACACTTACTACGTCATTGTCACCCTGTCCCCTCACACTGACTGCATCACTGTCACCCTAACCCCCTCACACCTACTGTGTCACTGTCATCTGGAACCCTTCACACTTACTGCGTCACTGTAACCATGACCCACTCAGACTTACTGCGTCACTCCCACCCTAACCCACCCACACTTACTGTTTCAATACCAGCCTAAACACCTCACACTTACTGCATCACTATCACCCTGAACCCCTCACACTTACTGCGTCACTATCACCCTGACCCCCTCACATTCACTGCGTCACTATCATCCTGGAACAATAACACATACTGTGTCACTACCCGCCTGACTCTCTCAAACATACTGTGTCCCTGTCACCCTGACCCCTCTCAGACTTACTGTGTCAATAACAGCCGGACTCCCCAAAATTACTGCGTCACTGTCCCCCTGAGCCCTTCACACTTACTGTGTCACTGTCACCCTGACCCCCTCACACAGACTGCGTCACTGACACCCTGACCTCCTCACACTTACAGTGTCACTGACACCCTGACCCCCCAGACTTACTGCGTCACTGTCACCGTGACCCCCTCACACTTACTGCGTCACTGTCCCCTGAGCCCTTCACACTTACTGTGTCAATGTCACCCTGACTCACTCACACTGACTGCGTCACTGTCACCCTGACCCCCTCACACCGACTGCGGCACCATCACCCTGACCCCATAACACTTACAGTATCACTGTCACCCTGGCCACCTCACACTTGTTGCGTCACTGTCACACTGATCTCCTCATACTTACTGTGTCACTGTCACCCTGACCCCCTCACACTGACTGCGTCACTGTCTCCCTGTCTCCATTTAACCTACTGCATCACTGTCACCCTGTCACCCTCACACTTACTGCATCGCTGTCACCCTAACCCCCTCACACAGACTGCATCACTATGACCCTGATCCCCTCACACTTACTGCGTCGCTCCCACCCTAACCCACTCACACTTTCTGTGTCAATACCAGCCTGAACCCCTCACAGCTTACTGCATCATTATCACCCTGACTCGCTCACACTTACTGCGACACAGTCACCCTGACCCCCTCACATTCACTGCGTCACTATCATCCTGGACAATCACACTCACTGTGTTACTACCAGCCTGACTCCCTCAAACTTTCTGTGTCCCTGTCACCCTGACCCCTCACACTTCCTGCATCACCAATGCCCTGACCCCTCATACTTACTGCATCACTATCACCCTGACCCCCTCACACTTCCTGCATCACAATTACCCTGACCCCCTCATGCTTACTGCATTACTGTCACCCTGACTCCCTCACACTTACTGCGTCACTATCACTCTGACCCCCTCATACTTACTGCCTGACTGTCACCCTGAACCTGTCACACTTACTGCGTCACAGTCACCCTGACACCCTCACATTTTCTGCGACACTATCGCCTGATCCCCTCACAATTACTGCGTTACTGTCACCCTGAACCTCCTCACACTGACTCTGTCACTGCCCCCCTGACCCCCTCACATTTACGGTTTCACTCTCACCCTGACCCCCTCACACTTACTGCGTCACTGTCACCCTGACCCCCTCACATTCACTGCGTCACTATCACCCTGACCACTCACACTTACTGCTCACTATCACCCTGACCCCCTCACACTTACTGCGTCACATTCACTGCGTCACTATCATCCTGGCACAATCACACTTACTGTGTCACTACCAGCCTGAATCCCTCAAACGTACTGTGTCCTTGTCACCCTGAACCCCCACACTTGTTATGTCACTGTCACCCTGAACCCCTCACACTTACTGCGTCACTGTCATCCTGACCCCCTCAAATTCACTGTATCACTCTCACCTTGACCCCTCACAATTACTACGTCACTGTCGCCCTGACCCCTCACACTTACTGCTCACTATCACCCTGACCCCCTCACATTTGCTGTGTCACCATCACCCTGACTCCCTCACAATTACTGCGTCACTGTCTCCCTGACCCCTCACAATTACTCCTTCACTGTCCCCCGACCACCTCACAATTACTGCGTGACTATCACCCTGACCCCCTCACGCTTACTGCGCCACTGTCACCCTGAGTCCTCACAAATACTACGTCACCGACACCCTGGCCCCCTCACACATACTGCGCCACTACCACCCTGACCCCCTCACATTCAATGCATGACTGTCAACCTGACCCCATCATACTTGCTGCATCACTATCACCCTGAGCCCCTCACACTTACTGTGTGACTGTCACACTGACTCCCTCAAACTTACTGCGTCACTGTCATCCTGACCCCCTCACACTTACTGCAACACTGTCACCCTGACACCCTCGCACTTACTGTGTCACTGTCACCCTCACCCTCTCACACTTACTGCGTCACTGTCACCCTGACACCCTCACACTTCCTGCATCATAATTACCCTGACTCCCTCACACTTACTGCATCAATATCACCTTGACCCCTTCACAGCTACTGCGTCACTATCACCCTGACCCCCTCACACTTACTGCGTCATTATCACCCTGACCTCCTCACACTTACTGCATCACTGTCACCCTTATCCCCTCACACTTACTGTGTCACTACCAGCCTGACCCTCTCACACTTATTGCATCACTATCACCCTGACACCCTCACACTTACTGTGTCAATACCAGCCTGAACACCTCACACTTACTGCATCACTATCAACCTGACCCACTCACACTTACTGCGTCACTGTCACCCTGACCCCCTCACATTCACTGCGTCACTATCATCCTGGCACAATCACACTTACTGTGTCACTACCCGCCTGACACTATCAAACATACTGTGTCCCTGTCACCCTGACCCCCTCAGACTTACTGTGTGAATACCAGCCGGACTCCCCAAATTTACTGCATCACTGCCCCCTGAGCCATTCACACTTACTGTGTAACTTTCACCCTGACCCATCACACTGACTGCGTCACTGTCACCCTGACCCCCTCACATTCACTGCGTCACTATCACCCTGACCCCTCACACTTACTGCTCACTATCACCCTGACCCCCTCACACTTACTGCGTCACATTCACTGCGTCACTATCATCCTGGCACAATCACAATTACTGTGTCACTACCGGCCTGACTCCCTCAAACGTACTGTGTCCTTGTCACCCTGAACGCCCACACTTACTATGTCACTGTCACCCTGAACCCCTCACAATTCATGCATCACAATTACCCAGACCCCCTCATACTTACTGCATCACTATCATCCTGACCCCCTCACACTTCCTGCATCACAATTATCCTGACCCCCTCATGCTTACTGCATCACTGTCACCCTGACTCCCTCACACTTAGTGCGTCACTATCACTCTCACCCCCTCATACTTACTGCCTGACTGTCACCCTGAACCTCTCACACTTACTGCGTCACTGTCAGACTAACACCCTCACATTTTCTGCGACACTATCGCCTGACCCCTCACAATTACTGCGTTACTGTCACCCTGACTCCCCTTACACTGACTGCGTCACTGTCACTCTGACCCCCTCACACTTACTGCATCACTATCACCCTGGCCCCATCACACTTACTGTGTCACTAATAGCCTCTTCACCTCACTCTTACTGAATCACTGTCACACTGACCCCTCACATTCAGTGCGACGCTATCACCCTGGCACATTCACACTTACTGCATCACTACCAGCCTGACTCCCTCAAACTCACTGTGTGACCGTCACCCTGACTACCTCACACTTACTGCATCGCTATCACCCTGACTCCAGTAAATGCGTCACAATCACCCTGGACCCCTCACACTTTGTGCGTAACTGTCACCCTGAACCCGTCACACATACTGTGTCACTGTCACCCTGACCCCCTCACAGTTCCTGCGTCACTATCATCCTAACCCCCTCACACGTACTGTGCCACTGTCACCCTGACCCCCTCACACTTACTGCGTCACTCTCACCCTGTCCCCCCCACACTGACTGCGTCACTGTCACCCTGACCCCTTCACACGTACTGTGTCACTGTCACCCTGACACCCTCACACCTACTGTGCCACTCTCACCCTGACCCCCTCACACTTACTGTGTCAATACCAGCCTGACCCCCTTACACTTACTGCATCACGATCACCCTGACCCACTCACACTTACTGCGTCACAGTCACCCTGACCCCCTCACATTCACTGCGTCACTATCATCCTGGACAATCACACTCACTGTGTTACTACCAGCCTGACTCCCTCAAACTTTCTGTGTCCCTGTCACCCTGACCCCTCACACTTCCTGCATCACCAATGCCCTGACCCCTCATACTTACTGCATCACTATCACCCTGACCCCCTCACACTTCCTGCATCACAATTACCCTGACCCCCTCATGCTTACTGCATTACTGTCACCCTGACTCCCTCACACTTACTGCGTCACTATCACTCTGACCCCCTCATACTTACTGCCTGACTGTCACCCTGAACCTGTCACACTTACTGCGTCACAGTCACCCTGACACCCTCACATTTTCTGCGACACTATCGCCTGATCCCCTCACAATTACTGCGTTACTGTCACCCTGAACCTCCTCACACTGACTCTGTCACTGCCCCCCTGACCCCCTCACATTTACGGTTTCACTCTCACCCTGACCCCCTCACACTTACTGCGTCACTGTCACCCTGACCCCCTCACATTCACTGCGTCACTATCACCCTGACCACTCACACTTACTGCTCACTATCACCCTGACCCCCTCACACTTACTGCGTCACATTCACTGCGTCACTATCATCCTGGCACAATCACACTTACTGTGTCACTACCAGCCTGAATCCCTCAAACGTACTGTGTCCTTGTCACCCTGAACCCCCACACTTGTTATGTCACTGTCACCCTGAACCCCTCACACTTACTGCGTCACTGTCATCCTGACCCCCTCAAATTCACTGTATCACTCTCACCTTGACCCCTCACAATTACTACGTCACTGTCGCCCTGACCCCTCACACTTACTGCTCACTGTCACCCTGACCCCCTCACATTTGCTGTGTCACCATCACCCTGACTCCCTCACAATTACTGCGTCACTGTCTCCCTGACCCCTCACAATTACTCCTTCACTGTCCCCCGACCACCTCACAATTACTGCGTGACTATCACCCTGACCCCCTCACGCTTACTGCGCCACTGTCACCCTGAGTCCTCACAAATACTACGTCACCGACACCCTGGCCCCCTCACACATACTGCGCCACTACCACCCTGACCCCCTCACATTCAATGCATGACTGTCAACCTGACCCCATCATACTTGCTGCATCACTATCACCCTGAGCCCCTCACACTTACTGTGTGACTGTCACACTGACTCCCTCAAACTTACTGCGTCACTGTCATCCTGACCCCCTCACACTTACTGCAACACTGTCACCCTGACACCCTCGCACTTACTGTGTCACTGTCACCCTCACCCTCTCACACTTACTGCGTCACTGTCACCCTGACACCCTCACACTTCCTGCATCATAATTACCCTGACTCCCTCACACTTACTGCATCAATATCACCTTGACCCCTTCACAGCTACTGCGTCACTATCACCCTGACCCCCTCACACTTACTGCGTCATTATCACCCTGACCTCCTCACACTTACTGCATCACTGTCACCCTTATCCCCTCACACTTACTGTGTCACTACCAGCCTGACCCTCTCACACTTATTGCATCACTATCACCCTGACACCCTCACACTTACTGTGTCAATACCAGCCTGAACACCTCACACTTACTGCATCACTATCAACCTGACCCACTCACACTTACTGCGTCACTGTCACCCTGACCCCCTCACATTCACTGCGTCACTATCATCCTGGCACAATCACACTTACTGTGTCACTACCCGCCTGACACTATCAAACATACTGTGTCCCTGTCACCCTGACCCCCTCAGACTTACTGTGTGAATACCAGCCGGACTCCCCAAATTTACTGCATCACTGTCCCCTGAGCCATTCACACTTACTGTGTAACTTTCACCCTGACCCATCACACTGACTGCGTCACTGTCACCCTGACCCCCTCACATTCACTGCGTCACTATCACCCTGACCCCTCACACTTACTGCTCACTATCACCCTGACCCCCTCACACTTACTGCGTCACATTCACTGCGTCACTATCATCCTGGCACAATCACAATTACTGTGTCACTACCGGCCTGACTCCCTCAAACGTACTGTGTCCTTGTCACCCTGAACGCCCACACTTACTATGTCACTGTCACCCTGAACCCCTCACAATTCATGCATCACAATTACCCAGACCCCCTCATACTTACTGCATCACTATCATCCTGACCCCCTCACACTTCCTGCATCACAATTGCCCTGACCCCCTCATGCTTACTGCATCACTGTCACCCTGACTCCCTCACACTTAGTGCGTCACTATCACTCTCACCCCCTCATACTTACTGCCTGACTGTCACCCTGAACCTCTCACACTTACTGCGTCACTGTCAGACTAACACCCTCACATTTTCTGCGACACTATCGCCTGACCCCTCACAATTACTGCGTTACTGTCACCCTGACTCCCCTTACACTGACTGCGTCACTGTCACTCTGACCCCCTCACACTTATTGCATCACTATCACCCTGGCCCCATCACACTTACTGTGTCACTAATAGCCTCTTCACCTCACTCTTACTGAATCACTGTCACACTGCCCCCTCACATTCAGTGCGACGCTATCACCCTGGCACATTCACACTTACTGCATCACTACCAGCCTGACTCCCTCAAACTCACTGTGTGACCGTCACCCTGACTACCTCACACTTACTGCATCGCTATCACCCTGACTCCAGTAAATGCGTCACAATCACCCTGGACCCCTCACACTTTGTGCGTAACTGTCACCCTGAACCCGTCACACATACTGTGTCACTGTCACCCTGACCCCCTCACAGTTCCTGCGTCACTATCATCCTAACCCCCTCACACGTACTGTGCCACTGTCACCCTGACCCCCTCACACTTACTGCGTCACTCTCACCCTGTCCCCCCCACACTGACTGCGTCACTGTCACCCTGACCCCTTCACACGTACTGTGTCACTGTCACCCTGACACCCTCACACCTACTGTGCCACTCTCACCCTGACCCCCTCACACTTACTGTGTCAATACCAGCCTGACCCCCTTACACTTACTGCATCACGATCACCCTGACCCACTCACACTTACTGCGTCACAGTCACCCTGACCCCCTCACATTCACTGCGTCACTATCATCCTGGCACAATCACACTTACTGTGTCACTACCAGCCTGACTCCCTCAAACTTACTGTGTCCCTTTCACCCTGACCCCCTCACACTTACTGTGTCGCTGTCACCCTGATCCCTTCAGACATACTGCGTCACTGTCACCCTTATCCCCTCACACTTATTTTGTCACTACCACCCTGTCACCCTCACACTTACTGCATCACTATCACCCTGACACCCTAACATTTACTGCGTGACTGTCACAAGACCCCTCACAATTACTAGGTCACCGACACCCTGGCCCCCTCACACTTACTACTGTGGGATATAGGTGAATTGATGTTATTTCTGTAAATTATAAGTTCTGATACAGAGTAAATGAATTCACATTAGTCTGTGATTGTTTTCTCAGCTAGGAGCTGAGTTATCAAAAATGGGAACTACGTAGAGGAAGTACGTTAGCATGAGACGTGATTACAGAACAATGGTAGAAATACAGGCACTAGATAAAATGCTGTGAAAAGAGGCCTTTATAAACAGTAGGTTTCCCACTTGTATAGAGACACAGGAACAAATCCCAATTAAAAGGGCTTAGTGATAAGATGCTGTGAGGGACAGCGCAGATGGAGGGAGTAGATAATGGTAAGCAAAGGATGGGATGACGTCAAACAACCTTATGGGAGACAGAGATAGGCATTTGTCACGGACAACGCCGGATAAACAGAAGTTGTGGGATCAGTCTTAGGTAAATGAGTGACGTAAGCGGAGGAGGGGACAAACAATGAAATAAGAAAAAATATGGGGATTCAAACTGTATAAATTTAGAGAGTTTGTTGGATTTGATGTGTATTTGTCATTGTTTTACCTGGGATTAGACATTGCACCCACTTGCGAGTGTACAAATAAAACGGCACTACTAGTTCAGATTTTTGGTCTCGGATTGAAATTATTGAAGTGAGTGAGCTTTTGTTTCTCACACTACGTCACTGTCATCCTGACCCTCTCACACTTACTGCGTGTCTGTCACCCTGACCCTCTCGCACTTACTGCATCACTATCACTCTGACACCCTCACAATTACTCCTTCACTGTCACCCTGACCCCCTCACACTTACTGCGTCACTGTCAGTCTGACCCCCTCGCACTTACTGTATCACTGTCACCCTGACCCCCTCACACTTACTGCGTCACTGTCACCCTGACCCACTCACACTTACTGCGTCACTGTCATCCTGACCCCCTCACATTCACTGTATCACTCTCACCTTGACCCCTCACAATTATTGCGTCACTGTCGCCCTGACCCCTCACACTTACTGCTCACTATCACCCTGACCCCCCTCACATTTACTGTGTCACTATCACCCTGACTCCCTCACAATTACTGCGTCACTGTCACCCTGAACCCCTCACAATTACTCCTTCACTGTCCCCCTGACCACCTCACAATTACTGCGTGACTATCATCCTGACCCCCTCACGCTTACTGCGCCACTGTCACCCTGAGTCCTCACAAATACTACGTCACCGACACCCTGGCCCCCTCACACATACTGCGCCACGACCACCCTGACCCCCTCACATTCAATGCATGACTGTCAACCTGACCCCATCATACTTACTGCATCACTATCACCCTGAGCCCCTCACACTTACTGCGTGACTGTCACACTGACTCCCTCAAACTTACTGCGTCACTGTCATCCTGACCCCCTCACACTTACTGCGACACTGTCACCCTGACACCCTCGCACTTACTGTGTCACTGTCACCCTCACCCCCTCACACTTACTGCGTCACTGTCACCCTGACACCCTCACACTTCCTGCATCATAATTACCCTGACTCCCTCACACTTACTGCATCAATATCACCTTGACCCCTTCACAGCTACTGCGTCACTATCACCCTGACCCCCTCACACCTACTGCGTCATTATCGCCCTGACCTCCTCACACTTACTGCATCACTGTCACCCTTATCCCCTCACACTTACTGTGTCACTACCAGCCTGACCCTCTCACACTTATTGCATCACTATCACCCTGACACCCTCACACTTACTGTGTCAATACCAGCCTGAACACCTCACACTTACTGCATCACTATCAACCTGACCCACTCACATTCACTGCGTCACTATCATCCTGGCACAATCACACTTACTGTGTCACTACCCGCCTGACTCTATAAAACAGACTGTGTCCCTGTCACCCTGACCCCCTCAGACTTACTGTGTGAATACCAGCCGGACTCCCCAAATTTACTGCATCACTGTCCCCTGAGCCATTCACACTTACTGTGTCACTTTCACCCTGACCTCCTCACACTTACAGTGTCACAGTCACCCTGGCCCCCTCAGACTTACTGCGTCGCTGTCACCATGACCCCCTCACACTAATAGCGTCACTGTCAACCTGAACCCCTCACACTTACAGCGTCACTGTCACCCTGAGCCGTTCACACTTACTGTGTCACTGTCACCCTGACTCACTCACACTTACTATGTCACTGTCAACCCTGAGCCCTTCACACTTACAGCGTCACTGTCACACTGACACCCTCACTTACTGTGTCGCTGTCACCCTGACCGCCTCAACCAGACTCCGTCACTATCACCCTGACCACCTCTCACCTACTGTTAGACTATCACCTTAACCCCCTCACACTTACTGCGTCACTATCACCCTGATCCCTTCACACTTACTGCGTCGCTCCCACCCTAACCCACTCACACTTACTGTGTCAATACCAGCCTAAACTCCTCACAACTTACTGCATCACTATCAGCCTGACTCGCTCACACTTACTGTGACACAGTCACCCTGACCCCCTTACATTCACTGCGTCACTATTATCCTGGCACAATCACACTTACTGTGTCACTACCAGCCTGACTCCCCCACACTTACTGTGTCACTGTCACCCTGACCCCCTCACACTTCCTGCATCACAATTACCCTGATCCCCTCATACTTACTGCGTCACTATCACCCTGACCCCCTCACACTTCCTGCATCACAATTACCCTGACCCCCTCATGCTTACTGCATTACTGTCACCCTGACTCCCTCACACTTACTGCGTCACTATCACACTGACTCCCTCACACTTACTGCCTGACTGTCGCCCTGAACCTCTCACGCTTACTGCGTCACTGTCACCCTGACACCCTCACATTTACTGTGACACTATCGCCAGACCCGCTCACAATTACTGCGTTACTGTCACCCTGAACCCCCTCACACTGACTCGGTCACTGTCACCCTGACCCCCTCACACTTACGGTTTCACTCTCACCCTGACCCCCTCACACGTACTGCGTCACTGTCACCCTGACCCACTCACACTTATTGCGTCACTGTCACCATGACCCCCTCACAATCACTGCATCACTATCACCCTGACCCCTCGCAATTACTACATCACTGTCACCCTGAACCCTCACACTTACTGCTAACTATCACCCTGACCTCCTCACACTTACTGCGTCACTATCACCTTGACTCCCTCACGATTACTACGTCACAATCACCCTGACCCCCTCACACTTAGAGCGTCACTGTCACTGTGACCTCTCACAATTACTCCTTCACTGTCTCCCTGACCCCCTTACACTTACTGTGTCACTGCCACCTTGACCCACTCATGCTTACTGCGCCACTGTCACCTTGAGCCCTCACAATTTCTACGTCATCGACACCCTGACCCCCTCACACTTACTGCATCACTATAACCCTGGCCCCATCACACTTACTGTGTCACTACTAGCCTCTTCAACTCACGCTTACTGAATCACTGTCACACTAACCCCCTCACATTCAGTGCGACGGTTTTAACCTGGCACATTCACACTTACTGCATCACTACCAGCCTGACTCCCTCAAACTCACTGTGTGATTGTCACCCTGACTACCTCACACTTACTGCATCGCTATCACCCTGACTCCAGTTAATGCGTCACAATCACCCTGAATCCCTCACACTTTGTGCGTCACTGTCACCCTGACCCCCTCACATTCACTGTGTCACTGTCACTCTGAGCCCCTCACAGTTCCTGCATCACTATCATCCTGACCCCCTCACACGTACTGTGTCACTGTCACCCTGACCCCCTCACACTTACTGCGTCACTCTCACCCTGCCCCCCCCACATTGACTGCGTCACTGTCACCCTGACCCCTTCACACTTACTGTGTCACTGGCACCCTGACCCCCTCACACTTACTGTGCCACTGTCACCCTGACCCCCTCACACTTACTGCATCACGATCACCCTGACCCACTCACAGTTACTGCATCACAGTCACCCTGACCCCCTCACATTCACTGCATCACTATCATCCTGGCACAATCACACTTACTGTATCACTACCTGCCTGACTCTCTCAAACTTACTGCGTCCCTGTCACCCTGATCCCCTCTCACTTACTGTGTCGATGTCACCCTGTCCCCTTCAGGCTTACTGCGTCACTGTCACCCTTATCCCCTCACACTTACTGTGTCATTACCACCCTGTCAACCTCACACTTACTGCATCACTATCACCCTGACACCATCACATTTACTGTGTGACTGTCAACCAGACGCCTCACACTTACTACATCACTGTCACCCTGATCCCCTCACACTGACTGCGTGTCTGTCACCCTGACCCTCTCACACTTACTGCATCACTATCACTCTGACACCCTCACAATTACTCCTTCACTGTCACCCTGACCCCGTCACACTTACTGCATCACTGTCACCCTGGCTCCCTCACAATTACTGCGTTACTGTCACCCTGACCCCTCACAATTACTCCTTCACTGTCCCCCTGACCACCTCACAATTACTGCGTCACTATCACCCTTACCCCCCTCACGCTTACTGCGCCACTGTCACCCTGAACCCTCACAATTACTACTTCACCGACACCCTGACCCCCTCACACTTACTGCGTCACTACCACCCTGACCCCCTCACATTCACTGCGTGACTCTCAACCTGAACCCATCATACTTATTGCATCACTATCACTCTGAGCCCCTCACACTTACTGCGTGACTGTCACCCTGACTCCCTCAAACTTACTGCGTCACTGTCATCCTGACCCCATCACACTTACTGCGACACTGTCACCCTGACACCCTCACTTTTACTGCGTCACTATCGCCTGACCCCCTCACAATTCCTGCGTTGCCGTCACCCAGACCCCCCTCACAGTGACTGCGTCATTGTCACTATGATACCCTCACACTGTCTACGTCACTGTCACCCTGACCCCCTCGCACTTACTGTTTCATTATCACCCTCACCCCCTCACACTTACTGCATCACTATCACCCTGACACCCTCACACCTCCTGCATCACAATTACCCTGACCCCCTCACACTTACTGCATCACTGTCACCCTCACCGCCTCACACTTACTGCATCACTATCACCTTGACCACCTCACAGCTACTGCGTCACCGACACACTGACCCCCTCACACTTAGTGCGTCACTGTCACCCTGACCCCCTCACACTTACTGTGTAACTGTCACTCTGACCCCCTCACACTTACTGCGTCAATATCACCCTGACTCCCTGACATTTTCTACGTCACTGTCAACCTGACCCACTCACACTTAATGCGTCACCGTCACCCTGACCCCCTCGCACTTACTGTTTCACTGTCACTCTGACCCCCTCACACATAGTGCGTCACTGTCGCCCTGACCCACTCACATTCACTGCGTCACTATCACAGACTATCACTCTGACCCCCTCACATTCACTGTGTCACTATCACCCTGAATCCCTCACAATTACTACGTCACTGTCACGCTTACCCCCTCACACTTACTGTGTCACTGTCAACCTGACCCCTCAAAATTAGAATAGATTACATTATAGTGTGGAAACAGGCCCTTCGGCCCACCAAGTCCACACCGACCCGCCGAAGCGTAACCCACCCATGCCACTACATTTACCCCTTACCTAATACTACGGGCAATTTAGCATGGCCAATTCACCTGACCTGCACATCATTGGACAGTTGGAGGAAACCGGAGCACCCGGAGTCTCTGGCGCTGTGAGGCAGCAGTACTAACCACTGTGCCACCCTGACCCCCTCACACTTACTGCGTCACTGTCACCCTGACCCCCTCACACTTTCTGCAATACAATAACCCTGACCTCCTCACACTTACTGCATCACTGTCACCCTTAACCCCTCACACTTTCTGCATCACTATCACCTTGACCCCCTCACACTTACTGCATCACTATCACACTGACCCCCTCACAATTACTGCGTCACTGTCACCCTAACCCACTCACACTTACTGTGTCAATACTAGCCTGAACCTCTCACACTCACTGCATCACTATCACCTTGACCCCCTCACACTTACTGCATCACTGTCACCCTGACTCCCTCACACTTACTGCGTCACTGTCACCCTGACCAAATCACACTTACTGCTCTGCTCACACCCTAACCCACTCACACTTACTGTGTCAAAACTAGCCTGAACCCCTCACACTCACTGCATCACTATCATCCTGGCACAATCACACTTACTGAGTCACTACCAGCCTGACTCCCTCAAGCTTACTGTGTCCCTGTCACCCTGACCCCCTCACACTAACTGCTTCACTATCATCCTGACCCACTCACACTTACTGTGTCAATACCGGACCTGACCCCCTCAACACTTACTGCGTCACTATCACCCTGGCCCCACCACACTTACTGTGTCACTACTAGCCTCTTCACCTCACACTTACTGAATCACAGTTACCCTGACCCCTCACGCTTACTGTGTCACTGTCACACTGACCCCCTCAATTTCAGTGCGACGCTATCACCCTGGCACATTCCCACCTCCTGCATCACTACCATCCTCAACTCCTCACACTTATTGCGTCACTGTCACCCTGACCACTTCACAGTTACTGCGTCACTGTCACCCTGACCCCCTCACACTTACTGCGTCACTACCACACTGACCCCCTCACAGCTACGGCGTCACTATCACCCTGACCCCCTTACACTTGCTGCATCACTATCACCCTGACCCCCTCACACTTACTGCGTCACTATCACTCTGACCCCCTCACACTTACTTTGTCACTGTCACCCTGACGCTGTGACACTTACTGTGTCACTATCATCCTGACCCCCTCACAGCTACGGCGTCACTATCACCCTGACCCCCTTACACTTGCTGCATCACTATCACCCTGACCCCCTCACACTTACTGCGTCACTATCACTCTGACCCCCTCAAAATTACTTTGTCACTGTCACCCTGACTCTGTCACACTTACTGCGTCACTATCATCCTGAACCCCTCACATTTCCTGCGCCACTGTCATCCTGACTGTCTCTCAATTATTGCATCACTGTCAGCCTGATCCCTCAGAGTTACTGTGTCAATATCATTACTGACCCCGCACACTTACAGCTTCACTATCAGACTGAGCCCCTTACACTTACTGCATCACTACTAGCCTCGTTCCCTCACACTTACTGCATCATTATCACCCTGACCTCATCACAATTACTGCATCACTATCACCCTGACCCCGTCACGCTTACTGTGTCACTATTACCCTGGCACAATCACACGAACTGTGTCACTGTCCCCCTGACCCCCTCACACTTACTACGTCACTATCATCCTGGCATAATCACGCTTACTGTGTCATTGTCCCCCTGACCCCCTCACACTTTCTGCGTCACTGTCACACTAACTTCCCGACACTTACTGTATCACTGTCACACTGACCCCCTCACACTTTCTGCTTCACTATCACCCTAACACCCCGACACTTACTGCGTCACTGTCACACTGACCCCATCACACTTTCTGCGTCACTATCACCCTAACACCCCGACACTTACTGCGTCACTGACACACTGAGTCCTTCACGCTTACTGCATCACTATCACCCTGGCACAATCACACTTACTGTGTCATTACTAGCCACGACCCCTCACACTTATGCGTCAGCACCAGCCTGACTCCCGCAAACTCACTGTGTCCATGTCACCCTGAACCCCTCACACTTACAGTATCACTGTCGCCCTGACCCGATCACACTTACTGTGTAACTATCGCCCTGACCTCCTCACATTTACTGTGTCACTGTCACCCTGACCCCCTCACCTTTACTGTGACACTATAACCTGACCCCCTCACACTTACTGCATCACTATCACCCTGACCCCTCACACTAACTGCGTCTCTGTCACCCTGACCCCCTCTCACTTACTGCGTCGCTATCCCCTGACATCCTCACAATTACTGCGTCACTGTCACACTGACCTCTTCACACTTACTGCGTCACTATTATTCTGAGCCCTCACACTGAATGAATCACTATCACCCGGACCCCTGCACACTTACTGCGTCACTATCACCCTGGCACATTCACAATTACTGCGTCACTGTCACCCTGACACCCTCACACTTACTGCGTCACTATCACCCTGATCCCCTCACACTTACTGTGTCACTATCACCCTGACTCCCTCACACTCACTGCGTCCCTGTCACCCTCACTCTTACTGCGTCACTGTCACCCTCACCCCCTCACACTTAACTGCGTCATTATCACCTTGCTTCCATCACACCTTCTGCGTCACTATCACCCTGAGCCCCTCACACTTACTGTGTCAGTATCACCCTGACCCCATCACGCTTACTGCGTCACTATCACCCTGACACCCTCACACTTACTGCGTCTTTATCACCCTGGCCCCATCACATTTACTGCGTCACTGCCACCCTGACCCCATCGTAGGTATTGTGTGTCACTCCCAGCCTCTCCCTCTCTCACTTACTGTGTTACTGTCACTGTGACCCCTCATACGTACTGCATCAAAATCCCCATGACACCCTCCCAGTTACTGTGTCATTGTTACCCTGACACTCTCACCATAACTGCGTCCCTGTCATCGTGACCCCCTCCCACTTACTGTATCACTGTCACCCTGACTCACTCACATTTACTGTGTCACTGTCAACCCTGAGCCCTTCACACTTACAGCGTCACTGTCACACTGACACCCTCACTTACTGCGTCACTGTCACCATGACCCCCTCACACTGACTGCGTCACTATCACCCTGACTGTCTCACACTTACAGTATCACTGTCACCCTGGCCCCCTTACACTTACTGCGTCACTGTCACCCTGACCTCCTCGCACTTACTGCGTCACTGTAACCCTGTCACCCTCACACTTACTGTGTCACTGTCACCCTGACCGCCTCAAACAGACTCCGTCACTATCACCCTGACCACCTCTCACCTACTGTTAGACTGTCACCTTAACCCCCTCACACTTACTGCGTCACTATCACCCTGATCCCTTCACACTTACTGCGTCGCTCCCACCCTAACCCACTCACACTTACTGTGTCAATACCAGCCTAAACTCCTCACAACTTACTGCATCACTATCAGCCTGACTCACTCACACTTACTGTGACACAGTCACCCTGACCCCCTCACATTCACTGCGTCACTATTATCCTGGCACAATCACACTTACTGTGTCACTACCAGCCTGACTCCCCCACACTTACTGTGTCACTGTCACCCTGACCCCCTCACACTTCCTGCATCACAATTCCCCTGACCCCCTCATACATACTGCGTCACTATCACCCTGACCCCCTCACACTTCCTGCATCACAATTACCCTGACCCCCTCATGCTAACTGCATTACTGTCACCCTGACACCCTTACACTTACTGCGTCACTATCACTCTGACTCCCTCACACTTACTGCCTGACTGTCGCCCTGAACCTCTCACACTTACTGCGTCACTGTCACCCTGACACCCTCACATTTACTGTGACACTATCGCCTGACCCCCTTACAATTACTGCGTTACTGTCACCCTGAACCCCCTTACACTGACTGCGTCACTGTCACCATGACCCCCTCACACTGACTCGGTCACTGTCACCCTGACCCCCTCACACTTACGGTTTCACTCTCACCCTGACACCCTCACACGTATTGCGTCAATGTCACCCTGACCCACTCACACTTATTGCGTCACTGTCACCCTGACCGCCTCACAATCACTGCATCACTATCACCCTGACCCCTCGCAATTACTACGTCACTGTCACCCTGAACCCTCACACTTACTGCTAACTATCACCCTGATCTCCTCACACTTACTGCGTCACTATCACCTTGACTCCCTCACGATTACTACGTCACAATCACCCTGACCCCCTCACACTTAGAGCGTCACTGTCACCCTGACCTCACACAATTACTCCTTCACTGTCACCCTGACCCCTTTACACTTACTGTGTCACTGCCACCTTGACCCACTCATGCTTACTGCGCCACTGTCACCTTGAGCCCTCACAATTTCTACGTCATCGACTCCCTGACCCCCTCACACTTACTGCATCACTATAACCCTGGCCCCATCACACTTACTGTGTCACTACTAGCCTCTTCAACTCACGCTTACTGAATCACTGTCACACTGACCCCCTCACATTCAGTGCGACGCTATCACCCTGGCACATTCACCCTTACTGCGTCACTACCAGCCTGACTCCCTCAAACTCACTGTGTGATTGTCACCCTGACTACCTCACACTTACTGCATCGCTATCACCCTGACTCCAGTTAATGCGTCACAATCACCCTGAACCCCTCACACTTTGTGCGTCACTGTCACCCTGACCCCCTCACATTTACTGTGTCACTGTCACTCTGAGCCCCTCACAGTTCCTGCGTCACTATCATCCTGACCCTCTCACACGTACTGTGTCACTGTCACCCTGACCCCCTCACACTTACTGCGTTACTGTCACCCTGCCCCCCCCACATTGACTGCGTCACTGTCACCCTGACCCCTTCACACTTACTGTGTCACTGTCACCCTGACCCCCACACACCTACTGTGCCACTGTCACCCTGACCCCCTCACACTTACTGTGTCAATACCAGCCCTACCCCCTCGCACTTACTGCATCACAGTCACCCTGACCCCCTCACATTCACTGCATCACTATCATCCTGGCACAATCACACTTACTGTATCACTACCAGCCTGACTCCCTCAAACTTACTGCGTCCCTGTCACCCTGATCCCCTCTCACTTACTGCGTCACTGTCACCCTTATCCCCTCACACTTACTGTGTCACTACCACCCTGTCAACCTCACACTTACTGCATCACTATCACCCTGACACCATCACATTTACTGTGTGACTGTCAACCAGACGCCTCACACTTACTACATCACTGTCACCCTGATCCCCTCACACTTACTGCGTGTCTGTCACCCTGACCCTCTCACACTTACTGCATCACTATCACTCTGACACCCTCACAATTACTCCTTCACTGTCACCCTGACCCCCTCACACTTACTGCATCACTGTCACCCTGACTCCCTCACAATTACTGCGTTACTGTCACCCTGACCCCTCACAATTACTCCTTCACTGTCCCCCTGACCACCTCACAATTACTGGGTCACTATCACCCTGACCCCCTCACGCTTACTGCGCCACTGTCATCCTGAATCCTCACAATTACTACTTCACCGACACCCTGACCCCCTCACACTTACTGCGTCACTACCACCCTGACCCCCTCACATTCACTGCGTGACTCTCAACCTGAACCCATCATACTTACTGCATCACTATCACTCTGAGCCCCTCACACTTACTGCGTGACTGTCACCCTGACTCCCTCAAACTTACTGCGTCTCTGTCATCCTGACCCCATCACACTTACTGCGACACTGTCACCCTGACACCCTCACTTTTACTGCGTCACTATCGCCTGACCCCCTCACAATTCCTGCGTTACTGTCACCCAGACCCCCCTCACAGTGACTGCGTCATTGTCACTATGATACCCTCACACTGACTGCGTCACTGTCACCCTGACCCCCTCGTACTTACTGTTTCATTATCACCCTCACCCCCTCACACTTACTGCATCACTATCACCCTGACACCCTCACACTTCCTGCATCATAATTACCCTGACCCCTCACACTTACTGCATCACTGTCACCCTAACACCCTCACACTTACTGCATCACTATCACCTTGATCCTTTCACAGCTACTGCATCACAATTACCCTGACACCCTCACACTTTCTGCATCACTGTCACCCTCACCGCCTCACACTTACTGCATCACTATCACCTTGACCACCTCACAATTACTGCGTCACTTTCACCCTGACACCCTCACACTTACTGCGTGACTGTCAGCTTGACCCCCTCACAATTACTACGTCACCGACACACTGACCCCCTCACACTTAGTGCGTCACTGTCACCCTGACTCCCTCACATTTTCTACGTCACTGTCACCCTGACCCACTCACACTTACTGCGTCACTATCATTCTGAGCCCTCTCACTGAATGAATCACTAGCACCCGGACCCCCGCACACTTACTGCGTCACTATCACCCTGGCACACTCACAATTACTGCGTCACTGTCACCCTCACACCCTCACACTTACTGCGTCACTATCACCCTGATCCCCTCCCGCTTACTGCGCCACTGTCATCCTGAACCCTCACAATTACTACTTCACCGACACCCTGACCCCCTCACACTTACTGCGTCACTATCACCCTGATCCCCTCACACTTACTGTGTCACTATCACCCTGACTCCCTCACACTCACTGCGTCCCTGTCACCCTCACTCTTACTGCGTCACTGTCACCCTGACCCCCTCACACGTAACTGCGTCATTATCACCTTGATTCCATCACACCTTCTGCGTCACTATCACCCTGATCCCCTCACACTTACTGTGTCAGTATCACCTGACCCCATCACGCTTACTGCGTCACTATCACCCTGACACCCTCACACTTACTGCGTCTTTATCACCTGACCCCATCACATTTACTGCGTCACTGCCACCCTGACCCCATCGTAGGTATTGTGTGTCACTCCCAGCCTCTCCCTCTCTCACTTACTGTGTTACTGTCACTGTGACCCCTCATACGTACTGCATCAATATCCCCATGACACCGTCCCAGTTACTGTGTCATTGTTACCCTGACACTCTCACCATAACTGCGTCCCTGTCATCGTGACCCCCTCCCACTTACTGTATCACTGTCACCCTGACCCCCTCACACTTACTGCTTCACTGTCACTCTGACACCTTCACAGTTACTGCCTCACTGCCACCCTGAACCCTATACAATTAATTTGTCAGTATCACCTTGATCCCCCTTCACTATCAGTCTGACCCCCTTATATTGCTGCGTCACTATGAGCCAGACTCCCTGACAAGAACCGCGTCATGGTCACGCTGACCCCTCACAATTATTCCAAATGTATCACCCTGTCCCGCTCACACTTTTCACGTCACGATGAGCCGGACACCCTCACACGTACTGCGTCACTGTCACCCTGACGCCCTCACACTTACTGCATCACTGCCACCCTGAATCCAATCGTACTTGCTGTGTCACTACCAGCCTCTCTCTTACACTTACTGTGTCACTGTCACCGTGACACCCTCACAGTTACTGTGTCACCGTCACCGTGACACCCTCACATTTGCTGTGTCACTGTCACAGTGACACCCTCACAGTTACTGCATCACTGTCACACTGCCCCCCACATAATTAATATGTCACTATCCCCTTGATCCCCCTTCACGATCAGCCGGACCACCTTACATTGATGCGTCAGTATGAGCCAGACACCCTCACAATAACTGTCACAGACACCCCCTCACACTTACTGCATCACTGTCACCCTGATCCCTCACAATTATCCCGACAGTATCAGCCTGACCCGCTCACACTTACTATATCACTATCACCCTGAACCCCTCACACTTTGTACATCACTATCACCCTGACCCCCTCACACTTACTGCATCACTGTCACCCTGACCCCCTCACACTTACTGCGTCACTGCTAGCCTGACCCCTCATATTTACTGCATCGCTATCACCCTGACCCCCTCACATCGACTGCATCACTATCACCCTGACATTCTCACACTTACTGAGTCACTATCACACTGACCTCCACACACTCACACCATCACCGTCTCCCTGACCACCTCACACTCACGTGATTACAGTCACACTGAACCCCTCATACTCACTCAGTCGCCGTCACCCTGAACCCCTCTGTGAGAAACAAAGCTCACTCACTTCAAAAATTGCAGTTCGAGACAAAAATCTGAATCAGTAGTGTCCTTTATTTTTACACTTGCAAGTGGGTGTAATGTCTAGTGCGAGGCAAGGCAGAGGACATAACACACCGAGTTCAACAAATTCTCGATATTTATATAATTTGGGTCCCGACACTTTTTTTCTTATTTCATTGTTTTTCCCACTGTTTACATCCTCCATTTCCCTAAGACTGGTCCTACCACTCCTGCTTATCCGGCCTTGTCTGTGATAAAATGCTTATTCTGGCCTCATAAGGCCGTTTGACGTCATCCCACTGCAGGTCATCGTTAGGCATATTCTTTCTTTATCAGTAACTATTCTTTCCATCTGGGCCTCTCCGAAGCCACTCTGATCTTATGACCTCTTTAATTAGAGTTTGTTCCTGTGTCTCCGTGCAAGTGGAAAACAGATGTTTTTACCTACTGTTATACAAACCGAGTTCATCCCCTTACAACTTCTTATCTATTTGCCCATAATATCTACCATTGTTTTGCAATCACGTTTCATGCTGACATACCATTTTAACTGATACGAAAACAATTATATATTTCCTTCACATAGTTTCCATTCTTGTTGACTCAGCTCTTGGCTAAAACAATTACACACTGATGTGAGTTAATTTACTTTGCATCAGAAATTATAATTGCAGAATTGCAGATCTGCAGAAGAAACATTAATTTACCTATATCCCACAATTTCCCCTTTTTCTTTTAATTACCATTTGTTATCTTCTGCATTTTTATCTCTTTTAAACGTCGCCCCCGAAATTCGCAAGCATCATTCCAGAGATTTCATCCATCTTGGTCTCACGCATCTCCCATTATTTAGTCGATAAAGTTCCTCTGTCTGATTCCCTTTTAGGGGCATCTGTTTCATCAAGGCTGTTTCAATCAGTCTTTGGGTGAGCCCTCGTATACAGGGTATGGCACAACAGCCAATGGCCACCAATACTCCGACTACTACTATCAGGGAAGTAAGGATAGAAACCATCACCCCCTTCCATTTTACCAAACCATCTTTCAAGCCATCCCGTGAAAGATGTGTCTGCTCCTAAATTCTCAGCCAGTTCCTCTGCTAAGATAGTCAATCCCCTTAAGGCCCGAGTAATTGAACCATCAGGTGCAGTGTTATTAGGAATAAAGGTACAACAGCTTCCTCCTAACATCACACACACACCCACTTTTTCTGCTAAAATCATATCAAGGGCTATTCTGTTTTCCCATGCCATCCTACTTGTCACATCAAGCTGTTCTGATATTCCTTTAACCGCATCTCTTGTATAATTTATAAATCGCTGTTGATTATCGAAAATGTAATTTATCCAATCTACATTTTTATTAATTGTTACCCACCAAAAGAGAGCTGACTCAAAGCCTGCTGCAATCTGGTTACGAGCCTTGAACTCATCAGGTACTCCCCTACGGACTCCGACCGAATCAAGCTAAATCCTGTCATCAAAAGAAGTGTCTAACAGTGATCTCTTATCCATTCACTTTTTACCTACTATCTTTTCCTTCTCAAATGCCAGGGTAAATGGAATTGCCAATTGTACAATTGCACATATCCCTCTCCAATCCGGAGTTAGGGTGGGTCTCAATATTTTGCCTCCACAGTACCACCACAGATCCGCTCGGGGAACCTATAGTGCTGAATAGTTCCCTCCCTTCTCCGTTTCGGTAACATTCTTAATCTCTGTACATAATTTCAGCTCCCCCAAATCTCTCGACCGACTTGTACCTTGCCTGCGCACACACGACGTGTGATTTCCAACTCCGGTGGAAAATGTGGGGGGGACTTTTGCATCTTTCTTCTCCAAGGGAGTGAACATCAGAGATAACGAGGTACAATTCCTATCATTCCATGCAGTCTCATCCTGGTACAGGGCTATCATACATTTCATGCCCTTCCCGTCTCACTTCCACCCGAGTGGAAAGGGAATTATCGGGGCCACTGGCCTACCGGAGGCACATGCATAGCAATTGCTCTTGTTCAGACTTTTTACAGTATACTTTACCCATTCAACCCAGGCATTTGCAACCCCGTACCCAGTTTGTATTTCAATGGTCTGTTTCAAGTCCTTTACCTCTATAATTTTTACTACTTTAGCATCATCGGGAAAGGTGAAAGGTTGTATCTTATTACCCAGTAATTCTATCCGTTTTCCCTGTCCTACGCTAATTCAAAAACAACAGCCCAAGAAATCCTTCCCATTTGCTTTCATTTCGATCCCAAATGTTTCATTTTATTGTATGTCATAAATGCTCCCCCCCCCCCCCCCCCCCGCCCCCAGAACTGCTTTGTGCCATGTGGTTTTCCGTATTGTTAGGTATATGGGGTTACACTTTTTGTTGGGACAATCGTGAGCTTGTCGGAAGGGGGCCCGGTGTACTGTGACGAGACCATTGTACCAAGTACCATCCCCATAGGACTTAAGATGTATCTCTGAGCTGCGGTACTGTCTCTGATTATCTACATCCCCAAAATTTACTAAGCTGCATGCATCACTAAACCATCTATTACTTGCGGATTATCAGACTCAGGAACCGTTCATAATACATATGAAAATGATATTCGACAAAATCCCAATACTAAGAGGGTTAGCATCATAACTCTAAGCATCCCCAGCATTCTAAATATCATGCTGAAGCACAAAAATACTTAATATACAATCTTACAGAAATAATCCCGCGCTCATGTCGCCACTGTATAATCAGTTACTCAAAGTCTCTTTCGTCTGAGTTTCAGCGGATCTTGCGTTGATTCTGCTGTCCAGACTTCTTCCTCAACTGGTGATTCCACTGGCCCTTTAATCCGACTGTATTGAGTCCAGCCTTTCTCGGCCGTCCTTATTGCCGTTTCGGTCGTCAAAAGAGCCTGGTACGACCCTTCCCAGTCCGGCTGTAATTTAGTCTCTGTCCATGATTTTACTAAGACCCAATCTCCCGGCTGGACGGGGTGAACAGTGAATTCAAGGGGCGGAGTCTGTGCCAATAGACTCTGTTTTCTGAGGAAAGATAAAGAGGAGGACAAGCCCAGTATATACTTCTGTAAAAACAAATCTTTAGTTTTGGGAATTGCCAATTCTCCATTCGTTCCCAGATAAGGTAATCCAAATAATATTTCATAGGGGGATAGTCCCAAATCTTTCCTCCGCCAAGGGACAAGCCCAAAAGGCATCCTTTAAATCTATCACACTAAACCATTTATAGTCATGAGGGATCTTATTTAATCTCTAATCAGTCCCTCAATTACTGGCTGCAGTCCTCGTGTACCTTCCATGGAAATGGGATAAGTCGCTCACAGACAACATCCCCTTTCCTTTTTAAATTTACTTCAAGGGGAGGGATCTGTAGTTTTCCACGATTCCCTTCTTTTGCCCATACAATAGGGTCTATCTCTCTCTCCACATCCTCTGTCAACATTGCCAGTTGTACAACAAATTCTTTTCCCTGAATTCCAATCTCCAGTCCTAAGAGGATAATAAAGTCTCTCCCTAGTTAGTTACTTCCTATATCAGGGATATACAGCAGTTACCCTGTGACCCTATCCTAAGGACATTCTATTATCATAGGTTTAAATACTGGAACATTAAATCCTTCCCACTTTTACCTCCGAAACAGTAATTGACCATGTCGACATTTCTGCTTTCTTTGGTGTAAAATTCAGCGATGACCGTGCTGCCCCCGTATCTACTAGGAACACTACCTCTTCCCTATAGGGTCCCACCTTCAGGTTTATCAAGGGTTCCTCTTCGGCCCCCGAGGGCAGGAACCCCTGACACCCCTATTCTTCATCAAAATCCATAAGCGGAATTGCCCTTTCTTCCCTTTGTAGATCAGGACACTCCCGCTTAAAATGCCCTATCTTTCCGCAATAAAAGCATCCTGCCTGTGGAGACCTCCATCTCTGCCCCCGTCGCTCATACCCTCTATCAAATGCTCCCCCTTGCCCTCTCCCTCTCTGTACTACATGCTGCCACCCGCTATTCCAATTGCTCACTATTGGTTCCATTCTTTTCTTAACTTCCTCATCAATTGCAGCTGCCATCATTTTCGCCTTCTGTTTTTGTCTCTCATCCTCCCTCTTTACAAACACTTTCTGTGCCTCTCTTAACAATTCATCTAATGGTGTTTCACTCCACCCTTCTATCTTCTGTATCTTTCTCTGTATGTCTGGCCATGCCTTTGTCACAAAATGTACTTTCAAAAGACCCTGTGCCACTGGGTCCTCAGGATTCATTCCAGAATATTTCCACATCGAGTCCCTTAATCTTTGCAAGAAAGCTAAGGGAGTCTCATCTTTCTCCTGTCTAACTTCAAAGGCTTTAGTTCAATTCTGCCACTTCGGAACTGCCTCTCTTATTCCTTGTATTATCAGGTCTTTCAATTCCCTCATTTCTTCTCTATTCCCCAGGTTTAGGTTTTCTCACTGGGTTCTCTGAGGGAAAACTTCACCTCTCCCTGTCCAGCATCCCCATCTCCAATCGGGTGTTCCCTGTCCCATATTTTAATGGCGGCTCCTCGTATAAGTCCCCTTTCTTCCCCAGTAAATAGTATATTCAAAATAGACATTAACTCAGCCCGGGTAAACAGACTTGGCCCGCACAATTGATCAATTTGTTCAGACAACCCCACCGGATCCTCAACCAGGACCTTCATCTCCTTTTTAAATGTTCTGACCTCCCCACTGGTGAGGGGGGCACTTACAAACCAAATCTCTTTGTCCCCTATTGGTACCTCCCGAAGGGGATAAGTCGTTACGTTCTTCCTCTTTTTCTTTTTTTTTAAAGAAATATTGCAATATTTCTAGCTCCCCATAACTTCAAACACCAATTCATCAATTCATGCTGGACTAACTTTAAAAGCCTGTTCCTAACTTGTAAATATATTTATATATTTACTTTCATTTATTCAGTATTTAATATTTAAAATGTAAAATGCATACAATTCCCAATTTTGAAATTCACTGTAATTACCCAGTTTTAGTCCTTTAATTTAAATCCAAAATTAGTTTTCTTAAGTAGTCCTGACCAATCATTGCTCAATTACAATACGATAGGTCGTAAAATAATCAGAGCTGCGTTAAAAGAATTTGTCTATTCAAGTTTTATAAAAAAAACTTCTAATGCATGAACAATGGCTGAATGCAAGGTTACAGATATCAACCATAGAATTTTGTTTTTACTACAATCTAATGTTGAACTGAAACTTCAACTGTCCTCCATAAATCGCTTTTATGTAAAGATAAAAGAGATTAGTTAGAAACTGATAGTAAGGCAGTAAAAAGAACAGGAGTTATCATTCTTTTTTTTCATAATCTCGATAGAATCCTTAACCTTAAAATAAATCGTGTTAAGTTTCCATAATAAAAATCAGATTTAAAACAGTCCTGGAACTCAAGCTCCAGGGAATAAATCATCAACAAACAAATGTTCATTCAAACCAAATCACAAAGGGTTAAGCTTTCTACCAGCTGTACAGCTCTTTTCATTCTCTCTTTCTCTCTCACTCATTGACATATAAATTCCAATATTTACAAACCCAGTCTTCGTCCGATCCGTACTTTGGCCAGAAGACAGCAGGACGAAGAATGGATTCCTTAGTCCATACAAAGCAACAATATTTAATCATCTTTCTCCCTTGTACAAGTATTATTTCTCCAATTCCACAACATCCTGCCCAAAGGACGTTCTGGAGGTATGTTGTAAGGGACCCCGCCTCCATTTCCTTTGCTTTGTTCTTTTGTTTTCCCGGAGGCTTTTTCCTTACCCACGGCACAATCCATATTGAGTTCCTTCGTTAGTCCCTTATTAACTACTAAAACTCAATCCCGGCCACCAAGGCAATACTTAAAAGTCAATTTTCTTACCTTGGTCTGTGCACAGAGTTGTCTGGCCCCTTTTTGCCGTATTTTCTATCAACCTCCCATCATTCAGATGTCTCTCTTGTGGGATCCGTACCAGTCGCCCAAGGGAGCAGACCAAACCGGTACACGAGACCACTCCTCAATGGGGAACGGGACGCGTCTTCCCAGTGTCCAAAGCCAGCCAACTCCCCCCCCCCCCCCACGGCGATGGAAGAAAATCCCGGACAGCCCCCAATTGTGAAAAACAAAACTCACACACTTCAATAATTCCAGTCCAAGACAAGATCTGAATCAGGAGTGTCCTTTATTTTTACACTTGCAAGTGGATGTAATGTCTAGTGCCAGGCAAGGCAGAGGACAAACACACCAAATTCAACAAACTCTCGATATTTATATAATTAATGTCCCTATATATTTTTTCTTATTTCATTGTTTTCCCCCCTGTTTACATCCTCCATTTCCCTAAGACTGGTCCCAAAATTCCTGCTTATCCGGCCTTGTCCATGATAGAATGCTTAACTCTGGCCTCATAAGGTCGTTTGACCTCATCCCACTGCAGGTCATCGTTAGGCATATTCTTTCTTTATCAGCATCTATTCTTTCCATCTGGGCTTCTCCCGAGACCATTCTGATCTTTATGACCTCTTTAATTAGCGTTTGTTCCTGTGTCTCCGGACAAGTGGGAAACAGATGTTTTTACCTACTGTTATACAAGCCGATTTCATCCCCTTACAACTTCTTATCTATTTGCCCATAATATCTACCATTGTTTTGCAATCACGTTTCATGCTGACATACCATTTTAGCTAATATAAAAACAATTATATATTTCCTCCACATAGTTTCCATTCTTGTTGACTCAGCTCTTGGCTAAAACAATTACACACTGATGTGAGTTAATTTACTTTGCATCAGAAATTATAATTGCAGAATTGCAGATCTGCAGAAGAAACATTAATTTACCTATATCCCACAGCCAGAAGTGTAGAAAGTTCTGGGAAACCATCCAGAAATGAAAAAAAACCAGGGTTCACCTGCAGACTGATCTCTTGAATTTGCTGGAGACTTTCTGAGGTGACCAACATGGCAAGGGACAGAGACCAGCTCACCATCTAGAGAGAGGGAGAGAGAGGGAGAGAGAGGGAGGGAGAGAGACAAGCTGAAGGAAACCTCAGGAGCATGGGAAAGAGGGAGTGTGAAAAACAATTGAGAGAGAGAGAGAGCTGGAACCAACTGGAATACTGAGTGTCCCCCCTTCAGTCTGTCCATGCTTCAACGCCTGTTTGTCGCAGTCTGACTTCCCCTTCTCTCTTTGTCCTTCTCTCTCCCTGCCTGTCTCTTTCTCTCAATCTGCCTTTCTCCCGCACCCTCCCTCTCACTGTCTGTCTCTGCCCCATCTTTCTCTCATCCACATTCTCCATCCCCACTCTCTCCACGTCTCTCTCTTTTTCTCACCCTCCCTTTCTCTTTTTCTTTATTTCAGACCTGAAAGTGCTCACCCAATTTTGAACCCCCCAAAAACATTTGCCCCTCATTTTCACTCTCCTCCCAAATTTATCCCCTTCCCCAAATACCTTCCCTCCCGAATACCTACCTCACCAAATGTGCCCCCCTCAAATATTTTGCTGACCCCCCAACATTGCTGTGAGCCCCACTCCCTGGGGCAGAGAAAGCTGACTGGAAATGTGTGGAGCTGGATAAGCCAAGCAGGTCAGGCCTGAATCATCAACTCTCCTGGCTGACCTGCTGTGCTTCTCTAGCTCCATACTTTGTAACTCTGACTCTCCAGCAACTGCAGTCCTCACTTTTTCACACCGGTAAATGAGTCTGGGTTGACTGACTGGGCTGTGACTATTTTAATGTACAGCAAGATCCCAGTCCACAGGTTTGTATCACAGATGGAAGTCCTTTCTGCCCATCAACCCCCCTCCCCCATTAAATGATCCTCGTCCTGTTCAGGATCCTCAGGATTGGCCACTGAATGGCCTCATTGACTATTCTTCGTGTGGAGACCGCTTCTCCACCTGTCTCAAACTTTGCATCACATGCTATCCCTCCCTCCATCCCTCTCTGACAACAGCCCCGCCTTTCTCCACCAACCCCAAAGCCCCATCAAACTCTCCCCCTGTCTCTGGCTGTCCCACTCCCTCCGTGTCTCCCACTCTCCCCCTTTCCATGCAGACTCACAGCCCCTGGGCTGTAGGACATAGTGCAGAGACTAACTCGCCTTTTGACTAACTGCTGTAGTGCACAGCAATATCGCACTCTAAAACCATCGCCAAGTACACACACTGTCCTTCTCCCTCAATATATGTCCTTCTCACTCTCTCTCTCCCTGTCTCTCACTCTGTCATTTTCTCACTCCACCTCCTTGACTCTTACTACCCATCTCTCTCTCTCCACTTTCTCCATCTCGACTCTCTCCATGTCTCTCTCTCTTTTTGTCACTCTCCCTTTCTCTTTCTCTTTTTCTCTATTTCAGACGCAATCAGAAATGTATTTCATGTTCCTCCCCTACTGTGGGGGTAAAACCTGAGAGAGACCAGGCACTGAGGCAAACTCTTCCCAATGCCCCTTCCCCCAGTCACTGGGACAGAGCAGAGAGGTCCAGGGAGAAAGAGGAAGAGAAACTACAGGAGAGAAAGAAAGATGGACGGACAGACAGTGAGAGGGAGTGGAGAAAACAAGAGAAAGACAGGCAGATAGGGGCGGCGGCGGGGAAAGGAAATGAGAAGAATTGAGAGAGCAGAAGAGAGACAGACAGAGAGAGAGAGAGAGAGAGAGAAACTCCAGGAAGAGAAATACAATGTCAGACAGAAACAAGGTGAAAATGAGGAGACAAAGACAGGGAGAGAAGTTCAGGCAGACAGCAAGACAGAAATCCGAGGGAGAGATATAGGACAGAGAGAGTTGCAACAACACAGAGATAGAGTTGAGAGAGCGGGGTGGTGGTGGGGGCTGATGTGATATGGCTAGAGTGATGTACAGACAGGAATATCAAGATCCCACAGAGCTGAGAGACAGATGCAGAGAGAGATGAGCAATGTGTTAGTTTTGTGAAAGACTGAATGATTACGCATTCCTGAAAATCCTGGTGAGGTGACAAAAAGGAAGGGAATCTACTGGGAAATGGAAACAGGGTAGAGATGTGAAGGATTTTGAGAGATAGGGATTGAAGGAAAGATGTGGGAGAGAGAACTGGGAACACAAAAATAGACATGAGAGCTGTAGAGAGAGAGGGAAGCAGTGAAATCTGTGGGATCAGAGCCCTCTCTAACATTTTGCGCCTTTGTCTATCCCTGTTCCCACAGACGGCCTGAATCCCACAATTCGTGTGTGTGTGTGTGTGTGTGTGTGTGTGTGTCTGTGTTTGTGTGTATGTGTGTGTATGTGTGTGTGTGTTTGTGTGTATGCGTATGTGTGTGTATGTGTATGTGTGTGTGTATGTGTGTGTGTTTGTGTGTGTGTATGTGTATGTGTATGTATGCGTGTGTCTGTGAGTGTATGTGTGTGCGTATGTGTGTGTGTGTCTGTCTGTGTTTGTGTGTATGTGTATGTGTGTGTGTATGTGTGTGTGCTTGTGTGTGTGTATGTCTATGTGTATGTATGTGTGTGTCTGTGAGTGTAAGTGTGTGCGTATGTGTGTGTGTAATTGTGTGTGCGTGTGTGTGTGTGTATGTGCGTGTGTGTATATGTGTGTGTGTGTGTGTGTGTGTGTGTATGTGCACGCTTTCGTCTAATTCCTCATGGCAGAATAATTTGATTCTCTGTCTCTATATTGTCCTAGTGTCAGCTCCCAAATCAATGGTTGAATCATCCACAATCCTATTGAATACCTGAGCTCGTTCGAGGGGCTGGATGGTCTCCTGTTCCTATTTCTGATGGTCTTATGTTCTTAACACTACCTCCCAGCTCTTGGCCCCCACACTGGAAGTTATGCTGACACAAGGGCCTGATCTGTACAGTGCTGCCCTCTTCCGTGGGTCTCGGAGGGAACCAGCCTGATTTGGATTGGAGTTGCAGCCTCTCAGTGAGAAGTGAAATCTCCTTGAGGTTCACCTCAGTCTCTCACTGTAAGGTGGAGCAGGCCAGTCTCGGGGAAGCAAACAGTAGGCCAGATGTGTTCTGTCCTCCAGCTCCATTTCAGAAGGCCACATGGGAGGGGCTTGATTCCTTCATCAGCTTCCCGTGCTCTCCCTTCTGGGTTAGGGTGGGTCCGAATGGCATTGCTTCTGGCTCCTATTGAGGTGCAGGCTGGCTATGATTGGGTTTTACAGGGCATGCCACTGGAGTAACGTCAGTTAGCTCAGTTGGCTGAGCAGTTAGCTTACCACACCAGCTAGAGTTACTCTGAAGGATTCTCCTTCCCGACATCTCTCCTCAGCTGGGTCATGGTGACCCTCTGATTAAATCCCCACCAGACACCGCTCTGTAATGAGGAGCTGTCCCATGCTCTGGTAAGACTACGGTGACATTACATTGGTTTGTACCTGGAACACTATGTGCAGGACTAGTCACTGCATAGCCAGAGGGATATTAGTGTGTGGGGAAGGTTTACTGGATGAATTCCCACTGGAATGAACAGCACTCTCTTTCCCCCAGTTAAGCCACCCTGACAGATTTTGAGTCTTTGGAGACACAAGGACCAATTCACCTGAAACCGCAGCTGGGCACACAATAAGACTGGCTAGTTTACACACACACACACACACACACACACACACACACACACACACACACACACACACACACACACACACACACACACACACACACACACACACACACACATCCACACACACCCACACACAAACACATACACACACTCTCTCACAGACACGCACTCTCTCAAACACACACGCTCTCAATCCCTCAAACATATACATACACTCTCTCACACACACATTCCTCTCTCTCACACACATACACACGAACACACACTCTCTTTCAAACGCACACTCTCACTCCCTCAAACATACGCATTCCTCTCTCTCACACACACGCACACAAACACACACTCTCACTCCCTCAAACACACACGCATTCCTCTCTCTCTCTCACACACATGCACACAAACACACACTCAGACAGACACAGACAGAAACACACATTCCTTCTCTCACACACGCAGACACACAGAGATACACACATATGCACTCTCTCTCACACACACGGACAGACACTCGCTCTCTGTCTCTCTCTCACACAGAGATACACACACTCACACAACCACGATTACTGTACAAACATGGAGCAAGGTTCGACGGAGAGATTACTTCTCCTAGGACTGAACTCTGATCTCGCATGATGACAGCTGTAGAGAGACAGACAGCGACCGCAAATTACTTATTGGATCTTCCTGTGCACCACTTCTTGCATCGACAGCGTTGGGTGCCTGCTTTACTGGAGAGTCTCCAAGCACCAAGTGACCATAGATTGACAACAGTTTTCCTCCAATCCATGTAGAAGACACATGGTGATGTTATTTTTCACTGATTGTTTAAAAATATCTGAATGTTCTAAAATGGAAGTGGCCTCCATCCCAAATTACGACACCAGTATGCCTTGCGGACCCCGAGGGAATGATCAGGGAAGTGTATCTATACCTTTCTAACTTCTGCACCTTCTACCACCAGATAGTGCTCCGTCATACCTCAGAAAGAACCACTCTATTGTGTTTAACCCCAGCGTCCCTCAGACAGTTCCTCCACAAAACATTCACACCCTCAACACCTCAGAACACAGCTCAGCCCAGCCCTCACACTGCGTTCATCCACAAACCCCTTAAGACTGTAAGGACCCATGTACACCGCAGTCCAAGGTTAGAGCCCTGGTCCTCAGAACATTATTGGGTCCCTGGATTAATTGCAGAATTCCTAAAGTATAAAATCAAGCCATTCGGCCTATCAGGTCCGGCACCGACCATCTGAAAAGCATCCCACTTACACTCACACTCTCTATTCTATCCCTGTAATGTTGCAATTCCCATAGCCACCCCACATAACCTGCACATCTTTGGACTGTGGGAGGAAACTGGGACACCCGGAGGAAACCCACAGATACAGGGAGTATGTGTAAACTCCACACAGACAGTGGTAGGGAGCTTGAATCAAAGTTGCATTCTTGGTGCTGTGAGGAAGCCGTGCTCACCACTGAGGCACGGTGCTGTCCTCTCTCCCTGGATGTCATGTCATCTAACCTTTTACTAAGCAGTCTCCCATGTGAAACCTTCTCATCTATCTTCTCAGTTAACCCTCCAAAAACTGAATCAAGTTGGACAAGCCATTTCCACAAGCCATGCTGACCATGCCAAATCAATTCTTGCTTTTCCAAATGCATGTAAATTGTCTCTCAGAATACCCTCCAACAGCTTACCCACCACTGACATCAGGCTCACAGCTCCATAGTTCTACGGCTGTTCCTTGTAGCCTGACCTCAATAATAGCACATCATTAATCACCAGCCAGTCTTCTGGCACCTCACCCGTTGCCACTGATCGGTCCATCTGACAAGGCCATCTCCATCCTTCTGTAACCTAAGGCTATCCTCCTCACTATTTATCACCCCACCAATCTTCATATCATTCATGAACCCAATGATTAACCATCCACCATTCAAATCTAAATCTTTTCTAACAACCACATCAGCAAGACCCCAACAGTGAGACATGAACAGACAGAGATTTCTAACTGGGCCGTCACTGTCTGCTACCTGCCACTCAGCATTCTGCGCCAAATTCCTTGGATCTTGAGTTTTTATGTTCACTATCAGTTTCCAGTATGGAACCTGATAAAAGCCTTACTGACCTCCAAGCAGGCGACAGGAAAGTATTGCCCTTATTTACACACCTGACCACCTCATTAAAAAGTGCAATCCCATTGATCAGACCTGACCTCCCATTAACACAACCATTCTGCCTGTTCTTCATGAACTCCAGTCTCTTTAAATGCTGATTAATTCTATCTCCCAAAATTGCTTCCAACAGATGCCCCACCCACGGTATTAGCTTGATTGGCCTGTAGCTGCCTAGTATATTCCATGTTCCTTCTTGAATAACAGTACAACATGGTCAGTCCGACGACACCTCTCCTGTGGCCAGAGGGGATTTGAAAATGTTTGCAAGTGTACCTGCTACTTCCTCTATCACCACATTTGGTAAACTGAGATACATTTCCACCGTCTTTGGAGATTTATTGGGTTGTCAGAAGGCCAGACCACTCAGAACCATCTCTCTCTATATATATGCTAATTCATTTAATTGTATCACAGAGCATCTTCACGATTTCATATCAACCCTGTCCCAATGAGCATTGACAACATGCATCCATTCACTATACCTTCTGGGTCCATGCACAAATTCTCACTGTGTTCCACAACCTACTCTTTCTCTCATTATCAATTCACCCTTAATGTCACTGTAAAGTCCTATCGATTTTTATTTCCTCTCTTAGCACTCCTCGCTCCCAGACAAATAGCCTGCGATACGATTTGGAGGAGTGTGGGATGTCATTCTGAATGTGGATTAACATTGGGAAGCTCAGAAATAAGGAACACATGACTGTGCTGTGTGTGGGGCAGAGGGATTCATTTGGGATGAGCACATGGAAGCTGAGGAATAAACCTCAGCACTGCAGCATGAAAATACCCCTTTGAGCTGGCAGGTCAGTCACGCCAAACGAAAACTCGATCCCTGGGAAAAGAGGGTGGTAACCAAATGAAGATGGTCTGTTTGAACACAGTCTCTGGAATCTGGACGTGGGAATCATTTCTGAGCAGGGTATGAAGGAAGCTGAGGCAGAAATGTACTGAACAATTTCAGATATTCCTCGTAGACCACAAGACATGGGAGCAGATATTAGGCCATTCAGCCCATCTGATAGTGTGGCACTCACTCAGTACTGACTCTCTTACAATGCAGGTATCCCCCAGACTGATACACTGACAGTGCAGCACTCCCTCAGTCATGATCCTCTGGCAGTGTGGCACTCCCTCAGTACTGACTCTCTGACACTGCAGCGCTCCCTCAACACTGACCTTCTCACAGTGCAGCACTGCCCCCAGATTGACCCTCTGACATTGCGGCAATCCCCCATTACTGACCTCCTGATAACGCAGCGCTCCCTCAGTAGTATCCTCAGTAGAAAGACACTGCTTGATTAGGGACAGCCAACACGGATTTGTGAAGGGTAGGTCTTGCCTTGCAAGTCTTATTGAATTCTTTGAGGAGGTGACCAAGCATGTGGATGAGGGTAGAGCAGTGGATGTAGTATACATGGATTTTAGAAAGGCATTTGATAAGGTTCCCTATGGTACGCTTATGCGGAAAGTCAGGAGGCATGGCATAGAGGGAAATCTTGCCAATTGGATAGAAAACTGGCTAACCGGTCGAAGTCAGAGAGTGGTGATAGATGGTAAATATTCAGCCTGGAGCCCAGTTGCAAGTGGAGTTCCGAAGGGATCAGGTCTGGGTCCTCTGCTGTTTGTAATTTTTATTAATGACTTGGATGAGGGAGTCGAAGGGTGGGTCAGTAAATTTGCAGATGATACGAAGACTGGTGGAGTTGTGGATAGTGAGGAGGGCTGTTGTCGGCTGCATAGGGACTTAAATATGATGCAGAGCTGGGCTGAGGAGTGGCAGATGGAGTTCAACCCTGCCAAGTGTGAGGTTCTCCATTTTGGAAAGACAAATAAGAATGCGGAATACAGGGTTAACGGTAGGGTTCTTAGTAAGGTGGAGGAGCAGAGGGATCTTGGGGTCTATGTTCATAGATGTTTGAAAGTTGCCACTCAGGTGGATAGAGCTTGTAAGAAGGCCTATGGTGTATTAGCGCTCATTAGCAGAGGGATTTAATTCAAGAGTCGTGAAGTGATGTTGCAACTGTACAGGAGTTTGGTTAGGCCACAATTGGAGTACTGTGTGCAGTTCTGGTCGCCTAACTTTAGGAAAGATGTGGAAACTTTGGAGAGGGTGCAGAGTAGATTTACCAGGATGTTGCCTGGAATGGAGAATAGGTCGTACGAGGATAGGTTGAGAGTGCTAGGCCTTTTCTCATTGGAACGGCGAAGGATGAGGGGTGACTTGATGGAGGTTTATAAGATGATCAGAGGAATAGATAAGAGTAGACAGTCAGAAACTTTTTTGCCCGGGTACAATAGAGTGTTGCAAGGGGACATAAATTTAAGGTGAAGGGTGGAATGTATAGGGGAGATGTCAGGGGTGGATTCTTTAACCAGAGAGTGGTGGGGGCATGGAATGCGCTGCCTGTGGGAGTGGTAGAGTCAGAATCATTGGTGATCTTTAAGCGGCAATTGAATAGGTACATGGATGGGTGCTTAAGCTAGGACAAATGTTCGGCACAACATCGTGGGCCTAAGGGCCTGTTCTGTGCTGTATTGTACTATGTTCTATGTTCTATATCCTCTGACAGTGCAGCGCTCCCTCAGTACTGACCCTCTGACAGTGCAGCTCTCCCTCAGCACTGCTTCTTTGACACTGCAGCACACCCTCAGAAATGACGCTCTGACACAACAGCTTTCCCTCAGCACTGACACGCTGACTCTGCAGCACTCTCTTTGTACTGACATTTCTACAGTGCAGCATTCCCTCAGTACTGATACTCATACAGTGTGGCATTCCCTCAGTACTGACCCTCCGACAATGTGGCATTCCCTCAATACAGATGCTCTAACAGTGCAGTACTCCCTCGGTACTGACCCTCCGATAACGTGGCATTTTCTCAGTACCGACCCTCCGACAGAGCAGAACTCCCTCAGTACTGACAATCTGACAGTGCGGCACTGCCTCATTCCTGCACTTCTGATAGTCCAGCAATGCCTCAGTACTGACCCTTTGGCAGTGCAGCACTCCCTCAGTACTGACCCTCTGAAACAACACTCCCTCAGAACTGCCACACTGACCGTGTAGCTCTCCCTCAGTAATGACCCTTTGAGTGTGCATCACTCTCTCAGTACTGACCCCCTGGCAATACAGCAATCACTCAGTTCTGACTGTCCGACAGATAGCATGGCACTCCCTCAGTACTGACCCCCTCGCAGCGTGGTGATCCCTCAGTACTCATCCCATCAGAGTGCGGTGCTCCCTCAGTTCTAACCCTTTGACAGTGCAGCGCTCCCTCAGTAGTAACCCTCTCACAGTGCGACACTCTGACGGCAGGGCGATCCATTAGTACTGACCCTCAGAGAGTGCGCACTTCATCAATACTGACCCTCTCCCTGCACAGCAATCCCTCCATCCTGACTCTGACCATGCAGCACTCCCTTCACACTGACTCTCTGACAATGCTGCACTTCCTCCACACTGACCCTCTGACAATGCTGCACTCCCCCTACACTGACCCTCTGACAATGCTGCACTCCCTCCATACTGATCCTCTGATAGTGATGCACTCCCTCAGTACTGACTCTCTGACTGTGGAAATGGCCCTATACTGACCGTCCGACAGTGTGGCCCAATCTCAGGACAAAACCTCTGACAGTACAGCACTCCATCGCAACTGACACTCTGACAGTACAGCACTGCCTCAGTACTGACCCATTGACAGTGCATCACTCCCTCAGCACTGACCCTCTGCCTCGGTCCTGCACCTCTGACAGTCCAGCAGTGCCTCAGTACTGTCTATCTGACAGTGCAGCACTCCCTCAGTACTGACCCGCTGACAGTTCAGCACCCGCTCGGTACTGACTCTCTGACAGTGCAACACTCCCTCAGTACTAACCCTCTGAAAATGCAACACTCTCTCTGTACTGACCCTCTGAAATAGCACTCACTCAGAACTGACACTCTCACTGTGTAGCGCTCCCTCAGTACTAACCTTTTGATAGTGCATGCTCCCTCAGTTCTGACCCTATGACAGTGTAGTGATCGTTCAGTACTGACCCTCTGATGGTGCAGTGCTCTCAGAGTGCAGAGCCTCAGACAGTGCGGCATTCCCTCTGGATTGAACCTCTGACAGTGTGGTGCTCCCTCACTACTGACTGTCCGACCGTGCAGTGATCCCTCAGTACTCAGCCTCTGGCAATGCAGTAGCCCCTCAGTACTGACCCTCTGACAGCGCAGTGATCCCTCAGAACTCAACCCTCTGGAAATGCAGCAGCCCCTCAGTACTAACCCTCTGACAGCGCAGTGATCCCTCAGTACTGACCCGCTGACAGTTCAGCACCCGCTCGGTACTGACTCTCTGACAATGCAGCACTCTCTCTGTACTGACCCTCTGAAATAGCACTCACTCAGAACTGACACTCTCACTGTGTAGCGCTCCCTCAGTACTCACCTTTTGATAGTGCATGCTCCCTCAGTTCTGACCCTATGACAGTGTCGTGATCGTTCAGTACTGACCCTCTGATGGTGCAGTGCTCTCAGAGTACAGAGCCTCAGACAGTGCGGCATTATCTCTGGACTGAACCTCTGACAGTGTGGTGCTCCCTCACTACTGACTGTCCGACCGTGCAGTGATCCCTCAGTACTCACCCTCTGGCAATGCAGCAGCCCCTCAGTACTGACCCTCTGACAGCGCAGTGATCCCTCAGTACTGAACCTCTGACAGTGCGGCACTCCCTCAGTACTAACCCTCTGACAGCGCAGTGATCCCTCAGTACTGACCCTCTGACAGTACGGCACTCCCTCAGTACTGACGCTCACACAGTGCAGAACTTCCTCAGTGGAGAAAGTGAGGTCTGCAGATGCTGGAGATCAAAGTTGAAACTTTATTGCTGGAACAGCACAGCAGGTCAGGCAGCATCCAGGGAACAGGAGATTCGACGTTTCGGGCACAGGCCCTTCTTCAGAACTTCCTCAGTACTGACCATCTGACACTGCGGCAGTGCCCCCAAACCGATCGTGTGACAGTGCGGTACACCCTCAGTACTGAACCTCTGGCAGTGCAGCTCTTTGACCGTGCAGCGCTCCTTTAGTTCTGATATTCTTACAGTGAAGCGCTCACTCAGTACTAACCCTCTGAGAATGCACCGCTCCCTCAGTACTGACTCTTTGACAGTGCAGCACTCCCTCAGTACTGACACTCTGACGGTGCAGCACTCCCTCAGTAATGACCCTCCGACAGTGCAGCACTCCCTCAGTACTGACCCTCTGACAGTGCAGCGCTCCCTCAGTACTGACCCTCTGACAATGCTGCACTCCCTCAGTACTGACCCTCTGACAGTGCAGCACTCCCTCAGTACTGATCCTCTGACAGTGCAGCACTCCCTCAGTACTGATCCTCTGACAGTGCAGTACTCCCTCAGTACTGACCATCTGACAGTGCAACATTCCCTCAGTACTGATCCTCCGACAGTGCAGCGCTCCTTCAGTACTGACCCTCTGACAGTGCAGCACTCCCTCAGTACTGACCCTCTGACAGTACAGCACTCCCTCAGTGTTGACCCTCCGACAGTGCAGCACTCTCTCAGTACTGACCCTCGGACAGTGCAGCACTCCCTCAGCACTGACCCTCTTTTTTACTATTTCATAGAGTCTTGTGGAAATTTGGTGACATTGGGTTTGCAGATTCTGAGGAAGCATGAGAGAGACACACAAACGAAGCCCTGTCTGAACCTCTCTGCAATAGACTATTCAGAGGCACAGAGTCACAGAGGTGTACAGCTTGGAAATGGACCCTCCTGGCCAACTCGTCCATACCAACCAGATATTCTCATCTCATTTCATTCCATTTTCTAGCACTTGGCTGATATCCCTCTAAACGCTTCCTATTCACATACTCATCCTGATGCCTTTTAAATGTCACAATTGTGCCAGCCCCCATCACTTCCTCTGGCAGCTACCTGCATGCCCTTGAATAAGTGCTCAAACATTCATACTGTCGATACAAACTCTCATAAACACCAATCTACGAAAGGCTATCATTGTCATTTTCAACCCACCCTTGGCTTCATCATTACGCTGATTTCAACACGGGTAAAGAAACAGAGTTAGTGACCATCCACCGTGACCGTTATAAAACTTATTTTCAAATGTGGCTTGTATGTGATTCCCATAAAACAACAAATTGTAGGTGTAATGGACAGTGAAGAAAGTTAGTTCAGAATACAACAGGATCTCGATCAGATGGGCCATTGGAGCGAGGTATGGCAGATGGAGTTCAATTTAGACAAATGTGAGCTGCTGCATTTTGGAAAAGCAAATCAGGGCAGGACTTAATGCACTTAATGGGAAGGTCTTAGGGAGTCTTGCTGAACAAAGAGACCTTGAAATGCAGGTTCATTTTTCCTTGAAATTAGAGTCACAGGTAGACAGGGTAGTGAAGGTGGTGTTTGGTACGCTTATATTTATTGTTCAATGCATTGAGTACAGAAGCTGGGATGTCTTATTATGGCTGGACAGGACCTTCATTCAGTCACTTCAGGAATTCTGTTTTCAGTTCGAATTTCCCTGTTCTCGAAAGGATGGTGTGAATCTTGAAATGGTTCAGACAAGATTTACAAAGACTCTGCCAGGGTTGGAGGATTTGAGCTACAGGGAGAGGCTGAATAGACTGGGCTATTTTCACTGGACAGTCCACACAATGTCCCCAGCCTGACCCCCACTGTTGCCACACACCGCCACCAGCCTGACCCTCACTACCATTCAAACACTGTCCTCAGCCTGATCCTCACCGCTATCTAACCCCGCCCCCAGCCTGAACCTCACTGCAATCCAACACCACCCCCAGCCTGACTCCCAACACCATCCAACACCACCCCCGCCTAACCCTCACAGCCCCCAGCCTGACCCTCACCGCTGTCGACACATCGCCCCCAGCCTGACCCTAACTGCCCAGCACACATCGCCCCCAGCCTGACCCTCACCACTGCCCACATGCCACCCCCAGCCTGACACCCACGGCCGTTCACACGCTGCCTCCAGTTTGACCCTCACCCCCGTCCACACACCAACGCCAGTCTGAATCCCAACACAACCCAACACCTCTCCCAGCCTGACTGTCTACGCCATCCAACACCACCCCCAGCCTAACCCCCACCACCGTCCAAAAGTGACCAAAACTGATCCTTACCGCCATCCAACACCACCCCAACCTGATCCCCACCACCATCCAAAACTGCCCGCAGCCTGACTTCCAACTCCGTCCAACACCGCCCACAGAGTGACCATTAATGCCGACCACACACCACTCCCAGCCTGGCCCTCATCGCCATTCACACGCTGCCCTGCTTGACCCTTACCGCCGACCCCAGCTTGACCCTCACTGCTGTTCACACACCGCAGCCAGCCTGACCTTCACTGCCCCCCCAACACCACCGACAGCCAGACACTTACCACCGTCCACACACCGCCCCCAGCCTGACCCTTACTGCCATCAACACACCGCCCCCAGCCTGCTCCTCACCACAGCCCAACACTACTCCCCAGCCTGACCCTTAATGCCGTCTACACACTGCCCCCAGCCTGGCCCTCATCGCCGTTCACACACCACACGAGCCTAACCCTGACCGCCGTCCCTAGCCTGACCCACACTGCCGTCCAACACCACCCCCAGCCTGACCCTTAACGCTGTCCACACACCGCCTCCTGCCTGATTCTTTCCGCCGTCCACACACCGCCCCCAGCCTGACCCTCACCGCCATCCACATAGTGCCTCCAGCCTGACATCCACCACCGTCCAACACCGCCCCTCACCACCCCCAGCCTAACCCTCACCATCCCAAGTCTGACCCTCACTGCTGTCGACACACCGCCACCAGCCTGACCCACACTTACCCCACACACCGCCCCCAACCTGACCATCACGGCCGTTCACACGCTGCCTCCAGCCAGACCCTCACTGCCGTCCACACACCGCCCCCAGCCGGAATCCCAACACCATCTAACACTACCCCCAGCCTGAACCTCACCGCCGTCTGCACACCGCCACCAGCCTGACCCTCACCGCCATTCACACACTGCCCCTTGTCTGTCCCAAACCAACGTCCAACACCGCCCACAGTCTGACCCTCAGCGCCGTCCATGCACCGCCCAGAGCCTGACCCTTACCGCCGTCCACACACCACCCCCAGTCTGACCCTCACCACCGTCCAACACCGCCCCCAGCCTGAATCGCAATACCGTCTAACACCGCTCCTAGCCTCTCTCCCAACACTATCCAACACCGCCCCCAGTCTGACCGTTACTGCCGTCCACACAGTGCGTCCAGCCTGGCCCTCACCACCGTCGACACACCGCCCCCCAGCCTGACCCTCACCACTGTCCAACACCATCCCCAGCCCGAATCCCAAGACCGTCTAACACCGCTCCAAGTCTGACCCTTACTGCTGTCCTCACACCACCTCCAGTCTGGTCCTCACTGCTGACCAACACTGCATCCAGCGTAACCCTCGCCACGTCCAAAACTGCCCCCAGCCTGACCCAACCACCATCCAACAATGCCCCCAGCCTGACCCTCAGGGCCGCCCACGCACCACCCCCAGCCTGACCTCCACCACCGTCCACACACCGGTCCCAGCCTGACACTCTCCGCCACCCAACTCCGCCCACAGCCTGAATCCCAACATCGTCCATCACTGCGCCCAGTCTGATCCTCACAACCAACCAATCCGGCCACAAGCCTGATTCCCAATGCCGCCCAAGACTGCTCCCAGCCTGACCCTCAGCGCCGCCCACACACCACATCCAGCCTGACCCTCACTGCCGCCCACACACCGCCCCCAGAGTGAACCCGACCACCATCCAACACCTCCCCCGCCTTACCCTCACCGCCGCCCAACACTGCCCACAGTCTGAATCCCAACACCATCCCCAGCCTGACTCTCACTGCCACCCAACACCGCACACAGTGTGAATTCCAACACCGCCCACACACCGCCCCCAGCCTGACCCTCAACACCGTCCACACACCACACCTACCCTGACCCTCCATGCCACACACACACCGCACCCAGCCTGACCCTCAGCACCGTCCAACACCGCCCACAGCCTAAATTGCAACACCATCCAACACAGACCCCCTGTCTGGCCCTCACAGCTGTCCTATTCAGACCCCAGCCTGTCTCCCAACGCCATCCAGCAATGCCCACAGCCTGACCCTTAGCACTCTTCACACAACGCCCCCTGCCTGACCCCCACTATCGCGGTCCAACACAGCCCTCAGTCTGACCCTCACCGCCGCCCATACACCACTCCCCATCATGACTCCCAACACCGTCCAACACCACCCACAGCCTGACTCCCAACACCGCCCCCAGCCAGAATCCCACGACCGCTCCAACTCTGACCCTTACTGCTGTCCACACTCCGCCTCCAGCCTGACACCTACTGCCGTCCAACGCTGCCCCCAGCCTGACCCCCACTGCTGTCCGCACACCGCCCCCAGCCTGGCCTTCACCACTGTCCAAAACCGCCCCTATCCTGGCCCTCACAGCAGTCGAACACTGCCCAGGCCTAACCCCAAACACCGACCAAAACCACCCCCAGCCTAACCCCCACCACCGTCTAAAACCGCCCCAGGCTGACCCACATCGCCATCCAACACTACCTCCAGCCTGACCCTCACATGCCGCTCACACACCGCCCCCAGCCTGACCCTCACCACCGTCCACACACCATCCTCAGCCTGACCCACAACACCGTCCACGCACTGCCCCAGACTGACCCTCATCGCAGCCCAATACCTCCCCGGCTGACTCCCATCACAATTAAACACCGCTCCCAGCCTGACCCTTACTGTCATCCACACACACCCCCAGCCTGACCCCCACCTCCGTCCAACACTGCTCCCAGCCTGACCCTCACCGCCCTCCACACTCCACCCCAGACTGACCCTCACCGCCGTCCACACACCACACCCAGCCTGACCCTCGCCGCCACCCACACACCGCCCCAAGCTTGACCCTCACTGCTGTCCACACACCGCCCCCAGACTGACCCACATCGCTGACCACACGACCCCCAGCCAAACCCACGTCACAGTTGACAACCACACCCAGCCTGACCCTCAGTGTGGTTAATACATCGCCCCAGCCTGACCCTCAGTGCCGTCCACACACTGCCCCCAGCCTGATTCCCCCTGCCAACCACACACCACCCCCAGCCTGACCCTCACCACTGTCCACACACCACCCCCAGCCTAACCCACAACATCGTCCTCACACTGCCTCAGGCTGACCCTCAACCCCGCCCAACACCCCCCCGCCTGACTCCCATCACAATTCAACACCGCTCCCAGCCTGACCCTTACTGTCATCGACACACCGCCCCAGCCTGACCCCCACCACCGTCCAACACCCTGGCTCCCACACCGCCCCCAACCTAACCCTCACCATTGTCCACCCACCGCCCAGCTTCACCGTCACCATTGTCGAACACCGTCCCCAGCCTGACCCTCACCGCCATCCACACACTGCCCCCAGCCTGACCCTCACTATTGCCCAACACTGCCCAGAGCCTGAATCCATACACCGCCCAATACCTCCCCCAGCCTGACCTTCGCCACCGTCCACACACCGCCCCAGTCTGATCCTCACAACCCTCCAACATGGTCCCAAGCCTGACTCCCAATGCCGCCCAACAACGTCCCCAGCCTGACCCTCACCGCTGGCAACACACTGCACATAACCTGACCCTCACTGGCGCCCCAGCCTGACCCTCACCGCCGTCCAACACCACCCGCAGCCTGAATCCCAACACCGCCCCAGCCTGATTCTCACCGCCGCCCAACACTGCCCCCAGCTAGAATCCCAAGACCGCCCCAAGTCTGACCTTTACTGCCGTCCACACACCCCCTCCAGCCTGACACCCACCGCCATCCAACTCCGCCCATAGCCTGACATCCACCGTCGTCCAACGCCGCCCCCAGCCTGACCCTCACCACCGTCCACTTACCATCCCGAGCCTGACCCCTACCACCATCCAACACCGCCCCCAGCCCGACCCTTACTGTCAGCCACACACTGCCGACAGCCTGACACCCTCTACCATTCAACACCTCCCCCAGCCTGACCATCACCGCTATCCACACACTACCCTGAGCCTGACCCTCACCACCGTCCACAAACCACTCCGAGCCTGACCCTTACCGCCACCCAACTCCACCCACAGCATGAATCCCAACCTCATCCAAAATCGCCCCCAGTGTGACCCACACAACCGTCCAACCCGGCCCCGAGCCTGAATCCCAACGCTGCTCAATACCACCCACAGCCTGACCCTTAGCGCTGTCCAAACACCGCATACAGCCTGACCCCCACCACCGTCCAACACCTCCCCCAGACTGACCCTCACCACCGTCCACACACCGCGCCAAGCCTGACCCTCACAGCCACCCAACTCCACCCACAGCCTGAATCCCAACCTCGTCCAAAATCGCCCCCAGTCTGACCCGCAAAAACATCCAACCCGGCCCACAGCCTGACTACCAACACCACCCCCAGCCTGACCCTTAGTGCTGTCCACAAACCGCACACAGCCTAACCATGACTGCCATGCACGCATCGCCCCCAGCCTGACCCCCACCACCGTCCAACAATGCCCCCAGCCTGATACTCCCCGCCGTCCACACACCATCCTCAGCCTGAACCTCACCGCCGTCCATGCACCACCCCCAGCCCTACCCTCTTAGCCGTCGACACACCACCGCCAGCCTAACCAACGCCACTGTCAAAAACCGCACCCAGCCTGACCCTCACTGCCGTCCACACACCGCCAACAGCCTGAACCTCACCGCCGTCCACACACCATCCCCAGCCTGACCCTCAGCGCCGTCTACACATCGCACACAGCCTGACTCTGTTTGCCATTCACACACTGCTCCGAGCCTGATCCTCAACGCCGTCCATCACTGCCCACAGACTGACTGCCATCACAATTCAACACCGCTCGCAGTCTGACCCTCACTGCCATCCACACACTGCCCCCAGCCTGACCCCCACTATATTCCAACACCGCCCACAGGCTGAATTCTAACACCGCCCCCAGCCTAACCCTTACCACCATCCACACACCACCCACAGCCTGACCCTCACTGTCGACCACACACCATCCCCAGCCTGACTCTCAGCACCGTCTACACATCGCACACAACCTGACCCTGACTGCCGTCCACACACCGCCCCCAACCTGACCCTCATCGTCGTCCACACACCGCCCCCAGCCTGACCCTCACCGCCGTCCATGCACTGCTCCCAGCAGATCCTCACCGCCGCCAATGCACCGCCCCCAGCCTGACCCTCCCAGCCGCCGAAACACCGCCCACCGCCTAACCCAAGCCACTGTCAAAAACCACACCCAGCCTAACCCAAAATGCCGTCCGCATACCGCACCAGGCTGACACTCACCCTCACCCAGCCTCAGCCTTGCAACCGTCCACACACCGCCCCCAGCTGGATCCTCACCACTGTCCAACACGGCCCTCAGCCTGACTCCCATCACAATTCAACACCGCTCCCAGTCTGACTCTCACCGCCATCCATAAACTGCCCCCAGCCTGACCCCCACTACCTTCCAACAGCACTCACAGGCTGACTTCTAACACTGCCCCCAGCCTCACACTTACCACCATTCACACACCACACCCAGCCTGACCCTCACCGTTGTCCACACACTGCCCCCAGCCTGATCCTCACTGTCGTCCAACACTGCACCCAGCCTGAATCCCAAATTGTGACCCTTATGGCCGTCCACACACCACCATCAACCTGACCCTCACCGACATTCAACACCATCCCGAGCCTTACACCCACCGCCGTCCAATGCTGGACTCAGCCTGACCGCCACCACTGTCCACACACCGCCCCTAGCCTGGACCTCAGCACCATCCTCACACCGTCCCCAGCCTGACCCACACAGCGGCCCACACACGTCCCACAACCTGACCCTCACTGCCACCTCCAGCCTGACCCTCACCACCGTCCACACCCGGCCCCCAGTCTGACCCTCACCTCCGTCCATGCACCGCACCCAGCCTGACCCTCACTGCCATCCATGCACTGGCCCCAGCCTGACCCTCACTGCTGTCCATGCACAGCCCCCAGCCAGACCCTCACCACCATCCACATACCACCTCCAGCCTGACCCTCACCTCCGTCCATGCACCGCCCCCAGCCTGGCCCTCACTGTCGTCCATGCACTGCCCCCAGCCTGACCCTCACCACCATCTATGCTCCGCCCACAGCCTGACCATCAACGCTGTCTACACATCACCCCCAGCCTGAATCCCAACACTGCCCCCAGACTAACTCCGAATTCCATCCATTACCACCCCCAGTCTGACCCTCACAACAGTCCAACACCGTCCCCAACCTGACTCCCAAAACCATACAACAACGCCACCTGTCTGATCCTTACTGCTGTCCACACAATGCCTCCAGCCTGGCCCTCACCAACGTCTAACACCGCCCCCAGCCTGACGCTCACTGCCTCCCAACCCTGTCCCGACAGACAGACGCCGTCCAACACTGCCCCCAGCCTGAATCCCGACACCATTCAACACCGCCCCCAATCTGATGCTCACAACCGTCCAACGCCGCCCCCAGCCTGTCTCCCAACACCATCCAACACTACCACCATCTGATACTGCCGTCTACACAGCACCTCCAGCCTGGCGCTCACCACTGTCCAACATTGCCCACAGACTGACCCCCACCACTAGGCACACAACGCCCCCAGTCTGACCCTTACTGCAGTTCAACACTGACCCCAGCCTGAGCCTCACTTATGTCCACACAAGGCCCCCAGGCTGACCCTCACCACTGTCCAACACCACGCCCAGCCTGACTCCCAACACTGCCCCCAGCCTGAACCTCATTGCAATCCACACGCCGCCCCCAGCCTGACTCTCAACGCTGTCCACACACCAGTCCATATCCTGACGCCCACCGCCGAACACACACCACCCCCAGCCTGACTCCCACAACCGTCCAACACCGCCCACAGCCTTGACCCCCACCACTATCCACACAACACCCCCAGTCTGAGTCTTACCGCCGTCCAACAAAGCCCACAGCATAACCCTCACCTCCGCCTACACACCGCCCCAAGCCTGGCCATCACCACCATCCATGCACTGCCCCCAGCCTGACCCTCACTGCTGTCCATGCAACGCCTCCAGCCTGACCTTCTCTATCATCCATGCACCGCCCCCAGCCTGACCCTTACTGCTGTCGACTCACCGCCCCAGCCTGATCCTCACCACCCTCCAAAACCACCCCCAGCCTGACCCTCATCGCCGCCCAACACTGCCCCCAGACTGACTCCCAACACCACCTCCAGTCTGACGTCCACCACAGTCCAAAATCGCCCCAGGCCTGACCCTCACTGCCGTCCAGACACCGCCCCCAAGCCTGACCCACACCGCCGCCCAACCCCGCCACCAACCTGATTGCCAACACTGCCCCAAGCCTGACTCCGAAGACCATCCAACACTGGCCCCTGTCTGATTATCACAACCATCCAACACCACCCACAGACTGACTCCCAACATGATCCAACACCGCCACCAGTCTGACCCTCACCACCACCCAACACCGCCCCAAGCCTGGCCCTCACCTCCATCCACATACTGCCCCAAGTCGGACTCTCACTGCTATCTACACACCGTCCCCAGCCTGACTCTCACTGCTGTCTAACACCACCCCCACACTGACCCTCACTGCCGTCCAACACCGCCACCATCCTGACCCTCACTGCTGTTCAACACCTGCCCACAACCTGATACCCACCACCATCCAACACCGCCCCCATGGCCCCCACCACCGTCCAACACCGGCCCAAGCTTGACCCTCATCGCCATCCAACGCTCTCCACAGCCTGACCATCTCTGCCGTCCAACACCGCCCGCAGCCTGACTCCCAACACCAACATCCACACACCGCCCCCAGTCTGAGCCTCACTGCCATCCACACACCGCCCACAGTTTGACACTCACTGCCATCCATACACTGCCACCTGCCTGACCCTCACCGCCGTCCAAACACTGCCCCCAGCATGACCTTCACCGCCGTCCAGGCACCGCCCCTACCCTGCACAGCCACCAGTCTGACACTCACTGCTGTCCATACACCGCTCCCAGCATAAACCCCACCGCCATTCACACACTGACCCCAGTCTGACTCTCACTGCCGTCCACCCACCGCTCCCACTGAACCTCACTGCCGACTACACACCGCCCCCAGCCTGACCCTTACCGCTGTTCACGCACCGCCCCCATCCTGACACTTACTGCTGTCCACGTAGTGCCCCCAGCGAGGCCCTAACCACCGTCCACGCACCACCCACAGCCTTACCCTCACTGCTGTCCATACACAACTCCAGCCTAACCCTCACTACAATCTAAAGCCGCCCCCAGCCTGACACTCACCACTGCCCAACACCGCCCCCAGCCTGACCCTCAACTCCTCCCACACACCACCCCCAGTCCGGCCCTCACTGTCATCCACATGCCGCCCCCCACCCTGAACATCACTGCTGTCCATACACCGCCCCAGCCTGACCCTAACCACCGGCCACACAACATCTCCAGCCTGACCCTCGCCACCAACCTCACACCCACCCCAGCCTGACCCTTACCGCCGTCCACTAACTGCCCCCAGCCTGACCCTCAATGCCGTCCACACACTGCCCCCAGCATGACCCTCACCACCATCCACTCACTGCACCCAGCCTGACTCTCACCGCCATCCACACACTGCCGCCAGCCTGAACCTCACCGCCATGCAACAGCGCCCCCGGTTTGACCCACACCACTGTCCAAAACTGCCCCCAGCCTGACCCTCACCACCATCCATGCACCGTCCCCAGCCTAACCCCCAGAACTGTCCAAAATTTCATCCAGCCGGACTCCCAACTCCGCCCAATACCGCCCCCAGCCTGACCCATATCACCGTCCACACTCCACCCCATCATGACCCCACCAACGTGCACACACCGCCCCCATCCTAAACCCCACAACCATCCTAAACCCCACAACCGTCCAAAACTGCACCCAGCTTGACTCCCAACACTGCCCAACACCGCCTCCAGCATGACCTTCACCGCCGTCCAGGCACTGCCCCCACCCTGACCCTCACCACCGTACATCCACCGCCTCACCCTGCCCCTCACTGCCGTCCATGCACCGCCCCCAGCCTGACACTCACCGCTGTCCATGCACCGCCCCCGGCCTGACTCCCAACAACATCGATCATCGCCCCCAGTCTGAGCCCCACCACCGTCCAACACCAGCCCCTGCCTAACATTACCACCATCCAAAACCGCCCCCAGCCAGACCCTCACTGCCATCCAACACCGCCCCCAGCCTGACTCCCAACTCCGCCCAAAGCCTGAGCCTCACCAATATCCACACAAGACCCCCAGCCTGTCCCTCACTGCCGTCCAACACTGGCCCCAGCCTGAACCTCATGCCCATCCAACAGAGCTCCCAGCCTGACCCCCACCGCTGTTAACCCATCGCCCCCAGATTAACACTCACGACCATCCAAAACCGCCCCCAGCCTGACTCTCACTGCTGTCCACACACTGCCCCCAGTCTGAACCCCACTACAGTCCACGCACCGCCCCCAGCCTGTCCCTCACCACCGTCCATACACCGCACCCAGCCTGACTCTCACCACCAACCACACACCACCCCCAGCCTGACCTTCACTGCCTCCAAACTCTGACCCCAGCCTGATCCTTACCTCTACCCACACACCGCCCCCAGCCTGACCATCACTGCTGCCCACACACCACCCCCAGCCTGACACTCACTGCTGTCCAGACACCCGCCCCCAGCCTGACCCTCACTGCTGTCCAGACACCCGCCCCCAGCCTGACCCTGACAGCAGTCCACACACCACCCCCAGCCTGACCCTCACTGCTGTCCAGACACCCGCCCACAGCCTGACCCATACCGCCGTTCACTTTCTGACCCCAGCCTGACACTCATCGCCATCCACACACCGCCGCCAGTCTGACCCTCCCAACCGTCCAACATCACCCCAAGCCTGACCCTCACCACCGTCCACACACTGCATCAAGCCTGACCCTCAGTGTCGCGCACGCACCGCCCCACAGACTGACCCTCACTGCCACCCACTCACCTACCCAGTCTGACCAACGCCACCGTGCAAAGCTGCCCCCAGCCTGACCCTCACTGCCATCCAACACTGCCCCAGTTTGACCTACACCACCATCAACACGCCGCCCCCAGCCTGACCCCTGCCACCCCCAGCCTGACCCTCACTGCCATCCACACACCGCCCCCAGCCTCACCCTCACCGCCGTCCAGACAACGCCCCCAGCCTGACCCTCAGCGCCGCCCACACACCACCCCCATGCTGACCCTCACTGCCGTCCACACACCACCCCCATGCTGACCCTCACTGCCGACCACACACCGCCCCCAGCCTGACCCTCACTGCCCGCACACACCACCCCCAGCCTGGCGCTCACTGCCATCCAGACAATGTCCCCAGCCTGACCCTCACTACCCCCACATATCACCATCAGCCTGACCCTCACTGCCATCCACACACCGCCCCCAGCCTGACCTGCACTGCCGTCCAGACTACGTCCCCAGCCTGACACTCACTGCCGTCCACACACCGCCCCAGACTGACCCTCACTTCCCTCCAAACATCGCCCCCAGCCTGACACTCACTGCTGTCCACACACTACCCCGAACCCAATCCCACTCCGCCCCCTTCCCATCCCAGTCCAACAATGCCCCCTCCCACCAAAAGCGTCCAACACCATCCCTCTCACCGTCCCACACCGAAATTCCTCGCCCTCCCCTCTCTGTCCCCCCTCGACCACCTTCATTCGCCCCCCTCTTTCGTAGCCCTCTTTCGCCCTCCCTCTTTTGACCCCTCTCTCGTACGCACCCTCCACTCTCTCTCTCACTCCCACTCCCTATCTGTCACGCCCGTTCCCCCTCTCATTCGCCCCGCCTCCTCTCTCTCTCGCCCCCTCCCACTCTCTCTCTCGCCCCATCCCCTCTCTCTCCCCTATCCCTCTCGCCCCCTCCCCTCCCACTCTTGCCCGCTCCCACTGTCTCCCGCCCCCTCCCCTCTCCCTCGCTCTCGCTCCCTCCCCTGTCCCTCTTGCCCCCTCCCTTCTCTATCTCGCCCACTCCTCAATCTCTCCCGCCCCCTACCCTCTCACTCTCTCCCTCTCGCCCCATCCCCTCTATCTCTTGCCCACTCCCCAATCTCACCCTCTCGCCCCCTCCCCCTCTCTCTCTCGCTCCCTCCCCTCTCTCTCGCGCCCCCTCCCCTCTCTCTCCCTCTCACCCCTCCCCTAAATCTATCTCGCCCCTCCCCTCTCTCTCCCTCTCGCCCCCTCTCCTCTCTCTCTCGCTCCCTCCCACTCTCTTCCGCTCCCAGCTCTCTCTCACTCTCGCTCCCGCCCTCTCTCTCTCTCGCCCGCGCCCCCCTCTCTCTCTCGCCCACTCCACTCTCTCTCCCGCTCTCTCCTCTCTCTCTCTCCCGCTCCCTCCTCGCTCGCTCCTGCCCCCTCACCTCTCTCTCCCACCCCCTCTCCTGTCTCCCCCTCTGGCTCCCTCCCTCACTCTCGTCCGCTATCCTCTCTCTCTAGCCCGCTCCCCCCTCTCTCCCACTCCCTCCCCTCTCTCTTCCGCACCCTCCAATCTCTCTTTAGCCCCATCCCTATCTCTCTCGCCCGTTCCCCCTCTCATTCACCCCGCCTCCTCTCTCTCTCGCGCCCTCCCACTCTCTCCCTCGCCCCATCCCCTCTCTCTCCCGCTCACCCACTCCCCCATCCCTCTCGCCCACTCCCCTCTCACTCTCGCCCGCTCCCCACTATCTCCCGCCCCCTCCCCTCTCTCTCCCTCTCGCCCCCTCCCCTATCCGTCTAGACCCCACCACTCCCTCTCGTCTGCTCCCCAATCTCTCCCGCCCCCTCCCCTCTCTCTCCCTCTCTCCCTATCCCCTCTCTCTTGCCCACTCCCCAATCTCACCCTCTTGCACGCTCCCCTCTCTCTCCCGCTCCCTCCTCGCTCGCTCCTGCCCACTCACCTCTCTCTCCCACCCCCTCTCCTGTCTCTCCCTCTGGCTCCCTCCCTCACTCTCGTCCGCTATCCTCTCTCTCTAGCCCGCTCCCCCCTCTCTCCCACTCCCTCCCCTCTCTCTTCCGCACCCTCCAATCTCTCTCTAGCCCCATCCCTATCTCTCTCGCCCGTTCTCCCTCTCATTCACCCCGCCTCCTCTCTCTCTCGCGCCCTCTCACTCTCTCCCTCGCCCCATCCCCTCTCTCTCCCGCTCACCCACTCCCCCATCCCTCTCGCCCATTCCCCTCTCACTCTCGCCCGCTCCCCACTATCTCCCGCCCCCTCCCCTCTCTCTCCCTCTCGCCCCCTCCCCTATCCATCTAGACCCCTCCACTCTCTCTCGTCTGCTCCGCAATCTCTCCCGCCCCCTCCCCTCTCTCTCCCTCTCTCCCTATCCCCTCTCTCTTGCCCACTCCCCAATCTCACCCTCTTGCACGCTCCCCTCTCTCTCCCGCTCCCTCCACTCTCTCTCGTGCCCCATCCCCACTCTCTCCTTCTCACCCCTCCCCTAAATCTCCCTCGCCCGCTCCCCTCTCTCTCCCGCTCCCTCCTCTCTCCTGCCTCTTCCCCTCTCTTCCTCTCGCCCCCTCCCCTCTCTCTCGCCCGCTCCCCACTCTCTGTCACTCCCTCCTCTCTCTCTCCCGCTCCCTTCTCTCTCACTCCCGCACCCTCACCTCTCTCTCCCACACCCTCCCTTCTATGTCCCTCTCGCTCCCTCCCTCTCTCTCGCCTGCTCTCCTCTCACTCTCGCCCGCTCCCCACTATCTCCCGCCCCCTCCCCTCTCTCTCCCCCTCTCGCCCCCTCCCATATCCCCCTAGACCCCTCCCCTCTCTCTCGTCCGCTCCCCAATCTCTCCCGCCCCCTCCCCTCTCTCTCCCTCTCTCACCATGCACTCTCACTTGCCCACTCCCCAATCTCACCCTCTAGCCCGCTCCCCCCTCTCTCCCACTCCCTCCCCTCTCTCTTCCACACCCTCCACTCGCTCTCTCGCCCGCTCCCCTCTCTCTCCACCTCGCTCCACTCTCTCTCCTGCCCCCTCCCCTCTCTCTCCCTCTCACCCCCTCAATCTCTCTCGCCCGCTCCACTCTCTCTCCGACTCCCTCCCCTCTCTCTCCCACTCCCTCCCCTCTCTCTCCCAATCCCTCCCCTCTCTCTCCCTCTCGCCCCCTCCACTCACTCTCGCCCCCTCCACTCCCTCCCTCTTTGCCCTCCCCTCTCTCGACCTCTCCGTTCCCTCGCACTCCTGCCCCCTCACCTCTCTCACCCACCACCTCACCTCTCTCTCCCTCTCGCTCCCTCTCGCCCGTTCTCCTCTCTCCCTCGCCTGCTCCCCACTATCTGCCACTCCCTCCGCTCTCTCTTCCGCTCCCTCCACTCCCACTCTCTCTCGCTCCCTCCCCCTCTCTCTCCCGCTCCCTCCTCGCTCGCTCCTGCCCCCTCACCTCTCTCTCCCACCCCCTCTCCTGTCTCTCCCTCTGGCTCCCTCCCTCACTCTCGTCCGCTATCCTCTCTCTCTAGCCCGCTCCCCCCTCTCTCCCACTCCCTCCCCTCTCTCTTCCGCACCCTCCAATCTCTCTCTAGCCCCATCCCTATCTCTCTCGCCCGTTCCCCCTCTCATTCACCCCGCCTCCTCTCTCTCTCGCGCCCTCTCACTCTCTCCCTCGCCCCACCCACTCTCTCTCCCGCTCACCCACTCCCCCATCCCTCTCGCCCACTCCCCTCTCACTCTCGCCCGCTCCCCACTATCTCCCGCCCCCTCCCCTCTCTCTCCCTCTCGCCCCCTCCCCTATCCGTCTAGACCCCTCCACTCTCTCTCGTCTGCTCCCCAATCTCTCCCGCCCCCTCCCCTCTCTCTCCCTCTCTCCCTATCCCCTCTCTCTTGCCCACTCCCCAATCTCACCCTCTTGCACGCTCCCCTCTCTCTCCCGCTCCCTCCACTCTCTCTCGTGCCCCATCCCCACTCTCTCCTTCTCACCCCTCCCCTAAATCTCCCTCGCCCGCTCCCCTCTCTCTCCCGCTCCCTCCTCTCTCCTGCCTCTTCCCCTCTCTTCCTCTCGCCCCCTCCCCTCTCTCTCGCCCGCTCCCCACTCTCTGTCACTCCCTCCTCTCTCTCTCCCGCTCCCTCCTCTCTCACTCCCGCACCCTCACCTCTCTCTCCCACACCCTCCCTTCTATGTCCCTCTCGCTCCCTCCCTCTCTCTCGCCTGCTCTCCTCTCACTCTCGCCCGCTCCCCACTATCTCCCGCCCCCTCCCCTCTCTCTCCCCCTCTCGCCCCCTCCCATATCCCCCTAGACCCCTCCCCTCTCTCTCGTCCGCTCCCCAATCTCTCCCGCCCTCTCGCCCCCTCCCATATCCCCCTAGACCCCTCCCCTCTCTCCCGTCCGCTCCCCAATCTCTCCCGCCCCCTCCCCTCTCTCACCCTCTCTCCCCATGCACTCTCACTTGCCCACTCCCCAATCTCACCCTCTCGCACGCTCCCCCCTCTCTCCCACTCCCTCCCCTCTCGCTTCCACACCCTCCACTCGCTCTCTCGCCCGCTCCCCTCTCTCTCCACCTCGCTCCACTCTCTCTCCTGCCCCCTCCCCCTCTCTCCCTCTCACCCCCCTCAATCTCTCTCGCCCGCTCCACTCTCTCTCCCACTCCCTCCCCTCTCTCTCCCACTCCCTCCCCTCTCTCTCCCAATCCCTCCCCTCTCTCTCCCTCTCGCCCCCTCCACTCACTCTCGCCCCCTCCACTCCCTCCCTCTTTGCCCTCCCCTCTCTCGACCTCTCCGTTCCCTCGCACTCCCGCCCCCTCACCTCTCTCACCCACCACCTCACCTCTCTCTCCCTCTCGCTCCCTCTCGCCCGTTCTCCTCTCTCCCTCGCCTGCTCCCCACTATCTGCCACTCCCTCCGCTCTCTCTTCCGTTCCCTCCACTGTCTCTCCCTCACGATCCCTCCCCCTCTCTCTCCTGCTCCCTCCCCTCTCTCACACGCTCCCTCCCCTCTCTCCCTCCCGCCCGCTCCACTCCCTCTCTCTCGCTCCCTCCCCCTCTCTCTCCCTTTCCGTCCCCTCTCCCGTCCCCTCCCCCTCCCTCCCTCTCGCACCCTCCTTCTCTCTCTCGCCCGCTCCCCTTTCTCTCGCCAGCTCCCCTCTCACTCCCGCTCCCTCCTCTCTCTCTCCTGGACCCTTCCCTCTTTCTCCCTCTCGCCCCCTCCCCTCTCTCTCGCCTGCTCCCCACACTCTATCGCTCCCTCCCCCTCCCTCTCCTGCTCCCTTCCCTCTCTTTCCTGCCGCTTCTCCCTCTCTCCCTCCCGCCCCCCCTCTCTCTAGCCTGCTCCCCACATTCTATCGCTCCCTCCCCCTCCCTCTCCCGCTCCCTTCCCTCTCTCCTGCCCCTCCCCTCTCTCCCTCCCGCCCCCTCCCCTCTCTCTCTATCTCTCGCTCCCTCCCCTCTCTCTCTCACCCGCTCCCCACTCTGTCTCGCTTCCTCCTCCTCTATCTCCCGCTCCCTCATCGCTCGCTCCCGCTCCCTCACCTCTCTCCCCCAGTCCCTCCCCTGCCTCTCCCTCTCGCTCCCTCCCTCTCTCTTGCCCGCTCTCCTCTCTCTCTCGCCCGCTCCCCCCTCTCCCCACTCCCTCCCCTCTCTCCTCCGCACCCTCCACTCTCTCTCTAGCCCCATCCCTATCTCTCTCGCCCGTTCGCCCTCTCATTCGCCCCGCCTCCTCTCTCTCTCATCTCCTCCCATTCTCTCTCTCGCCCCATCCCCTCTCTCTCCCTCTCGCCCATTCTCCCGTCCCTCTCGCCCAATCCCCTCTCACTCTCGCCCGCTCCCCACTCTCTCCCGCTCCCGCCCCCGCCCCTCTCTCTCCCTCTCACCCCCTTCCCTGTCGCTCTCGACCCATCCCCTCTCTCTCGCCCGCTCCCCAATGTCTCCCACACCCTGCTCTCTCTCTCTCCCTCTCGCCCCATCCACTCTCTCTCTTGCCCACTCACCAATCTCACCCTCTTGCCCGTTCCCCACTCTCTCCCGCTCCCTCCCCTCTCTGTCGCGCCCCCTCCCCTCTCTCCCTCTCACCCCTCCCCTAAATCTCCCTCGCCCGCTCCCCTCTCTCTCCTGCCCCCCCCTCCCTCTCGCCCCTTCCCTCTCTCTCTCACCCGCTCCCCACTCTCTCTCACTCCCTACCTCTCTCTCTCCCGCTCCCTCCCTTCTCTCTCCTGCCCCCTCCCCTCTCTCTCCATTCGCCCCCTCCCCTCTCTCTCTCGCCCGCTCCCCACACTCTCTCGCTCCCTGCCCCCTCTCTCCCGCTCCCTCCTCTCTCGCTCCCGCCCCCTCACCTCTCTCTCCCACACCCTCCCTTCTCTCTCCCACTCGCTCCCTCCCTCTCTCTCGCCCGCTCCCCCTCTCTCCCACTCCCTCCCCTCTCTCTTCCGCACCCTCAACTCACTCTCTCGCCCTCTCCCCTCTCTCGCCCGCTCCCTCCCCTCTCTTTCCCAACCCCTCCCCTCTCTTTCCCGCCCCCTCCCCTCTCTCTCCCTTTCACCCCCCTCAATCTCTCTCGCCCGCTTCCCTCTCTCTCCCGCTCCCTCTCCTCTCTCTCCCGCCCCCTCCCCTCTCTCTCCCTCTCGCTCCCTCCCCCTCTCTCTCTCTCTCACGCCTGCTCCGGCCTCTCTCGCCAGCTCCCCTCTCACTCCCGCTCCCTCCCCTCTCTCTCCCAGACCCTCCCCTCTCTCTCCCTCTCGGCCCCTTCCCTCTCTCTCTCTCGCCTGCTCCCCACACTCTATCGCTCCCTCTCCCTCTCTCTCCCGCTCCCTTCCCTCTCTCTCCTGCCCCCCCTCTCCCTCCCGCCCCCTCCCCTCTGTCTCTCTCACTCCCTCCCCCTCGCTCTCCCGCTCCCTCCCGCCTGCACCCACTCTCTCACCGCTCGCTACCCTCTCTCTTCCACCCCTCCCCTCTCTCTCCCTCTCTCTCCCTCCACTCTGTTTCTCTCGCCCACTTCCTTCTCTCTCTCGGCCACTCCCTTTTCTCTCTCGTTCCCTCCCCCTCTCTTTCCCCCTCCCTCCCCTCTTTCTCCCGTCCCCGCCCCCTCTCTCCCTCTCGCCCCCACCCTCTCTCTCTCGCTCCCTCCACCTATCTCTTTTCCTCCATCCCCACCCTCTCCCGCCTCCTCCCCTCTCTCTCTCTCATACACTCCCCTCTCTTTCTCTCGTCCACTCCAACCCTCTCTCCCACCCGCTCCCCTCTCTCTCACCACCCTCTCGTTCCCTCTCTCCTGCCCCCTCCACTATCTCTCCCTCTCGCCCCCTCTCCTCTCTCTCTCGCTCCCTACCCCCTCTCTCCCGCCCCTTTCCCTCTCTCTCACTCTCGCCCGCTCCCCTCTCTGTCTCGCCCACTCCATAGAACATAGAACATAGAAGAATACAGCGCAATACAGGCCCTTCGGCCCTCGATGTTGCGCCGATCCAAGCCCACCTAACCTACACTAGCCCACTATCCTCTATATGCCTATCCAATGCCCGCTTAAATGCCCATAATGAGGGAGAGTCCACCACTGCTACTGGCAGGGCATTCCATGAACTCACGACTCGCTGAGTAAAGAATCTACCCCTAACATCTGACTTATACCTATCCCCCTTAATTTAAAGCTATGCCCCCCTTGCAATAGCTGACTCCATACGTGGAAAAAGATTCTCACTGTCGACCCTGTCTAAACCCCTAATCATCTTGTACACCTCGATCAAGTCACCCCTAAACCTTATTTTCTCCAATGAAAACAACCCCAAGTGCCTCAGTCTTTCCTCATACGATCTTTCTACCATACCAGGCAACATCCTGGTAAACCTCCTCTGCACCCGTTCCAGTGCCTCCACATCCTTCCTCTTGTATGGCGACCAAAACTGCACACAATACTCCAGATGCGGCTGCACCAAAGTCTTATACAACTGCAACATGACCTCAGTACTCCGGAACTCAATTCCTCTACCAATAAAAGCCAGTATACCATATGCCTTCTTCACCGCACTATTTACCTGGGTGGCAACTTTCAAAGATCTGTGTGCATGGACACCAAGATCCCTCTGCTCATCCACACTACCAAGTATCCGACCGTTAGCCCAGCACCCCATCTTTTTGTTACTCTTACCTAAGTGAATCACCTCACACTTAGCTACATTGAACTTCATTTGCCACCTTTCTGCCCAGTTCTGCAGCTTATCTATATCCCGCTGTAACCTGCCACATCCTTCCTCACTGTCTACAACTCCTCCGACTTTCATGTCATCCGCAAACTTGCTCACCCAACCTTCTAACCCCTCCTCCAGGTCATTTATAAAAATGACAAACAGCAATGCTCCCAAGACAGATCCTTGCGGAACACCGCGAGTGACGGCAACCCAAGATGAACCTTTGCCATCAACTACGACCCTCTGTCTTCTTCCAGCCAGCCAACTCCTAATCCAAACCTCCAACTCACCCTCAATGCCATACCTCCGTATTTTCTGCAAGAGTCTACCATGGGGAACCTTATCAAATGCCTTACTAAAATCCATATACACCACATCTACCGCTTTCCCCTCATCCACCTCCTTAGTCACCTTCACAAAGAATTCAATAAGGTTTGTGAGGCACGACCTGCCCTTCACAAAACCATGCTGACTATCCTTGATCACATTATTCCTATCCAGATGTTCATAAATCCTATCCCTTACAATCCCAATCAATATCAGGAAAGTTAAAGTCCCCCATAACAACCACCCTATTACTTTCACTCTTCTCTTGAATCAGGCAAGAATAATATATTTTCCTCCATTGGTTTTCTTGTAGATACATTTTTTTTTTAAATTTTGTCACGATTCAATGTTGAGACACTTGTGTCAGAGTCTGTAAAGGGGAGAGTGAGAGAGAAATAAAGTTTTAAAAAAGCGGAAAGGAAAGGAACTAGCGAGCAGATGAGCTCCAACTGTAGTGTCTCACCCTGCTATCATCTTATTGGGTGAGCTGGAAAGCAGACTAGTCAAGCAACAAGCTGACACAGTCATACGCACAGAATCATAGCTTACAATGTCCTAGACACCACCGTCACCATCCCTGTATGTCCTGTCCCAACGGCAAGACATGGATGTCACTGAAATGCTGGAACATGCAGGGGTATGGACTAAGGTCTGCACAATGTGATCAATGTGATTTATTTGACATTTCTCCAGAATATTAAACTACAGTCCAATTTGAAATGTTATTAGCGTCATCAGACTTGAACTACAAATGTCAGAAAAAAAAATTATCAGGAAGTTACAGCACAGATCGAGGCCACTTGACCAGTCCTGGATATGTGTTGGCTGTCATAGAACATCCCAGGCTTTACAGCTTTTTGTACTCACCATTGAAAGCAACAATTTCAGCCTGTGAACTCTGCCCAATATGTTGTTATAATCAGTTTTTTAAATGCATATCTTTGACAGCTGCACACCTTGTTTCCTTGTTTCTTTCCCAGCCTTAACTCTATTCCCCATGGCCTTGAGGGACGACCATTTCTACTGGTTAATCTCTCCTGCCTTCCCACGTATGACAGACTGTCTTTTTGTCCTTGTCTCATCCCCACCTTGCTCACAACCTGTTACATTTCTGATGGTTCGCAGACCTCTCTAACTTTCACTGCACCCCCTGGGTCAATGGCGCAAGTTTTGAATTCTCTTCCTCCTGAGATAATCAGAATTCTTTCTGGTTGCAGTTTCCCCCAGATTTTGTTGTGAAAAACAGAGCATTTGTGTCAGAGCCAAGTATTTGCGAGCCTTCATCCACAATTCCTAGCATTTGGATATAATTTGTGACCCTCCTGGAGATGTGTAGTGTTACTGGATTGACCATGCTAACATGCCCGCAGTGTGCAATTTATGTGGGTTGGGCTCGCCATTGTTAATGTGAGGTTATGAAGGTAGGGTGGGTAAGCAGGACATTGCAGACTCAATGGGCCGAATAGACTCTTTCTGCACCCACTGGATTCTGTGATTCGAACTAGTTGTGATTGTTTCACATTTTCCTAATGCCAGGTCTATTCAACTCAGATACATATGCTTCCTTTATGCTTCTGTGGGTGCTCACTCACTCATTTCCTTCAGTTTTACATCAATTTCACGCTGTATGTGAGGGTGGGAATGGATTTGTAAATATAAAAACTCCAACCGAAACCCGTCACAGGTCAGGAACTGTTTCTGCTACTTTCATCACTCACAAGGAACAGGAAAATAAAGGTTCTGTCACAAATCTTACAGGAACATAGCGGTTATAATCACCAGGAAAGGCTGAACAGCTCAAAACACTTTTCTCAGGAAAAGAGGAGGCTCAGAGACAGCCTGGTACAAGTAGAAAGCTTTGTGTCTTGTGTTTTCAGAGATTTGAGGTTGAAATCATAGGGTTGGAAGCATGTTTCATAGCACCTTTGATGATTTGGGGCAATCTAAATGTGCATCTTCCTTTCTAATCAGATGGACAGGTCAATGTCTGAGTGCCTTCCCAAATCCCTGATGAATCTGTCTCCCCTCATAAACTCAGGTGCCTCACCACTCACTGGGTCACGGAGAAACTCTGCCGTTACAATGAGAACTGTCTTTGCTGTCACCTCTCCTCGTACTTCCGCCTCATCCCCACTTCCCTTCATTAAATCCCAGCTGCCTCTAGCCCACCCACATGGATATGTTGAATAGCATGACAGGAGATTGGATTGAAACCAAGAGTTCAATAGCCAGAATGAAAGAGGACGGAGGAAATAAACGGTGATCGTGGATCCCAGGGGATACAGACTCCAGGCTGAGTCCTTGTGGGCATTCCCGCAGTAATACAAGACAGCATTCCATCATGAGAGTTAAACCCGGGTGGCAGGAGAGGGAGCCACTGAACATGAGCAGGTTTAGTTCAAACACAGGAGGTTTGTTCAGTCAGCAGCAGTGTTCGACACGGATGTGAAGTGAGCAGTGAGGGGAAATATTGACACAAGCTGCAGATGGACAACTTTCATTGGAACAGGAGGAGGCCATCAGCCCCTCAACCCTGCTCTGCCATTCATGATGATCGTAGCTGATGCGTGACCGAACGTACAATTTTCAAAACCCGCTAATTTCATCAATAAACTCCTCTGCAACAGACGATTATTGCAAATGCTGGGAAACTAAAGATCTGCAAATGCTGGGAAATCAGAAATAAAAACAGAAATTGCTGAAAACATTCAGCAGATCTGGCAGCATTTGTGGAGAGTGAACCGTTCGTGTCCAGTGACTGGTCAGGGGACCAGCTGCAGCTGACCATTCTGCCTTTTCTGTAACACTCTCTGGAACAGGTTCTGGTGCGAGGAGAATGAGATTGTTAATAATAACTGACAAAACAGGAGGACCTGCTCAATTAGAATTAGGAATTCACCTACTCCTCCCAGAGGGACACTCACCGACACAGTCACACTGCGGAGAGGCTGTTCACCTGCCCCACGTATGGGGAGGGATTTACTCGATCTTACAATATGCTGAGGCACCAGAGATGGCACATTGGATTGAGACCCTTCATCTGCTCCATGTGTGAGAAAGGATTCATTCAAATCTCTCACCAGCAGAGACATTAGTGCATTCCCACCGGGGAGAGGCCATTCACCTGCTCAGTATGTGGGAAAGCATTCACTCAGTCCTCTGACCTGCTTAAACACCAGGGAGCTCACTCTGGGGAAAGATCATTCACTTGTGCCCAGTGTGGGGGGAGATTCACTCAAATACAGCACCTGCGGCGTCCCCAGTGAGCCCACACAGGGGCAAAGGCCATTCAGATGGTCAGTGTGGGAGAAGGGATTCAGTGATTCATCCTGCCCCCTGAGACCCCAGTAAGCCCACACAGGGGGAGAGGCCATTCAGATGGTCAGTGTGTGAGAGGGGATTCAATGATTCATCCTGCCCTTGAGACCCCAGTGAACCCATACAGGGGGAGAACCATTCAGATGGTCAGTGTGTGAGAGGGGATTCAGTGATTCATCCTGCCCTTGAGACTCCAGTGAACCCACACAGGGGGAGAGGCCATTCAGATGGTCAGTGTGTGAGAGGGGATTCAGTGATTCATCTCTCCTGCTGAGACCCCAGTGAGCCCACACAGGGGGAGAGGCCATTCAGATGCTCAGTGTGTCAGAAGGGATTCAGTGATTCATCCTGCCCCCGAGACCCCAGTGGGTTCACACTGGGTAGGTGCTGTTCACCCCTCTGTGTGACAAGGGATTTGCTGCATCCTCAACACGATTGAGAGACCAGTGAGTGCTCACAGGGAAGTGGTCATCTAGCTGCTCCGTGTGGACTGCAGGACTCTGATTCTGATATTACTGTTTAGAGTCAGGAGTGGACCTTGTACATGATGACACTGCTGGAGTATTGATGTTGTGGTTGTTAACCACATTGACTGGGCTGGAGGTGACTGAACTTACATTGCCACTTTCTAAACCTCAGGATGTCTCTCTGGGCAGTAAGTCTCCACAAACAGCAATGTGACAATGAACAGGTATCATCTGTTTTGATTTAAATTGTGACTGTAGCACTGCTGCTTCACAGCATCAGGTACAATGTTGGAGTCCAGCCTTCTCCAACGGCCTGTGTGGAGTTCCCACATTCTCCCCATGATAGTGTGGGTCCCCTCCAGGTGCCCTGGTTTCCTCCCACAGTCCAAAGTGTGCAGGTTAGATGGATCAGTCGTGCTAAATTGTCCACAGTATCCAGTTCCCATGGATCAGCCATGGGAAATGCAGGGTTACACTGATAGAGTGCTCTGGGCGTGATGTTCTTCGGATGCTCTCCTTCCACACTGTAGGGATTCTATTCCGTGATTGAGGATAAAGGCTACACAGCAGGTTGTCCTTGGAGAAGCGGCATGTGGTGTGAATCAATTCTCTCAATGCCTTTAGATAGAGGTGGGCACCGCAGGGGATATAGTGCTTTATCTCCACCGCTGCCCCCTCCCCACAACTTTACTTTGATTTAGTCCCTTCTCACTCGGTCACTTGTAATGGTTTGCTTGGCCCGTAATGGGCTTTGTTTGGAAATATTCAATTGGTTACGCAAATGGTTTACTGCTGGTGATTATATGTCTAGATCAGAGTGGTACTGGAAAAGCACAGCAGGTCAGGCAGGATCCGAGGAGCCAGAAAATCCACGTTTTGGCATAAGCCCTTTTCCAGCACCACGCTAATCTAGACTCTGGTTTCCAGCATCTGCAGTCCTCACTTTTGCGCTGCTGGTGATTATATGTTAAGCAAAAGCAAAATGGCGGAATGATGATTTTGATGGTGGGAAGGCTGCTGTAATCACATTTCTGGGTCGGAGAAATGGGGAAAAACAACGCTTCACAGCTCACAGAACGAGAACTGAAAAGCAGTTAAATCAAACCAAAGGTTCAGACAGGGAGGGAATATTTCCCTGGAGTTTGAGTAGCTGGAAAGTGATGGTGTCCGGGAATAGACAGGATTTTGTTTTACACAGGTTGAAAGTTTTAAAACTGTTATATTCAGACAGTTTACGTTATTTTCTTTAATTTTATTTGCTCTGCAAAAAACTTTTACAACATTTTAAAACCAAAATTTACAAACCTTGTGTTAAGGATAAATGTTAAATAAAATCCATCAAACCATCCCTCACTGAAAACTATTGTGGAAGTGCAATCTCCTGGAGAATCCCTGCCTACTCCTTCCTACCCGGGCTCCATGGCTATATACATACCTGGGAGATAGCAGCAGGAGGAGACCATTCAGCCTTTCAATCCTGCTCCACCATTCAATGGGAAACAGCTGACCATCCAGCTCAGTGTCCTGTTCCGGCTGTGTTCCAATCCCCTTTCATGACTTTACCTCGAAGAACTATATGTAAGCACTCCTTTGGCTTCACTGCCTTTTGTTCCAGTGGCGTTGCGGTGTTACTGTGTGGGTGTAGGCAGGGGTAATGTGATAGTTCTGCCTCCTGGAGTATGTACTCAGCGTCCCTCATTATCCTGCAGGAACAGCAACTGGGTTTCAGCAACTAGAGATACAAACCATTTCTAGGATATGGGCATCACTGGCTCAGCCAACATTTATTCCTCATCTCTCGTTCCCCTTCAGAGGACGGTAGTGAGCTGATGTCTTGAACCATTCACAGTCCATTTGGTGCAGAAAGACCGACAATGCTGGGAGGGAGAGTGTTGCAGGATTTTGGCCCAGCGAGTCTCCATCTTTGGTTCTTCAAATGCCGGTTAACTTAATCACGATCTGCACATGATTTTGAGATTTCAGTCTGCAAATCTTCATCATCAATCACCCTGTCTAAAGGAATATGTACAGGTTAGAAATTCAGAACAGACAATTCTAGTTTCTCTGGAATATCTTTTTCCACTTTCTTCCCCCAATACTATAACCCTCCAGCCCACTTACTCTCTCCCACCATTCTGACTCCACTACCCCCTAAAATGCACCCTCCCCATTCTCATGGAGTTGCTGATAAACAGATCCATGCCACCACTTCACGTCCCTGGTCAGACTCTGCACCCTTTCTGGGTTCACTTCCTTTCCCTTCAGTTGCTGCAAGTCAATAATGTAACAGCAGAATGAAACAAAAGAAACAGACAGGGAGGTGGCAGATCCTGGACAGAAGAGGAACCTTCAGTCTGGGAGAATGGGTCAGATCCTTCTTAGTTCCCCATTAGTTGATTCCCACCATTACAATGAATTGTGGATGGAGAGTGGTCCTACATGGGTGTAGTGACACTTTGACCCCCCCACTGATCAATACTATAAGCAGATACATTCCTCCTCCAGCCAATCACAGTGTGAAATTCTTTACGCAAAGTATACATACCCAAAGCACGTCTCCAAAACCCACCCACATTCTGTACATGTACAGTGCCGGATTTCCCCACACATGTGTGGCCCCTGCCTCAGGTATTGTGGGAGTTGTAGTCCCCCTGAAGCCACTGGAGCCCTGTCTCAGGAAAGTGAAAGAAAAGTGTGGACTGGAGGGTGTTGTGTATAGGATCCCCATTCTATAGAACAGAGAACACCGAACGGAGAATTCACTACAAGGGTATACAGGAAAGCCACACACACAGACCAAGTCCTAAACTATGAAAGTAACCACCCCAACACACACAAACGAAGCTGCATCAGGACACTGTTCAAAAGGGCCACAACACACTGCAGTACACCAGAACTGCAAAAAGAAGAAGAGGAACACTTATACAAGGTATTCGCCAAAAACGGATACCCGCGCAACTTCATCAACAGATGCCTAAGAGAAAGACCACGGAACGAGGACATACCACAACCAAAAGGACTAGCTACACTACCATACATCAGGAGCATCTCAGAACTGACAGCCAGACTACTGCGACCCCTAGGACTCATAACGGCACACAAACCAACAGCCACGCTCAGACAACAACTCACCAGAACGAAGGACCCGATACCCAACATGAGCAAAACTAATGTAATGTACAAAATACCATGCAAGAACTGCACAAAACACTATATAGGACAAACAGGAAGACAGCTAACAATCCGCATACATGAACATCAACTAGCCACGAAACGACACGACCAGCTATCCTTAGTAGCCACACACGCAGACAACAAGCAACATGAATTCGACTGGGACAACACTACTATCATAGGGCAAGCCAGACAGAGAACAGCCAGGGAATTCCTAGAGGCATGGCATTCATCCACAAACTCCATCAACAAACACATCGACCTGGACCCAATATACCAACCACTACAGCGGACAGCTGAAACTGACAACCGGAAGCGGCAGGGATAGACCACTATAAACACCGGAGGAAACATCAAAGAAGGGCTTCGCAGGAGGCTCCCAAGCACTGATGATGTCGCCTAGCCAGGGGACGAAACGTTTGCAACAAAAACGTCCAGCTCGGTGAACAGAACCACAACAACGAGCACCCGAGCGACAAATCTTCGCACAAACTTTGAATCCCCATTCAGATACACAGAACATATGGACTGTCACTGGGTTTTCCTGAGATATCTGCTTCCACAACCTGATTTTCTGATGTAAGGAATATAGATTCAACCAACTGGGGCGTGGGGAGGTTAATAGGAGGAGGAGAATTTAAGCAGAGGTGGCTCAATGGTTAGCATTGCTGACTCACAGCGTCAGGGACCTGGATTTGGTGCCAGCCTTAGGCGACTGTGTGGAGTTTACATGTTCTCCCCGTGTCTGTGCGGGTTTCCTCTGGGTGCTCCAATTTTTTCCCACAGTCCAAAGATGAATAGGTTAAGTGGATTGGCCATGCTAAATTGCCCACAGTATCCATGCGTGTGCAGGTTAAGCCAATAACCATGGGAAATACAGGGAATGGGAGAGTCTGAATGGGATGCTCATTATAGGGTTGTTGTGGACTCCATGGGTGATTACCCTGTTTCTGCACTGTAGGGACTCTATTCTATTCTCATGAAGAAGAATGTACTTATCTCAATGTGCTGTGAATCTGTGGAATTCCCTATTCAAAATGCAGTGGATGCCAGGACAATGAGCAAATTTACTGAAGAGATACAGATGTTGATTTTGCAAAGGGTTGAAGGGTGAGAGAGAGCAGGCAGGAAAATCCAGCTGAGAGCGAGGTGAGCTCAATCATCACCGTATAAAATGGTGGAGCTGGTTCGAAGGGCTGCATTGCCTCTCCTGTGCCCAGTGGTTTTCTTCTTATGGTAATAACTGGAAAGCTGAATCCAACACTCACCACCTTCACCAAAGGAGATTTTCGTAAAAAGCAGGATAGTCAGGTGGATTAGCGTTCCAAACTTAGATAGTGAGGAAGCGTGTTGGAGATAATGATTTTACATTTTTAAACCGAGGTGAGTTAAAAATCACACAACAGGTTATAGTCAAACAGGTTTAATTGGATCAGGATGACGGAGCAACTCTCCGAAATCTAATGTGTTTCAAATTAAACCTGACGGACTATAACCTGGTGTTGTGTGATTTTTAAATTTATACACCCCTGTCCAACATCAGCATCTCCAAATCATGTAAACTGAGGGGAGACAGTGATTTATGGTTTTAGACTGTGTAGTACATTCACACCATCCAGAATACGGTGTTGTGAATATCTATCCTGTACTTTATTACAAAGCCAAGGTCTCTGACAATGAAAACCAAAACACCCAGGTAACATCGCCTCACCTCGTAATCTGATAAAAAACTTGTGGTAAGTATGGTTAAATTTAGAATACAGTTGGAAAGCGGGAAGATTAAATCCAATCCCAAGATCCTGTACTTCAACAAAGGAGACTACAATAGGATGAGGCAGGAGTTGGCTAATGTAGACTGGAAGCAAAGACTTTATGGTGGGACAGTTGAAAGACAGTGGAGGAATATAAAAGAATTTTTCAAACTGTTCAGCAAAAGTATATATCAGTGAAAAGGAAGGACTGTAGGAAAAAAGAGTAATCTGCCATGGGTGGCTCAGGAAATAAGAGAGTCTATCAAATTGAAATAGAAAGCATACAAATTGGCAAAGACCATGGAGAAACTAGGAGATTCGAAAATCTTTAAAGATAAACAGAAAGCTGGATGGGATTGGGGGAGAAAAGTGATGAGTAGCTATCCTCATGGCCGGAATAACAGTTTACCCTGCGAGAGGGGAACCATTGTGTTGGGAACATATGGCCTCTGTAATTGTTGAAGCACTTAACTGTTACCATAGAGATAATCCTGATCAAGTTACAAATCACAGCACACTCCAAAAGCTTGTACTTCCAAATAAACCTGTTGGACTATAACCTGGTGATGTGTGGTTTTTAACTTTACCCGCTCCAACACCGGCTCCTCCACATCAGAATCCTGACAGACAGCCCCACTTAAACTGAAGCGCCTGTCAGATACCTGACTGAGCACAGGGGCGTGGGGGAGGGGTACGTGGTTTAACCACAAAGTGTTGAGCTTAACTCTACTTTCTAACTGCCGTTGCCATGGAGATAATACTGAGAGACAGTCTCTATTCAAAGTCCCAAACCACAAATGTATGAGAATGGGAACGGCACATCGGACAGGCGGGGAGTTACCTGATGCTGCCTGGAGGTGTTCTGCATGTACACTATCCAGGTAACTGCTATGTCTCATCAATAAAGACTCAAAGAAGACCTCTCAGAGTTCTGTGCCCAGTTATTCCTATCCAGCAGGGTTCAGGAATATGAGGACACAGCAGTCAGTCTTCACAGTGGAGGATACGAAGAACATGCCAGTAATTGATTAGGAGACTGAGGAAGGTGAGGACCAAGAAACAATCATTATCACGAAAGCGTTAGAGTTGGACAAGCTAATCGAGCTAAAGGTAGACAAGTCCCTTTGCCCTGATGGAATACATCCCAGGGTGCTACCAGAGATAGCGGGAGAAATAGTAAATATACTTGGAGTCAGAGTCCTACAGCAGAGACAGGTCCTTTGGCCCAAACTGGCCCATGCCGATCAGAATATCTATCCACGCTAACCCCGTTTCCCTGCACTTGGCCCATCTGCTTCTGACCCATTCCTATCCATGTATTCGTCCAAATGTCTTTTACATGTTGTTAATGTACCCACCTCAACCACTTCCACTGGCACCTCATTCCATATATACATACCACCCTCTTTGTAGAACTGTTGACCCTCAGGTTCCCTTTCATAATTTCTCCTCCGACCTTAAACTGATGCCCTCCACACCTTGACTCCCTGGGAAAGAGACGGAGTGCATTCACCTTACCCAAGCCTCTCATGGTCTTATATACTTCCAGAAAAGATCACCCTCTGTTTCCACTGCTCTAAACAAAAAAAAAATCCTCGCTTGTCCAACCTCTCCCTATAATTCAGACCCCTGAGTCCTGGCAAAAATTCTTGTAATTTTCTTATGCACTTTTTCCAGTTTAATAACTGAAACCTACACTGCACTCATCACATTTCCAGTGTTTCCCCATGGCACTGGAACCGACGTGATAACGTCAATGGATTACAAGCCATGATCGATAATTAACTCCTTTACAACAATCCTGTTTTCATAGCATTTTCCATGGTGCAGGCATCCTTGTGTCTTTCTGGTTGCATGGTTAATTAAAAATTTGTCCTCATACAAAGCAAATCTGTAGCTTAATTGTTCCTGGGAAATGTGCCATGTTTCTTCAGACTTTTAACAACAAATGAACTCTCTCTCTCCACACTCACCACACTAACATGGATTTGGCTGTGTCTCAATAATGTTTCCAGTCACACTGACATTTGAAATATTGCCCATGGACAGAATACACACCTTTCCTTCCACATGAAAAGGCCAATGATATTCAGATCGGCACGGATCAAGTAACTATCAAAACGGAACGTGAAATTCAATTTGAATTTCTCATCCACAAATCCACCCTTTCAGAACCATACAACAAAGAAATCAAGTCACCACCGTTAACACAGCATGGAAATTCATAAGACAGTGATAGTATTAAATTGTAGGTTCTTTGTTCCCCCAAAGCTTTAAATCTCAGTCTCACAATTGCTCTCTTCTGTGAACTGAAATCCAAACCAATCTCCTCACCCCTTTACCTCCACACCCAGTTCTCACACACACACTCTTCTCTTTGAAATCAGCTTCCTCGCTCCTGCCTGCAGACTAAGAACCAAAAAAAGGTCTCCTCCCACAATCCAAATATGCGCAGGTCAGGTGAATTGGCCATGCTAAATTGCCCATAGTGTTAGGTGCATTAGTCAGAGGGAAATGGGTCTGGGTGGGTTACTCTTCTGAAGGTTGGTGTGGACTGGTTGGGCCGAAGGGCCTGTTTCCACACTGTAGGAAATCTAATCTAATCAAATCAATGAGTCTGACTCGGAGCCTCCTGGATGTTGGTGAATCCTTCCCCCACCTCCCAGGTTTCCTTCCTGGTCAGAACCAAATTGATTTTGTTGCCCCAATCTGGAACATTTTATTTATTTCCCCCACATGGACCCTCTGATGAGAACCATCCTGCACACACTGGCCAAGTCATATCCGATTGAACTAAGATGAACCAAATTAGAACTTTAATTGCAGGTCCATCTGTGTTCCTTTCCATAACATTCCTGAATCTTCACACGAGTTCTGATAACTTTCTGCAAAATGCTCCCCCCACTGATAGCCGACCACTTGTCACGATATCAGGGGCAGGGGCCATTTCCCTGGGTCCTGTTCCCAGAGGGAGGAAACTGCGAATGACAGATTAATCCCACACACGCACAGCCTCCCTCCTGGCACTGACCCGCCCTGCACATACACTAACAATTGGCCAGCACTGCGCCCGTGCACTGGTCTCCCCTCCGACAGCACATCCTCCAGATCACACACGAAGCTGGGTGATTGACAGCAGCTGCTGCCCAATAGGGTGGAGGGGGCGGGGCTGGAGATTGTAAACAATGAATGAATGTGGATGACACTGGGGGATGGACAGGTCAGTGAGGGACAGGATCAGTGCAGCAGCAGGAGGGGACCCTGAACAAACTGTGAAATGGGAGAGTCTGACAGGAGAGAAACTACAGGAATGTTCTGTTTGGAGGCTCAGGCAGGGACAGCTGGGAGACAATATGGCTTGGCGGCTTGGGCACGTTTTCCAATCAGCCTTTTCAAAGATGCTGTTACTCAACTCTGAGCCCGATCCTCCTGGTTCAGAGGTAAGGACACTACCACCAATTCCTGGTGGGCTAGTGGAAAGAAGGGAAGATTTCCTCAATCTATCTCACATGGAAACTCCATGAGCTCCTCCCACTTACTGTCTATGGTGGTGGTTGGAAACAGAGCAGATGGGAGCGGGGTTCGGGATATAGGGACTGCCTTTCAAATGGAACTTACCTGTGTTGGTTATATTAACATGACTCAATACACAGTCACCAACACAAACCTGGTGTACGTGAACTTTATGCAGAATATTAACACTCATAACTGGGTGACACAGATCCCAATGTACAGAGTTAAGTCCTCGATATTAATAACGGCTTTGTGTATGAGAAATCACGTCTCATGAACTTGAGTCAATTTTTTTGAAGTAACAAAGAGGATTGATGAGGGCAAAGCAGTGGAAATGATCTACATGGACTTCAATAAGGCGTTCGACAAGGTTCTCCATGGGAGACTGGTTAGCAAGGTTGATCTCATAGAATACAGAGATAACTAGCCATTTGGATACAAAACTGGCTCAAAGGTAGAAGACAGAGGGTGGTGGTGGAAGGTTGCTTTTCAGATTGGAGACCTGTGACCAGTGGGGTGTCACAAAGTATCAGTGCTGGATCCACTAATTTTCATAATTTATATCAATGATTTGGATGTGAATATAGGAAGTATTGTTAGTAAGATGACACCAAAATTGGAGGTGCAGTGGACAGTGAAGAGGATTACCTCAGATTACAACGGGATCTTGATCAGATGGTTGAATGTGCTGAGGACTGGCAGATGGAGTTTAATTTAGATAAATGTGAGGTGCTGCATTTTGGGAAAGTAAATATTAGCGGGATGTATACACTTACTGATAAGGTCCTCGGGAGTGCTGCTGAACAAAGAGACCTTGGAATGCAGGTTAATAGCTCCTTGAAAGCAGAATCGCAGGTAGATAGGATCGTGAAGAATGTGTTTAGTATGCTTTCCTTTATTGGTCATAGCACTGAGTATAGGAGTTGGGAGGTCATATTGCGGCTGTACAGGGACATTTGTTAGGTCACGCTTGGAATATTGCGTGCAATTCTGGTCTCCTTCCTATCAAAACAATATTGTGAAAGTTGAAAGTGGCCAGAATAGTATTACAAGCACGTTGTCAGGGTTGGAGGATTTGAGCTACTGGGAGAAGACAAATACATTGTTTTCCCTGGAGCGTCAGATGCTGATGGGTGACCTTATAGAGGTTTATAAAATCAGTAGGGGCATGGATAGGGTAAATATACAATGTCTTTTCCCTGCGGTGGGGAGGAGGCACGATGGGAGGTGGGAGACGGAGGGGGGAGACCGAGAGGGGAGGGTGACCGTTATTTTGTAGATCTACAACACTACCCTGTTCCTGTTTTCTCCGTATCCCCTTCAATCCCTCTGAAGGGCTCAGAACAAATGTACAGTCCCTGGAAGGTAGAGGTTCAGGGTGATCAAGTGCTGAAGGTTGCATTTGGGACGCTGACCTTTATTGGTCTGTGCACTTATCAATAAATGGACCTGGGTTCAGTTCCACTGTCCTGGATTCATGTCTGTGGCCACAGACGCGCCTGTCACTGACCCTGACTACTGCATCCCCTGTCACTACAGCTCTGCCATTCTCCTTCCTCCCGTTCTGTGCAGCGGAGCTATCTGTGGTGTCATGTCATCATCTGTTGCTGATTTCCCATGAGAGTCCACCCCCATTATAAAATCCCAAGCGGTGCACAATATCTGTTTGTGCACTTCCTTCCTGAGCCTCTTACTTGATCTGATGGTCATCCATTCCCTTCCTGCCTGTGTAACCCTCACCTGCAGTATGACGAACTCACTAAACGTGCTCTCCATAACATTCTCAGTATTGCTCCTCAGTGAGTCCACTCTCAGCCCCAGGTCTGAAAAGCAGTTTCCCAGTAGTTGCAGATGGGCAGTCTTCCTGCACACATTGCCGTCACGGACACAGGAAGTGTCCCTTATTTCCCACATTGTGCAAGAGGAGCACACCACTGGTCTGAGGTCTCCGATCACAATGTCTCTCTCGTTTCAGTTAGTTACTCCCATTAGAAGAATTTAAATGAGCTAGTAACCTTCCTTCTCTTCAAACATTTCCATTATAATCAAAAGTCCCGATGTTTACTTAAGCTGATATTTTATACTTTAAAAACTGGCTGTTCCCATTGGGACCATGTGAATTTCTGAATGGCCTGCACTAAAACTGAAGCTGTAGTTCACATTCTCCCTGTCTCACCTCGTTCTGTTTACAACCAACTCCAAAACACTCTCATTGAGCCAATCAGCACCCACAGTGCAGCCCTATCATTTTCATTGTCTACTCCCACCGACACAGCCCCAACCTCCAATGCATCTCAATGGGAGCTCAGGAACAGCATCTCATCTCTCAATTCAGCCCTTTGTAATCCCAGAGTCAACAAGGACTTCAGCAGTTTCTGAATGAACAGACAGTTGTCAGAACCTGGAACATTCCACCTGAAATGGTGCTAGAATTTGAGTCCATAAGGAATTTTAATGAGAAGTTTGCAGGAATTGAAAATAAGGAGTTTACAGATTAACATCATGAAGTGGGTGGTTGGGTCTAAATCTGAGAGTTCTTACAAAGAGACGAGGTGTAATTTGGATAACTCTGTGCTCCCTCTCAGGCCAATACCTCCTTCCACAGCTGCAGGGCCCAGAATTGAACACAAACCCCAAGGGTGATCCAACCACAAATTTGAACATCTTTCTGCTTTTTGCTTGAAATAAAAACCAGACACTTGCCCACAGACAGAACATACACACATTTCTCCTTCCACAGTTAAATGTCAATGGTATTCAGATCCTGATGACCCTTCTGACGATAGAAAATTGCTTTTGAGATCCCTGTCTCAATTATTCTCAATTAATACCCTATAAAATGAATTGACAAATCAAAACTCACAGTCAGTGCAGGCTGAACAGTAAAGACAAATATTTCTCTTGGCATGTGTTTGATGTGTAAATGCTCCTCTTTCAATCACCCCGCCCCCACCCAGGAAGAGGACATGTCCATGTCTCATTGTACCTTGCCCCCAATAAAGATGGCGGCCATAACCCAGGACCTATCACCGCCTGAGGGCCACAGCCATTTTCCCATTTGCTGTAAACGTGGGACCAAGAGTTTCTAATTCAGGCCTAACTACATGTACAAAGTGTAATTAAACCCTCCCAGTCTAAACCGGATCCAACTCCCCTTTCCCGTTTCCTCCTCCTGCACACACCAATGGTCATTCTCGGTCCAGTGACCCTTCTTCAGAACTGACGGCAGCTGGGAACATTAGAATCCCTACAGTGTGGTAACAGGCCATTCGGCCCAACAAGTCCACACCCACCCTCTGAAGAGTTTCTCAACCAAACCCAATCCCTGACCCTATTATTCTACATTTCCCCTGACAAATGCACCTAACCTATACATCCCTGAACACTTCGGGAAATTCAGCTGGGCCAATGCACCTAACCTGCATATCTTTGGAGATAGGGTTTAAAGAGAAAATAATAGGTGGGGATGGAGCCCAAAAGAGTCAGTAACATTTGGAAAGACAAAGGAGTGGATAACAATCTGGCTGGGAGGGTGCATAGCTCTTAATGGTGGGGACAGGAACCTGTGTCTGGCAGCATCTCAGTGGAGGTGCTGGAAATGGCAGCTGATGATCTACGTTCTGCTGCAAAACAGATCCTGAACTTCCAGTTGCCTGTCACTTTAACACACGAGTCTGTTCCCTGGCCAACATCTGTCTCATGCTTACTGCAGTGTTCCAGTGAAGCTTGATGCAAGCTGGCAGAACACTCCAGAAACATACTAAAACACCCCGTATTTCAAGGACTGCAATTTCCCCTCCCATGTGGTCAACAATACTCTCCAGTGCATCTCCACCACTTGCCACACCTCTGCCATTGAACCACACCTCTCCAACTGCAGCAAGTATAGAACGCCCCCCAGTTCTCACCTTCCACCCAGGTACAATGCATCATCCTCCGCCATTTCCACCACCTACAATCAGATCCCACCAGAGGTATATTTCCCTCTCCATTCCTTTCAGCATTCCACAGAGACCATTCCCTGTGAATTCCAAGTCAGATCCATGCTCCCCAACAACCCCACTCCCAGCCCCTTCACTTGCCAATGCAAGAGGTGTAAAACCTGTGCCCACACCTCCTCCCTCACCTCCAAAGGACCCTTCCACATCCAGCAGAGATTTTCCTGCACATCCAAACACCTCACCTATTACGACCTTTGCTTTCGATGTGGTCTCCTCTCCACTGGGGAGTCAAGACACCAACTTGCGGAATGTTTCCGGGAACATTTCTGTGATGCATGCACCAACAAACCCCACCATCCTGTGGCCGACCACTTCAACTTTCCCACCCACTCCACCAAGGACATACAAGTCCTGGGCCACCTCCACCACCAAATCACAGCCACCCGACGCCTGGAGGAAGAAAAGCTCATCTTCCACATTGGGACCCTTTAACCACAGAATCAAGGTTTCCTCATCTCCCCTCCCCTGCCTTATCCCAGATCCAACCCTCCAACTCGACACCACAGTCTTGAACTGTCCCACCTGTCCATCTTCCTTTCCAATTATCCACTCCACCCTCTCTCCATTACCGTCCACCTACATCTACCTATTGCCTTCCTAGCTCCCTTCCCACCAACCACACACATCCCTCTATTTATCTCTCAGCCCTCTTACTACTCCCACTCCCCCACCAATCCCGGTATTCCTGATGAAAAGAATATGCCCAAAATGTCCATTCTCTTGCTCCTGAGATGCTGCCTGACCTGCTGTGCTTTTCCAGCGCCACACGTTAACGCAAGCTGGAAGAACAACAACTCATCTTCTACTTGGGGACCCTGCACCCCTCTAGCCCCAGTATCAAATTCAATAATTTTAGGTTCTGAACTCTCAAATGTCCTTGCGCCCTAGACTTTTACCCCACATACCAGGCCTTGTTATCACATAGCCTACCATTACACATTACCTATGGTTTGCCACTAACAGTCCCCATAAACAGCTATTCACCCTCCCCCAGCCAGATCATTATCCACTCCTTTGTCCAACTGCTCCCATCTCTTTGGACTCTATCAGCACCTATCATTTACTCCTTAACCCCTACCTTCTGCATATAAACTGACATTTCTTTTCAGTAACATCAGTTCTGAGGAAGGGTCAGCGGATCCAAAACGTCAACTCTGATTTCTCTTCACAGATGCTACCAGACCTGCTGAGCTTTTCCAGTACCTTTTGGTTATTGTGAGAGATTTACAGCATCTGCAGTTCTTTTGGTTCTAATTTACCAGGAATTTCTAATTCAGGTCTAGCAGCCTAAAACCGTGCGTTTATACACCCTCCCAGTCCACAATAGCTCCATTTCTTCCTCAGACTTTGCAGTGCCTCCACTCCCTTCACACTCACTAGGTCCCCCCTCACCGTGACACTGCGCCTGCACAGCTCATGGCCACGTGTTGGCCTGCTGGACCCACCCCAATTCACTCCCATTGGCTGGAGGATCACGCCAATTCTCCTATTGGTCTGAAGCTGCTGTCAATCACCCGGGCCCCATTGTGACATGAGTGGACTCCTCCCAAGAGCATCGGATGCTGAGGGGTGACCTCATAGAGCATTATAAAATCCTGAGGAGTGTGGATGGGAAAAATAGACAAGGTCTTTTCCCTGGTGTGGGGGAGTCTAGAACGAGAGGGTGTGGGTTTAAGGTGAGAGGGAAAAAATTTAAAAGGGACCCTAGAGGCAACTTTTTTCACACCGAGACTGGTGCAAGTATGGAATCTTCTGTTCAGGGAAATGGTGGAGGCTGGTACAATTACACCATTTGGCATCTGGATGGGTATGTGAATAGGAAGGGTGTAGAGGGATACGTGCCAAGTGTTGGCAAATTGGACTAGATTAGGTTGGGATATCTGGTCGGCATGGACCAGTTCGACCAAAGGATCTAATTCCATGCTGTATGTCTCTATGACTCAGCCCTGGGATGAGCTTCATCATTCACGATGAATGGGGCAGTAACACAGAGCACAGGGGTTTGGGGCTATTCAGCCCATTGGGGCTGTACTCTCTCCCACTGAGATGGTGCCAGTCTATCCCAACTCACCTCCCATTTGTCTGTAGCCCTTCAAATCCTTCCTTAAAAAAGTTAAATTCCAAATTTGTTTTGACAATAGCTACTGAATCTGCATCCAGCTGTCAGTCAAACTGTTCCAGATGCTCAGAACTTACTGAGTAAAATAATCTTCACATTTTTAACCTGCATTATTTGCCAGTTACCTGAAGGTAGTTACTAAAAATTGTGACGTTAATAATTTCTCCCTGTCTCTCTGTAAATTAAATAGCTTGGAAAAAAATCTGCTCCTGGTCGAAATCACTGCCTAACCTTCTCAGCTCCAAGGAGAATTATCTGATCTTCTGCTAACTCTCCATAAAAGAGAAAGCCATCTAAGTTTTAGTAGTGCCATAAAGATGTGCAGCTGAGAAACAGACCCTTCGATCCAACTTGTCCATGCCGACCAGATATCCTACATTAATCTCATCCAATGTGCCAGCACTTGGCCTATATCCTTCTAAACTTTTGCTAATCACATACAACATCTCAAAGGCATAATTGGGTAATTGTACCAGCCTCCACACTTCCTCTGGCAGCTCATTCCATAAACGTACCATCTTCAACTGGAAAACATTGCTCCTTAGATCCCTTTTAAATCTTTTCCCTCACAGCTGAAGCCTGTGCCCCCAAGCTTTGGACTCACATATCCTGGGAATAAGATTTCACCCTATCCATGACCCTCACAATTGTATCCGATGCTCCAGGGAAAACAGTCCAGCCTATTCACCCTCTACCGATATTGCTCAAACCCTCAACCCTGGCAACGTCTTTGCAGAACTTTTCTGAACCCTTTCAAGTTTCACAATATCATTCCGATAGCGGGGAGACCAGGACTGAAAGCAGAATTCCATAAGTGGCTAAATCAATGTGCTGTGCAGCCGCAAAGTGGCATCCCAACTCAACTACTAAATGCACTGACCAGTAAAGGCAAGTACACCAAATACCTTCTTCACTACCCTGCCTATGATTCCACTTTCAAAGAACTATGAACCTGCACTCCACTCTTTGTTCAGCAACACTCCCCAGGACCTTCCCATTAAGTGTATAATTCCTGCTCTCATTTGCTTTTCCAAAATGGAGCACCTCAAATTTATCTGAAATAAACTCAACCTGATAATCCTCAGCCCATTTGATTGAAGTCCCATTGTACTCTGAGTTAACCTTCTTCACTGTCCAGTGCACTTCCAACTTTGTTGCCGACTGTAAACCCACTAACTATACCTCATATATTCACATAGAAATCATTGATATAAATGATGAAAAGCAGTGGACCCAGCACCGATCCTGACACCATATTGCTCATCACAGGCCTCCAGTCTCCAACCTTCCAACCAATTTGTATCCAAATAGCGGGTTCTCTCTGCATCCCATGGTGTCTCACTCGCTAACCAGCCTGTTATGTGGAACCTTTTTGAATGTCTTTCTGAAGTCCAAGTTAGTGATTTATGTACAAAGCCATGCTGACTATCCCTAATCACTTCTTGCCTTTCCAATTACATATAAACCTGTCCTTCAGAATTCCTTCCAACACCTTGTCTGCCACTAACCTCATGCTCACCAGTGTATTGTTCCCTGGCCTTTCCTCATCACCTTTCTCAAATAATGGCGCCTGTCTTGCGGCACCTCACCTCTGGCTATCAGTGATAGAAATATCTCAGTGAGGGGCCCGGCAATCACTTCCCTAACTTCCCACAAAGATTTGGTATACACCTGAGCAGGTCCCACAGATTTACTCAGCTTTATGTATAAGACACCCCGTACAACCGCCTCTGTAATATGGACAGTTGTCAAGTTATCACTATTTATTTCTACAAAGTGTCTAGCTTCCATATCCTCTTCAGTAAAAGCTGACATGAAATCCTCGGATAGTATCTCTCCCACCTTCTGTGGTTCCACAGACAGCCTTGTTGATCTTTGAGGGTCCCTATTCTCTGTCTGGTTAATCTTTTGTCCTGAGTGTTTTATAGACTCTCTTTGGATTGTCCTTAAGCCTCTTTTCCCCCACAGCTATCTCATGCATCCTTTTTGCCCTCCTGTTTTCCCTCAAGTGTACTCCTACTGCCCCTATACGCTGAGGGATTCAATCAAACCTAGCTGTCTGTACCTGCCATATTCGTCCTTCATCTTTTTGACCAGACCCTCAATTTCTCTAGCTGAAAATGTGTTGCTGGAAAAGCGCAGCAGGTCAGGCAGCATCCAGGGAACAGGTGAATCGACGTTTCGGGCATAAGCCCTTCTTCAAGATTCCTGAAGAAGGGCTTATGCCCGAAACGTCGATTCTCCTGTTCCCTAGATGCTGCCTGACCTGCTGCGCTTTTCCAGCAACACATTTTCAGCTCTGATCTCCAGCATCTGCAGACCTCACTTTCTCCTCAATTTCTCTAGACACACAGCATTCTCTGCACCTACCAGACTTGGTCTTAACAGGAACTAATTGTCTATGTTCTCTTGTTGTCTTATTTTCACAGGCCTATGGAGGCAATGGCAGATGAGGACATGGAAACAGTCATTCTCAGTAAAGAGGTAGTGTTGGGACAGATAACAGCCCAAAAGTACATGGGTCTCCTGGCCGTGATTGAATGCATCCCAGGGACTAAAAGAGATGGTGAAGGGTCTATTGTCCTTCCTTGCTCAAGGGATGGATATGCTGCAGCTGTACAGGGTGCTGGTGAAGCCATACCTGGAGTACTGTGTACAGGTTTGATCTCCTTACTTCAGCAAGGATGTACTGACACTGGAGGGGGTGCGGAGGAGAGTCACTAGTTTGAGTCGGGAGTTGAGAGGGTTGGTGTATGTGGAGAGACTGAATAGACTGAGATTTTACCTTGGAATGTCGAAGAATGGGAGGTTGAATTGGAAAAAATAAAATTAAGAAGGAAATAGATAAGTAAGAAGCAGGGAGGTGATTTCCATTGGCGGGGGGGGGGGGGGGGGGGGGGGTGGATGTCAGCCTAGCGAGCATAGCATCAAAATAAGGGCGTATCTGATTGAGGACATAGTTGAGGAGGAACTTCTTCAGCTAAAGGGTTATGAATCTGTGGAATTCCCTGTTGAGTGTAGCAGTTGACATTATCAACTTGGATGTCTTTATGACAAAAGGTAGATTTGTGAACAGGAAAGGAATTAAGGGTTATGGTGAGAGAGCAGGGAAGTGGAGCTGAGGCCATGAAAAGATCAGCCCTGATCTTATTGAATGGCAGTGCAGGCTTGAGGGGCAGATGGCCTACTCCTGCTCCTATTCCTTCTGTTCTTATGTTCCCCCTTTCCAGCCGTCCCTTTACCTGGGGGTTGCAAAGAAATATTGAAAGTTCTTGCCTTGTACCGTCAAACTTCACCTTTGTCCAATTTTGAACACCAACTTTTAGATCTGGTCTATTATTTTCTGCAACTATTTTAAAACTAGTAGAATTATTGTCAGAGAATCCCAAGTGTGGAAGCAGGCCATTCAGCCCATCACATCCACACTGACCCTTAGATCCTCCTACCTTACCCCTGTAACGCTGCATTTTACATGGCCAATCCATCTAGCCTGCATATCCCTGAACACTGTAGGCAATTTTACATGGTCAATCCACCCAACCTGCACATCCCTGAACAATATGGGCAATTCAGCCTGGATTATCCACCCAACCTGCACATCTTTGGACTGTGGGAGGAAATCAGAGCACCCGGACGAAACCCACACAGACAACCTCAATAAGGTGATCATCCTGTTCTTATTTCCCAGTTCCACCCAAGTAAGTTCACCGGGTGAACTCCCACGAATATCCTCCCTAAGCACAACAATAATGTTATCCCTAATCAAAAACACCATTCCACCTTCTCTCTTATCCCCCTTTCTATCCTTCCTCATACATCTATTCCTTGGAATATTAAGCTGCCTGTCCTGTCCAACCTAAGCCATGTTTCTGTAATACCCACTATATCCCAGTCCCATATTCAAAACCATATCTTAAGCTCATCTGCTTTCCCTGTCAAACCTCTTGCATTGAAATAAATGCAGTGCAGTGCTATCAAAAGGACAGACTGATGGGCAGAGGGGGTGGGATGGCCCTGTTGGTGAGGGATGACATTCAGTCCCTTACGAAGGGGGAGACACAGAATCAGGAGATGTAGAGTCAGATTGGAGGGTGGCTAATGTTGTCCCAATTTTCAAGAAAGGTGGGAGAGAGAAAACAAGGAATTATAGACCGGTTAGCCTGATGTCAGTGGTGAGAAAGATGCTGGAGTCTGGATTCGTCAGAGTCAGCATGGATTTACAAAGGGGAATATATTGACTTGGATTGAAAATTGGCTGACTGACAGGAAGCAAAGAGTAGTGATAAACGCTTCCTTTCGGAATGGCAGGCAGTGACTAGTGGGGTACCACAAGCATCGGTGCTGGGACCGCAGCTGTTTACAATATACATTAATAATATAGATGAACATATTAAAAGTAATATTAGCAAATTTGCTGATGACACAAAGCTGGGTGGCAGGTTGAAATGTGAGGAGGATGTTATGAGAATACGCATTTCCATCTCTGATCTCCAGCATCTGCAGACCTCACTTTCTCCTCCTACACGTTAACTTGGACAGGCTCGGTGAGTGTTCAGATGCATAGCAGATGCAGTTTAATGCGGATAAATGTGTGGTTATCCACTTTGGAGGCAAGAACAGGAAGGCAGATTACTATCTAAAATGAGTCAAGTTTGGTAAAGGGGAAGTACAACGAGATCTAGGTATTCTTGTACATCAGTCAATGAAAGCAAGCATGCAGGTACAGCAGTTAGTGAAGAAAGCTCACTGCATGCTGGCCCCCATGACAAGAGGAATTGAGTATAGGAGCAAAGAGGTCCTTCTGCAGCTGTACAGGGCCCTGGTAAGACCGCACCTGGAGTATTGTGTGCAGTTTTGGTCTCCACATTTGAGGAAGAGCATTGTGGCTATTGAGTGAGTGTTGGGTAGGTTCATGAGGTCAATTCCCGGAATGGCGGAATGATCATATGTTGAAAGATTGGAGCGACTGAGCTTATATACACTTGAGTATAGAAGAATGAGAGGGGATCTGATTGAGACCTACAAGATTATTAAAGGGTTGGACACTCTGGAGACAGGAAGCATGTTTCCACGGATGGGTGAGTCCAGAACCAGAGGACACAGTTTAAAAATAAGGGAGAGGCCCGAGTTGAGGAGAAATGTCTTCACCCAGAGAGTAGTGGACACATGGAGTGCACTGCCCCAGAAGGCAGTGGAGACCAAGTCTCTGGATACTTCCAGGAAAGAGACGGATAGAGCTGTTAAAGGTAATGGAATCAAGTATTATGGAGATAAAACAGGAACAGGATACTGATGGTGGACGATCAGCCATGATCATAATGAATGGTGGTGCTGATTCAAAGGGCAGAATTGCCTATTCCTGCACCGATTGTCTATTGTACCTTGTCAGTCCTACCTCATTCTGTGCCTTTCCCTTGCCTGCCTTGCCTGTCTAACTTCTCAACTGTACCAGCCTCAGACTTACCTTCTTTCTCACTATCTCTTTAGGTTTACCCCTACGCCCTCACTGGTTTAATGCCTCCTGAGTAGGACGAGCAAATCTCCCTGCTTGGATATTAGACACCTTCCAATTCAGGTGTAATCCATCCTTCTTATGCACGTCAATTCTACCCCAGCAGAGATTCCAATGATCCAAAAATGTGAATCCTTCTCCCCTGTATCAGATCCTTGGCCACGCATTCTACTGCTCTACCCTGCTATTCCTACTCTCACTAGCATGTGGCACCGGGAGTAATCCAGATATTACTACACACAAGGAGCTGCTTATTATCCTCCAGGCTAATTTGCTATATTCTCTCATCAGGACTTCATCCTTTTCTCTTATGTCATTGGTACCAATGTACAGCGACCTACCATTGATCCTTCTCCACTTTCAGAATATTCTGCAGCCTCGGAGCCATCCTTCGCCCAGAAAGTAGGGAGGCACCACCCCATTCTGATGTCTCACTGTTAGCTGCAGAAACTGCAATCTGTGCTGCAGACTAGAGAGTCCCCTATCACCATCAATCGCGCGGAACTGGATATACCTCACATTACACTAGATCTATTACACTAGGAAGTTCGCTGTCAGTGCGATATTCCCCTGAGAGTCTGTGACCCCCGACGCTTTCCAAAACAGGATACGTGGTTGAGATGGAAATGACCACAGGAGACTCCTACACTACTTGCCCTCCGCTCCTCCCTTTCCGAGAGGAAACCCATCTACCTGACTGGATGGGCAGTTTTCCTACCTTTCTAAAACTGCCACCTATCCCACATCTCCGGCTCCTGTATATTCTTCATTACCTTTAACCGTCGCTCCATCTGATCCATGAAATCCTACAGGATTTGCATCCTCACTTCCTGCAGACAATCAGGATCATTGAAACTTTCCTTAATCTCCTACATCCAACAGGAAGAGCACATCACTGTACGAATGGCCATCTCTGCACCTTAACAGTCCACAGACCCAGAAAAAGGCACACAGTCTTACAGCTGTACAAAACACTACTCTGGAATAAATTAGTACCGATATTTTATATTAAAAAAACTTAATCAAAGTATCATAAGATGTGTATTTAAAGATATAAACCGTCGCCCTACTGAATGTCGTACCTTTACTAAAATAAAACAGACTAATTAGTTTTATCTTTGAAGAGACTGAAACCCACTGAGCTGTGAGTCACAGATAAACAGCACTAAACAGAACCTTCGGTCAAAATTGCCGACCAGATATCCGAACCTAATCTTATCCCTCTTGCCAGCACCTGGGCCATATCCTCTAAAATCTTTCCTATTCATGTCAAGTATCCAAATGCCTTTTAAATGCTCTAACTGTCAGCCTCCACCACTTATCTGAGATAACCCTCTTCGCTGTCCACTATATCTCCAATTTTGGTGTCATATATATATAAACGACGAAAAGTAGTGGACCCATCACTGATCCTTGCAGCACTCCACTGGTCACATGCCTCCAATCTGAAAAACAACACTCCACCACCATGCTGTCTTCTATATTTGAGCCAGTTCTGTATCCAAATGGCTACTTCTCCCTGTATTCCATGAGACGTAACCTTGCTAATTAGTCTTCCATGGGGAACCTTGTCAAGCGCCTTACTGAATTCCATAGATCATGTCCACCTCTCTGCCCTCATCAATCCTCTTTGATACATCTTCAAATAACTCAATCAATTTTGTGAGACATGATTTCCCACACACATAGTCATGCTGACTATCACTAATCAGTCCTTGCTTTTCAGAATACAACTGTGCAAGCTTAGTGGGCTAACGTGACAGAGCTGGGACTGACTTCCTTCTGGGGTGTTTGGGAGGGATTGGAAATAAGTTGGTGTGTGCTTAGGATCCAAAAAAGAATAGTAAAGGAACTACCAGGATTCTCAAAATAATGTGATGTGCAGTTGGTACTAATTTACAACAACAGGTTTAACAGTGGAAGATGGAGTGAGAAAGAAACCCTTAATCTGTTGTACTCTGCATGGTTTCTGCATTCCCCAGAAACAGTGTCAATGTCCCAGGAATTCTCCTGCTGCACCATCGTTCCAGTCAGACGCTCATCTACCTAAAACTCCGAGTTCTGTTCTCACTTGGACACAGCACTGAGATTATTGCATGGATTGCTACATTTGAGGTCCCGCATGCTAACCATCCACCTGGCTCCCTAAATTCTAATTCCCAGACGACTTCACCCTTCCTACCCAGGTAATTCCTACCAACATGGACATGACCTTTGACTGCTCATTGACCCCAGACGAATGACCTGCAGACACCTTGATATTCTAAACCCCACTGTACTGGAATTACAGAAACACTGACACCTTCTTCAATTTCCTGACTCCCCTGCGCGTATTGCTTCTCCTTCCTTCTCCCCCCCCCGCCCCCCTGTACAGTCAGGCTGCTTGTGGTGCCGCACACATGACTCCGACATCCTTCCCTGAGCAACCCGCACCTTCATCAGCTTCCAAAACAGGAAACTGAATTGGGAGGGAGATATCAGGATATCCTTACATTCTCTGAATGTTTCTGTTCGATTGGCTAGTCCCTTATTCGCTTTCTTCTTCTCGGCTGTCATGTCTGAAGGGTGATCTGCTCCCATTTCACTCTGCTCCCTCACAGGGTCACCGTCTCTGTGACTCCCAGGCACGATTAGGCCTTGATCCTCAGTGCTGATTAATATCTTCCCACTTTGCTGCCGCTGTAACTCTCAGGAATGTTAGCCTCCTGCTCCTGCTCCAAGTTGCTCCCTCACATGGTCACTCCCTCTGTGACTAGGTTCTGATTTCGAGCCTCCAGCTCTCCTGTTTCTCCAAATCCAAGTCCCAGGAGGCCTCGATCCTCGCTGCTGATTTATATTCACCCGCTCTCTGCTGCCCTGTCTTAGGTTATCTGCCCTTGTGACTCCCAGGTAATGATACACCTCAAGCCTCAGTTGAGATTTATAACATCCCATTCCGCACTGCTCTCATACAGGATCGCTGTTGTGCTTGGAAAACAGTGGAAAAGAGGAAGATTAGACAGAGCAGAGGGTGTTACAGTGATTGGGCGAGTTGTATGGGATGGAACAGGTTATCTCGGGAGCTAGGCAGATCTGCAACAACTAAAGGAGGTTACTAGAAGTTACAGCGAGAGTTGCAGGCACTGAAGAAGGCAAAGGAAATAGAGAGATGTTGGCTTGTTCATGATGGAGCTTTGTGGAGTCTAAACGGCTTTTTCTGAGCTGCTTACAGAGATGTGCAGACTTCAACAAATGCAAATTGAAAGTCAGGAAGTGTTGTATGGTACTGGCGACGGTTGGATGTTACAGAGTTGGAAGACTTGCAATAATTGGGGGGAAAATAAACTTTTGGAGCACTGGTGGTGTTCAAGGACCCTCAGGACATGAGGAAGTGCAGTGAATGGGAGCATTCCAAATAGTGGTATTGTAGGGGCTGGAAGTCTGGAGATGGATAAGGAGGATGAAAAATGCCAATTTAGTATGCACAACCATTGTAATTATAGAGATTTAAGGAAGGGAACCTGTGCTGTCATTTATTACAGTTAGATGGAGAGTTACAGAAGCTGACGGGGTTACAAATTTAAAAAGGGAGAGAATTTAGGTGATCAGAAGTTTAAACAAGAATAAAGAAATTTTAGAGCTCTCTAGCGCAGGTAGGAATGGAGGAGGTGCGATTTTGTGAGGAACTATAAGAGTTATAACTCGGGGAGTCTGTCAGATATAAAAGGAAAAGCTGCGTTGTCTGTATGTAGTTACAGACATGAGGCGTGTTGTAGCGACAGCTGGAGGGTACACAGATAACAACAGTTCAAACGGCTGGTGCAGTGGCTCTGGAAGGCAGCTCAGTAGGTACCAACAATGACTGCAGATGCTGGAAACCAGATTCTGGATTAGTGGTGCTGGAAGAGCACAGCAGTTCAGGCAGCATCCGAGGAGCAGTAAAATCGACGTTTCGGGCAATTGCCCTTCATCATGAATGCAGGCAGAGAGCCTGAAGGGTGGAGAGATAAGTGAGAGGAGGGTGGGGGTGAGGAGGAATTAGCATAAAGTACAATAGGTGAGTGGGGGAGGGCATGAAGGTGAAAGGTCACACACACACGTACACACACAAACACACACACATGCGTATACATACACATTTATGGGGTGAATTTGCACTCGCTCATTTGTATTTGCATGTATAATCCGCTTTGTTCCAAATACACACAATTCGTAGACAATTGGTCATTGTGGTATTTATCGCCTTCTTCTTTACAAATGAACCCAGTCTGACTCCAGATGAAGAGACAGACAGACTCCAAACAAGACCTCGTGCCTAAAATGCATTGTTTGACTGGAGGGGTCACCACCTTTCCATCGATAATACCTGAAGGTATCTCCAGGCAACGACATGAAAGAAAAGCGGACACTTGCATATTAATCAAACAAAACCTACTCCTTCATTCTAATTGATTAAAGATTTAAGAGCCATCTTAGGTGTGTTCAATTAAAGCGCATGAGTTTACACGCTTTAATCTTTTTCCTTATAAATCCAATCCCTAAGTTCTTCCTCTCTCCCTAAGACCTGGTGAAGAAGCAGCTCTCAGAAAGCTAGAGTTTTCAAATAAATCTATTGGACTATAATCTGGTGTCGTGCAGATTTTGGCCTTGTCCAACTCAGTCCAAAACCAGCACCTTCATATCATGGCTTTTATTAGTTAGCCAATCCTCTCTCCAAGCACGTTTTTTTCCTAACATAATGTGCTCTTGTCTTGCATATTATTCGTTTTTGAGGCACGTTGTGCAATTGCTTCTGGAAGTCCAGATATAATACATCTATAGGATCCCCTTTATCCATCTTGCTTGTCACATTTTTTTAAGAGTTAGTCAAATCATTGAAACATGACTGATGCTTAGTAATACTATGTTAACTGTCATGGATCGTGTCTTGACTTTGAAAATATCCAGTTATTAATTCCTTCATACCAGATTCTAACAATTTGTCTTCAATCCCAATAATTTGTCCAATACTTTCCATTCCCTAGTGAAGTTGGTTATTCTAAGTTCTTCCCTTTCTATAACCCGCACACACTCTTTCAATTCCTGTGATACCGGCAAAAAGCTGTAAAAGATCTGCTCCAATTGATGTGTAAGATGAATGAGTGGCTGATTGGACTCATTCTGTTCAAAGTTTGATCAGTGGTCGTGAGTGTGAAGTCATCAGATGGAAGTCATACCAAAGGAATTTTTTTGATTTATTTCAGAGAGGTCATTTATTTGATTTTTCAGCCAGGCCTTTGACAAAGCCCCTCGGGGGAAACTGATGAAGGAAGTACAATCTCATGGTATCAAGGGTAACTTGGTAAGTGGCATTCAAATTGTCTTAGTGGCAGGAGACACAGGGTGATTGGAGAAGTCTGTTTGTGTGACTGGAGACCAATGTCCCCTGGTGTACCACAGGGATCAGTGCTGTGTCCCTTATTATTTGTGGTGTTCATAAATGATATAGATGTGAATGTGGAGGGGGGAGGGAGTGTGCGACAAATAAGTGTATGTTTGATACAATGATCGGCCGGGTGGTTGCCAGTGAGGAGGAAGGCCTGATGTTGCAGGAAGATACGGATGGAATGGTCAGATGGGTGGATCAATGGCAGATGGAATGTCACCCTGATAAATATGAGGTAATGCACTTTGGAGGAAGGAACGAGACAAGGGAGTACTCAATGAATGGTAGCACACTCGGAAGCTCAGAGGGTGCTTCACCACACATCCCTGAATGGGACTGGACAGGGTAATAGGTTAGGTAAGAAGTCACATGCGACTGTTAGCATAGCTTTTATTAATCGAGACATAGATTGTAAGAGTTATACAGGACTGTGATTCGGGCAAGATGGAATACTGTGTACAGTTTTGGGAACCACATTACAGGAAGGATGTGATTGCACTGGAGGGCTGCAGAGGAGAAAGACTGGATAAGCTCGGGTTGTTTACTTTGGAGCAGAGAAGGCTGAGGGGATGTGATTCAGAAGGATGAGGTTAAGCGGAGTATGGAAAGGGGAGATAGACAGCACTTGTTCATTTTAGTCAAAGGACCAAGACGAGCAGCAGACATTTAAAGTGAAGGATTCGAAGTTTAGAGAGGATTTGAGGATTGTTTTTCACGCAGAGAGTGTTGGGTCAGGAATCAACTTCCTGAGAGGGTAGTTGTGATGGGGAATCTCACAACCTTTAAACAGCAATTGGACAAACACTTGGAGTATCATAACATTTCTGGTTATGGATCTCATGTAAGAAATTAGGACTAATGTAGATCATGCTTTCTTTTTGAGGGAACAGAGTCCATGCTTCTGTGATTGTTTCATTGTGGAGGAAGGTAAATGGTGTGTTGACGTTCATTTTAGGAGGATTTATGTACAGAAGAAAGGGTGTGTCACTGTCACTGTACAGGACTTTGGGTTGTCATAAGGTTTAGCTACACATGGTTCTGACTCTGGCATGTTCACCCACAGTCATCACTGAACCATAGATCGGCTTGATGGTAATGGTAGACTGACGGATTATCCTGGGGGATAAGTTACAGATTATGATTGAATACAATTCTGCTGCTGCTGTGATCTACAGCGCCACATGAATGCCCCGTTTGAGCTGCAATATCTGCAATTCAATTCTACTGACTGTCCCCCAGTTCACACCGAGACTTATTCACACATCAGCCCTCTACTCAGTGACCTGACCTGGTTTTTGATTTGGTAGCACTTCTATTTCCATATTCTCATTCCACTGAGGGTCTCTCCTTGATGTTATTGTTTCCAATTTATTGTCTTCCTTAAACCCTTTAACATATTCATCTGATTTTTTTTCCATTCTCTTAATACCATCATCTGTGTTTGATGTGATTGTGTTCCCTCTCTCTGACCATGAGTAAGAGCTTTGTAGTGTCAGTGATGCCTATCTTATGTAGATTCAGAGCCAATGAATGTGTGTACCTAATGTTACTGTCCACTTTCCGGTGACAGCGTTCCATATCAGACAGGGCGTTCGAGCAGCTTTGACACACGTCTGTGGAACTTGCTCAAAACAGATATTGCTGAAGAAACAATGCAGGTCTGCCAATATCTTGTGGAGTGAATGTAAAGTTGACTTTTCAGGTCCAGTGATACTTCTACAAAGCTCCCAGTTTCACCAAAAATATTTGCATTTTTCTTTCCAGTATCCATAATTATTTATTAAATTGAAAATTTATACTGTGCCTATTCATTTCTTGAGGAACTCAATAGGTGTGGCAGCATATGCAGAGGCAGAGAAACAGAGTTAGTGTTGCAAGTCTAGTGTGACAATTGTTCAGAACAGAGAAGGATTGGAAACTAGGCTTTTTAATCCCTTGAGAGAGGTGAGAGGATGGGTGATGGGGAAAAGAGGCCATGGCAAAAGACAAACCGGCTTTTAGCAGTGGTGAACGAGAAGATGATGCGAAATGGCTTTAAATTAAGATGTGAATGGGGAAAGGGGTTCTCTCTGTTGAGTGCAACATAAAGAAGACACAATCACAAAAGGTCATAGGGAGGTGAGGAGGGAGAATGCATGAAACATGGAGGACAGCCATAATGGGTTCAGGCTGTGAAGTTATGAAATTGAATATTAACTCTTACAGGCTGTAACGTGCCAAAGTATAAAATGAGGTGTTATATGAGCTTGGGTTCTGTTTCAGTGAGACTTTGCCGCAGCCCAGGAACGAAAAGTTAACATGAGAGCGAGGTCGATTATTGAAATGGGAAGCAATGACAATGTCAGAATTATTCCTCCAGAGTGGGAGTGTTCCACAATGCAGTCTCTGTTTGGTCTCCCCAATGTAAAGGAGACTGCATTGTGAGCAACAATGACAGGAGACTGGATTGAAAGAGTACAAGTGAAATGTTGCTTCACCTGGATGTTGTTTTTGGGGCCTTGGACAATGAGGAGGGAAGAAGTGAATGCGCAATTCTTGCAGCTTCTGCAATTGAACGGGAAAGTGCCATGGGGAAAGTGGGGAAGTGCTCGGGGTGATGGAAGGTGTCACAGAAGTCCCTGAGAAATACTGACATTGGACAGGAGGGGAAGATGTGTTTGATGGTGCTGTCCTGCAGGTAATGGTGGAAGTGGCGGAGGATGATTCTGTGAATGTGGATTCTAGTGCAGTAGGAAGTGAGGGAAAGGGGAGATCTATCATTGTTCTGGGGAGGAGGGGACGGAGTGAGGGCAGACAGTGGGCGATGGGACAGTCACAGATAAAAGCCCTGTCCACGAGAGTTCGGGGATTCCTGGTTTGAAGGAAAAGGAGGTCACGTCAGAGGCAGATCACTGGAATGTGGCATCATCAAACAGAAATAACAGAGACGGAGAAACTTGGAGAATGGGGTCAGCCTCTAAATTGAGGAATTGTGTCTCACATTTGGTCTGAAGCGGGATGTGGAAATAGACCCAGAGGAAGGTCAGTGGGTATGCACGGGCAGACATTCAAGCAGATATCCCTTAACGCTCAGAAATTATAGTTTCTGTTCAAAAAGAAGGATTTGATAAGGAGATGAACCACCTATGGTTGACAAAAGCTGTCAAGGATACTAATCAATCACAATTTAATAAGCGTTAGTGTAGGGCTTGGTTTGGATGTTTATTTCAGGGAGCAGAAGCAGATGCTGAGCATAAATTTCAGCTGTACTTCCTGAATTACCCCCAGACATCCCTACCATTGCTGCTCCATCCTCTTCCCTGCTCGTCTCCCCTTCCTGTTTCCAGGTTCTCCCTCTCCAATTACAGAGCACATTCTCTCACATTATAGTTCCCCCCCCCCCCCCCCCACTTCACCTGAAGCTCTTTCATCAATTTTACCTTCCCTGCACTAGCATCAAGGTGCGTTTTGTGCTGCTATTTTGCCTCTGGTCTCAGTGTGGCTCGACCTCCCACTCACATCTCATTCCCGAAAGTTTTCTTCTTGTAGTAAACCTTATTGACAGCACCTCTCTCCCTTCGCACTGAATTCACACTGTGATCCAAAACCGAAAAAAGTATACTCAGCTTTCATCTCACTCTGCTAAAGGTCCCTGCACGCTGCCCGTGTGGTATAAGAATTCCTTTCCTTACATAGATCCGGCCAGAGATACGTATTCGCTGTAGAGATCATCACCCCCTTTAGACCAAGGAATTCAGGAGCTTGATGTCTTATTGGCACTAGTAAGAGTTTCATGCTGCCTTAGTATTGTAACATGGAGTTAGACATATCACATTATGAAGTTCGGGCTGAGTGTTGTTTCCCTGTCATTTTTAATATTGTTTAAAATTAGCAGTGCTTATCTTTAAATGCTTGTTCTTGAAGTTAGTATCAGATGGAGTCTCGTAGGCTGAGAGGTGACATTATAGAAGATTATAAAATCATGTGAGGCATGAATAGGGTGAATAGCCAAGGTCTTTTCAGCAGGACAGGAGAGTCCAAACATCGATGACGTAGCTTTAAGGAGAAAAGGGAAAGATTTAAAAGGAACGAAGGGGCAGTGTTTTCACACAGAGCGCGATGTGTGTATAGAATGAGCTGCTAGGGGAAGAGTGGTAGATGCAAATACAGCTACAACATTTAAAAGACATTTGGACAAATATATGAATGGGAAAGGTTCAGAGGCATATGGGCCAAGGGCAAGCAGATGAAACTAGTTTAGTTTAGAAAACCTGTCAGCATGGACAAGTTGGACCAAAGGGTCTGTTTGAGCGATATGACTGTATGAATCTAGAAAGAGAGGAAAAAGGAAGAAAAGCTATTATGTAAGCAAATTGGCAAGAAATATAAAAACAAGCGGCATGAGCTTTTCCGTGTATATAAAGAAAGTCCAATATGAATGTGTGACCTTCGGTAGAAATGAATTCAGGAAAGTAGATTGAGGACGTTTGGACGGTGTGCCTGGAGGGAATAGACAGATAATGTACACCAGAATTTTGCACTATTCTTCACAGGGGAAGGCACTGTAAGTATTTCAATGATATAAACAAAATGATCATAGGAGGGAAGTTCTTGAACAGCCTCTAACAAAAGGAACAAGGTTTTGTTTTAATAAACAGATAAGACTAATGGTAGACAGGTCAGTACAACTTCATAGTTGGGTTTAAAAGCAGCGGTTACACAATTACTGCTGGTACTGAGGGAAAAAAAAAAACTATAACTCTCTGGATTGCAGGAATGAACCAGCGATTCTAGAGACCATCCAATGTGGCGCCTGTCTTCAATAAAATAGCGAGACTGAAAGCAGGAACCATTTAGCCTCACCATTATTGCTGGGAATCTGTGAGAGTCTGTTATTAAGGAAAGGACTGCAGGGCATTTAGAAAAGCTACACATGGAGTCAGCATGGTTTTGCGAAAGGGGTTCTATAATTTCCCTGTAAAATCATTCAAAGTTTTTTGTGGAGATCCCTGAGAATGTAACAAGTGGACTTGATAGAAGGGAGCTGGTAGACACGGTGCTTTCCAGAGGGTTTCCAAAATGTATCACATTACTGGAGCTCGTAGTATGACGCTTAATATATTAGCATGGGATGACGGTTGATTAACACATAGAAATCGGAGAGTCATGGTTAATGGATCTTCCTGATAAAAAGTATCTGCTGGAGTATCACAAATATCAGTGCAATGGCACGATTTATTTACAATCTATACTGATAGCCTGACGGCAAGAGCTGAGTGCATTATACATCCGAGGAAGACACTGAGAACTAAAAGGCAGGCTGTTATTTAATGGAAAGGACTCACACAAAAAGAACAGTGCAAAGGGATGGGATTGTTCTTGTGTTTGAAACATAACGACAGCATGCTGATGCAGCAAGTATCTTGGTTGGTTCGTTATGCGGATTCCTGGGATGAAAGCGTTGAATTATTGAGTACATCTAAAATGATGAAGCGATTATTCATTGTGGTTGAAATGAATGAGGGTGATATTACTGAAATGCACAAGATACAGAGGGGGCTTGACAATGTAGATTTTGAGAATTTGGATCCATTCCAGCGCAGAGTGTCGAACTCCGCGATGGAGATACAGAATAAGGGATATGCAAAGATATATCTTCTTTCAGAAGGTAGTGAATGTCTGGAAATCCCTAACCCAGAGAGTGAGGGGGCTGGGACACTGAATATATTTACAGACTGGGTGGATTGGGTTTTGACATATCAGCGAGTCCAGGGATACAAGGGGTTAGCAGGAAATTGGCGTGGAGCTCTGAAGTAGATCAGCTATGTTCTGATTAAATGACATTGCAGGCTTGAGGGGCCGAATGGCCTGGGAAGAGGGATTGGGGTGGAGGTCGATTCCTGACTCAGCCTGGATTTTCCAAGTACTTTTCCCAAACTACACCTAAGCATCGGAGTGGCCTCGATCTGCCCCTGTGTAGCAGGTCCAAAGGGCTGAATGAAACAACATAACAAAAATCTGAGGGATAGGAGTTGGTCATTCTGCACTTTGACACTACTCCAACAGTAAATACGGTTGTGGCTCATTTCATTGTGGTCCCAGTTGCACTTTTCTCTCCCTGCACCATTTCTCCTGATTCACCTGTCTATGGACTACCTGGCGAACCCAGCCTCGATATAATATAAAGATTCAGCCATCCAAAACTTCTGGGAAAGAGAATTCCCACTTGAGTGAAATCCCACTTTGTGAATTTCTCCTCATTCCTGTTTTGACAGAGTTTGGAGGGTGTCATTGTTTCCTTTTCTCGTCCAACTCCTTCACTGCTCACAACAAATCTTAAATATCACCTGTTTGGTGATATGGCCGATGATAAAAGACTCAGATTGGGTCAGGTTCAGTGGTAGGAACAAGTCAGGCAGATTTCTTTAGTCAGCCACAAGTATAACTAACAGAACTAACAGAGCAGCATGGTGGATCTGAGGGCAGCGCTGCTGCCTCACATCACCAAGGAGCTGGGTGCAATTCCATCCTTGGGCGACCCTCTATGTGGAGTTTGAACATTCTTCCTGTGTCTGTGTTCGTTTCCTCCCAGTGCTCCAGTTTCCTGCCACAGTCCAAAAATGTGTATCTTAGAGTGGATTGGCCATGCTAAATTGCCCATAGTTCCCAGCGATATGTAGATTAAGTGGATTAGTCATGCGAAATGCAGAATTACATGGATAGGGTAGGGGTCAGGACTGGGTGGGATGCTATTCGGTTTGTCTGTGTGGATTTGATGGGCAGAATGTCCTGCTTCCACACTGTCGAGGTTGTATAACAATGGCAACAAATTTGGACCATTAAAATACCTAGTGGGTATCTACCTGATCCACTCTGTTGGAGGTCTTGTATGTTTCAATGAGATTATCTCTCTTTCTATGTGTAACCTGTTAAACTCTCCATAATATAAGGCCTTCATCCCTGGAATACATGAGTTGAAACACCTCTGAACTGCTTCCAATGTAATTATATCCTTGTTGCAAGGTTTGTGAAGGTTTGTTGCTCAGGTTGAGGTTTAGGGTGTAGGTTTGCTCGCTGAGCTGCAGGTTTGATATCCAGACATTTCATTACCTGGCTAGGTAGCATCATCAGAGGCGACCTCCAAGTGAAGCGAAGCTGTTGTCTCCTGCTTTCTATATATATGTTTGTCCTGGATGGGGTTCCTGGGGTTTGTGATGATGTCATTTCCTGTTCATTTTCTGAGGGATTGATACATGGTATCTAGATCTATGTGTTTGTTTATGGAGTTGTTATTGGAGTGCCAGGCCTCTAGGAATTCTCTGGCATGTCTTTGCTTCGCCTGTCCCAGGCTGGATGTGTTGTTCCAGTCGAAATGGTATTTTTTCATCCGTGTGTCGGGCTACGAGGGAGAGAGGGTTTTGTATTTTTGTGGCTTGCTGGTGTTCGTGTACCCTGGTGGATAACTTTCTTCTTGTTTGTCCTACGTAGTGTTTGTTGCAGTCCTTGCATGGAATTTTGTAGATGACGTTGGTTTTGTCCATGGGTTGTACTGGGTCTTTTAAGTTTGTTCGTTTTTTTTTAGAGTATTGGTGGGTTTGTGTGCTACTAGGATTCCGAGGGGTCTTAGTAGTCTGGCTGTCATTTCTGAAACTTCTTCGATATATGGTAATGTGGTCAGGGTCTCTGGCTGTGTTTGGTCTGCTTGTCGTGGTTTGTTCTTGAGGAATCTGCGGACTGTATTTTTTGAGTATCCGTTCATCTTGAATACGTTGTAAAGGTGGTTCTCCTCTGTTTTCCGAAGTTCATCTGTGCTTCAGTGTGTGGTAGCTCGTTGCAATAGTGTTCTGATACAGCTTCGTTTGTGTGTGTTGGGATGGTTGCTGGTTTAGTTAAGTATTTCGTCAGTGTTTGTCAGTTTTCTGTATATGCAGGTTTATAGTTCTCAGTTGTCCACAGTCGATAATCTAGAAAACATTTTAAAATGCAAACAGTGATAGAACAGAGTTCGAAAGGACCATGGGGTCGCTCTGTCATGAGAGAGAGAACACTCGTGGTGGTTTGCCCTGAGAGTTACTACACCTCGGGTGATGGGGTGTGGTTAAGAGAGCGTCCCCTTCATGGTAACCTCTGTCAGTGTAGGGAATTGAACTGCCAGTGATTTTCACACCCACAGTACTCCTTGTCATGCCACAGTGGATGTATGGAGCTGTAAATGGATGGGAGCCACACATCCTGTCATTTCCAGCATGGGCTGCAATTTTCACCACGCTGTGCAGTGATCTAACACAGTGTTACTGAGAAATGCACTGGGGTGGTGTACACAGACCTACATGCTGGGAGGGTGACTGCTCCTGGTTTACAGATCAATGCACTAGGGTTGTGTACACAGCTCTACATGCTGGGAAGGTAACTGCTACTGGTTTGCAGATCAATGCAGTGGGGTGGTGTACACAGCTCTACATGCTGGGAGTATAACTGCTCCAGGTTTACAGATCTATTCACTGTACAGCTACTCATACTGAACAGAAACCTTGTCGCATTTATAAAGCAAGGCACTGGTGTGGGCCGCAGACAGACTGATTCACCTGGATTACTGAATCAATGCACTGGTGTGGTCTGTGCTGGTCCCCATGCTGGACAGATAGCTCATGGCCTGGTGAGACCTGCGCAGTCTTCCATCCTTGGACAGATTGCTGGTTTGTCTGAGCGTGGTCTGCACAATATTCCACCCTGGAGAGATTGCTGTGTTGTAATGAGTCTGGTCTGCACAATTCTCCATCCTGGACACATTGCTATTTTATTCTGAGCCTGGTCTGCAGAGTGCCTCATGCTGAGCAGATATTTCATCTGGGCGTATAAGTGTCTGGGCTGGATCTGTGAGGTGGATTAAGTATCCGAAATAATTCCTGATCGAGCTATCACTCCTTTAGCTCAACACATTCCCTGTCAAAACCCGTATTTCTGCGACATGTTGTCCATGAAGTAATTATCCAAATAAAACGCGAATATCTGTCCTTCTTGCGATTCAAACGCGCAGAAACACCTGAAAATATATGATGAAGGCAGTCGCAACCAAAAGGATTTCTTATTTTAAAGGTGCTCTGTTTCAGATGCATTTTGCTTGCTCAAAGTGTTCGACACTGAGCAAAATACAATATATTCAAACACAGTAGACAAAATGCAACAAAAACTTAATTCTATTGGACAAGATAACATAATAATTGATTATTTAAATATTACACAGTAACTACTCCAATATGGTAACATCCTTGAGACACACCCTTGTCATAAAACAAATTCAGGAATCAGATTGGCTCACATGCAGTTCTCCAATCCAGGAGGAAAGAACAACAAAAGTCAATTCTGAGAGAAATCTCAGGGAGAGTGTCTGGCAGCCTGGAGAGGTTTCCTGCCTTCTGACCCTGCTGAGACCCAAGCCATAACTGGCAAAAGGTAAAATTAAGAATCCTGCTTCTGTGACAGCTTGACCATCACTCTACAGGACCCGGCTGTGGTTGCAAGGAAAAAAAAGAATGGACGGTATCTGCGTAGTCTATGCCACTGTAGGAGCCTCTCAAAAATGCCTAACCCCACCTAAGCAGTTAAATGATAGCAAGATAAATATCAAAGTTCAACATAAATAAAAAAAAAAATGAAAGGATGTAGCAGGCCTGGTGGTCAGATACAGACGGCCTCGGAAGCCTAGCAATTCCTACACTGCCAAAACACAGTCGAATCATCATGCTAGTGAAGAGAAAGCATTATCTCTCTCCGTCACTCTAACTTTACAATTGGAGATGTGCCATTCAACCAATAGTCAGTGATGTCAACATCCCAACCCAGACCAAGTATGTTTGTGGTCTATAAGCGATGTAGTGAAGTGGGTTAACTTGAGCTGTTTGTTCGGTGACTGTGATTGATGTCACTCTTCATGGACCCTAACTGTGCCACTGGAGAGTTTCCCTCTTCCATAATTAAGGGGCTTCTTTTAACCTGTTATTCCATAGTATCAGGGGCAGCATCATCCTCAACACGATAGGGATCAGCAGCTCCAGCGAGAGGGAGTGGAATTGAATTTGAGAACAATAGACTGGAGTGTTCCAACCATGAACTGGAGTTAGTCTTTACTGGCTTTCTCAGGATTGGCCATGGTTAGAGTTGCGGATCGAAGCCGTACTGATGATTATTCAAGCCGGTTACTATCCGATCCTAACTATTATTGGTATTCCTGGTAAGTCTTTCCCTGTCAATTCTATAACCTATGGTGAATATCATTGCTAATTCTGTTATTTATATTTCGCAAATACGTAGAGTATTTTCTTCTGGTTCAGTCACAATCTCCACTTCCTTTAAATGAATTTCAAACTCTTCACTCAGAAACATCTAAGAAGGAACAAGACTGTTCAGAACCTCAAATTTGACTTTTGCCCTGAACTGCTTTATGTCTCTGTATTCTTTCTGTCATCAAACCTGCCCACACCCACCTGAATAATATCCCCAGTCTCCACCTCTGCCTCAGTGCCGTTGCTGAATTAAACATCATCTACCTCTTTGTTAACTTCACAATTTATGGCTACAGTTGTATTCTGACCTCTCTTCCAGTTACAAATATTTTGACCACAAGCTTGTTCTCGTCACTACAGTTACTTCACAACTGGTACTCTGTATCAGATTCATGATGTCACTGGAGGTGTAATTCAGTGGCGCAGAATATGACTCGAAAGCCATTGTTTGAAATCCTACCACAACAGATGACGAAACTAAAATTTGAATGACAAAAATTGGCATGACATGTCACTGATGGAAACCATAAACGATCAGGATTTCTTTTATTATTAAACGTCTTTGGTACAGAAACTTAACATTATTGCCCAGTCTGGATTAAGTGTGACTTCAGACCCACAATGAAATAGTTGGCTTCATGTTGCCTTGACAAATGGCCTCACAGTCAAGGGCAATTAGGATAGACAACACATGCTGCCCTTGCCAGTGATGCTGACATACCATGAAACAACAACATTAAAGGTGAAATAAACCAAAGAACTGTGGATAATGGAGATCTGAAATAAAATTCTCCAGTATCCGCAAGTGTTGGAGAATCTCAACATGCATGACAGCCTCTGTCAGGAGAAAAACATAACTTTTTGAGTTCAGTGATTCTATCAAAACTCAATGCAACTGGGAAATAATATTATTATATCAGGGATGGTTGGAAGGGTGAGTGGGAGGTTTGTGTTGAATGGATAAAGAAATGTCCAGCAAAAGAGAGAGAGAGAAAGGAAAAGCAAACAAAAGGATTACTAATGATGAACTTGAAGGAAAATAGAATGGGAGGTTATTCTAACATTCCTGCCTTTCCCATATTCTCGAATATCACGTCCATTGAGGTATGTACCTGGTTAAAGTGAATTCTGTTCCCTCTGTCTCTCTTCAATGAGTGTGATGATCTACTCCATTGGCAATAATGGTGTTGCCCGTCTAGTTGCTGAGATACAGGGAAAGGTAATGTTACAGTGTCAACTGCTTCTTTCGATAGAGGAATTGTTACTGCGGGACTGTGCAGAGATGTAACGGTTTTCTCAGCCAGGAACAGAAACTGCCGAGATGAAGGAATTTTCAACACTGAATGGGTGCAGCATGCGTGTGGGGATTTGACTTGCTGCTGTCATTAGAAAGTCAGTGGAGTTTCTGTAAATGGTGTTCTCAGGTTTGTTTTGTCAGCTGCTGAGTTCATTCCGGGAGACCAGAGGGTCTGGTGACCCTACTCTGGTTACTGCATTTACAGAGTGTCTGGGTCCATGATAAACAATTTGAGCAGAGACTACAAAGAAGGGAAGCTCTGTAAACAGGGAGGAGCAAGGAACTGAACTTTCCTCTCTGGCATTTCCAGAAACATTTGTCTAAGCTGCAACCATTCATGTGTAAAATGTGAAACCAGCTTGTTTCAAAAATGAGGTGCTCACTGACCTGTATCCTCTCTTTCGGTATAACCTATAGTCTCTCACCAGGGACAGGACTGTGCAGACTCTCACCTTGAAGTGAACTGTTTCAATTCTGAAACATTCCAGGCAGGCGTGTGTAATATATCCACCATACCTGAAGTGTAGTCCTCCGATGTAACACGAGCTGACCGAAGCCACCTGTCTGCTGAGAGGAATGCATTGGTTCCATCTCCACAGAGAAAAGTACAGAAATAACTTTCAGAAATATGAAGATACAGAGTGACTTGTAAAAATGAGGAACTGCAGAAAATTAGAATTAATGATGAGTATTTTTTGGAAATCTAATTGAATTGAAGTTTCATAAGTTGCTGCATCTGATGAGCTACATCCCAGAGTATTGAGGAGGTGAGAACAGAGCCAGTGAAATAATTATTCTTCAAAGCTGATTAGATTCTAGAAAGGATGCTGCAGACGAGAAAGTAGCTATTGTCAACCTAAACATTTAAAACAGGATGGAGAGAGAAAACAGAAAACTAAATAGCTTGATGTCAGCGGTCAGAAAAACATTGAAACGTTTTATAAGGAACGTGACAACTAGGCACTTGGAGAACAATGATATAATTTGGTAGAGTCAGCCTAGATTCAGGAAAGATAAATGATCTTTGATAAACCTGCTGGGGTTTGTTGAGATTGTCCATTGTGACATCGAAATTGAGAATCAATGGGTGTGAAGTATTTGAATTTTCAGCACATGCTTGACATGGTTGAAAACAGGTGAGTGGGGAATGTTAGACTCCATGGGTAGGTAGGTGTGGAATATATACCATATGGATTAAAAATTGGCTAATGGAGATATCAGAAGAGTCGTGTTTTTGGCTGGACTGAAGGCTTGTTGGGTATCAGATGGATCAGTGTTTGGGCAATAGCTGTTCACAAGGTACAAAAATGATCAGATGGGAACAACAAATATCTTCATGTCCATTTATTTTTATTAAATGGTGAGACATTGGGAAAAGGTGTTGTTGAAAATGACCTGGATCTCCTTGATCTTAAGTCATAAACAAATTCAAACGGGGTAGAAAGTAAATGATATGTGGCTCTTCATGCAACACGATTGAAGTACCAGAGTTATATATTTCTTAATGGTAGTGTTTTGATGATAGAGTATTTGGTGCATTGTGTACAGATTTGGCCTGCTTTATAAATAATGATCTCCATGTCACCGAGACAGTGCAAAGGAGTTTTATCAGACTAAACCCTGGCATGATGGTACCATGAGGAGAGAGTGCAGGAACTGTATGTTTACTCCGTAGCGCTGCGAGAGAATAAGAAGCTGAAATTTGATGGTTATGGAGGGACATTCATTATGTCTCAATCAGCTGAATAAGGTGAAAATTCCATACTTTTCAGAGGATGTTTGATTCCCGATAGTTGACATGCATCTGCGGACATGCCCCCATGTCGATTGATAGAGAGGTACATGCTCTGAACGAACTCTGGACACTTGAATGCACAAGTGTGACATTGCATTGAATGTCACTTTGCACACACACCTGTCAGCAGCCACAGTAACTTCATTCTGAAACAGTTAGTCATTTCCCACTAGCATCTGACATCCATGGAGACCATGGGTCTGCCTTCTCGGAGATTGAAGATAACTTGGAGACTGATTAAAAAAAAGGTTGGCTTTATTCCGACTGCCAGAAAACCATGTTAAAGTAACACTTACGTACGATGAGTAATTAAGCCATGTGGATCAATTTGAAGCAGTCTATCTGTGCAGCCCCTGCTCCATTTGTTTGCAATGTTAAAACATTTCTGACACTTTCCTGTTCCTCTGTTAGTGACTTGAGAAGCTGAATGACCTCTTCCTGTTCGTTCGTAAGTGACTCCGGGTGTGAAATTGTCTCTTTCTGATCCCGTGTAAGTGACATGTGGGAGTGAGCAGATTCCTTCTTTTCCTGTATAATTAGCAGGAGGAACTGAATGGGCTATCCCTCTTGTGCCCAGTAGTTTTGCTGGGCTGAATGACTTCCCCACATTCGTGTGAAACCATATTGAAGTGCTGAACGTGCTTCTTCTTTTACTGTGGAAATGTACAGTGCTGTTACATAAATGTTACCCAGACGTTAACAGCACTATCTTGAATGTTGTCCAGGCCAAGTTACACATGGACACAGATTGCTTCAAGAGCTGAAGAGGGACAACTTGTTCGAACATCATGTAAACTTCAGTGAATATTCCCCTTTCTGGTCATTCTGGACTCAATGTGCTGAATGACCTCCTTCCACATTGCAGGAATTCCCCGCTGACAAACAGGAGATGCCTGGGCTGAGGGAGCTATCCTGAAGTTTTCCTGCAGAAATGCCCCACGGCTGAGATGATTGATGCCCACTGATGGTAAACATCTCCCTTGTGTTGTGAATGATTCCAAACCGTCGAGAGGTCACAATTAATTCTCATTAAGTGTAATTTTGCTCAGGCTCCTTGATGTCATCCTCAGTCTAAAACTCAGTGTTCCCTCTTTTGTTCATATCAATAGGTCATGGTGTAGAAGCAGAGAATGGTTTCTTCAAACAGAGGGTAGTGATTGTTTGGACTTGTCTTACACAGAGGGTTAGGGGAGAGAGATCCCTGAAAGGGACCAGTGGAGATCGGTTCTGGAACCCCGATTATTTGTTATTTTATAAATAAACTGGATGTTGTCGGTTGCAACGGGACATGGTCAGAATGCAGAGCTGGGCTGAGAAGTGGAGTAAAGAAAGATGAGAGGTAATTTGATAGAAGTGTACGAGATGATGAGAGTCATCGATAGAGTGAATAGCCAGAGACTTTTTTCCCAGGGCAGAAATATCTATCACAAGGGATTATAATTATAAGGTAATTGGATGAAGGTTTAGGGAGATATCAGTGGTAAGTTCTTTAGACAGAGAGAGATCGGTGTGTGGAATGCACTGCCAGCAGTGGAAATAGAGTCAAATACGTGATGGAAACTTAAGAGAATATTGGATAGGCATATGGAAGAAAGTGATAGGAAGCATGTCAGTGAGTCTGATGTTAGAGTAGGATAAACGGGGGGCACAACATCGAGTGCCGAATGGCCTGTACTGTGCTGTACTGTACTTTGTTCTGTGTTCTATGGAAGTGCTCGTAGAGGCTGGAGATGGCTGCAGAGCAGTATTTAAAGTCGACTCACCAGCATCCCGTACAAGCGCAATATGACACCCCAACTCCTTTACTCAAAGTTATGACCAATTAAGGCAAGCATGCCAACGCGTTCTTCACCACCCTGTCTACCTGTAACTCCACTTTCAAGGAACTATGAACATGCACCCGGGGTCTCTTTGTTCAGCAACATTCCCCAGGGCACTACCCTGCTTTAACTTACCAAAATGCAAAACCTCACAAATATTAAAATTATACTCCATCTGCCAGTTCTTGGCCCATTGACGGTCAGTGGTGCTGTTGTACTCTGAGCTAATCTTCCTCACTGTCCTCTGCACCACTTCTTTGATGTTATCTGTAAACTTACTTACCGTGCTTCCGATATCCACATCCAAGTCGTTTATATACATGATGAAAAGCTGTGAGCTCAGCACTGATTCTTTCAGCACACATCTGGCCATAGGCCTCCAGTCTGGAAAACAATCCATCACCTTCAATCCAATTTTGTATCCAATTGGTTAGATTTTCCTGGAAACCACATGACCTAACCTTAGTAATCTGTCTCCGATGGGGAAATATTATTAAACGCCTTGCTGATGTCTGTGTAAACAATGTGTACCACAGTGCCTTCAATTTTCTTTGTCACCTCTTCAGAATACCCAATCACATTAATGAGACAGGATTTCCATCGTACAAAGCCATGTTGACTATCCCTAATCAGTCCTCGTCTTTCTAAATGGATGTAAATCCTATCCCTCAGAATTCCCTCCAACAAACTCCTCGACACTGACGTTCGGCTCACTGAGTCGATAATTAACTATGTTTTTGGATCAATGTTCCCTTTTCTAGTCCTAATCGTCCACTGGCCACAAAAAGAAAATATAACTGGGTTGGTGATATGGCCAATGCTATACTTCTCAGAGTGTGTCAGGGTCAGTGTTAGGAACAAGTCAGGCAGATTTCTTTAATCTGCTAAAACACGTTTGTGACCAAAACAAAATTTCTCAAACTATGATGGAAAGAATGACGATTGGGCATTGCAAATATGTCACACACACAGCATATATACACACACACAGACACTAACACACACACACACACACACGCACACGCACGCACACGCACGCACGCACACACACAAACACACACACGTATGTTTGATAAAAAAAAGAAAAACAAAATAACTGCAAAGTTAACTTGAAAGAACTTTGCCCAAATATTATTCGAACTCATGACCAAAAGAAAAAGGAGAGTTTGAACCGAATGCTGTTCTATTTATAGAGCAATCAAGTCCTACAGCATGGAGAGAGGCCTTTTTGCCCAAACTGATCCATGTTGACCCAAAGGTCCATCCACACTAACCCCATTTCACAGCACTTCGCCCATAGCCTTCTCGTCCTTTCCTGTCCATGTACCTGTCCAAATACCGTTTAAATATTGTTAATATAAATGCTTCAACCACTTCCGCTGGCAGCTCTTTCCCTTTGCGTACCACTCTCTGGGTAAAACAGTTTCCATCAGTTTGCCTTTTATTGTTTCTCATCTCACCTTTAACTGATGCCCTCTCCTTCTCGATTCCTCAACACCGGGGAAAAAGGCTGAATCCATTCACCCTATCCATTCACCTCTCATAATGCCTCTCATAATCTTGTACACTTCTATAAGATCCCCCTCAGTCTCCTACGCTCGAAAGAAATGTTCTCGCTTGTCCAACTTCTCCCTATATGTCTCACTGCTGTGTCCTGACAACATCTTTGTAAATTCCGTCTGCGCACATTACAATTTAAAAATATCCTTCTGATCGCAATGTGACCAAAACTGAACACAACACTACGAGTGCAGCTTCACCAACATCCTGTAGAAATGCAACATAACTTCCCAATTTCTCTCCTCCATGTCATGACCGATGCATGCCAGTGTGCCAAAACCCTTCCTCACTGCCATGTCTACCTGTGTCATAACTTTCAGATAACGGGGGAACTGAACGCCATGGTCCCTCTGTTCAACTACACTGCTTAAGGCCTTACCATTCACCATGAAACACCTACATTCATCTAACTTTGCAAAAATATTCCTCGGCCCACCTCTCCAGTTGATCAAGTTCCTGCTGCAATTTCTTATAAACTTCCTCACTGTCCACGATACTGCCTACAAATTTATTAATCATGCGTTGTACATTCTCAAGAATATCATTGTTATAGATAATAAATAACAATGTGCCCAGCACTGACCCCTGAGGCACTTCATGTGTCACAGGCCTCCAGTCCGAGAGCCTCCTTGCACTATTACCCTCTGCTTACTACGATCAAGCCCAGTTTGCCAGTTCCCTCTGGATTCCATGCGATTCTAACCTTCCAGACCAGCCGACCAAGGGTAACCTTGTCAAAGGCCTACTGAAAACCATACAGACGACGTCTACTGCCCTGCCCTCATCAATATTTCTGGTCACTTCATCAAAGAACTCAAAGAAATTTGTGAGGCATAATCTCCCACTCACAAAACAATGCAATGTTTCCGGTATAAAAACAGCTATTAATAATAATTATTAAAATTACTAATAACAAACAATAATAAATAATAATAAGATGACACTTCCAATGGAGAATAAAGTATCCATGGTATATGATCTTGGAACATAAATCATGGGTGAAGGGCAGAATAGATTTTGTACCTGTGTCATTGAACTGTACTAAAAAAGCAAGGGTGGCATGGTGGCTCAGTGGTTAGCACTACTGCCTCATAGTGCCACGGATCCAGGTTTGGTTACAGCATCGAGTGACTCTCTGTGTGGAGTTTGCACAATCTACCTGTGTTTGTGTGGGTTTCCTCCGGGTGCTGCATTTTCCTCCCACAATCCAAAGATATACAGGTTAGGTGAATTGGCCATGCTAAGTTACACATAGTGTTATGTGCATTAGTCGGGGTAAATATAGGGTAGGAGAATGGGACTGGATGGGTTGCTGTTCGGAGGGTCAGTATGGCCTTGTTGGGCCAAGTGGCCTGTTTGCAAACTGTCGGGAATCTGAAAAAAAAATTTCTAATCAAATGCTGTCTTTCCAAATACACGTACATCTTATCCCTCAGAGTCTTCTCAAGTACCCTACCTACCATAGATGTTAGGCTTTTTGGTCTATAGTTCCCAGATTTTTATTTGCTTCCCTTCTTGAATAATGGCACAACATTTGCTACCCTCCAGTATTCTGGACCCTAAGCTGCGGCTAACGATGATGCAAAAATATCAACCAGGTTCCCGTAGTTTCTTCTGTCGTCTCTAAACGTGTTCTTGGAAACATCGGTTTAGGACCAGGAGATTTATTCACCTTCATACATTCTAATGCATCCAACAAGACCTCTCCTGTGATATTGACTAACCCAACATATCACTGTGATCCTTTGTTCAGCTCCCAAGTCTTCATGTATTTCTCCACTGTAAAGACAGGGTAGAAATATTCATTGAGAATCTCACAAATCTCCTACGGTTCTAGACATGCATGTCTAGTTTGGACCTTGAGGGGTCATATTCGCATTTAGTTATTCTTTTTGTCTTTAATATACTTAAAGAACCTCTTTGGATTCAGCCAAATCTTCTCAGCCAAGGTTATCTTGTGACCCCTTTTCGCCCTCCTGTTTTCCTTCTTCAGTAAACACCTGTATCCCCCTATATACCTCCAGGGATTTCCTCGATCCCAGCTGCATGGACCTGAGCCACGCCATCTTTTTTCTGGTCAAAGCCTCAATACCTCCTGACATCCAGTGTTCCCTATTCCTGCTAACCATGCCTTTTACCTCAAAGGAGCATATAGACCTTGAACTCCAGAAATTTCACTTTTCAAGGCCTCCCACTTGCAGGAGGTCCCTTAGCCTGCAAACAAACTCCTCCAACCAACCCCGACAAGCTCCTGTCTAATTCCATCAAAATTCGCCTTGCCCCAACTTAGAACTTGAACATGTGGACCAGTTATGTCCTTCTCCATAACTATTTAAAAACTAATACAACTATAGTCACTGGTCCCAGAGTGCTCCCCCACTGTTACCTCAGTCACCTGTCCTGCCCTAGTTCTTCGAGTAGGTCAAGTTTTACCCCTTCCGGAGTTGCACCCTCTACACACTGCTTGTGGAAACTTTCTTGGACACACTTAACAGATGCACCCCATCTCAGTCCTTAACTCTCTGTCCTTCCCAGTCTATGTTACGAGCATTAAAATCTCCTACTATGGCAATCACATTGGCCCTGCAAGTCTCCCCAATCGCTCTACATATTTTTGCTCGGCTAATTCCTCGTTTACTATTTGAGGGCCGATGGAACAACCCAAAAAATATCACCATTCCCTTCTTATTTCTAAGCTCCTCTACAAATCCTCACTGGATATTCCTTCAGTTATTTTATTTCTGATTACTGCTATGATTCTCGCCTTAATCAAAAATGAAACTCCCCGTCCCCTCCTTCCACCATCTCTGTCTCACATAAAGCACCTGTACCCTGGTACATTAAGCTGCCAGTCCTGTCCCTCCCTTAGCCATGTGTCTGTAATGACTATAACATCCCAGTCCCACATACCCCACGCACTGAGATCATTGGACTTACCTGTCAGCCATCTTACATTGAAACAGGTGCAATTCAATCCAACAGGCATTCGTTGCTCCATGTCATGTTCCTGCCTAACCTATCTCTGCACTTTACTGTTTGTAATTACGGTATCTCCTTCCAGCCTTGCACTTGCAACCCTGCTGTTGAGGATCCCACGCTGTCCCCCACGCCAGCCAATCTAGTTGAAACACTCCCTTGTAGCACTAGCAAACCTGCCTGCCAGGATATTAGTCCCCTTCCGATTCAGGTACAACTTGTCCTTCATGAACAGGTCACCTCTGCCCCACAAAAGATCCGAATGATCTAAAACTCTGAATCAATTATTTAGCCACGCATTCGTCTGCCATGTCGTCCAGTTCTTACCCTCTTTAGCACAGAGCACTGGAAGTAAACTGGATATTACCACTGTCGTGGTCTTGTCTTTTTCCCTTTTACCTAGCTCTCTATAGTCACTCTGCAGGACCTCATCACTATTTCTACCTGTGTCATTTGTACCAATGTGTTCCGTGGCTTCTGGCCGCTCCCTCACCCCGGTGAGAACGTTCTGCAGCCGCTCTGAGACATCCTGGACTCTGGCACGTAGTTGGCTATGCATCATCTTGAATTCCCATTTGCAGCCACAGGATCTCTTCTCTGTTCCCCTCACTATCGAGTCTGAATATTTACTTCTGAAGTTATGCATCTCGCATAACCTTCTGACAATGGTATTTCTTCCTGAAACAGTTGGATTTGGCTTAATTGATTTGCTTCAGGCAGTGGACAAATTCCAATGAATCCTCATCAGGAATCATCCATGAGTGGGAAAGGCGACTGTTTATTTTTTCACTCCCAGGCATTGCTGTGATGAGCGGTAGGGAAACAGAAAGGGAGCAATAGACTGTTCCTTCACAGATAGGGTATATTTTCCCATCTCCAAGTTAAAGCAGTAACGTTATCAGTCCCCAAACCGGACCATGTGTGCTCTCCTTGAATATTGTCTGAGCTATATGACTCCATCATATTCTCTACTCCAGGTCAGTGCATTATTGCTGTTATCGTACGCAGAATCAATTCATTAACAATAAATGGCCATACTTGTTTTGATGATGTGTTAATATGTGCCTGCATAATGTAAACATAAGCGTTTGAGGACTTCACAATATCTGTGTTAAGAAAAAATATGTTTTATTCTTAAACAAATACAGAAATTGCTGGAAAAGGTCAGCCTGACTGGCATCAGATATGAAGAGAAATCAGAGTTCAATGTTTCGGTCCAATGACCTTTCCTTTGAACCTGGCTTATTCTTTAATTATTTCCCCAATTTCTTTCTCCCACATAAGAAGAAATATCCATCCGGTATTCACCAACTACACTCTTCTCAAGATGTTATATGGTCAATAAAACATCTCTCATTCTCAGGCCGGATTTTTCCTTCTTTGTAATGTAATGTCTTCATCCCAAGAATGAGTAAAGAGAAAAATATTTGAAACGTTTCAAAAGTAACTTTGTTTTTATAAGTTAAGACAATTATGACTACACATAATACATCAGATGTGTTCTCAGCAATGCCCTGTACTGATGCAAAAAAATCGCTAAGATCAAACACAACACCCTTTGCACGAAACAGAATAATTCCATTTACCTTCCAAATCACGAGCTGCATCTTCAGAGTAATTTGATGTGATTCATGTACCAAGACACACAAATCCCTCTGGACCATTGAGTTCTACATTCTCCTTGAATTTAAATAATTTTCTGCTGTTTTGTCTTTTCCGCAAAACAGAAAATTCCCATCACATATATATTGTACTTTTTTTTCTGCTGAAGGTTTGCTCAAAACTGAGCTCTGTATGTATGCCATTGCTTGATGCTCTGCCACACCCGTCTGCATCCCATTGCAGATGTTCTACCCTCTCCTGTCTGCATCCCATCGCAGGCGCTCTGCCTCCCCGTCTGTATCCATTTGCATATGCTTTCCGCCCCCCGTCTGCATTTCATTGCAGATGCTCTTCCTCCCCGTCTGTATTCCACTGCAGACGCCCTATCCTGCCCCTGTCTGTATCCAATTGCAGGTGCCCTGCCCTCCCTCTGGCTGTATTCCACTGCAGACGCCCTACCCTGTCCCTGTCTGTATACAATTGCAGTCGCCCTGCCCTCCCTCTGTCCGTATCCAACTGCAGACGCTCTTCCCTCCCCCTGTCTGTATCCCATTGCAGACGCTCTGCCTTCCCACTGTCTGTATCCCGTTGTAGACGCTCTGCCTCCCCTGTCTGTATTCCACTGCAGACGATATTCCCTCCCCCTCTCGGTATCCCATTGCAGACACTCTGACTTCCCACGTCTTCATCCCTTTGCAGACACTCTGCCCTCCCCTGTCTGTATCCCATTGCAGATGCTCTGCCCTCCCCCGTCTGCATCCCATTGCAGACAGTCTGCCCTCTCCCTGTCAGTATCCCATTGCAGACATTCTGCCCTCCCCCGCCTTCATCCCATTTCAGACACTCTGCCCTCCCCTGTCAGTATCCCATTGCAGATGCTCTGCCCTCCCCGTGTCTGTATCCCATTGCAGATGCACTGCTCTCCCCTGTCTGTAACCCATTGCAGATGCTCTGCCCTACCCCCGTCTGCGTCCCATTGCAGATTATCTTCCCTCCCCCTGTCTGTATTCCATTGCAGATGCTATGCCTTCCCCCGTCTGTATCTCATTGCCGATGTTCTTCCCTCCCCCTGTCTGTATCCCATTGCAGACGCCTGCCCTCCTCCGGTCTGTATCTCATTGCTGATGCTCTGCCCTCTCCCTGTCTGTATTCCATTGCAGACGCTCTGCCCTCCCCTATCTGTATCTCATTGGAGACTCTCTATCTCCACTTGACATCTTATTGATTGACTATCCTGATGTATGAGCACACTGAGCTCCATCCCCTTCATCCAATTCATTGGTATGGATTGTAAGTTGTTGATGATCTCACACAGATCCCTGAAGAATTCCACTAGTTACAACTTTCCAAACACAAAATGAATAATGATCTCTACTCTGTATTTCCTGACGCCGCCCAAGGCGTCCCTGCTCCTGCGTAGCAGCCTCGGATGGTTATATGACGTCCTCCTGTGCTGTGTAAGTTACTGAAATAACTTCAATACTTCATGCTATTCCTGTCTAACCCCGTGGAGGTGCATTATGGCCTACCCCTGCTATATTGTTACGATGCTAACTAGCTGAATGGGATCTTTCTCTCCATCTGTAACAGCCTCAGGAGTTAATTGACAGCACAACGGGTGAGGTAGGAGCAGCAGTTGGCCATTCGTCCCCTCCAACTTGCTGCTCAGTTTAAAATCATCATGGCTGGTCTGATTGTAGCTGAATACCCCTTTCCTCTCAGTTCCCAATAAACAATGACTCCCCTGTCAATCAAAGGTCAGTCAAGGACAGCCTTGAGTATCCTCAATGACCCAGACTTCACTGTTCCCGGAGGATGAGAACACCACAGATCGCACAATCCAAAGGAGAACGGAGCAACGTTATCTCAAATGGAAAAGGGAGACTCATTTCGTTTTAAAGTGTGTTAACATCACAGCAAGTCAACTCCTCTTTTCAGACCAAGGGCACAGCAAATAGGAACAAACATATACCATTCAGCTCCTCAAACGTATCCCATAGTCTCATTGACTGTTCAGTCAAGTATTTATCAAACTGAGCTTCTACTGCACACTTGTAAAATAATCCTGACACCTTAAGACGCAGAGCAGAGGAAATTGGAATTAGGCCATTTGGCCCATCAGGTCCACTTTGCTGTTTGATCCTGTCTGGTGTGTTTCTCAACACAATTTCACCGCCTTCTCACTGTAACTCTCAATCGTTGTTTTAATCTAACCTTTGTCTTAAATACATGGTTGCGTCCGTGTCTCTGTATGTGAGTGTGATTGCGTGTGTGTTTCTGTGCATATCTGTTTAATGGCAGGAGACAGGGTGGTGGTGGATGGTTGAGTTTTGAACTGGACGTCTGTGGGCAGCAATGATCCAGAGGCAAAATAGTTGGGTCCACTTTGTTTGCCATTTATATAAATGATTTAAATGAGAATTATAGAAGGCAAATTTCGCTAATTTGCGGATGACATCAAGTTTAGATGTACAGTGGACAATGTTTGTATAATGGTGAACAACTGAAGATTACAAAGAGACCTTCATTAATTAAATCAATGATTCATAGAGATGTACAACAGGGAAACAGACCCTTCAACTCGTTCAGGCCATCCAAATATTCTAAATTAATCCATTCACATTTGCCAGAATTTGGCCCATATCCCACTAATCATAAAGCCACCCAGTTGACTTTTAAATGCTACAATTATTCCAGCTCTTCATTGTCTTTCAAATATTTCTCTTCCCACCTGAAACCTATATCGTCTAGTTTTAGACTCTCCTACCTTGGGAAGGGGGGGTGGGGGGGCGGGGTAGGAACCTTGACCACTCACCCTATCCAGGCCCTTCATAATTTTATAAACCTCTAGAACGAGTAAATGTAACGCCAATCAAGACAGTTGCCTGCGCTTTCAGTCACCCTGGGTCTATAGTCTCAAATTCAGTAGTCGTACCTCTTCCTTCTCCATCAAGGTACGTTTAAAAAAAAAACTTTAATCAACTTGTTCAGACATATTATGAAACAGCTCTGTGGGATTTGAAATTAGAATTTTCAGCGCAGTGATAGGGACACTACCATCATTCAGCATTAGCCCCTAAAGCTGCATCATGATGCTTTTCTGTGTTTGTTCTTCAGCGTGTTGTAATATGCTGTGATACACCTCCACAGGACATGAATACACACCACATTCTCCAGAGAGAGGGGCACTCCCACACGTTCATGTACTGGAATCGAATTCAGAGTTCCGACCCAGAAACATGGGCACGACCCACTACACAAGGTCTACCCATGCCCAGATTCTGGGTCTTATTCTAAGTATATGGATATATTAAATTCTGCTTAACATTAACAAATTATATAGGGGACATTTCTGATTGAAAAAAGTACGTTATTAGCCTCAACTATAGGACGTTGAGTGCAGTCGCTGTGCCATTGAGATAAACTATGAACATCTTTAATTGCTTGGCTATGATTAACGGTTTAAATGGCTGTTATCAGTCGTCTGCTATATCAGGGAAAGAAATCCTGCAAACACACTCTGCACTATGAAGGTTCTCAAATAGACATCAATACTGAACACCAGAGACGAGGAAAGAGCACAATTCTGGGCCCAAAACACCGGTTACTCTTTCAAATCTCCAACATGTGGCTTTCCTCTTCCGAAAATTATGAAGTCATGCAAGAGAACTGTTCACTATCCAGCTTCTCCTTACCCACTCCTCCCTCTGCCTGCGCAAGGCAAACCAAGCTCTGGATCTTTGGGAAAGTCAAGACTGTTGTTTGTGGGCCTACTGGAGAGGGGAGTGTCGTTTTAGTCCGAAGGGAGAATGTAGAGGGGGTAGTAATATCACTCACCGGGCTAACGTGTGGCAGTTGGAGTTTAACTTGGATACATGCGAGGTGTTGCATTTTGAAAAAAATCAAACAAGGGGAGGGCTTGTACAACTAATACTGGGCGTTGGTAGTTATGTAGAAAAGAGGCACCCGGGGCGCAGGTGTAATTCTTTGAAGTTTATGCTGCAGAGTATTTAAGGATACTTCATTGCTCAGACCTTTGAGATTAGAAGTTGAGAAGTCATGCTGAGGTTGTGCACAACATTGATGAAGCTTCTTCTGTTGTACTGTGTGCAATTATAGTCGTTATGTTATAGGAGGGATATTATTAAGCCGGAGAGGTTCGGAAGAGATTTACCAGGTTGTTACCATGAACACTTCATCTTCTGCCTCGGGAGCCTACAAACACAAGGCATGACCATTGAATTGACCAGTTTCCAAACCACCTTCACCGACCCACCCTCCCAAAACCAACTCTCTGACTCAGGTCCGCCCTCTCGAGGGGACGTACCTGCCCATGTTCCTTCCCACCGACCGCTCCACACTCCCCATCGACCTATCACTATCACCTCTCACCTTCGTCCACGTATCGCCTACCTTTCCCCAGCCTCACTCCACCACCCATTTGCTCTCTGCCCTCTTCCCCCTCCTCAGTCATGAAGGAGGGTCCTGACTGAAAGGTTGACTCTCTTGCTCCTCGGTTGTTGGCTGAACAACCGTGTCTTTTCGACCACCACACGTTACCTACACTGAATTCTCCAGCATCTGCAGTCCCCATTGTCTCTTAGGGACAATTCTCTGTTAACATAATGTCGCTGTATGTTGTAAACACACATAGTCTAAGGGACAGTTTCTTCAAGGCCATTGATGATAGAAGTTCTCTTCATGTTTTATTGGTATTTTAATGCCAGAGCAGCAGTTACAGGATGTATGCTTCCATTTATAAACAGGGAAGCATATTCATGTTCCGATAAATCTCCAGTATTACTCCCATATCCAAGACAGATTGAATTGTATTGGCCTACAAACACCAACATTCGTTCATTCAGTCACCCTCACATATACCTATCAGAATGTGTAAATATTAATCGTTATTTTGAATTTTAATAAGATAGTATTGAATTGAAACAGGTTAACATTAGTTCAGCGAATGTTATTGATGTCAGTCTCCGTGGATCCTAATTGGGTCATGGGAGGATTTGCCTCTTCTCTTAATTAAGGATTCGGTTCAACGAATTAGCCCATAGTATGAGCAGGAGCTCACCGACAGCACTAACAGAGATAAGCTGCTCCAGAGAGAGGTGGAGGAGAGATCAGAATCTGAGAACATTAGAGTGGAATGTTCCAACAATGGACAGGAGTTTGTCCTATGGTCTTTACTGGATTTCCCAGCCTGGGATATCATGAGCTTGGTGGATTTTTAATTTTCTGCTGGTTATTGAAGCTGGTTACTATCCCATCCTCGCTATAGTTAGTGTTCCTGGTAAGTCATTCTATCTGTTCATTAAGCCAGGTTAAACTGAATTGCTGCTGATATTATTTAAAATTTAGTAAGGTGGACGTCAACATTTTCAATTCTAATGAAATATTCCATTACACACAAATTATAACGAGAAAATTACTCATGACAAATTACTCACCAATATGCGAGGAGGAACCAGACTGTTCTCAATCTCCATAATCCTTCAAGCCGTTGCACAGATCTACATTTCTATATCATCCCCATTCACGAATCCTGTCCAATACCACCATCATGATATCCCCGTCTCCTCCTCCACCTCAGTGCATCTTCTGAATAAACCATCAATTGTCCCTTTGTTAAATCTGGACACATGTTATCAAGTTATTTCTAACTACATATTAATGACAGAATAATTGTGCTTGAGTATGTTGAACTTGTTCACTGCACAGAATCCGTCAGACAGGCAGGCACTGCATGCTGCTTAAGACATTGCACATAATCTAGAGGCACAGAATAATAGTCTGTTGATATCTCATGAAGGAAATTGATGTAATTGATCTGAAACCACCATCATTTGTGAGAAAACGCCCACCTGCCTGCATCATGTCCTTCAATGAAATCAATGGGTTATCCTTCCCCAGTCAGGTCTGCGCAAACTCACAGCAATGTGTTTTACTCTTTATTGTCCTGTGGAACAGTTGAACCAGTCACTCAGTTCAAGATCCATATAACATGCTGGCCTGGCCAGGGCTGCACACATCCCGTGAGAGAAGAACAAAAGTAAAGTTAGCTCCCTTCCTCTGCCTGTTTTCCTTATTCCTGCACTTCATTTCCATTCAGTTAGGTGACCATTCCCTAATTAAAGTGCAGTCTTTCTGACTGAGTCTCTCCCCAAGAGCGATGGTCATCTCCACGGGCGCCTCTGGTGCTGGCTTTACTGATGCTGATATACATAAAACGAAAAAAGGGGTTTGAGAGATGGGACACGAAGTATAATTGGGGGATTTCTTAACTAGATAAAAAGAGAGAACGAGAGACAGAATATAGATGTGGAGATAAGAAAAAGGAGAAAACTAGATTGTCGACAGAAGTAAATGTACATCCCTCAATGTTTTGGCAATTCCTGTGTGCTGTGGTCCTTTGTACACTACATGTACAACAGAGTAATATGTTCAAATGCTGAGTCTGATGCCAGAATTTGTCTCTCCAGTAATGTGACAGACGCTAGCTTTGGAAAGAACCCAGCAGGCCAATATATTTAATTCCTGGTAGAAAGGGGATTAACTGAAATAAGTTGGGACACCAGAACCAAGATTTATAACACACATTCTGAAAAGAATGAGAGACAAGAATAGGGAATCCCAGATAATGGGGAACGTTGAGAGAAGGGGAACATATCACTTCAGATGAGGACCACATAATGTGTTAATGCTTTATAAATGTTATACATCATGTACACCATTTTTCGTTAACTGTGTCTCCGTTGTTCATTCAGAATGTGTTGTACACATATGAACAATCTTCCTTATCTGAACACACTCTGATTAAATAGTGTGCATAAAACCATTTTTCCTCCATTTCAATCTGTCCTGTTGTCGTGTTACCTGGATACATGAACACCAACTGGCCACCAAAAGACATGGAAATGTGTTGCTGGAAAAGCGCAGCAGGTCAGGCAGCATCTAGGGAACAGGAGAATCGACGTTTCGGGCATTAGCCCTTCTTCAGGAAGCCCTGAAGAAGGGCTAATGCCCGAAACGTTGATTCTCCTGTTCCCTAGATGCTGCCTGACCTGCTGCGCTTTTCCAGCAACACATTTCCATCGCTGATCTCGAGCATCTGCAGACCTCGCTTTCTCGCCAAAAGACATGACCCACTATCACTAGTTTCCGTACATACAGACAAAGAAGGGCACCACTTTGACTGGGACTATACACACATCCTCGGACACGCAAAACAAAGACACACACGAAAGTTCTGCGAGGCATGGCCTGCTAACCAGAAGTACATTACTAAACACATCATTTTAGATCCTATCTACCTTCCCTTGAAAAAAAGAACTGGAATTGACATCACCCAACTTAAGAAACCAAAACCTATAAATGGAGAGGTGGAACTTACCACCAGTGTATCACTGGAGACTCTTACTGTTGATGTTACCTAGTCATGGTGACGAAACATCTGAAAACAAACCTTCCAGCTCATCGAGTTAACCTACATACTTATAAATTGTTATTTTTCTTTTAATAGTGGAATTTGGGACTACTTTGTCACTCATGTTTTATCAGAGTACGAGGCGAGGTGAGCTTTTCTTGGTGTGTGGTTTTAATTAACAGAGGGGTTCGACATTGACATCATAACGTTTGACGGCTCGTTGTCTGGGATTTGAACAGATTTGGGGTACAAAAGGACCCAACAGATTCCATCACTTGGCAGTTAGTGACCTAGGCCTTCAAATAAAAAAGGTGATAAATGCATTTAGTTTTGTTTCCTTGTTGGAAATGTGTTGCTGGAAAAGCGCAGCAGGTCAGGCAGCATCCAGGGAACAGGAGAATCGACGTTTCGGGCATAAGCCCTTCTAGTTAAATGAAAAGAAATGGCGTTTAACATTACTAAAGAGGTTCTGGGGTTTGAAGATGATTCCCAAATTTGCCAAGGAGGCGTAGAAAGACAAAAGAAGGGCAGATTTTTAGAATTAACAAGTAGATTAGAAATGAGCTTCACCAGGAACAAAAGGAAAGCTGGAATTGTAATGGAGATGGTCAAGCACTTTGGTGTATCAGAGGAAGAGGCAACTGCAGGCGAGTTATAAAAACTTAAATTGCAACAGGAGTTAGCAGATAAAGAAAGACAGAAAGAGAAAGAGAGGAAAAGAGAGGGAGAGTTTGAAATTCAGAAGTTTGGAATTACGTAAAAAAGTTAAATTAGCAGGATGAAGGGAGAACGTAGGGATGTATACAACAATGTTAATATATTGCAATATTTCGGTGAGGAAAATGTCAAAATCTTTTTTATTATATTTGCAAAATTGGCTTGGCAGATGGCGTGTCCAGTGAACTTGTTCACTGCGAGTTCAGACTAAGCTGTTGGGCATAGCTTGAAAGATATGTGCAGTGCTGTTACATGAGGGAGGAAGAGACTATGCAGAAATCAAACAGGCTATTTAGAGTGCTTATGGATTGGTACTAGAAGCATATGGACAGCTGTTCAGAAATATAGAGACGGAACCAGATCAGACTGATGTTGAGTTTGAAAGAAGTAACCACAGATATTTTGAGAAATGGGTGCAGGCCTTAAAAATGGACTAGATCTGTGAGGCCCGAAGGGAGATTATTCTGCTGGAGGAGTTTAAAGACTCACTTCCAGAGATGGTAAGAATTTATATGAATGAACAGAAAGTTCAAGAAATGAGAAGCACGGCAGAAATGGAAGATAAATATGCATTGGTGCATGAGATGAAATTTAGCTTCTGGGAAGATTTTCATCCTGTGAGCGATAGAAATTGGGAGAAGGTGAGATCCTACACTACAAAGTGAACAGTAGAGCACATTGACTGTAGTTTATCACAGGTGAAAAAAAAAGCCCAAGGGGGTTGAAAGGAGGTGAAAGGCCTCACGTGTTCTCACTATAAGGGAGTGGAACACATAAAATTACAGTGCCGATGGTTTAAGAAGGTATTTTCACTGCAGTAATCTGGGACACACCGTGCAGGGCATTGAAGGAACACACTTTGGGAAAAGATGACGTAAAAGAAGTTAAGCCAGTGGCATTTGTGAAGCTGTAAAAGGAGACTCCAAGTGGAGCTGAGGAGCTGCAGGGGAATGCACAGCCGAGATTGTGGTTAGGTATGGAATCAGTGTCTGTTCTCCATAAAGAATTCGCCTCTGTGGATAAACTTTACAACGAGAAAAACGGGGTGGGGGAAGGAGGACAAGAATTTATAAATTTGTGAGTTACGGGATCTGCTCAGTCTCTAATAGTTGAGAAGTGAGGCGCCAGAAAAGCACAACAGATCAGGCAGCATCCAAACAGCAGGACAATGGACATATCAGGCATAAACCTATCGTCAGGAATGTGGCGGGGGGACAAGGGGGCTGAAAGATAAATAGGAGGGTAGGAGCTGGGCTGGTGAGAGTGTCACTGGGAAGGCGATAAGAAGATATAGGTGGGAGTGATAGTGATATATCGGAGGGGAGGGTGGATTGGGTAGGTGGGAAGGAAGATGGAAATTAAGACAGTTCAAGAGGGCAGTGCTAATTTGAATGGTTGGATCTGTGATGAGGTTGAGGAGGGGAGATGTGGAAATTGGTGAAGTTGATGTTGATGCTGTATAGTTTGAGGGTTCCAGCTGTCCTACCACCTATCCACTTCACCCTCCTCTCTGACCTATCACCATCACCGCCCACCTGCATCTACCTATCGCCTTCCAAGCTCGCTTCCATCCAGCTCCACCTCCACTCTCCTATTTAATTTTCAACCCACGTCCCCCTCATTTAACCCCACTTTCCTGATGAAGGATTTATGCTTGAAACGTCAACTCGCCTGCCCCTCGGATGCTGCCAACCTGCTGTGCTTTCCCAGCCCCACACTTTCCAACTCAGATCTCCAGCATCTGCAGTCCTCACTTTCCCTCGACCTCTAATAGTAAGAGATGGAAGTATTTTCACTCTTTCTGACATGTTACTCAAAAGAATGATAACTAGTGGAATGGGGGCAGAAACTAAGCATTCCCTAGAGTAACATCAGGTTGGAGTGCCAAATCTAGATTTGGGAAGTAACAGGGTGAGTGAGTGACAGGGTATCCGTTCCAGGAATACAGTTTGTTGTTGGGAATGATTTAGCAGGATCCAAGGTGGGAGAGGTAGCCCTTGTGGTGGAGAAGTCAAAGGAAGACTAGGGAACTGGGGAATTAAAATAAAAATACCCAGGGATTTTTCCAGACTGTGTAGTAACAAGATCCCACTGTGATAAGTAACAGTAGGAATGAAAAACGAAAGAAAAAAACAAAGGGGTTGACGTTCAGTGAACTCACACCCTGTTTGATGTAACGATGCAGGACATTTGTTTTTCTTGTACACACACAGACACCCATACACGCACACACACACACAAAAGGAATTAGAATATATTGTCGAACGTTATTTAAGATAAAATCCTAAAATTTAAATGGAGACCACTACAGATTAGTGCAGAAGGTAAATGGACTGAGGTGCACCAGATTGTGTTACGGGTAGCACATAAACTAATTGCAGGCGGTCACCGAGGTGTACAGACTCAGGCTAAGGTACAGAAGCATTAACCACGGACGTGGTTAATTTTTGTTGTGCATGTCAAATGGTAGGTACGCCACAGGCACTATTAAAACCAGCCTTTGTTGGCAATTACTGTATTCGAAGAACCCTTCACGTGAGTTATGATTAATTGTGGAGCTCCCCTTTCTAAAATAAAAGTGGAAACCAATATCTGCTGACCATATTGGATGTGTCTACCAGATTTCCAAGGATAATTCCATGATGGAGTGTTAAGGCAAAAAGGGAGGTGTAGGAGTTGGTAGCTTTCTTTACTCACTGTGGGCTACGCAGTGTGATTCCGTCAGACCAAGGGTCTCATTTTACCACTCAACTGTTTAAGGTAGTCATGGATAGCTTCAGCATACAGCAGTTTAAATCAAGTGCGTCCCATACCAAATTACAAGGAACCTTGGAACGTTGGCATTAGACACTGAAGACAATATTAACAGCGTCTGGTCAGAATTACACGAATGATTGGAATAAAGGCGTCTCATCATATTGTTTGCCATAAGCGATGCCCCAAATAAATCTACTCGCTTTACTTCCTTTGAGTTAATATTGGTACATGAAGTGAGAGGTCCTTTGAAATTAATTAAATATAAACTGACAGGACCGAAGTCGGAAGTCTCACACCTGGATTATGTGTCTGAGGTGAGGGAGAGTTTAGATGGAGTAGGTGAGTTAGCTAAACAGCACCTGAAGAGGGCACAGTATAGAATGAAGCAGGTGGCAGATATAAACTCTGAAACTTTAACGATTTCCTGTGGGGATGACGTATTAGTATTGCCACCAGTGGGTAGGAAATCCCTTCAAAGCCAGGTTTAGTGGCCCCTTTCAAATTAAAAAGATGTTGAGTCAGTTAAACTATCTAGTAAAGATACTGGATATGACAAAAAGAATTAGAGTATGTCATGTCAATGAATAATGCTCCAGACACATTTAATATCTGGAACAGAGTTATGGTCAGATGAACAAATTGTGCAGTTTATCTGTATGATGTAGTGATCTTTAGCAAGTGATTGAAAGCTCAATGTTACTTTTGGCAGAGTATGTTGAACGATTACAAGAAGCAAACTTGGTAATAAATGTAAGAAAACAGAATTCACGAAGGCAGAGGGGCCATTCCTGGGACATTACATTGGCCATGGAAGGTTGACCCCATGGAACACAAGGAATTTCCAAAGCCATCCTCGAAGAATGAGGTGGTTCGATTTTTGGAACTGAGTGGACTCAATCGGAACTTTGTTCCAAACTTCAGCAGCGTATTGGCACCCCTGATGGATTTACTAACGAGAACACAGAATTGTGGTGGACAGAACAATGCAGGGAGGCATTTGAGAATTTTAAAGCAGGATTAATTAACGCGCCAGTTTTAACTGCACCAAATAATTTGAAACCCTTTGAAAATTGTGTTTGATGCGAGGTATATAGGGGTCGAAAATGTACTGATACAGAAAGATGATGATGGAATTGAATGGCCAATTGGCTACGTGTTGAAAAAACTCAATATCCACCAAAAAAAATGCAAAATCGCCATTATTGAACAAGAAAGATTGAGTTTTATACTAGTTTAAGTTTCGTACTGCCCTGACAATATTTTAATGTTTATATGACAAACAAATTGTCGGAGACGGATGTGGACAACAACGACAAACCTCTCGCATTTTTTTGGAATATTTAAAGACCAGAATATGAGTCTATTTCATTGGGTCTTATGTTACAGACATTAAACTTACAACATGTACATTCTGTGCGATGTATAAATGTGATAGGAGATGTGTTATCACGGAGTTAAAGGAAAATGTGTAGATAAAATTTGACTTCTTCCAGTGTTATATACGTGTGCAGAATTAACATGAATGGTATAACTGAGATTAATACTTTTGAACTTCATAATAATGGGATTAAGAATTAAAGGAAAAGAAATGAAGCCATCTTTTCAATCTGATGGTTCCTTTTATTTCTGAAGGAGGGAGGTTTTATGAAGCCGAAAGCGTGTCTGGTCACTTTAAGACAGAACGGGTTTTGCTGAATAGAAACTACAGCCACAGATGCCAGCGAAAGGTCAGACTGTTCCAAATGTCACCATTAGCTGGGAATTGGATACCTGAGTTTTGGTTGCTGTTTTTGCAACAATTCAAATACAACCAAAGAGTTTAAATAACGATTAGCATACCAAAAGCAAACGGAAATCGATATTAGTGTTTGGACAACTGGAAAGTATGAGATTTATTGTAACATAGCAAGTATATGAACCCAGCATTTTGAATACTCGACGGACAGCCACTGCCATCCAACAGCAGGAGTGCTAACTGGTCATCTGAAACACTTCTGTCAACGATGCATGTTTATTTCAAACCTACTTGCAGTAAAAAAAAAATGACCCAGGGAGATCAGTAGCTGGAAGAGTGAACACAGCGGGGAAGATGAGACTGTGTGCTCTTGAGATTCTAATGTTTAATATGTGGGTTGTTGGAACATCATATCTTTACAGAGTTGGGGTCAGATAGTAAGTAATTAAGAAAAGAGGGGCTTATATTTGGGAATGGTTGTTGTTTAGTGTTCACTATTAAATTTAAGAAATAAACTTGTTAATTTTTCCTAATAGTGGAAGGTAGGAGATCTGTGTCACTCATATTTTAACAGATTATGAGGTGAGGCGATCTTTTCTGGGTGTGTTAATTTGATTAACAGAGTGGTTCGACTTCAACTTGTAAATGTCCATCCACGCTAACCCCATTTCCTGCAGTTGACCCATATCCTTCTAGTCCTTTCCTATCCACATATTTATTCAAATTATTTTGAAATGTTGTTAATGAACCCCCCTCAACCACATCTACTGGCAGCTCATCCACGTACCAGCCTCTGTGTAAAGAAGTGGCCCCTCAGGTTCCCTTTTATTCCTTCCCCTTTAATCTTAAACTGATCCCCTCTCGTCCTCGATTCTCTAAACCGTGGAAAAAGACTGAGAGCATTGACCCTATCCATACCCCTCATGATCTTATACAGCTCAATAAGGTCCCCCCTCAGTTTCCTACACTGTAAGGAAAAGGTCCTAGCTTGTCCAACCTCTCCCTCTCTCTCAGACCATTGAGTTCTGGCAACGTCCTTGTAAATTTCTACTGCACTCTTTCTAATTTAATAACATCCTCCCTATAACAAATGTGACAAAACTGAACACAATACTCCAAGTGTGGCCTTACCAAAGTCCTGTGTAACTGCAACAAAAATCCCCAACTACTCTACGCAATGTCCTGCCTGTTGAAGGCCAGTGTGGCAAATGCCTTTTGCACTGCCCTGTCTGCTTGTGACTCCGCTCTCAGGGAACCGTGCACCTGAACGCCAAGGTCTGTCTGCCCACTACACCCCGTAGGGCACTCCCATTCACCATGAAACTCCTACCTTGATTTGAGTTTTCAAAATGCAAGACCTCACACATCTATATTAAACTCCATTTGCCATTTCTCGACCCACTTCCCCGCCTGATTAAGGTCCTGCTGCAATTTCTGATAACCTTCCTCATTGATCACGCTGCCACTTATTTTAATGTCACCTGTAAACGTACATGCCTTGTACATTCTCAACCAAATCATAGATAGCAAACAGCTATGGACCCAGCCACCAAGCTGACAAGCATCCTTCCACAAAACACTCTGCTTCCTACCATCAAGCCAATGGTGTATTCAACTGGCCAGTTTCCTCAGCATTCCACGTGATGTAACCTGCCAGTGCAGCCTGCCTTGTGGTACCTTATCAAAGGCCTTCCTGAAATCCATAGAGACTACGTTTACCGCTCTGCACCCGTCAACGTTCTTGGTCACTTCTTCAAAGAACTCTAACAAATTTGGGAAGCATGATCTTCGACTCACAAGTCTATACTGACCGGTCTAAATCAATAGGGAATGTTGATGAAGAAAGAGACCTTGGAGTGCAGGTTCATAGCTCCTTGAAAGTGGAGTCGCAGGTAGATAGAATAGTGAATAAGGCATTTGGTATGCTTTCCTTTATTGGTATTGAATACAGGAGTTGGGAGGTCATGTTGCGGACTGTACAGAACACTAGTTAGGCCACTTTTGGAATATTGCATGCAGTTCTGGTCTCCTTCCTATCGGAAAGATGTTGTGAAACTTGAAAGGGTTCAGAAAAGATTTACAAGGATGCTGCCAGGGTTGGAGAATGTGAGCTACAGGGAGAGGCTGAACAGGCTGGGGCTGTTTTCCCTGAGAGCGTCGGAGGCTGAGGGGTGACCTTATGAGAAGCATGGATAGGATAAATAGGCAAAGTCTTTTCCCTCGGGTCGGGGAGTCCAGAACAAGAGGGCATAGGTTTAGGGTGATAGGGGAAAGATATAAAAGAAACCTAAGGGGCAACTTTTTCATGCAGAGGGTGGTACGTGTATGGAATGAGCTGCCACGGAAGTGGTGGAGGCTGGTACATTTGCAACATTTAAGAGTCATTTGGATGGGTATATGAATAGGAAGGGTTTGGAGGGATATGGGCCGGATGCTGGCAGGTGGGACTAGATTGGGTTGGGATATCTGGTCGGCATGGACGGGTTGGACAGAAGGGTCTGTTTCCATGCTGTACATCGCTATGACTATGACTAAGTAATGGGTGCAGTCAATGGTATGCTGTCCTTCATTGTAAGATGATTCGAGTACATAAGTAAAGCTACCTTCCTGCTGTTGTCAAGCCTTGCTGAGAGAGCATTTGGGGCACTCTGTACAGATTTGATCTCCTTTGTAAGGAATTATCTCCTTACCACAGACACGGGTAATGGTAACATGCGGATGGAGTGAATAAGCAGAGTGTTTAATCTGTAGAGCTGTGAGAGACGAAGAAATGGTGATGCTGAAACACGAGGAGTGGCTGTGATCTTTTATTTCCAAAACAGACGTTGACAGGGAGAGAAATTCCATACTTTACCCAGGATTGATTGGTTTGATTTATTGTCACGTGTACCTCAGTACAGGGAAACACTTTATTTATGAGCAGTGAAGGAAGATCATAGTAAGGATGGTCAGATAGATCGTAGGGTGGAAATAGGCTTGGACAGAGTAAGGCATACAGGTTATACTGAACAGGACATGAACTGGACAAGATCAAAATGAGCAAGATCAGCATTATTTGAACTTAGAGAGTCCATTAATCAGTCTAATGTGGCTTTCCTGATACCTTATATGCCTTAATTAATTCGCTCCACGTTATTGTGCAAGCGACGTATGAATCCGTAATGAACATCAGGTTGCTCACAATCCCCAAGAGCAGCCACAATCCCTTCCATCGGAAACAGCCATTCCAACTAGCTTCCGCCCTATATAGAGAACAGTAGGCTGTCTTCTCAGAGATGAAAGATGCCTTCTTGAGACTCCACACAAGACATATGGCGTTTCTACTCACCTCTAGAAAACTACATTAAAGTCCACGTGTGTCTTAAGCAAAGAAGCCAAGAAGCCAAAGAAGCCTCTGCTCCACTTGTTCATCATGTTAGAGCATCAATTAGGAGACAGTGAGGACTGCCGATGCTGGAGATCAGAGTAGAGCGTCTATTACTGGAAAAGCATAGCAAGTCAGGCAGCATCCGAGAAGCAGCAGAATCAACGATTCGGTCATAAGACATTCATCCGGTATTAGCATAAATTACCTCATTCTGCCCCCGTGTAAGTGCATTGAGGTGGGAATGGCCTCCTACTGTTCCTGCATAAGTGACTCAACAGACTGAATGGCTTCTTCCTCTTCTGATTGGACAGGGCCTAGGGCCCGACTGGCTACCCCGGTTCCTATGTGACAGCTCATTGTACTGACTAGTGTGACGATGCTGCAGCTTTAAGAGGTTATTTTGTCCTGGTTTCTTTTAAGAGAGAGATTGAGCGCTCATTACTAAGCTGGCTAGTTAAGACCACTTGAGTAACAGATAGGAAGGCCTTGTGTTTATTTTAATGCAGACTGAATGGATTAGGATGTCTGGGTTCTGGTTTCTCAGTAAAATCAGAAGCTATTGGGGTCTCCACAGAGTTGAAAGCTTCAGTGAATGTCTTCTGGCTGCTACCCTCACTGAAATTTCTCTTGATGCTGTTTTTAATTCCTGGATTGGAGAAATGTTTGTGACAATCTGTGTCTGAATATTTCTTTTAGCCAAGGGCTGTGTTGATGGGATTTACCTATATTGGAACAGTTCATTAGTAATAGTTCCTAGATCTATTATTCTGTAAAGTTGTCCAATAGAATTACATTCTAAGTTCTTCTTTCTTTGGTTTTATTTCATCTTTCGTGTTTAAGTAGATGGTGTTTTGCTTCACACCGAGTAGTCTGACCTGTCACATTGGATCTGGAACAGGCACTTTACATTTCCTTTAAAATTAGAAAACATTAGAGTCGAGGCTACTTCCTTCAAATATTTTCGAGGGGCTCTGGTTTGGTCCATCACAATAGACTCCTTCTCTTCCTGAGTAATAGGCTGGAGGCACTGAATGGGCTATCCCTGTTCATCTCCAATAATGTCAATGGGCTGAATGGATTCCTCATATTCCTGTGAAACCAGCGTTAGGTGCTGAATGAACTCTTATTTTACTGTGGCAATGTGAAGTGTCAGGCAGTGCTGTTACATGAATGTTACTGATACTTTAACAGCACAAGCCTGAATAGAGTCTAGGTCTTGCTGCACATGGACACAGACCAGTTCTGGAGCTGGCGGGGGACAAAACGTTCTGAACATTGTGGAATCTTTGGTGACCATCCCCACTTCTGATCTTATGGTGTGGAGGGTGGGGGCAGGGAGACATTGATGAAGCAGCTGAAGATATTTGTGAAGAGGAAGCTACCCTGAGGATCTCCCACAGAGCTGACCCAGGACTGAGATGATGAACATCTTCCTTTGTGCCATGTTTGACTCCAAACACTGGAGATTTTACTCTGATGCCCATTTGTTCAGCTCCTTGATGTCAACAGCAGGCAACCACTGCCTTGATATCAGGGCCAGTCATTTTTACCTGAACCTTTGAGCCAATCTCTTTTGTTCATATCAATAAGCCATGATATAGGAGCGGCAAGTGTTTTCTTCAAACAGGTGGTATTGAATGTGAAGATTTCTCTTCTCAAGAGTGTTTGGGGAGCTAGAAATTATTTGAAGAGGAGGTCGATGGATATTGACCTGTCAGAGAGTTGAGGGCAACGAAGAATTGGGTGTGAAAGAGGATTTGAGACCAAGAGCAGATCAGTCATGATTTAAGTGAAGGGCAAGGCAGGCTTGGGGAGTGAACGACCTGTTCCTATTTCTGATGTTCTCACATTCTGTTATTGGAAAGTTAGTGGGTGCTATTTTCATGAATATTATGTTATTGAATATTGCAGTCAGGAAAAACAGATGATTTTGTGAGCCAACTCTGGGTGGCTGTATTCACAGTGAATCTGGGTCTACAATATGACCAACAAATGAAGCATAAGTTGCAGATAGGGGAAGCTCTGTGAAGAGAAATAAGGGGCTTCTTTCACACCCGTGCCTGGATTTTCCAATAAAATTTCCCAAATGACTTCAAAGCTTGCGTGACAGTCTTGAGAGGCTGAATGGTCTCCTCTGTTTCTGTGCACCAGGTTATATGAGTAGTTGGCCTCCAACTGTTCCTGTCTAGCAGGTTTAGGCGGCTGAATGGAACACAGAAACATGGGACTGAGGAGCTGGAGTGGGTCATGAGATACTTTGAGCCTTCTCCACAAAGCACTAAGATTGTGGCTGATCAGGTTGGGGTCTCAGCTCCACTTTTCTGTCTGCATCCCATTATGCATGACTCACTTCTCTGTCAAATATTTAACTAATGCAGCTTTCAATCAATGTGAACATCGAGGCACGATAAACTTCCAGTGAAGAGAATTCCCACTTGAGAGGTCCTTTCACAATTTTTCATCATCCCTCTTATAGAACCAGAGTGTCATGCAGAACGAAAGCAGACCCGTTAGTCCAATCTGTTCATTCCGATCAGATATCAAACCTGATCCAGTCCCATTTGCCAGCATTTGGCCAATATCCCTCCTCTTTCAGATACTTTTTAAATGTGCGATTGTAACCACCTTCAGCACTTCCTCTGACAGCAATTTCTCTACACACACCACTCTCTGTGTGAAACATTTATCTTCTGCTCCCTTCTAAATCATTCGCCCTCTCGCCTTCAGCCTCTGCCCTCTTGTTCTGGACTCCCCTATCCTCGGGAGCAGAACATGGCTGTTCAGAATATCCATGTTCCTGATGGTTTTATCAACCCCTATAATGTCACCCCTCCACCTCTGACACTCCAGGGGGAAACACCTCAATTTAATCAACCTCTCCCTAAAGCTCAAACTTCCAGTCCTGGAACATCTGTGTGTAAGTCATTTCTGCAGAAAAACGAGTTGTACGCTGTATTCTTAAAGTGGCCTCACCAACATCCTGTACAGATGCAACATTCCACCACAACTACGATACACAATGCTCTGACTGATTAAGGCAAATGTGCCAAATGTAGTCTGTCCCACTCTGTCTACCTGCGACTCCACTTTCAAGGAACAATGTACCTGCAGCCCTACGTCCCTTTGCTCCACAACACGCCCCAGGACCTTACCATCAAGTGTATAATTTCTGCCCTGGTTTGCGTTCCCAAAATTCAAAACCCCGTATTTATCTAAATTAAACTTCATCTGTCACTCCTTGCTTCTATGTCCCATCTAATTGTGGTCTCATTGTACTCTGAGATACTCTACTACACCACCTTTCTGATGTAATCTGTAACCTTACTAACTGTGACCCCAATATTCACACCTAAATCATTTACATAAATGATGAAATGCAGTGAACTCAGCACTGATTCTTACAGCACACTGCTGCTCACAAGCCTCCAGTCTGAAAAATATCCCTCTCCTTCAAGCCAATTATGACTAGCTTCTTCTGTATCCCATGTGACTGAAACTTACTAATCTGTCTACCAATCGGAATGAAATACTAGCTATGAAGAGAGGCTGAGTAGGTTAGGTTTATTTTCAAGAGAAAAAGAGGAGATTGAGGGGTGACCTGATTGAGGTTTGCAAAATCATGAAGGGTATAGCCAGGGTGGATAGAGACGAGCTTTTTCCCAGGGTGAAGGATCCAATAACGGAATGTTGTGCTTTCGAAGTGAGACGTGAAATGTTTAAGGGGGATACACGCGGTAAGTACTTCACACAGAGGGTGGTGAGCGTTTGGAATGCGTTGCCAGCAGAGGTGGTAGAGGCAAGCACGGTAGATTAATTTAAGATGCATCTGGACAGATGCATGAGTAGGTGGGGAGCAGCGGGATTCAGATACTTAGGAATTGACCGACAGGTTTAGACAGTACATTTGGATCGGCTCAGGTTTGGAGGGCGAAGGGCCTGTTCCTGGGCTGTAAATTTTCGTTGCTCTTTGTTCTTTAAATGAACACCTTGCTGAAGTCCATACAGACAATGTCTACCAAACTGCCTTCATCAATCTTTGTCATCTCTTCAAAAAACTTAACCAAATTAATGAGACATGATTTCCCATGCAGAAAACCACGTTGTCTACCCCGATCAGCCCTTACCTTCCCAAATGTATGTAAATGCTATCCCTCAGAATCCCCTCCAACAACTTACCCACCACTGACATCAGGCTCACCGGTCTATAGTTCCCCGGCTTTTTAGGTCACTGTTTCCTTTTCTAGTCCCACTCCTCCACTGCTCACAACAAATGTTAACTTTAACCAGGTTTGTGATATGGCCGATGATATTGGTCTCAGACTGGGTCAGGGTCAGTTTTAGGAACAAGTCAGGCTAGTTTCTTTAATCTGCTAAAACAGCACGTTTATGAACCAGAGCAATGTTACTCAAACTATGGTGGAAAGATGAATGGCAAACTGTTTGAGTATTTCAAATATATAATCAATATTTCCGTTTCTAAAAGCAGTCACACACACACACACACACACACACACACACACACACACACACACACACACACACACACACACACACACACACACACACACACACACACACACACACACACACACACACACACACACACACACACACACACACACACACACACACACACACACACACACACTCTGCAATTTTAACTTGAAAGAACTTTGTCCGGATATTATTGGAACTCATGACAGAAGGAAAAATTGCGAGATTGTCCAAAACGTTATTCTGCTTCTGAAGATATTGCACTCATACAGCTGCTAGCAATGTGATTTCACCCTGGCAGATTTGGATTTGGCTGAATTCCCTTTGCTTTAGGCAGTGAGTAGATTGCAGTGAATTCTGGTCAGGGATCACGCGAAGGGTAGCACTCTGGTTAAAACTTCTGCCTCACAGCACCAGGGACTTGGGTTGGATTCCAGCCTTGGGTGACTGCCTGTGTGGAGTTTGCACTTGCTCCACTTTTCTGTGTGAGCTTCTAATTTTTGATCCAGTTTCCTACGACAAACTGTGTAGTTTCGGTGGATTGGTCATGCTAAATTGTCTCTAGTGTCCAGGGATTTCTAGGTTAGGGGAATTAGACTGGGTTAAATATAGGGGAATCGGTTTGGAAAGTTGGTATGGACTTGTTGGGCTGAAGGGCCTTCTTCAACACTGCAGGGATTCTATAAAAATAAGAATGGTAACGATGACTGTAGAGATTTTTTTAGCTCGCACATATTGATGGGATGAGGAACAATGAAGGAGAGAGAGTGCAATAGGCCGTTCCTTCTCAGCAGATTACATTTTCTCCCTCCCTGAGCTGAAACACACAATAATGTTTTCCTCTCCCAAAGTGGAACATGTGAGGTCTCCTTGTACATTGTCTAAACTATGTCTCCATCACACTCCCTGCTCCATATAGGTGCATCATTGCTGCTGTCATGCACAGAGCCATACCCTTAGCAGAAAATGGTCTCGGCCGATTTGAAATATGTTTACATGGCCCTGCGTCATTAAAAAAAATAAAATATTTAATGTATTCAGAATACCTGTGTTAAAACGAATATTTTTTTTACAAATGCAGAACTTGATGGAAAGGCTCGGCAGGTCTGTCAGCATCCAGATGCCTTTTACTTGCTGTATTTGTACCAGCCTCCACCACTTCCTCTGGCAGCTCATTCCATATGCACACCATCCTGTGCATGAAAAGGTGCCCTTCAGGCCTCATCAAAAACTTTCCTCTCTCACTTTCAACCAATGCCCTCTAATTTTGGACGCCCCTAACCTGGGGAAAAACCCTGACTACTCACCCTACCCGTGACCATTCTGATTTTATAAATCTTTACTGCTGCGAAATGTGACCCCAATCAACACGAATGGCTGCGTTTCAAATCATTCTGGGCCTAAATTCTGAAATGCAATACTGACACCTCTTCTTTCTCCATCAAATCACTATTCTAAATCCGTTTTAATCAGTTTGTTCAGATGTATCAGAGACACCTCTCTGGGATATACACCCAGACCTTTTTGCCCGGACGTAGGGACACTAGCATCACTCAGCAATACCCATAGAGCTGTAACAGTATTCTCCTGTGTGTTTGCTCATCAGCCTGTTCTGACATGCTGTGACATACCTCTGCAACAGGCAGGACTTGAATCCAGGCCTTCTAGTCCAGAGCTAGGAACACTACTGCATACATTCAGGAATTGGAATCAAATACAGAGCTCTGACTGAGAGGCAGGGACACTACCCACTACACTACCATTCCCAGATTTTGGGTCATATTGTAAGTGCCAGCTTTCAGCTCGGTGTGGATTTATTATAATCAGGTTACCATTACTGAGCTACACAAAAAACACTTTGTATTGTTAAACAAATGCAAGATATTTGTCTCAACTGTAGGATGTTGAGTGCACGTGCTGTGCTATCGCAATTAACTATAAACATCTTTAATTACTATTATCTGTAGTCTGCAATATTAGGGAAAGAAATCCCCCAAAGAAGGGTCTCGAATAGATATTTATTACTGAACACTCGAGACGAAGGAAGAGCATAATTTCTGGCTCCAAAACACAGATCGGTTTTACCCAACTCTCATGTGTCATTGTCCTCTTCCTGAAAGCATTAAATGATTACTGTCCAGCCTCTCCTCCCCACTGACTGTGTCTGCAATCTGTCGCACCTCCCCCTAACCACACGAGGCAAACCAAGCTCCGGGTTTTGTGAAAATCAAGCCCAGAGTGTGCAGGCATCCTGGAGAGGGGGAGGGAATTTTTAAATTAAACGGGGAAGGTGAGGGGGTGGCAATATCACACACTGGGCTGAGGAGTGGCGGATGGAGTTTAGTTTGGATTAATGCGAGGTATTGGATTTGGTAAATCAAACAAGAGCATGACCAATACCCTCAGAAGTAGGGTCTTTGGCAGTGTTGTAGAACAGAGACCTAGGCCGTCAGGTATAATTCTTTAAAATTTGCATCTCAAATAGATAGTGTGGTTAAGAAGGTGTTTAACACACTTGTCTTCATCGGTCAGACCTTTGAGTATCGGAATCGGGACGTCATGTTGAGGTTGTACAGGACATTGGTGAGACATCTTCTGGAATACTGTGTCCAGTCTGGTCACCCTGCCCGCTCATTCCATAGGCACACCACCCTCTGGGTGAAAAAGCTGCCCCTGAGTTCACTTTTAAATGTTTCACCTCTCACCTTTAAACTATGCACTCTAGTTTTGGTCTCCCCTACTCTCATAAAATACCTTGACTCTTCACTTCGATATTATTGACCTTGATATTATTAAGCTGGAAAGGGTTGAGAACAGATTAACCTGGACGTTGTTGAGAATGGAGGGAGTGAGCTAAAAGGAGAGGCTGGGTAGGGTGGGACATTTTTCACTGGAGAGGATGGGATTTAGGGGTAACTTTACAGTGGTTTATAAAATAATGAGGGGTACAGATAAGCTGAAGTCTTTACCCTCGAGTTGGGTTTCAAAACTGAGGGATATTTTAAGGTGCAAGGAAAAAGATTTACAGAAGTCATGAGAGGTAATTATTTTAGACAGAGGCTGGCATGTGCGTGGAATGAACTTCCAGATGAAGTGGTAAAAGCAGGGACAGTTACAACGTTTAAAGGACATTTAGATCAGTACATGGATAAGACATCAGTTTGGATGGTGCTGTGAGCAGCCCTCCTCTCCCTCCCCCACTCTGAATGAATCCCTGTTGGTTTTCACCCTCTGCTCATGCCTGTGCAGTGGCGTGTGGAGACCAGCAGAGGGTAGCATTGCATCACTTTAAGCACTACAGAGACAGCCACACCTGCCCCACACAGAGACACACACAGCAATTGTTAGGACACGGCATTGAGCTCATCTGGTAACTTAAATGAAACGTAAAGAAATGCTCAATTCACCTCGTAAACTGTTAAAACATGTGTGACAGAGAACTCCCAACTTCCAGTGTTTAAATAAAAACATCAATTTATTTTTTTAACTCTGAAAGTGAACATTTTACATCAACTATTCACAACTCTGGGACCCCCTTTCTCTTAACCGTTTATTCCCCAATTCCAAATCTATAACAGTATACTCTTTCAATAAGATGCTTAGTAAAATTTCATCATGTTAATTTCAAAGCCACACAGCAGCTGTAGTTTTTGTCTCTTCTTCTGTGAGAAGATCTCCCTGGGTCATCTTCTTTCTTTTTACTGCGGATATGTTTCATAGGAAAAGGTACCTTTGATAGAGAGTATTTCCTAATCTCTTGAATCTGTGTTGCTCTGTCCTCAATTTTCAAAATTCCTGCATTCTTAATATCCATAACATTGGATTATCTCATTGGTTCGATTTTTGAAAAACAATAAATTCAAACTTGATTTTGTTTTAGAATCCTGGTGTATTATTTAAACTGATTCAAATTGTTGTCCAAACAGCAACCATCTGAGGGATCTATTTCACAGCCAAATGTGACATATTTTCAGTTGCCTTTGACACTCTGGGTCTGCCATCCTGTCATATACACAGGCACTTGTAAGCTCTCCGTTCAGAACAGCTTTCCCTCTATCTTAAAGGTACGGTACACACTTTCAACTTCATTACATGAATACCCTGATGTCATTACAGATACTTGGAGCCAATCCGGATTTCTATTGCTCTATGGTTTGTCAATATTTCATTCACTCAGTCTGGTTTGTATCAGGACTTTTGTTACTCCATTAACAACATCTAATTATTGGGCTCCGTCTGTGGAATATATCAGTATTTCACTTGCTCACACTCGTGAGTGAGGCAGGATTTCAGTTGTTTCATGGGGAGTGTGACACGATGACAATTTCAATGATTGTACATGGCACCAAACCTGGAAGAATTGTAAAGTCTATGGAGGCCAGTGTAGAACTCTAACAGGACAGTGACACGTTGGTGTCGTATTCAGGTGTAAGGCAGATGGGGATCAATGCAGAGCAGTTTGAGGTGATGCACTATAGTAGGAAAGACAATGAAAGACGATTTAAAACAGGCTGTGCCGTTATAAAGTGAGTGCAGGAACAGAGAGCACTGCGTGTATATACGCGCAGATTATTGAAGATGTCAGGACAAGGGGAGAGCAGTAAATATCACAGACTAGTTTCAGTATCTGAGCTGTTTACAGGAGGAGGTGTAGGAGGGAGTCTCCATGCTCCCTTCCTGGGAGGTGGTGGTGACGATGTGTTGTGAGCCCACCCTCCTTCCCACCGAGACCGTGGGGATTCCATTTGTACCAGCTCGATACAAAAGGGAGATGGCATCAGGGCCACGGATTCTAAGTTGTGTCGGGGAGAAACGGAGCTGCCAGTGGGTTTAAAGTGAGAATTGCCCTTCACTGAACATAGCTCCTTACTCGGTCGGTGGGACGTGGATGTTTCAGAATCTCCACACGAGGTGTCCTGGTCCTCTCCGACTCGGACGACGGTCCACCCCACATGGCAGGGGGAGGGGGTGTGAGGGAACGGATATCGGGCACTCCAACACCCGGCTTGGCGATTACTGTCCTATTCCAGGCTGTTTCTCCTGGATTGGGAGCAAGGGAGGGAGGTAGGGTGGGGATGGGTTGCCCTGTTGATGGTGCTGGTGTAGCTGGGGATAGTGGCATATGGTGAGGGAGTTTGTTGACAGTGTTGTATCCATGCAGTGTTATTAACGTGGGGGGTAAATTGGACGGGGTGACAGAGAGAGAGTAAGTGAGACAGAGAGACCGGGACAGAGACGGAGAGAGAGAGAGGGAAGGTGCTGCATGCAGCAGTGGGAGTGGTGGAGCCTTGTTTGGAGGTCGGTGCTATAACAGATATACAGTGAGTGTGATTGAGCAGAGAGAATACAGTGGCCCTTACCCTGACAGAGCGGGGAAGGACATTAATGCTTGTCCTGTATTGCTGGACATTTCTGCAGACCGCAGATACAGCACTGAGCTGGGTGGGGAGCTCACACCATGCTCGGTGGGTCTGGTGGTGTGGCACCCTCTGGGAAGAGAATGGTACCCCTCTGTACTAGCCCATCCAACAGGACCTCTGTGCCCCTGTCGACAAACTGTGGTGTAATTGCCCCTTATTCCCCATGCTCGGGGTAAACTGCGCAGGGCAGTTCCAAACTAAGAAAGCTCAACCTTGTGCCCCTTGGCCTTTTAAAGATGGGACCAGTGCCAGAGATCACGGAATATCCAGGGGCACCCGGGCGATGGTGAATACCTCCAACCATGATGGGTGTGGGAATCGGGCTGGTATTGAATGAGAGGGACACCATGGGGTGGGCTGGGTAGTTAACGAGTTGTGTTTGATAAGATAGCACTGGGGAAAACTAGCTCAGCCTCGTGCAGACAATCCCTCTGTCGCAGTCAATGAAAATGGAACTGAGACAAATTATTGTTAGAATCTGGCCAATGAATCATAGGTTCTGTGAAACCACTCCTATTTACAAAGCTGTAGAACAAATGCTCATCCAAAACTCTCCATTATCTCACCTTACACCAATATTCCTTTTTCACATCTTTCCTGGGAAGATTTGCTCATGTTACAGGATGCTATCGAAGTGTCTACATTTCAGCATTCTGAAACCTGGGAACACATCCTTCCATGACACTGTATCTCAGTCTCCCCCATCTCTCTCTATTTCTAAAACCCCTCCCATGTGGGGATATTTAAACTGATTCCCCCGCCATCTCTCTGTGGCAGTGAAGTTCACACCCACAGCAACCCCTTGTCATGGCACAATGGAGATATGGAGCTGTAAATGGATAGGAGTTGCACATCCAGTCACTTCCAGCATGGGCTGCAAGTTTCCCCACACTGGGCAGTGATCTAACACAGTGTTACTGAGGAATGCACTGGGGTGGTGTACACAGTCCTACATGCTGGGAGGGTAACTGCTCCTGTTTTACCGATTAATTCACGGTGATTACTGAACAGGTCGCTGTGCTGGTCAGACTAACTGGTAGAGGTTTGGAGATAATTGTGTTGTGTGTGCAGCTCCCCGTGCTGGATGGATATTTCTTTCAGGTTCGCACATTAGTGCACTGCTGTGTTCTGCACAGCTCCCCGTTCTGGACAGATATCTAGTCTGGGTTTATATATCAATGCACTGCTGTGGTCTGCACAGCGCCCCGTATTCCTGTGTAGCAGCTTTGAAATGCCGAATGTTCCCTTCCATTTCCTGTGTAACAGGTGGGATATATTAAAAGATCTGCTTCAGTTGCTGAGTAACAGCCTCCAATGGCCGAATGGCCTCATTCTGTTCCTGTTTAAATCTGTTGATGGGCTCAATAGCCTGCTTCAGTATCGGTGCAGTTGTGAATTGCTTCTTATTTTGAAACCATCAGTGAATAGGCCACTTCTGACTTTATGATGGAGGGAAGGCCATTGATGCTGCAGCTGCTGCTAGCCCACAGTGCCTCATGGATGCCCAATTTCCATGTGCTCAGTCCTTTAGAAGTATGTCCTACTTCACAGGAGGGAGTGCCACGTAACACAGTGAGCAGTATGCCTAATATGATTTATCCCTCCATCCTGGAGGCTCGAGGCCTCATTCGTGATGAAGGTCTGCTGCCCGAAACGGTGATTTTTTGCTCCTCGGATGCTGCCCGACCTGCTGTGCTTTTCAGACTGTGTGCTGGCTGCTCCTACAGATACTGTCAGGGACAGATCCATCTGGGACAAGGAGTTTGATGAGAAGTTTTCCCCTGGCTGTTGTGTATTGAAGCCTGTCCCAGCTCAGGCAGTGGGGGGCCTGTGGAGACAGTCCTGGTGATGGACATTGAAGTCCCACACCCAGAGGACGGTCTGTGTCGTTGTCTCCCTCAGTGCTGCCTCTGATTTGTTTCGAACATTGAGGGGAACTGAGTTATCACCGAGAGGAGCAATGGGGGGGAAGGGGCAGGAGATAACCATCCTCAGGCAATTTCTTAGACCATGATCTGTTACCATGAGATTTCCTGGGTTCTGGAATCAATGGTGGGGAATTGCAGGGTAACTCCTTCCCTGACTGTATCCAAGGGTGTGCCCACCACTGGTGGGTCTGTGCCGGTGGGACAGGATATACCCAGGGATGGGGATGGGGCTTCATGAAACATTCTGGGTGAGCACGATGGCACAGTGGTTAGCACTGCTGCATCACAGCGCCAGAGTTCCGGGTTCAATTCCCGCCTCAGGTGATTGACTGTGCGGAGTTTGCACATTCTCCCCGTGTCTGCGTGGGTTGCCTCCGGGTGCTCCGGTTTCCTCCCACAGTCCAAACATGTGCAGGTTAGGTGAATTGGCCATGGGAAATTGCCCGTAGTGTTAGGTGAAGGGTGAATTGTAGGGGAATGGTTCTCGGAGGGTTGCTCTTCAGAGGATTGGTGTGGACTTGTTGGGCAAAAGGGTCTGTTTCCACACTGTACGTAATCTAATCTAATCTAAATTACCCATCAGGCGTGATCCTGTGAGTATGACGGTGTCGGACTGTTTCCTGACTGGGAGTGTGGTGCTGAAAAAGCACAGCAGGTCAGGCAGCATCCGAGGAGCAGGGGAATGAACGTTTCAGGCATAAACCCTTCATCAGGAATGAGACTTGTGAGCTGGGGAACTGAGAGATAAATGGGAGGGGGCTGGGGCTGGGGCTAGGGCTAGGACTGGGGTTGGGGTTGGGTTGGGGCTGGGGCTGGAGGGAAGGGAGCTGGCAATGTGATCGGTAGACGGAGGTGGGGGAGAGATGATAGGTCAGAGAGGAGGGTGGGGTGGATGGGTGGAAGGTCATGGACAGGTCAAGGAATTACCCGGAACATTCTGTCCCCGACATTCTAAAGCTGACATTCGCTGGAACGTTCGGTCCCCGACATTAAATAACTGACATTCCCCGGAACATTCTATTCCCGACATTCTATAACTGACATTCCACGGAACGTTCTGTCCCTGACATTGTTTGTGAGCGGCCGGACGTCAGTAAATTGAACAAACGAAAAGATCCCAAGGGAAGAGATCCCGTTCCAGGAAGAAGGAGACACTGTTCCGAAGGCCCCTCAGGCAGTTAAAGGGTTGAATACGTTTTCCCTGCGTTTACATTTCTCCACGACACAGGATCGACCACAATTTAGACCAAAATACAGAAATTCCCAAACTCCGTTTGTCTTCAGGAAACTGGAAGAGAATCCTTCAGGACAGCAACGTTTCATCCCTCCGTATTAGGAATTGGGAAGGAGTGACCTGTATCTGCTGTGGAGTGACCCAGTGTGTGGGAATGTCCCAGAAACCATCTGTCCTTATGGATGTGTCTCTGTGTGTTTGGGGAGGGAGGGTTTCGTGTGGTTTATGTCACATTTTTGTCAGTAATTCTGACCTTTCCATTTGTTATTCCAGCTCCAATTATTTTAATAAATCCCTGAATAAAGGGACACATTTGAAAATCTCACTGGGTCCCCAATAAAACGAGTCCCTTTGCCTCCATGCTGATGGATAATGGGTTTGTTTTCCTTCCTCACAGTTAACGTAGTGACCATCTCCGTTATGCTTTATAAAGATTGTGGATTGTCTCCATGTGTCAGACGTTACCTGGGGGCCATGGCAGCGGCTGATCTCCTGATCATTATCCTCGACCTGATACTGAGACACATTCCCATTGTTTATCGGGAACAATTTTATTTCCTGAGGGACTCCGTCCCTGTGTGTAATATGCACGCCGTCCTGCTTTATGCAGCCGCTGACTGCTCTGTCTGGTTCACCGTCGCTTTCACCTTTGATCGATTTGTGGCCATTTGTTGCCAGAAGCTGAAAAGTAAATATTGCAGTGAGAAGACGGCGGCTGTGGTTCTGGGAGCAGTGACTGTGCTGAGCTGTTTAAAGAACATTTTCTGGTATTTTATGCTCACGGCTCGGTATCAGATGCGGAACGCCCCCTGGTTTTATGATGTAACAAACGCTGTTCTATTCTCCAGTGTCTGGGTCACAATCGAGTTCCTCCACCACATTCTAACCCCGTGTGTCCCATTTCTCCTGATTCTGCTGCTCAATGTTCTCACCGTCAGACACATTGTAGTGACCAGCAGAGCCCGCAGGAGACTCCACGCTCACACCAGTGGGGACGCTCAGTCTGACACTGAAATGAGAAACCGAAAGAAAACATAATTTTACTGTTTTTGATCTCGGCCAATTTCATCCTGTTATGGTCAACGTTAACGATTTATTCTATATGGAGACGGATGTATTTGATTGGGTATCGATCTGTGTATCTCGATTACTTTGTTCGGGAATTGGGCTTCATGCTGCAGCTCCTCAGTTGCTGCACAAACACCGTGATTTTTGCCGTGACCCAGACTAAGTTTAGGCTGCAGCTGAAGAATGTGCTGAAATATCCCTTCACCCAGATCCATCCATCAATCAAATTTCCTCATTAATCAATCCATCCGGGATTTTCTCATTTCAGTTCAGTGTTTCCGTGATGGAGCAGCCTGTCGCTATGATAACAGACTGAGGGTAGCGCTGGTTTGTCCATCCTTATCCCTCAGGGGTTACAGGGGCACATTTCAATGTTTCTCACAACTCATGGGCCAGTGGGAAAAGACACCATCCCACTGACTGTATCCATCACTTCCATTTGTAAACACGAAAAATGTTGATTAAAACGTGATGAGCAGCAGAGTGACCAATGTTGTTGTGTGTCTTTGTGTTAGAGAAGCTGACCTGGGAGAGACAGACTCAGCCCCAAGTCCTGGTCCTAAGGGAAGGGGAGGGCACTGCACCCTGAGCTCAGGAACTGGGTTCAACTCCCTCTGTCCCCACCACTCCAACCTGGCCTCCCCATTTCCTCCCCCCACCCTTTCTCCTTATTGATCTCCCTCTCTATCTCTGCACACTCTCTCCTTCTCACCACATCTCCCTCGTCCCCCTCTCTCTTTCACACACACCCTCAACCCCACTTTCTAAACTCTTCCCTCTCCCCCTCACTCACTCTCCTACCGGCTCTGTCTCCCGCCCGTAATTCCGTCTCTACTCCATTTTCCCGTTCCTCCCACCTCCCGCATTCCAGCCCCACCATCCCACACGCAGCTTCACCACCAACACACACACACACAGTCTCTCGTTCAGAGGGAGAGGGAAGAACCAGCGAGACAGAGTGTGTCAGATAGAGAGGGAGGGAGAGAGATTGAGCCAAAGAGAAATGGACGGAAGTGGGCAGAGAAAGAGAGAGATACTGAGGGAGCGGGAGTGAGAGTGAGAGAAGGTGGAGAGAGAGTGAAGGAGCGGGGGAGGGGGTGGGGGTTGGGGGAACAAGAGACAGATAGGGTAAGGGAGAGAGAGAGAAAGACGTGGGTGGAGATAATGAGAGGGAGGGTCGGGAGAGAGTGGGCGAGAGAAAGAGTGAGACTGAGAGAGGGGCGAGGGAGGGGGAAAGAGAGAGAAAGAGACGGAGAGAGAGAGACAGAGATAGAGACAGACAGAGCAAGTGAGAGCGAGAAAGGAGGCAAGACCTCGAGAGAGAGAGAGGATGGGGGCAAGAGAGATCGGGAGGAGAGAGTAACAGAAAGAGAGAGAGGACAGAGAGAGAGAGAGAATAGGTGGTAAGTGAGGGAGAGGGCAAGAGAGGGTGAGGGAGCAAGAGAGAAAGAGTGGGGTGCGAGAGAGTAACAGAGAGAGAAGGGACGATAGAGAGAGGAGGAACGATAGAGAGGGTGGCAAGAGAGAGAGAGGGTGGTGAGAGAGAGAGAGGGCGTCGAGAGAGTGAGAGTGGCGAGAGAGAGAGGGCTGCGAGAGAGAGAGAGGGCGGCGAGAGAGAGAGAGCGGTGAGAGAGGGAGGGCGGCGAGAGAAGGAGGGCGGGAGAGAGGGGAGGGCGGGAGAGAGGGAGGGCGAGAGAGAGGGGAGCACGAGAGAGGGGAGGGCTAGAGAGGGGAGGGTGAGAGAGAGGGTGAGAGACGGAGGGAGAGAGGGCGGGGTGAGAGCGCAGGGTGAGAACGCGTGGTGAGAGAGAGGGGAGAGAGACAGGGGTGAGAAAGAGAGGGGAAGAGAGATAGAGGGGAGAGAGAGGATGGTAGAGAGAGAAGGAGGTAGAGAACGTGAGAAACAGAACTCACTCATAAATCAGCCTGAGACAAAGCCTTGGAAACAAGAACAATTTATTACAGTCTTACAAGTACCGGACGCCTCTGCAGTCCAGCAGAAATGTGTATGTCACAGAACATGTGTACTTTCTTTATTCAGTTTTCAAGTTTCTGAATCACGACTCCCTTTTCTAATTTCATCCTATCTGGCTATCCGGCTGTCATTGTATGTCTGCATTCTCTGTTCCTTGTTATTTTTGTCCAGTTTCCTTATCATACGATAAGTGAAATACCCCTACTGCTTCTTTTGTTGTCAGCTACAACACTCCATAGTTATTTCCCAGCTTCAAACTATTTCTTTAAAATTAATTCTTTAAAAGACCCTCTATATTTATTAAAGTCTTAGCATTAAGTATGCTACATGTTGTACGAATTCCGCTCACCCCCGCAACACCCCCCATCTATAGAAACTACATTCCATTACCAGCCACAGCAACTACATTTCTATATCGCCTGCAGAAACTAAATTTTTCACTTCCCTTTTCTTTTTTAATATCTGTTGTTTCTGGGCTTATTAAGTCTCCTTTAATTCATTTCTCACGGTCTGCCCTCGTACGCCTTTTGGGCGATGAGGTTCACAATCTTACCTTTTACTTTTGTGTTGTTCATCTCCCTTGAACTCTAGAAGCATTCTTTGGCTTTCACTTTGTTGCATATCACCTGCTGATTGTACAAGCATCTGATGATTTATTTGAGTTCTTTCCCCAAGGGATGTCATCAGTCGGCTCATTACCCATTTTAGGACACTGCACCCTACTACCAGACCCACTAATATCAATATTCCATAGATAGCGAGATTGACTAACCACCTTCCCCAACCAGTCAGTCCCCAATTGCCCCATTCCCATCATTTTTCGTTCTGGTACCAATTACCAGCCTGCCTTATCTTGGCGATTTTGTCTCGCACATGTTTGGAGATATAAGTAATGTTAGAGGAGACCTCAGGTATGTACGTACAACATTCCTCTCCAATTACTGCACAGGTACCAGCCTTCTCTGCTCGAATATAATCCAGAGCCATCCTGTTCTGAAGGGTCGTTAGTCTGGTGGCAATCATTTCACTCGTTATGGCTGCTACTTGTGATTGGGGTTCGGTTAACGCATCAGCAGTATTGTTGGCTAACTCTTCCAGGGAAGCTGCCAACTTTTGTATTTCTACTCCTGCTCGAGCGGTCCCATACAAAGGTATCAAAGCCCAGAGGAGCCGATCCCATTGGTTACTTCCCGGGTTTCCCGCCTTCTTTCCTATTTATTCCGAGGTATTTTTGGGGCTACTTTTAACAGCCTCAAGTGGGGAATTATATACGCGAGGTAGCAGCAGCCACTCCAGCCTTTCTGGCTTTGAGACAGTGTTTTATCAACATCATAACATGCATGCATTCCTGTACATTCAGTCACGCGAATGTATTTTTCCCCCGGAATAAATAGATAGGTGTCCAGGCCTCATTCCCAATATGTTCCGTTTAATATTCGGGGAATGGTTGTGGCAATGACTTGGCTGGTATAGACACAAGATGATTTTCCTAATCGGAAGGGTGCGGTATCATTCTGAATACAGAACACTGCTCCTTTCGGTGGGGAGACTTTAAGGCTATCAATAGCACCCGGCGTTTTCGGGGCTGGTCGAGGGAACCATCTCTCAAAGTTATAATTACCCCTCTCAAATTCCCATTTTGTATCATTTGAGCCTGAGTCAAATTGTTGAGCATCGTACACTTCTTCTTTGGTAAGGGTATTACCGTGAGAGGAATTCCGGATTCCCCATGGTGTGGGAACTCTGCACATACCCAACAGTCGACATGTCCCTTTAATTTAGCATAATTCTGACATAAAGCGGTAAAATGATTTTTTCCCGCCGCCCCCCCCCCCCCCCCCCCCCCCGGCAGCTAACGCCAATATTATCGTGACAATATAAAGCTGACCACTGATTTTAGCTCACAACCCCTATCTGTCTATTCCCTAATACTTTAACTACCAGGGAGGAGTGAGTCCATGCAACACTTACAATTGTATTGGGATACAGTTTTTCAACCAATATCAATAGTCTCTTATCTCAGTCCATTCTTCTTGATCAGCTTGATTTTCAGAGGGTTGTCCGTAGGATGAGCTTGCCACTCTGCTGGAGGGGAAGGAGTGTCCACCGGGCCCTTAACACGAGTGTGATGACTCCACCATTTTTTCAGCAGTTCGGACGGCTGTTTCAGTAGTCAGGGCGGTTAGGAGCGGTCTGCATTACCAGCTTGGGTGCAGTTTGGTATCTTTCAAAGTTTTGATCAGGACCCAATCACCTTGCTGTATTCGATGTACGGCGAACTCAAGTGGAGGTATCTGGGTCAACAGACCCTTCTTCCTAAGAACAGACAAAGAAGAGCCAAGCACCACAATATAGTTCTTTAAAAACTTATCATTGAACTCTACAGTTGGTAATTCCCCTTTTCCACCCGAGAAAGCTAATTCACACATCATCTTATAAGGAGAGAGGCCTATATCACGTCTAGGCGCAGTCCTAATGCGTAGCAACGAGATAGGTAAACATTTTGTTCATGGTAATCGAGTCTGTAGGACTAGCTTAGACAATTGCTTCTTTAAGGTTTGATTCATTCGTTCCACCCGTCCAGAGGAAGGCAGATATCAAGGAGTGTGGAATTCCCAAGGGATTTCCAATCCCGCCATTACTTCTTGTAGGATCTTAGAAGTAAAATGGATACCGTGGTCTGAATCTATACTTTCCACCACTCCATATTCATTGTGTCTTTTTCCTTGTACTACTTTTGATGACCCGTCTATAAACAGTCTGACCCCGCCATGTAAGGGGATATCCTTTAGGTCCTGTCTAACTTTGGTTTGATACTCTATGATATCCAGACAGTCATGTTCTAATTCTCGTTTGTCCACAGGTTTTCCCTTCCATAGGAAGGTAGCTGGATTTAGACAGGTGTCTGTTGCTAACACAAGGTCATCTCTCTCCATCAGGATGGTTTCGTATTTTAGGATTCGTGAATATGTCAACCATCTCCCTGCCTTTTGGTTTAACATAATTCTAACTTGATGGGGGGTACTAACGATTAGCGACACTCCAAAAGTAAGTTTACTGCTTTCCTGTATCAGTATGGCAGTGGCTACTACTGCCTGTATACATTCAGGCCATCCTCTCGAGACAGGAAAGCTATGGGCTGTCTCTTCCGCCCTCCTTTCTGGGTTAACACTCCTAAGGCTGCTCCATCATTTACTGTCACAAAAAGGTGGAATGGTTTATCTAGGGAGGGAAGGGCCAACACCAGAGCTTGTAGTAAACTACGCTTCAACTCATGTAACCTTTCATTTTCCTCTTCTGTCCATCACAGTCTTTAATGTTCAGATTCTGTCAATTTGTAATACAACCCTTTCGTTTTCTGGGCGTATGCTTCTATCCATAATCTACAATAGCCCACCAGCCCCAAGAACTTCCGTAATTCTGGTTTGGTGATCAGAAGGGGCAGTTATACTATCCCTTTAATTCTCTCGGGGTTAATACACCAAGAGCCCTCATTAATAAGGTGTCCTAAGTATTTCAACTCTTTCTCTAACCATATAATCAAATCCCTACCTTATAGATTACTTCCTATTTCGGGAATATATACTAATTGTCCTGTCACTTCCTCATCATTTCTTTTGATTAGGGTTGGTTCAAAAATAGGCACCAATAATTCTTCTAGGACAAAGTGAGGACTGCAGATGCTGGGGATCAGAGCTTAACATGTGTTGCTGGAAAAGCGCAGCAGGTTAGCCAGCATCAAAGGAGAAGGAGAATCGACCTTTCGGGCATAAGCCCTTCTTCAGGAATGAGGAGGGTATGCCAAGCAGGTTAAGATAAAAGGTATGGAGGAGGGACTTGGGGGCGGGGCGTTGGGAATGCGTTAGGTGGAAGGAGGTTAAGTGAGGGTGATAGGCCGGAGAGGGGGTGGGGGCGGAGAGGTCGGGAAGAAGATTGCAGGTCAAGAAGGCGGTGCTTACGCTGAGGGTTGGGACTGAGAAAAGGTGGAGGGAGGGGAAATTAGGAAGCTGGAGAAATCTGTATTCATCCCTTGTGGTTGGAGGGTTCCTAGGCGGAAGATGAGTCGCTCTTCCTCCAGGCGTCGTGTTGCCATGGTCTGGCGATGGAGGAGGCCAAGGACCTGCATGTCCTTGGCGGAGTGGGAGGGGGAATTAAAGTGTTCAGCCACGGGGCGGTTGGGTTTTTTGGTGCGGGTGTCCCAGAGGTGTTCTCTGAAACGTTCCGCAAGTAGGCGGCCTGTCTCCCCAATGCATAGCAGGCCACATCGAGTCCAGTGGATTCAGTAAATGATGTGTGTGGAGGTGCAGGTGAATTTCTGATGGATAAGAAGGATCCCTTGGGGCCTTGGAGGGAAGTGAGTGGGGAGGTGTGGGCGCAAGTTTTGCATTTTTTGTGGTTGCAGGGGAAGGTGCTTGGGAATGGAGGTTGGGTTGGTGGGGGATGTGGATCTGATAAGGGAGTCGCAGAGGGAGTGGTCTTTCCGGAACGCTGATAGGGGTAGGAAGGGAAATATATCCTTGGTGGTGGGGTCCGTTTGGAAGTGGCGGAAATGATGAAGGATGATCTGATGTATCTGGAGGTTGGTGGGGTGGTAGGTGAGGACTAGTCGGGTTCTGTCCTGGTGGCGATTGGAGGGGCGGGGTTCAAGAGCGGAGGAGCGGGAAGTGGAGGAGATGCGGTGGATAGCATCGTCAACCACGTCTGCGGGGAAATTGCGGTCTTTGAAGAAGGAGCCCATCTGGGTTGTTCGGTATTGGAATTGGTGCTCCTGGGAGCAGATGCGGCGAAGGCGAAGGAATTGGGAATATGGTATGGCCTTTTTTTAAGGGGGCAGGGTGGGAAGAGGTGTAATCTAGGAGCTGTGGGAGTCAGTCGGTTTATAATATACGTCCGTGTTGATTTCCTAATTTCCCCTCCCTCCACCTTTTCTCAGTCCCAACCCTCAGCCTAAGCACCGCCTTCTTGACCTGCAATCTTTTTCCCGACCTCTCCGCCCCCCCCCCTCTCCGGCCTATCACCCTCACCTTAACCTTCCACCTAACGCATTCCCAACGCCCTTCCCCCAAGTCCATCCTCCCTACTTTTTATTTTAGTCTGCTTGGCATACCCTCCTCATTCCTGAAGAAGGGCTTATGCCCGAAAGGTCGATTCTCCTTCTCCTTTGATGCTGCCTGACCTGCTGCGCTTTTCCAGCAACAAATTTTCAAACCAAGAATTCTTCGCCTTTTACTCCAGAAACCTTAAGATACCCCTTAGTCAACTTAACACCGGTAGGTCTAAAACTTAGGGATGACCGTGCCGTTCCCGTGTCCATCAAAAATACTGCCTCCTCCCCTTCAGGTCCCACCTTTAAATTTATCAAGGTTTCCCGGTGGGTCTCAGGAGGAAGGAACCCCTGACTCCCCTAATCTTCTCTAAAGTCATTAGGGAAACGGCTTCCCTTTCTCGTGCTAATTCCGGGTATTCCTGTTTAAAATGCCCCACTTTGCCGCAATGGTAACAACCCTGCCTGTTGCCTCCTTTCCCGGGTATCCGACCCTTGTCTTTCGTGTCCTCCCCTACCATTCCTGTTATCCCTTGATCCCATTCTCTTTGTTATTTCTTCTACTGCCGCTACCATCATTTTGGCTTTCTGTTTCTGCTTCTTGTCTTCCCTTTTCACATACACTTTCTGTGCCTCACGTAACAGTTCTTCCATCTGTCTTTTACTCCATCCATCTAATTTCTGTAATTTCTTTTATATGTCCGACCATGAGTTAGTTACAAACTAGACATTTAAGAGTCTCTGTGCTACCGAATACTTCCTTGAGCCTTTTAAGAAATGCAGAAGGGGTTTCATTCTTCTTTTGTCGTACTGCAAAGGCCTTAACAAAGTTTTGTGCTCGAGGTGCCGGCTCTTTAATTCCTAATATTACCATTTCTCATAGATCCCGCATTGACTCCCTGTCTTCTCTGTCATTATTTTCCCAATGAGGGTCAACATTTGGGAATTTCTGTTCTGCTGGGGCCCCTTCTTCCCCAACTGGGTGCTTCTTTTCCCATTCCTCTAAAGCCGCTCTCCTAATCATACCTCGTTCTTCCCCTGAAAATAACCTTCCTAAAATTGCCATCAGTTCTCCCCAGGTATATAAATTAGGCCCTAGGAATTGATCTAATTGTTCGGCTAGTCCAACTGGATCCTCTATTAAACTTTTCATTTCCTTTTTAAAGACCCTAACTTCACTGCTCGTTAAGAGAGCATTTACATATCCGATTGTACCTTCACCAATCGGAACCTCTCATAAGGGACATAATTTTGCATTTTCCAATATCTCTGCCCCTCCTTTACGTGTGGTGGCTCGAGTGACTCTGAGCCCCCTAGATTCTGCATCTTTTAGTTCAAAGTCCGTTCCCCTTTCTGTGTCTGGACTCGGTTCTACTTCGGGAGCTGTAGGCCCGTTCCAGTGTGTAGTGTATGGGGGCGGGAAAAACGTTAAGGGATCCCATTGTGGCTTCCCTTGTTCATTCTTTTTCTGTTCTTTCCCTGATTCCTCCGTATTCATGGCACATAATTTTACTCCCGCGCTCCCTATCCAACAAGCCGCATAATCGGACTCTTTTAAGACTGTACAGTTCTTTTCGATTGACATATATATTAAGATCTTGACACAGCCAATCCTAATCGGACCCATATTTGGGCCAAAAAAAAACAGGCGCCTTAATACTTTCTCGAGTCCAAACGAAACAACAACAGTTTATCATTGTAGCCTTATCTTTCTCCCGTGTCTGGGAGTTGTGTTCCCAATTACCCAACATTTTCTCCAAAGGACTGTCGGGCGGGATATATCCCCCTTTATCGTTATTTGTAGATCGATCATTACTCAGGCAACTCCCCTTGCCTCCCATTATTGCAAATTTAATTAATCTGGCCAATTATATGCTTTTTGAGACTTAAACTGTTTACATTCAATCACCAACAAACAAATGTGCATTCAAACCAAATCACAAAGGGTTAAACTTTCTACCATCTTCACAGCTCTTTTCGCTCACTCTCTCTCACTCACACACACACAGACACTGTGTCTCACAGACACTTTGAGCTTCCCACAACGACTCCTCTAGCTTTTGAATGTTTTTCTGGACGTCTGGCCATAAGTTAGTTACGAAGTGCACCCTCAGCAGCCCTCCAGCTACTAGCTCTTCTGACACGGGCTGTTTTCCATTGATATATGCTTAATTTAATATCGCCAATTCCCCGTACTTTTGTACGTCCCGACCACTAAGGCGATACTTAAAGGTCTCTTTTCTTACCTTGGTCTGTGCACCGAGTTACCTGGTCGTTTCGGCGTGCCCCATCCCGCGGCAATTCCTGCAGCAAATACCACACAAGAGTTGCCCGACCGAACCCGCCGCGTGTGCCCGCCTTGTTTCCAGGGTCTCCCAGTCCGGATCATACTCGCCCAAACCGCAAACGGGAAACAAGGGAGTTGGAGATGGCCGAAATCGGCGAGGTGTACCTTTCCCGTCGTCCAATGAATGTCGGGCGGTCGGAGTTATGGATCCAGGACGAGCTCCCAATTGTGAGAAACAGAACTCACTTACAAATCAGACTAAAGTCTTAGCCTAAAGTATGTTACATGTTACAAGAATCTCGCTCACCCCCGCAACACCCCACCCCCATCTATAGAAACTACATTCCACTACCACCTATAACAACTACACTTCTATATCGCCTGCAGAAACTACATTTCTCACTTCCCACAAGAGAGAGGGGAGATGGAGAAAGGGAGAGCGAGAGAGAGAGAGAGAGAGAGAGGTTGGGGGTCGCGTGCGCGAGAGAGAAGAGATGGTGAGAGAGAAGAGAGAGAGAAAGGACGAAAAGTACAGAGGGGAGCATGAGAGGAAGCAACAGAGAGGGGCACGAAAGATGGGAGGCAAGAGGGAAGGGAGAAAGAGAGGTGAGAGAGAGAGAGAGAGAGCGGGAGAGAGACCTGGGGTGAGAGCGGGTGGGGAGAGAGTGGAGGCAGGAGAGCGGGGGGAGGATAGTGGGGGAAGAGACCGGGGGGCGTAGAGAGCGGGGGCGAGAGAGCGGGGGAAAAGAGAGTGCAGGGGAAAGAGAGAGCGGGGTGAAGAGCGAGCGGGAGGAAGAGAGAGCGGGGGAAAGAGGGGGGGAGAGAGCGCGGGGAAGAGAGCGGGGGAAGAGAGAGCAGGGAGAAGAGAGAGCGAGGAGAAGAGAGAACGGGGAGAAGAGAGCGTGGAGGGAAGATTAAGCGGGGAAGAGAGTGGGAGAAGAGAGCTTGGGGAAGAGAGCGGGGTAAGACAGCGAGGAAAAGAGAGCGGGGAGAATAGAGCGGGGGAAGAGAGGAGGGGGAAGAGAGCTGGGTGAACAGAGAGCGGGGAAGAGAGGGCGGGAAAGAGAGAGCGGGAGAAGAGAGTGCGGGCGGAAGAGAGAGCGGGGGAAGGGAGAGCGGAGATAAGGGAGAACGTGGGGAAGAGAGAGCGTGGGGAAGAGAGAGCGTGGAAGAGAGAGTGGAGAGAAAAGAGAGCGGAGGCAAAAGAAAGCGGGGTGAAGAGAGAGCGGGGGCAAGAGAGAACGTGGGTGTGGGATATAAATGAATTAATGTTATTTCTGCAACTATACATTCTGATACAGAACAGGAATGAGAAAATATATATTCAGCAAAAAGAAAGGAGATGTTCGCATGAGACGTGATTACAGAACAATGGTGGATGTGTGGGCAAACAAGGAAGACATCTGTTTCCCCACTTACACGGAGACACAGGAACAAACCCTAATCAAAGAGGTCAAAGTGGCCTCTGGATGGAAATAGATGGGATAGAAGAAAAGATATGCCTAATCAATAACCTACGGTAGACTGACGTCAAACACCCTTATGGGAGTCAGAGATAAGAGTTTGTCACGGACAAGACAGCATAAACAGAAGTTGTGGGATAAGCCTTAAGGAAATGAGTGACGTAAGTGAAGCAGAGACAAATAGTAAAATGAGACAAAATATGGGAATTTAAATGTATAAATTGCAGAGTTGATTGGGGTTTGGTGTGTATTTTGTCAATGCCTTTCGAGGCATCAGACATTACACCCACCTGCAGATGTACAAATAAAACGACGCTGCTGTTTCAGATACTTGGTCTCGGACTGAAATTATTGATGTGAGTGGGCTTTGTTTCTTACAATTGGGGGCTCGTGTCCGGGATTTTCTTCCATCACCGGGGGGAGTGGCTGGCCTTGGACACTGGGAAGACGCGTCCCGTTCCCCATTGAGGAGCGGTCTCGTGTCCCGGTTTGATCTGCTCCTTTGGGTGACTGATGTGAATCCTATAACAGAGACATCTGAATTAGACAGTGATAGGAGCTCGATTGAAAATACGGTGATAAAAAGGGCCAGGCAACTCTGTGCACAGACCAAGGTAAGAAAATTGACTTTTAAGTATTGCCTTGGTGGCCGGGATTGAGTTTTAGTAGTTAATAAGGGACTAACGAAGGAACTCAATATGGATTGCGCTGTGGGTAAGAAAAAAGCCTCCGGGGAAACAAAGTAAGGAAAAGGCAATGGAAATGGAGGCGTGGTCCCTTACAACATTCCTCCGGAAAGTCCTTTGGGCAGGATGTTGTGGAAATTGGCAAAATAATACTTGTACAAGGGAGAAAGATGATTAAATATTGTTGCTTTGTATGGACTAAGGAATCCATTCTTCGTCCCGCTGTCTTCTGGCCAAAGTACGGATCGGACGAAAACTGGGTTTGTGAATATCTGAGTTGATATGTCAATGTGCGAGAGAGAGAGAGAGAGAATGTAAAGAGTTGTACAGCTGGTAGGAAGTTTAACCCTTTGTGATTTGGTTTGAGTGAACATTTGTTTGTTGGTGATTGAATGTTTGTGTTTTATTCCCTGGAGCATAAGTTCCAGGACTGTTTTGAATCTGATTTTTGTTATGGAAACTTAACATGATTTCTTTTAAGGTTAAGGATTCTATCGAGATTATGAAGAAAAAAAAGAATGATAACTCCTGTTCTTTTTACAGATCATGACTGCCTTACTATCAGTTTCTAACTAATCTCTTTTATCTTTACATAAAAGCGATTTATGGAGGACAGTTGAAGTTTCAGTTCAACATTAGATTGTAATAAAAGCAAAATTCTATGGTTAATATCTGTGACCTTGGATTCAGCCATTGTTCATGCATTAGAAGTTTTTTTTTTGAAAAACACTTGAGTAGACAAATTATTTTAAGGCAAGCTCTGATTATTTTACGACCTATAGTATTGTAATTGAGCAATGATCGGTCAGGACTATTTAAGAAAACTAATTTTGGATCTAAATTAAAGGACTAAAACTGGGTAATTACAGTGAATTGCAAAATTGGGAACTGTATGCATTTTGCATTTTAACTATTAAATACTGAAGAAATGAACGTAAATATATATAAATATATTTATAAGTTAGGAACAGGCTTTAAAGGTTAGTCAAGCATGAATTGATGAATTGGTGTTTGAAGTTATGGGGAGCTAGAAATATTGCAATATTTCTTTAAAAAAAAAGAAAAAGGGGAAGAACGTAACGACTTATCCCCTTCGGGAGGTACCCATAGGGGACAAAGAGATTGGGTTTGTAAGTGCCCCCCTCACCAGTGGGGAGGTCAGAACATTTAAAAAGGAAATGAAGGTCCTGGTTGAGGACCCGGTGGGATTGTCTGAACAAATTGATCAATTTTTGGGGCCCAGTCTGTATACCTGGGCTGAATTAATGTCTATTTTGAATATACTATTTACTGGGGAGGAAAGGGGGCTTATACGAGGAGCTGCCATTAAAATATGGGACAAGAAACACCCGATTGGAGATGGGGATGCTGGACAGGGAGAGGTGAAGTTTCCCCTCAGAGACCCCCAGTGGGAAAACCAAAACCCGGAGCATAGAGAAGGAATGAGGGAATTGAAAGACCTGATTCTAAAAGGAATAACAGAGGCAGTTCCGAAGTCACAGAATTTGATTAAAGCCTTTGAAATTAGACAGGAGAAAGATGAGACTCCCTCAGCTTTCTTGCAAAGATTAAGGGACTCAATGCAGAAATACTCTGGAATGAACCCTGAGGACCCAGTGGCACAGGGCCTGTTGAAAGTACATTTTGTGACAAGAGAATGGCCAGATATACAGAGAAAGATACAGAAGATAGAAGGATGGAGCGGAAAACCATTAGATGAATTGTTGAGAGAGGTACAGAAAGTATTTGTCAAGAGGGAGGATGAGAGACAAAAACAGAAGGCGAAAATGACGGGAGCTACAGTGGATGAGGTAATTAAGAAAAGAATGGAACCAATAGTGAGCAACCGGAGCGGCAGGAGGCAGCATGTAGGACAGAGAGGAAGAGGAAGAGGGAGAGGACAAGGGGAAACATTTGATAGAGGGTTTGAGCGACAGGAGCAGAGATGGAAGTCTCCACAGGCAGGATGCTATTATTGTGGAAAGATAGGGCATTTTAAGCGGGGGTGTCCTGATCTACAAAGGGAAGAAAGGGCAATTCCGCTTATGAATTATGATGAAGAATAGGGGTGTCAGGGGTTCCTGCCCTCGGGGGCCCACCAGGAACCCTTGATAAACTTGAAGGTGGGACCCTTTAGGGAAGAGGCAGTCTTCCTAGTAGATACGGGGGCAGCATGGTCATTGCTGAATTTTAAAACAAAGAAGGTAGAAATGTCGACACGGTCAATTATTGTTTCTTTGTTTCAGGGGTAAAAGGGGAAGGATTTACTGTTCCAGTATTTGAACCTATGATGATAGAAGGTCCTAAGGATAGGGTCACAGGGGAACTACTGTATATCCCTGATATAGTAAGCAACTTACTAGGGAGAGACTTAATTATCCTTTTAGGACTGGAGATTGGAATTCAGGAAAAAGAATTAGTTGTACAACTGGCGATGTTGACAGAGGATGCAGAGAGAAAGATAGAACCTATTGTATGGGCTAGAGAAGGGAATCTTGGAAAACTACAGATCCCTCCCCTTTTAATAAATTTAAAACGGAAAGGAGACGTTATCTGTGAACGACAATATCCTATTTCCATAGGAGGTAAACGAGGACTGCAGCCAGTAATTGAGAGACTGATTAGAGATGGACTGTTGGAGCCATGTATGTCTCCTTATAATACCCCAATTCTACCAGTGCGGAAATCTGATGGAACTTATCGATTAGTGCAGGATTTGAGAACATGAAATCGAATAGTACAGATCAGGCACCCAGTGGTGCCAAACCCCTATATGCTATTAAGTAAGATTCCTCATGACCACAAATGGTTTAGTGTGATAGATTTAAAGGATGCCTTTTGGGCTTGTCCCTTGGTGGAGGAAAGATTTGGGACTATCCCCCTATGAAATCTTATTTGGATTATCTTATCTGGGAACGCAGGGAGAATTGCCAATTCCCGAAACTAAAGATTTGTTTTTAAAGAAGTATATACTGGGCTTGTCCTCCTCTTTATCTTTCCTCAGAAAACAGGGTCTATTGGCACAGACTCCGCCCCTTGAATTTGCTGTTCATCCCATCCGGCCAGGAGATTGGATCTTAGTAAAATCATGGACAGAGACTAAGCTGCAACCAGACTGGGAAGGGCCGTATCAGGCTCTTTTGACTACCGAAACGGCAATAAGGACGGCGGAGAAAGGCTGGACTCATTACACTCGGATCAAAGGGCCAGTGGACCCTCCAGTTGAGGAAGAAGTCTGGACAGCCGAATCAACGCAAGACCCGCTGAAACTCAGACTAAAGAGACTTTGAGTAACTGACTATACAGTGGCGACGCGAGCACGGGATTATTTCTGTAAGATTGTATATTAAGCCTTTTTGTGTTTTAGCATAATGATTAGAATGCTGCGTATGTTTAGAGTCATGATGCTAGCGCTCTTGGTATTAGGATTTTGTCAAATATCATTTTCATATGTATTATTAATGGTTCCGAAGTCTGATAATCCACCAGTAATAGACACTGATGTATGTAGCTCAGTAAATTGTGGAAATGTAGTTAATCAGAGACAATACCGCAACTCAGAGATACATCTTAAGTGCTACGGGGAAAGCCTCGGGGATGGTACCTGGTATAATGGTCTTGTCACAATACACCGGGCCCCCTTCCGACCAGCATGCAATTGTCCCGATAAAAAGTGTAACCCCATATATTTAACGATAAGGAAAACCACATGGCACGAAGCAGTTTTGGGGGGTGGCAATTATGAGATACAATTAAATGAAACATTTGGGATTGAAATGAAAGCAAATGGGAAGGAGTTTGTGGGCTGTTGTTTTCGAATTAGCGTAGGACAGGGAAAACGGGTAGAATTACTGGGTAATGAGATACAACCTTTCACCCCTCCCGATGATCCTAAAGTAGTAAAAATTATAGAGGTAAAGGATTTGAAACAGACCATCGAGATAGAGACTGGGTACGGGGATGCAAATGCCTGGGTTGAATGGGTAAAGTATACTGTAAAAAGTCTGAACAAAAGCAATTGCTATGTATGTGCCTCCGGTAGGCCAGTGTCCCAGGTAGTTCCCTTTCCGCTCGAGTGGAAGCGAAATAGTAAGGGCATGAAATGTATGATAGCCCTGTACCAGGATGAGACTGCATGGAATGTATGGGCAAACAGGAAGACATCTGTTTCCCCACTTACACGGAGACACAGGAACAAACCCTAATCAAAGAGGTCAAAGTGGCCTCTGGATGGAAATAGATGCTGATAGAAGAAAAGATATGCCTAATCAATAACCTACGGTAGACTGACGTCAAACACCCTTATGGAAGTCAGAGATAAGAGTTTGTCACGGACAACACAGGATAAACAGAAGTTGTGGGATAAGTCTTAAGGAAATAAGTGACGTAAGTGAAGCAGAGACAAATAGTAAAATGAGACAAAAATATGGGAATTTAAAATGTATAAATTGCAGAGTTGATTGGGGTTTGGTGTGTATTTTGTCAATGCCTTTCGAGGCGTCAGACATTACACCCACCTGCAGATGTACAAATAAAACGACGCTGCTGTTTCAGATACTTGGTCTCGGACTGAAATTATTGATGTGAGTGGGCTTTGTTTCTCACATGGGGAAGAGAGAGTGGGGGAAGAGAGGGTGGGGAAGGAACAATGGGGAGAAGAGAGCAGGGGAGCGGGGGGAAGAAAGCTGCGGAAGAGGGAGCGGGGGAAGAGAGATCGGGGAAGAGAGATCGGGGGAAGAGAGAGCGGGAGGAAGAGCGCGGGGAAGAGAGCGCGGGGAACAGAGTGAGCGGGAGAGAGCGAGGGAAGAGAGTGGGGGTAAGACAGCGGGGGTAAGACAGCGGGGGAAGAGTGTGGTGGGATGAGATCGGGGAAGAGAGTGCGGAGGGAAGAGAGAGCGGGGAAGAGAGAGTGAGGGAAGAGAGATCGGGGGAAGAGAGATCACGGAGAAGAGAGAACGGGGGAGAGAGGTCGGGGGGAACATAGATTGGGGGAAGAATGATCGGGGGGAAGAGAGCGCGGGGGAAGAGAGATCGGGGGAAGAGAAGCGGGGGGAAGAGAGCGCAGGGGGTAGAGAGATCAGGGAAGAGAAGCGGGGAGAAGAGAGCGCGGGGGAAAGAGAGAGCGGGGGGAAGAGAGCGCGGGGGGAAGAGCGATGAAGACGGCTGGGGGAAGAGAGAGCATGGGGAACAGAGAGCGGGGAAGGGAGCGGCAGAAAGAGAGAGCAGGGGGAAGAGAGAGCGAGGGAAGAAAGAGAGGAGTGAAGAGAAAGCGGGACGAAGAGAGAGCGGGGCGAAGAGAGAGCGGGGTGAAGAGACAGTGGGGGAAGAGACAGTGGGGGAAGAGAGCGGAGGGGAGCGCGGGGGTAGAGAACTGCTAGAGAGAGCGGGGAGAGAGCGCGGGGAGAGAGATAGGGGGAGAGAGCAGGGGGAGACGGATGGAGAGAGCAGGGAGAGAGCGCAGGGAGAGAGCGGGGGAGAGAGGGGAGGGCGAGAGAGTGATGAGGGTGAGAGAAAGGGGACGGTGAGAAGGGAAGGGTGAGAAACGGAGAAAGGCGAGGGAGGTGAGGGAGAGAGGGGAGGGCGAGGAAGGGTAGGGTGAGATAGAAGGAAAGGGAAGAGAGTGGAAGGCGAGAGAGTGGAGGGAGAGAGAGGTTCGGGAGTGAGAGTGGTGAGGGAGAGAGAGGGAGGGAGAGAGAGGGTGGAAAGAGAGAGGGAGGGTGAGAGAGAGGGGAGGGAGTGAGACGGGATGGAGATAGAGGGGGAGAGAGAGAGAGAGGGGAGGGTGAGAGAGAGGGGAGGGAGAGAGAGGGGAGGGAGAGAAAGGAGAGGGAGAGGGAACGGGGAGAGAGAGGGGAGGGAGAGAGAGGGTGGTGAGAGAGAGAGGTGGGAGAGAGAGGGGGAGAGAGAGGGGAGGGTGATATAATGTGGAGGGAGAGCTAGGCGTGAGGGAGAGAAAGAGGCGAGGTAGAGAGGGAGAGAGGAGGGAGAGAGAGGGGAGGGAGAGAGAGAGGGGAGTGAGAGAGAGGAAAGAGAGAGGGGATTGAGAGGAGGAGGGAGGGAGAGGGGAGGAAGAGAGAGAGGGGAGGGTGAGAGAGAGGGGACGGTGAGACAGAGAGGAGGGTGAGAGAGAGGGGAGGGTGAGAGAGAGGGGAGGGAGAGAGAAGGAGGCGAGAGACAGAGGGGGCAGAGAGAGAGGGTGACGAGAGAGAGGGGGCGCGAGAGAGGGAGCGAGAGAGAGGGGACAGCGGGGGGAGGGGAGGGCGGAGAGAGGGAAGAGGGGGGAGATGGGAGAGGGGAGAGCAGGGAAAGGGGAGAGGGGGGAGAGGGGAGAGAGGAGAGCGGGAGGAGTGGAAAGCGGGAAGAGGAAGTGAGAGGGAGGAAGAGAGACGGATGAAGAGAGAGGGGGTTGAGAGAGGGGTGTAGAGACAGGGGGTAAAGAGAGGGGGTAGAGAGAGGGGGTAGAGAGAGTGGCTTAGAGAGAGGGGGAGAGACAGGGGAGAGACAGGGGGACAGACGAGGGGAGAGCCGGGGGGAGAAGCGGGGGAGAGACGGGGGTGAGAGACGGGGGTGACACGGGAGAGAGAGAGGGGGACAGACGGGGTAGAGATGGGGAGAGAGACAGGGTGACACGGGGGAGAGAGAGTGGAGAGACGGGGAGAGAGGGTGAGAGACGGGGCTGAGAGACGGGGGTGAGCGACGGGGGTGAGAGATAGGGTGAGAGACGGAGGGGAGAGACGGGGAGAGACGGGGAGAGACGGGGGTGAGACGGGGAGAGTCGGGTGAGAGAGACGGGCAAGAGAGAGATGGGTGAGAGAGAAGGGTGAGAGAGAAGGGTGAAAGGTGCGCGAGAGAGAGGGGCGCGAGAGAGTGGGGCAAGAGAGAGAGGGGCGAGAGAGAGAGGGGCGAGAGAGAGGGGGCGAGAGAGAGTCGGGTGAGAGAGAGTGGCGTGAGAGAGAGGGGCGCGCGAGAGAGAGAGGTGTGAGAGAGAGGGGTGCAAGCGAAACAGGGGCACAAGAGAGAGGGCCGCGAGAGATCAGGACGCAAGAGATAAAGACGCGAGAGTTAGGGGTGAGAGAGATAGGGGCGAGAGAGATGGGGCGAGAGAGAGGCGCGGGAGACAGGGGGTGAGAGTGAGGGGGCGAGAGTGAGGGGGCAAAAGTGAGAGGGCAAGAGTGCGGGTATGAGAGTGAGGGGGCAGGAGAGAGGGGGCGAGAGAGAGGAGGCGAGAGAGAGGAGGCAAGAGTGAGGTGGCAAGAGTGGGGCAAGAAAGAAGGGGCAAGAGAGGGAGGTAAGAGAGAGGAGGCAAGAGAGAGGGCGAAAGAGTGGGGACGAGAGAGAGGTAGAGGCAGTAGAGAGGTAGAGGCGGGAGAGAGGGGGTCGAGAGACAGGGGCGCGTGAGAGAGAGGTGTCTAGAGAGAGAGACAGACAGACAGAGTGGGGCGAGCAAGTGGGTGTAGTGATAGGGGCGAGAGGGAGGGTAGAGAGAGGGTGGTGAGATTGGGGGAGGGAGAGGGAAGAGAAAGTGGAGAGAGAGGGAAAGGGGGAGAGAGAGAAAGGGGGAGAGAGACAAAGGGGAGAGAGAGAGAGGGGGTGAGAGTGAGAGAGGGGAGAGAGAGAATGGGAATGAGAGAGAATGGGGATGAGAGAGAGTGGAGCGAGTTGCGAGCAAGAGAGCGGGATGAGAGAGCGAGAGGGGGTTGAGAGAGAGAGAGAGGTGCAAGTGAGAGTGAGGGAAAGGATATGGAAATGAGAGAGAGAGAGAGACTGAGAGAGCAAGAGAGAGTGCCAGAAAGGGACGAAAGAGAGAGTGAGAGTGAGAAAAATAGATAGATAGAGAGGAGGGAGAGCAAGATAGGGAGAGATAGAGGGCGAGCCGTAGACAGAGTTGTGAAAGAGGTTAGCGAGGCAGAGTGAGAGTCCGGTGAGATAAAGGGATGATGTTGAGAGTGAGTGGGGGGTGTGAGAGAATGAGTGAGGGGAAGAGAGAGTGTGGGGTGTGAGAGAGAATGAGAGTGAGTGGGAGAGAGAGTGAATGAGAGTGAGGGGGTGAGAGGAAGAAAATGAAAGTGAGGGTGTAATAGAAGGGGTGTAGAGAGAGAGAGACAGAGAGAGAGAGACGGAGAGACAGAGAGAGACTGAGAAAGAGATAGAGAAACAGATAGAGAGACAGAGATAGAGAGACAAAGATAGAGAGACGGAGAGAGACAGAGACAAAGAGACAGAGAGTGAGAGAGAGAGAGTAAGAGATGTCTCAGGGAGGACCAGTACAGCAGAGGTGAGAGTAGGATGCTCACAAGATGGCGGAAATGGCACCTAGAATGTAGATGCACCTTGCCCAGCTTGTACCTATGTCCTGTCTACCAGCTGTAAATACAGTAGGCCACTAACTCCTCCCTGTGCTGTTTACTGTGAGTGATCTTACTGGCTGCAGGATTTACTGACGGCTCCAGGTCTCCCTCTCTATCTGTCTCTGGCTGACCAACCATGTTTGATGTGGTCATAAATGAGACAGGAGTTAGGAATTCGGCTAAGACAAGAACATCCTGATTGCCTACAGGAGACCGAGAAATAGACAAAATGGGAAATTAGTTTGATGCCGTGAGGGATACACATGGAGAATGGCATCGAGTCCCACAGTTATCTGGAAAACCCCAGTCTCCATGCCTGGCCTGTGCTGCCTCGTCTCTCTGCAGTGGAGAATTCTGTTGGCTCAGGATCTGGAGTAGCTGCAACAGCTAGAGGCGCTGACAGAGGCAGCAATTAGACCCACACAGTGAGGGATACCACATGGAGAGAGACTGAGTGATATCATCAGAGTGCTGGAAAGTTTCAGAATCAATCAATGGTCATGATGAAAGGGCTTTGATTAATGGATCAGTACTCAGTGATGGTTGAGCTACGAGTGGGAGAGGTGATGGCCTCGTGTTATTCTCACCAGACTGTTCACCCAGAATTTAATGTCAGTGTCCGATCTACTCATCTGACTGCTCAATATCCTTTAAGAAAGGAAATCTGTTGTCGACAGATTTCCTCTGTAATGCAAAGGCACTGTAATAATTTTGGGAGACTTCAGTCTTTGTGTCATCTGGGACAGTCACATTGGCAAAAGTGATGTTCTCCAAAATCCTGTTTGAATGTTTGTGTCAGTGTTTCTTTGAAGAACACATTGTGTAAATGGCCAGGGATGCGACTATCTCAGATCGACCTGAGATAGTCGCTGACGCTGAGTGAAGGAGTAATGTCACACTGAGATATCCTCTGGGAAATTGTAGTGTAGTGGAATTCAGTGAGATGATGGATTTTTAAAGTGACCATAAAGCACACCCTACAATCACAACCAAAGGCATTTACGCGTGTTTGAGAGGAGGACTGACCAAGGTAAAGAGGGGAAACAGTGAAGTGTATGGCTGGAAATGGACAGTGGAAAGCATTTACAGTAATAGAGATGGACTACACAGAAACAGAGCCTTCGATCCAACTGTCCGTGCCACTCACATATCCTAACACAATCTCATCTCATTTGTCAGCACTTGGCCCAAATCCGTCTCAGTCCTTCCTGTTCGCATACCCATCCACATGCCTTTTAAATGCAGTAATTGTACCAGCCTCCACCACTTCTTCCCTCAGTTCATTCCATACATGCACCACCTTCTGCCTGAAAAAGTTGTCCCTTAGGTTCCTTTTATATCTTTCCCCTCTCACCCTGAACCTAGGCCCTCCAGTTCTGGATTCTAGTACCTCAGGGAAAAGCCCTTGTCGTTATATCTACCCATGCCTCGCTTGATTTTATAAACCTCTACATGGCCACCCCTCAGCGTCAGCCATCAGAGGGAAAATAGCCCCAGCCCATTCAACCTCACCCTGTAGCTCAAATCTTCCAATCCTGGCAACATCCTTGTAGATCTTTTCTGAACCCTTTCAATTTACACAACATCCTTCCGATAGGGAGGAGCCAAGAATTGCACGCAATATTCCAAAAGTGGCTTATCCAATGTCCTGGACAGCCACAAGATGACCTCCCAACTCCACTACTCAATGCTCTGATCAGTAAATGTAAGCATACCAAACACCTTCTCACTATCCTATCTACTGCGGTTCTCCTTTCAAGCAACTATGAACCTGCACTTCGAGGTCCCTTTGTTCCGAGGACCTTACCATTAAGATGTATTTTTCCAAAATACAGCATCTCACATTTATCTAAAGTAAACTCTATCTGCCACTCCTCAGCCAATTGGCCCATCTGATCACGAACCCAATGTAATCTGAGGTAACGTTTTTCACTGTGCACAACACCTTCAATTTTGGTGTCAACTGTAAACTTACTAACTATACCTCCTATGTTCACATCCAAATAATTTGTATATATAATGAAAATAGTAGCTCCAGCATTGATCGTTGTGGCACACCACTTCACAGATCTCCAGTCTGAAAAGCAACCCTCCACCACCATCTTCGAGCCATTCTGCATCCAAATAGCCAGTTCTCCCTTTATTCCATGCGATGTAAGCTTGCTCCCCAATCTCCCATGGGGAAACTTTTCGAACACCTTCGTGAAGTCCATATCGGTCACATCCACCGCTTTGCCCCCATCAATCCTTTTTGTTACTTCTTCAAAAAAACAATCAATTTCTTGAGACATGATTTCCCGCGCACAAAGCTATGTCCCTTTTTTGCCGTCCTGATTTCCCTCTTTATTATACTCCTACTGCCTTTCCACTGCCTTTCCAAACACATGCAAATCTTATCCCTCAGGATTCTCTCCTTCAACTTGCCCAACACTGACGTTAGGCGAACCGGCCTGCCGTTCTCTGGCTTTTCCTTACCACCTTTCTTAAATAGTCGCTCCACGTTAGCCAACTTCCAGCCTTCTGGCATCTCACCTGTGATTATCGATGACACAAGTATCTCAGCAAGAGGCCCAGCAATCACTTCCCTAGCTTCCCACAGAGTTCTATGGTACACCTGATAAGGTCCTGGGGATTTATCAACCTTTCTACACTTCAAGACATCCAGTACATACTCCTCTGTAATTTGGACACTTTTCAAGATGTCACCATTTATTTCCCAACATTCTATATCTTCCATGTCCTTCTCTGCAGTAAATACTGATGTAAAATACTTGTTTAGTATTTCCCCATCTCCTGCAGCTCTACGTGCCTTACTGAACGTCGAGGACCCTATTCTCTCCCTAGTTACCATTTTTTCCTTTATGTATTTATAAAATCCCTTTGGATTCTCCTTAACTCTATTTGCCAAAGCTATTTTATGTCCCTTTTTTGCCGTCCTGATTTCCCTTTTTATTGTACTCCTACTGCCGTTCCACTCTAAGGATTCACACTATCTCTCCTGTCTATACCTGACATATGCTCCTTTTTCTAACTAAAACCTCAGTTTCTCTAATCATTCAGCGTTCTCCACACCTACCAACCTTTCCTTTTTCCCTAACAGGCATACGTCTCCTGTCTTGGGACTGCAGCTATCCTATTTCGGAAGGCTTCTCAATTCCCAATGATAAAGCTTTCATTCTCTCAAAATGGAAAATCCCCGATTCCTGCATCTCGCAAAACTGCCACTTGAAAAGAATGGGGGAAAAAGAACATTCCAAATGAAGACTTTGATGAGGTGAACTCTGCTCAGTCACTTAGACCTGGAGGTTACCACATGCACGGAGAGTGCTTTGTACCAGAGCAGCACTAGGTCACTGTCAGGGACACAGTCAGAACAGCAAATAGATTCACATCTGAGATCACATCTCCCAGCCTGGGAACCTAAAGCTGTGCTTAGCCATTCTGGCCAATATTTGTATAAATAGGACAGCGAGATCAGCCCAATAGTCCGATCAAAAACAGTAAGACATTCAAATTTAAACATCCTGCAGGTTCAACAACCCATTCACGGTTACTCCTGCAGGCTCTAAGAATCCCGTTCCCTCTAACCTCCTGTTGGATTGACATCCATTCCTACATTTGTACCATCCTACAGGTTCTACAGCCCTTCCTACCTCCGTAACATGACCCGGACTCTAGAACCCTTCCTTCCTCTGCAATGTTCCCCAGAAGGATACTGAAGGACGGTGGCAGTTACAGAGATAGTGAGGGATATCAGGACAGAAGAATTTTGCAGATATTAGGAATATTGCAATAGCAAAAAGAAACTTCAGTAATTCTGAGGGTTGCATGCTAATATAAGAAATTTCAGAGCTGAGGTGGATTGTCAGGACTTGAAAAGGTTTCACAGTTTATGAGTGCTGTAGGGTTAGGAGGATGTTGCCAAGATAGGGAGGGTTTAAGATTGAAGGATTCCACAGACAAACTTTACAGGAAAACATCAGGATTCTTGACAGTGTGGAGGAACAGAAGAATATTGAGTTCAAAGACAATAGATCTCTCAAAGTTGCCATTTAATGTGATAGCCTTGTTCAGAATGTATATGATGTATTGGCTTTCATTAGCAGGGTGATTGAGTTTAAGAGCCATGAGGTTATGCTGCAGCTCTGTCGAGTCCTAGTTGGATAACACTTGGTATACTGTGTTCAGTTCTGGTTGCCTCATTATCAGAAAGTTGTGGAAGCTTTAGTGAGGTTGCAGAGGAGATTTATCAGGATGCTGCCTGTACTGGAGGGCATGTCTTTTGAAGAAAGAGTGTGCGAGATCAGGCTTTTCTCATTGGAATGAAAAAGGATGAGAGGTGACTTGTTGGAGGTGCACGAGATGATGAGAGGCATAGATAGAGTGGATAGACAGAGACTTTTCCCATTGTGAAAAATGGCTATATTGCGGGGAATAAATTGAAGGTGATTGGAGGAAGTTTCATGGAGATGTCAGAGGTAGTGCTGTACACAGAGGGTGGTGGGTGCGTGGAATGCACTGTCAACAGTGGTAATCGAGTCAGATGCATTAGGGACATTTCAGTCAGTCTTGGATAGGCACCTGGATGATAGTTAAATGTAGGGTATGTTGGTTAGTTTGATCTTATAGTATGATAAAAGGTCAGCACAACTTTGAGGGCCGAAGGGCCTTTACTGTGTTGAACTGTTCTATGTTCCAAATAGGAAGGGTTACAGAAAATTGGAGAGGATGGGATCCGAATGAAGATATACAAATAGGAAGGGTTTGCGAGGATTGTCGGAGGTAACAGAGACAGCAATGGTCTGATCTGGAGCAGAGGACCCAGATTGGGTGGGATGTGGGGACTGGAGGTGGTTTCACAGGAAGGGAGGACCAGAGAGCCACCGGGTGTTACAGAAATGCAGAGAGCTATAGGGCCTTCAGGAGTTTGTGGAGATGGGGAGGTTGGGAGGGATGGAGTTGTTTGCATAGATAGGGATGTTGGTAGGATGGAGCGGTTTACACAGACAGCCGTGTTCTAGGTGAATGAAGCCGATTATGGCGATCAAGACGGTTAGATAGATTGGAAGAAAAATAGATATATGAAGAGCAGTTGTGACTGAAGATGTTTATAGATATAGAAAGGCTTAGGTTCTGGAGATGATTTACATATGGTGGGTGTGGAATTGGGCAGATATTTCAGGATATAAGCACAGCAATTTAGGTGAAGACGGTTTCATAGGTAAGGGAGCATTTGTAACCTCCTCCAGTTTGGTCAAAGTGGGAAGGGTTGTAGGGAGTGTGACGTTTACACAGATGGAGTGTAAGGGCTGGAGAATGTTATTGAAATGAGGAGATAGATGGAGAAACTGGAGGAGTTTACATTGACAGGGCGGGAGATAGCCACGGGAGGATGTTACACAGATAGCGAGTCTTTTCAGAACTGGAGCAGGAGAGTAACAGGCATTGGAGTGAGTTCTGCAGATCAGGAGTGCTGCAAGGACCTGAGAGATTATAAGATCTCCACATATTGATCGTGTCTTTTGGGCTGGAAGAAGATACGGATAGCTTAGATCCACTGTATGCTTCTTCATTTTCCAGACAAAGCCGCAATGTCCCTCATCAGTGAGGCATCCCTAAACCTGCCCGCTTTTCCCTTCACTCTAACAGTGACATATTGACCCTAGATCTTTGAGATCACGCTTTTGCCAGTTGTTGCTTTTTCTTCAAACAGACTCACCCAATCGACGACAGTAATGATGTGGACGAGCCTGTGTTGAACAGGGGTGTACAAAGTTAAAAGACACAACACCAGCTTGCAGTCCAGCAGGTTCATTTGGAGGCACTAGGTTTCAGAGCGCTTCTCCTTCATCAGGTGGTTGTGCAGCACAATCATAAGACACAGAATTTATTGAAACAGGAAAGCAATGTAATGGAATGTAATATCAACAAATTTAGTTTAAGCCTTTCATCTTTTAGAATGATCACCTGAGCTTCGAAAGCTAGTGCTTCGAAATAAACCTGTTTTACTATAACCTGGTGTTGTGTAATTTTTAATTCACCCAATCAACAACTGCTCGATCCTGCCTAATTATCCCAAAACTGGCCCTGCTCCAGTTAAACACTTTAATCTATCGACCTGTCTGATATTTTTCCATAGCTATGTTAAAACGCAGACAGTTGTGGTCACTGGACCCAAAGTGCTTTCTGACTGACACTTCAGTCACTTGCTCGCCTGAGTCGAGATCAACCCTCGACATATTGATTTGGGAAACGTTCTTGGCCACATTTGACAAATTACACCCCATCCAGGCCTTTTTATACTATGGGTGGCCCAGTAAATCCAGGGGAAATTAAACTCAAACCAATACAACTCTATTAAATATTCCTATCGGTCACTGCAACCTCTCTACATATCTGCTCTGCACATATCTGCTGGCTATTTGGGGGTCAAAAACTCCATTCCAGCAGACTTACCATCCCCCTTTTTGTTTCTAACGTCTAAATATATGGCCGCATTTGATTATCCTTTAAGTGTATCCTCACTAAACACTGTTGTCTTGTCCTCACATATCAAAAGGACAACTCCACCCCCCTCACTTACTTGTCCTTCTCTCCCACCTGTAGTTTCTGTATCCTGGAACACTAAGCTGCTGCTCCTGCCCTTATCCTGAAGAAAGATTCCTGAAGAAGGGCTCATGCGCGAAACGTCGATTCTCCTGCTCATTGGATGCTGCCTGACCTGCTGCGCTTTTCCAGCAACACATTTTCAGCTCTGCCCTTATCTCAGCCATGTTTCTGTTATGGCTGGAATATCGCAGTTCCCAGAGCGAATCCATGGTCTGAGCTCATTTGCCTTACCAGTCAGGCCTCGTGCATTGTCAGTCAACCCACTACGCAACCTCTCCCACCCAAGCCCCCCAAGGGATACTGGGGATACTGGTGCCCCTCTGGTTCAAGTCCAACCCGTTCCCGCTTGTTCAGGTCACCTCTACCCCAGAAGAGATCCCAATGACCCAAGAACTGAAAACCCTGCCCCCCTACGCCTGTTCCTCAGCCACACATCAGTCCGGCCTATCTTTCTATTTTAATCCTCACTGGCATGTGGCGTTGGGAGTAATCTGGAGATCACTACCCTGGAGGTCCTGCTTTTTAACATTTTACCTAACGCCCGATACTCATTTCACAGGATACTATCCCATTGTGTACCTCTGCCTTGTGGATTGATGTGCCCAATAACCTCTGGCTATTCACCCTCCACCTTCAGAATGTTCTGTAACGACTCAGAGAAACCCTTGACCCTGGTACCCAGCAGGCAGCACACCACCCTGGTGTCACTTCTGCAGCCACACAGTCTCATGTCTGTCCCCCTCACTACTGAGTCTCCGATAATTAGACAGGATGTGGCAAACAGAGACTGGCATGAACTACCTGCAGTTAGGCTATATTTGGAAAGTGGAGTATTTTAAAGATACAGTGAGAATTCATGGCCAGTGTGTTCATGAAGAGGAAATGACACAGACAGCAAGTCTAGCGAATGCTGATCAAGTGATATCGTGAGTTTGATAAAGAAAATACAGTGCAATAAAATCAGGTGAAGCCCTTCACAATTATATAGAGTGCAAGCGGGTCCTTAAAAATGAGGAGCAAGCAATGCCCATGAAACCTCCTTGGCAGACACTATTAAGGAAATGTCACAAGCTATTTGATGGCTATATTCAGAGTAAAAATGATTCCCAGCAAAAGAATGGGGGCTGTTAGCAACCAAAGGGACAATCTGTGCATGGAGCCAGGGGAAGCAGGTGAGGTCTTCATGAATACTTCCCATCTGTATTCACACAGGAGCAAGGCATTGTAGCCGGGGATTTCAGTCGGAATGGTGAGATTTTGGATCATGGTAAGATCAATAAGGAGGAGCTATTTAATGTTTTCACAGGCATAAAGGTCGAGAAATCTCAAGTGCCCAATGAAATGTATCCCAGGCTGCTATGGGAGGAAAGGGAGGAGATGCTGGGGCGCTGCTGGATATATTTAATACTTTGCTGGCCGCAGGTGAAGGGCCGAATGACTGGAAGATCGCCAATGTGGTTCCTTTGTTCAGGAAGGGCAGCAGGGATAGTCCAGGTAATTACAGAGCAGATAGTCTGATTGCAGAGATAGGGAAATTATTGGAAACTATTCTGGGGGACATAATGAATCAATAATTGAAAACGCAGGGATAAATTGGGGATAGTCAGCATCGATTTAGTAGACGAAGATCCTGCCTTACGAATTCAGTTGAGTTTTTTGAAATGGTGTCTGAAAATGTTGATGAGGGCAGTGCAGATAATGTGGTTTACATGGAATCGAATAAGGCCTTTGACAAGGGCCCACATGGAAGCTGTTCCAAAAGGGAAGAGCCCATGGGATCCAAGGCAAGTTGGCAAATTGGATCCAAAATTGGTGGAGGGTTGCTTTCATGATTGGAAGCCTTCGTCCAGCGGGTGTACCACAGGGATCTGTGCAGGAACCATCACTGGTTATTATGTACATTAATGAGTTGAATGTGAAAGCAGAAGGTATCATTATTAGGTTTGCAGATGACATGAAAAGTGACAGTGTTGTCCACAGCGAGGGGGATGGTCTCAGGCTACAGTCTGAATGTTGAGGCTGGGACAGAATTTCAAGAGAGTAATTTAAATAGACAAGGCAGGCAAGAGCACAGTAGGCAGTGAGCGAAACCTCATCAATGAAACTACTTTATTTCAACAAAACAGACCTAACAGGAAAGGCAGATGAGCTTGGTGCATGGACAGGAACATGAGACTGAGACACCACAGGTATGCCAGAACCACCTGAGGGAGGGACAGGACTGGCAGCTCAATGTTCCAGGGCACAGATTCTAGAGGACGAAGAGAACAGGAGGTGAGAGAGGAGGGAGAGTGTAGTTTTTGGGCAGTGAAATATCACTGCACCATTTAGAGAGGCTATTGCTGTGCAAACAACAGTGAAGCTATAATAGTGAAATTGAGATATGAGAATGGGTCATCAGTTTGATATGACTGCACTACAGGCCCGCAACAGTCAGCAGGAAATTGAGCAGCAAATATGTCGGGAGATCTCAGATATCTGTAAGGATAGGGTTGTAATGGTCAGGGATTTTAACTTTCCAAATCTAGACTGGGACTGCCAGAGTGTTCAGAGCTTGGATAGGAGGGATTTGTTCAAGGAAACTCTCTCAGTCAGAATGTCAATGGTCGGACTGCAGGAAGGAGTAAAACCTGACCTCCCCTTGGGAAACAAGGGAGGGAAGGGGACTGAGTTGTTAGTGTGGCAATACTTTGTCAAAGTGACCACAATTCTATTAGTTTAAAATAGTGATGGAAAAGAAGAGGCCTGATCCACAAGGTTAAAGATCAAAACTGACCTTGCCTCAAACCTGAAGCTATGAGTCAAGAGCTTTTAACAATTGATTGTGGAGGCTATTTGCAGGAAAAGGAACGTCAGGCAGCTGGGAAAATTTCAAAAGAGAGCTAAAGTGAGATTTCAGGGTCAGCATATTCCTATTAGTGTGCAGGACAATGCTGACACAAGTGGGAAACACTGGATGACAGGGTGTATAGAGATTCTAGTCAAGAGAAAGGGGGCACGTGTCACATATAGCCAACTGTATTCAGGCAATCCCTTGAAGAAATAATACACTGAAGTCGGAAATCAGGAGGGCACAAAGGTGACCACAAAAAGCTTTGGCAGATCAGGCTGAGGAAAATCCAAAGAGATTGGACTTGAATATTGACAACAAAAGATTAACTAGGGACAGAATATGGCCTCATAAAGATCAATGAGGCCATCCATGTGTGGAACCACAGGAGATGAGTGAGATCCTGAACAAAAATTTCACGTTTGAACTTATTGTGGAGAAAGACTTGGGAAGTCAGGGAAATAAACAGTGATGTATTCAAAAGGGTCCACATTAGAGGACAAGAGGTGCTGGGGTTTATAAAAGGTGCATAAAAAAGACAAATCCCTGGGAGCTAATCAAATATATCCCAGGACGTTGTGGGAAATGCGGGAAGAAATTGTGGGGCCCCTTAAAGAGATATTTCTCTCACTGACAGCCACGGGTGATGAGCTGGGATCCTGTAGGGTGGCGGCGAATAAAAGGCCATTGACGAAAGACCATTGAGAATGTGGAAGCGATTCTGTGGGACAGGGGTTACATGCAATTGGAAAGGCAAGGATTGATTAGGGATAGTCGGCACAGCTTTGTGTAGATAAAATAGCGTCCCTCAACCATGATTGGTTTTGCTGAAGAGTTGACCGAGAAGATAAATGAAGGCAGAGAAGTAAATGTTGTCTATACTGACGTCAGCAAGGCCTTTGACGGGATTGGGTGTGGTACACGAGTTAGTAAGTTTAGATCACATGGGATCAGGGAGAGCTAGCCGAACGGACACAAAATTGCCTTGACTGTAGGAGACAGAGGGTGGTTGGCGATGGTTGTTCTTCACCCTGGAAGCCTATGACCAGTGGTGGATTCACTTTAATGCATCAATTATATGCACGATATGTTTCAGAGTGTAGAAGTCATTGTTAATGAGTTCGTGGATACCAAAATTAGTATTAAAGCGGGCAGGAAATACAGTTATTGAAGCTTATCTTGATCAACTGAACCAGTGGGTCAAGGAATGAAAGATGGAGTTTAATTCAGGTGTTGGATTTTGTGAAGAAAAAACAGGGAGGACTAACACAGTTAACGGTAGGGCCCTGGGAAGTGTTATCAAACAGAGAGAGACTATGGGATGGAGTTATATTGTTCCTTGGAAGTGGACATGGTGTTGAAAGCAGAATTTGGTACCACCACCTCTCATGGGTCAGAGCAATGAGTACATGAGTTGGTACATCATGATACGGCTGTATAATACATTGCTGGTCTCTAGATGGAGTATTGCACAGAATTCCGATCCTCCTGCTTCAGGAAGCAATTTCTGAAACTGTAAATGGAGCAAAGATTGATGAAGATGTTACTGATATTGGAGGGTTTGACTTAGAAGGATAGGCTGGTTAAGCTGGAAAAAGAAATCGGAGGGACGAGATAGCTTTGGCAGAGAAATCTAAGGACAATCCAAAGAAACTCTACAGAATAAAGTACAAATTCGCAACTGGAAAGACAATAGGGCACCTCAAATTTCCATAAGGCCATCCATGTGTGGAACCACAGGAGATGGACGAGATCCTAAATGAATATTTCATGTCAGAACGTACTGTAGACAAAGACTGGGAAACAAAGGAAAACAAGCTGTAATGACCTGAAAAGAGTTCCCATTACAGAAGAGGTGGTGCTGGAGGTCTTAAAACACAAATGTATCCCAGAACATTGTAGCAAAGTAGTGGCGGGAACCCTAGCAGAAATATTTGTATCGTTGTCCGTCATATTTCCATTGGGTGTAGGTGCCTGAGAGGTGACTTTATAACGGTTTGTAAACCATGACGAGTTGAGGTAAAGCGAATAGCTTAGGTCTTTTCTGTAGGGTAGGGGAGTCCATAGCAAGATGGCATAAATGTGAGGTCGGAGAGGGAAGACATAAAAGGGATCAGAGGAGAACAATTTGCACACACACGATGGTGCACGTCTTGAATGAGATGCCAGGGAAATGGTAAAGTACAATTACACCATTTAAAAGATATTTGGGCAGATACATGGAGAGGAGAAGGTTTGCAGCGATATGGGTCAAATGCAGAGAAATGTTACTTGTTCACGAATCTTGGTCAGTCTGCACTTGTTGGATTGAAGGAACCGTTTCCGTGCTGCATGGTTCTGTCTCCAGTTATTGGATGGGGAGACTACCGAGCCAAGGCATGTTGTAGACATAAAAGCAACTTACAGCTACAGGGATGGTAGTCTGGAACGCAGGACGTTTCGAATATGTGGAGGAATTATCAGGAAGGGATGAGGTTACAGGAACAGGAACAGTTATAGCAGTTAAAAGTTATTGAAGACACTGGTCCATGAGACATGCCAAAGATACAACGTTGGAGAGGGAACACAGAACAGAAAGATCCCAGGCAGCATGCCCACCCTATCGTGTGAGGCCTGCTTTCACCTCTATTGTCCTGATGCTCACTAAGACAGCACAGGCCTGGATTGATAACTGTGAACTCCCGACGCTGTCTCAGTATAACATAACTTACAGCAGGAGGTGTGCCTGTACTGTGCTAACTCTCCAGCACTGTAACTTTCATGTCCTGTTAGCCATTGTTTTGTTTCTCTCTCATTGCTCTCTGTCCTGTGCACTGAGTGATCTTACCTCACTGCAGGATTTATTGAAGGCTCCACATCTCCCTATCCTTTGTCTCTTTGGCTGACCAATCATCTTCAGTGAGGTGAGAATATTGAGTCAGGACCTTCCTAAGAACCAACAGGAGACACAGAAACATACAGAATGGGGAATTAGACTGATGCAGTAGGGTTCCACACGGATAATGGCACTGAGTCCCACAGAGATCTGGAAGATCCCAGTCTCCATCCCTGGCCTGTGCTGCGTCGTCCAGCTGGAGTGGAGAATTCTGTTGGCTCAGGATCTGGAGTAGCTGCAAGAGCGAAAGACACTGACATAAGCAGCAATTAGACCCACACAATGAGGGATACCACATGGAGGGAGACAGAGTGATATGACCAGAGGGCAGGAAGATTTCAGGATCACACAACTGTATAGGAAGAATGGGTTTAGCTTCATGATGCCCTGGTAATATCTGGTCAGGAATGAGTAAGCAAAGTGATGGCCCCGAGCTATTATTGCTAGAGCATGTATCCAAAACCTCAGCTAATGTTCAGGGACAAGGGTCTGAACCCCACCAGAAATGGGGAATTTGAAATCAATATTTTTAAAAATACTAATGAACAATCTACAAGTAAATATGAAACCATTGCTGATGGACAAAAAACCCAAACACTTGTCCTTGAGAGAAAGACATCTGCCCATCCTCACGTGGTCTGCAGGATATACCCACAGCAAAGTGTTTGCCTCTCAATTACCCTCTTAAATGGCCGAGGAAGTTACTCAGCTCAAGGGCTGGGCAAGAAAGGCTGGTCAGCCAGACACACCCACATCCCAAAACTGATTTAATAAATAATCCATTAGGATGGTCCTACTGGAGCAGTGCTGGGATCAGTGACCTGGCCAATCACGTCGGTAGGTTAATGGACAGGGCTTTAAACTGACAGAGAGGATGCAGGGACAGGGCTCAGGTGAAATGAGCTTTCCAAATCCAAAGAGAAAAGGTAAAGCATCGGAACAGCATTGGAGTGTGGCTGAATACAAGCAGAAAGGAACAGGAAGGGACAGAGTTTAGCTAGAAATGTACATTAGCGAATCGATTTCTGACAAGAAATTGTGGGAAAGAGTAAATTATGAGATTTTTTCGAAATGACAAAGTCTTTTCAATAAAGTAGATGTATTTGTGACACAGTGATACACGAGATTTAGACACCAGTGAGACATGATTACAGTGCAAACAAAAGGTGGAACATATATATTCAATGGTTCACAACCTTGCAGAAACTCAGGCAAAATGGGTAACACTAACAATAATATTCAACAAAGGCATCACAGAGAAAGCATTTGGCCGTAGATCATGAAGTAGAGTCAGTCTGAATGTAAATTCTGGCTACTACTTGCTAAGGGCACAAGCAGCAGAACACTTTTAGCCACCGAACAACATTTCATAGCTCATCACTGCATTACACAGGAACTCATTGGAATTTTTTAATAAAGGCATTGTTATAATGCTTGGAAACTTTGATATTGGTATAATCTGGGACAGTCACACTGACAACAGTGATAGTGGAAGTGGAGTTTGCAGGGTTTTTTGTCTTATTTTTGAGTAACACATTGTGCAACTGGCAAGGGACGTAACTATGTCAGATTGTGTGATGAAACGTAGTGGATGAGTAATTCCACCTGAAGAGGTCCTCCGGGAAATTTTGGTAAAGTGTAGTTTAAAGGAATATAAAGTTTTAAAGTGAATCACAGAAAGGACACGCTGCAATTAGAAATAAAAATAGCCAATTACATGAGTTTGAGAGGATAACTGACCAAGGTAAACAGGGGAAACACACTGAAACATGGGTCTGCAAATGAACAGTGGAAAACTTTCGAAGGAACAGTGTAAAACACTCAACAAAAGCACATTCCATTTAAACAAACAAAACCTCAGCAAGAAATTCCCACCCGTACCTCACTCAGGACAAAATGGATCATATTAGATTATTAGGCTGAGAAGGTCACCAAAAATTATTTAAAATCCTGAAGTGAGAGAGTGTTTTAGGATTACGTTTTAAAGAGTTTGCAAACGGTCTGCTAGCAGGAGGAGGGCAGTGGGCAGGGGAATCATTGCCAAGGTAGGAACAGGGAGAGGTGAAGATGCTGGAGGTGGTGAGAGTGTTACAGAGACTGGTCAGGGCCTGAACGGTGTTACAAAGCCAATACGGATTGCTGCAGCTGGACGGGTTTGCAGATGTAGGAAGGGACAACAGGCTGGGGCTGTTTTCCCTGGAGCGTGGGAGGCTGAGGGGTGACCTTATAGAGGTTTACAAAATTATGATAGACATGGATAGGATAAATAGGTAAAGTATTTTCCCTGGGGTCGGGGAGTCCAGAACGAGAGGGCATAGGTTTAGGGTGAGAGGGGAAAAATATAAAAGAGACATAAGGGGCAACTTTTTCACGCAGAGGGTGGTACGTGTATGGAATGAGCTGCCAGATGAAGTGGTCGAAGCTGGTACAATGCAACATTTAAGAAGCATTTGGATGGGTGTATGAATAGGAAGGGTTTGGAGGGATATGGGCCGGGTGCTGACAGGTGGTACTAGATTGGGTTGAGATATCTGGTCGGCATGGACTGGTTGGACCGAAGGGTCTGTTTCCATGCTGTACATCTCTATGACTCTATATGCATTTTTTTTTATTCATTAATAGTATGAAGATGTCACTGATTGGACAGCATTCTTTGCCCGAATGCTAATCGTCCAGATGGCAGCTCAGAGTCAGCCATACTGCTTTGGGTCTGGAGTCGCATGTAGGCCAGACCAGGTTAGAATATCAGATGTCCTTCCCTCAAGGAGGTAAGTGAATCTGATGAGTTCTTCCGACTGATCACCAATGCTTTAATGGTGGCCTCACCAATGTCTTGTACAGATACACCATGACATCCCAACTCCTACTCTCAATGCTCTGACCAATGAAGGTAACCATCCCAAACTCCTGCTTCACCAGCCTGTCTACCGGTGTCGCCACTTTTAAAGAACTGTGTACCTGCATCACTGGGTCATTGACTGACAACCCAGGGCCCGAATATTAACTGCATAATTCCCACCCTGGTTTGTTCACCAAAATGGAAGACTTCACTTTTATCTAATTAATCACCATCTGCTATTCTTCAGCCCACTATTCATCTGTTGTATCATAGATAACCTTCTTCACTGTCCACTTTACCACCAATCTCAGTGTCACCCAATAAAACTTACTTACCAGGAAACCAATATTCCCATCCAAACGACAAACAACAGTGGGCCCACGACACCGCTAGTCACATGCCTCCAGTCAGAAAAACAACATGTCTCCCATCACCTTCTGTCTCCTACCATCAAGCCAATTTATGTATCCAGTTCCCTCGCTCCTCCTGAATGCCATATCCTTTTACATTGATCTGAGCTTATTACCCAGTTTACCATATGGAATGTCGAACACAGAACAGTGCAGCACAAGATCCTTTGGCCTTTTATAGGTCAGTAAGATCATCCTAAACAACATACCTTCATTTTATTATCGTTTATGTGCCAATCAAAACTATATTAAATGTCCCTAATACATCTAATTTTACTGCCACCGCTGGCGGTGCATTCTACCCACCCACCACTCTATATCTATCGGACCTACCTCTGAAATCTCCCCTTAACCACCTTCTCATCATTTTAAGATTCTACCACCTTGCAATGACTATTTATGTCATGAGGGAAAAATTCACTCTCTCTGTAACTCTCATCATCTTGTTCACCTCTGCTATGTCACCCCTCGCTCTTCTCCACTCCAAGAGATGAGCCTTAGCTCCACCACCTTTCTTCATAAGGCATGCTCTCCAGTCCACGCATCGTCTTGGTAAATTTCCTTTTTACCCTCTCTAAAGCTTCCACATCCTTTCTGTAATTTGGGGACCGGAATCAAACACAATATTCCAAATGGGGTCGAACCAGGGCTCCACAGAACTGCAGCATAACCTCACGGCTTTAAAACACAATCTCCAAGCTAGTGAGATCCAACACAATATATTCGTTCTTAACAAGCCTATCAGCTTGGGTGGCAACGTTGAGGGATCTATGGACTTGGAACCCAAGATCTCACTGTTCCTGCACACTGCCAAAGATCCTGCCTTTCACCCTGCATTCTGCAATCCAATTCAATCTTCCAAAATGACTGACTCCACACTTTTCCAGATTGACCTCCATCTGCCACTTCTCAACCCAGCTCTACAGCCTGTCAATGTCCCGTTGCAACCTAAAACCGCCCTCCAACTATCCACCACTCCACCAACATTCGTGTCATTGGGAAACTTACTAACCCACTCTCACATCCAAGTCATTCAAAAACTCACAAAGAGCAGAGGTTCTGTCACCACTCCCTGCAGAAACCCACTGGTCACTGAGCTCCAGGATGAATGCTTTCCATCTATCATCACCTTCTGTCTTCTGAAGGCCAGTAATTCCACATCCAGACAGACAGGTCTCCCTGTATCCCATGCCTATGTACTTTCTGAATGAGTCAAAAAGGTGTTTTTGTCACATTCTCAAAAGATGCAATAAGATTTGTGAGGCATGACCTGCCCCTAACAAAGCTATGCTGACTGTCTCTAATCAAACTATGGTTTTCCAAGGAATCATAAATCCTGTCTCGGAGTCCTCTCCAATTATCTGCACATCACAGACATAAGACTGACAGGTCTGTAATTACCAGGATTATCCATATCCCATTTCCTGAACAAGAGAACAACATTTGCCAACCACCAATCTTCTAGTACGACTCCAGTGAACAGTGAGTGTGCAAAGGTCATCGCCAATTGCGCAGCAATCTCTTCCCTCGCCTCCTGTCGTAACTTTGGGCTTATCCAATCTGGTTCAGCAGACTTATCTATCCTTATCTTTTACAAAATCCTGAACACATCCACCTTCTTAACATCCACCTGTTCACATACATCAGTCCTTTTCATGCTGTCCTCACAAATTACAAGGTCCCTCTCCGCAGTGAATACTGAAGCATAGTATATATGAAGGACCTTCCCTACCACCTCTAACTTCAGGAACAATTTCCCTCCACTATCCCTGATCGGCACTACCCTCACTCTGGCCATGCTTTTGTTCCTTACATAAGTGGAGAATGCCTTATGGTTTTCCTTAATCCTTCCCAACAAAGCTTTTTTATGCCCCCTTCTAGTTGTCCTAAGTCCATTCCTCAGTTCCTTCCTGGCTACCTTTAGAAAATCGCTAGATTTGGCCCAACACCTCCATATCAGCCCTTCAAGCAGTACCCACCAAGACTCATTTCCCCACCCTATTACTACCCATTTGCCCTGACTAATGCGTCAAACCTATACATCCGCAAACACCATGGATTATTTCGCATGGCTGAGTCACTGAACATGCACATCCTTAGGCTGTGGGAGGAAACCGGAGCACCTGGAGGAAACCCACGCTGACACGGGGAGAATGTGCAACTCCACACAGACAGTTGCTATCGGCTGGAATCGAAATGGAGTCCGTGGTGTTATGAGTTATTTAACCACTGAGCCATCGTGCTGCTCCATGTTACCTTCCAGAAACCTATCTGGCCCTTGCTTTCTCAATCTTAAGTAAGCTTCCTTCTTCCTCTTAACTGGATATTCTACATCCCTTCGAACCCTGTCAAATGCTTTGCTGATGTCCATGTGGTCAACACTGACTATCTATCTCTTGGCCATCTCCTCGAAGAGTCAATCCGGTTTGTGAGACACTAATCTAAAGACTATCTTTAATCAGCCCTTGCCTTTCCAAATATAAGTAGCTCCTTTCTTTCAGAATCTCCTCCAACAACATACCCATCACTGCGTTCACTGGGCTGTAATTTCATGGCTTTTCCCTGCAACCCTTAAGTGATGTAACAGCATTATACCCCCTCCAGTCTTCCGGTACCTCACGGTGTCAGTTGATAATGTAAATATCTCTGTTAGGGACACTGCAACCTCTTCCATAGCTTCCCACAATATTCTAGCATAGACAGAACAAGACACTGAGAATTGATCTAAATTATTTGTTTAAAGATTCCAGCACTTTCACTTCCCTGTTGAGGATTCTTTCTAAGACATCACTATTTATTTCCCTAAGTTCCCGAGCTTCCATGTCTTCCACCACAATAAATACTGACAAGATTGTTTTTGTCCAATATCTCACCCTTCTCCACTGGTTCCACACAGGGATGATCTCATTGATCTTTAAGGGGCCCTGTTCTCCAACGAGTTACTTTTTAGTTCTTATTGAAACTTGCATAAAGGTTTCTGAAATTTAAATACACCATATCCCCCATACCATCCCCCCCCCCCCCCCCACATCCTTATCTATTCTGCCATTTATATTCACATCAACAAGTTAAATCCAACAGGCTCAAAAGCAAATTCTCTTTTATCAAATGTGTTTCTAAGTGGCAGCTATTGTCTACTGACATATTATTTATAACAATGTCAGTTTGCTCCCGACTTACTGACAGGTTAACACTATCTGGTTTCAGACTGACAGCAGAAAGGGTTGTGGTAGCTCTTGTTTATCAACTGAAAAAGGTAGCTTACAGGGTCAGCTGGTAACAGAGAAAGCAAATCAAATGCTGGCATTTATTACAGAGGGAATGGAGTCTAAAAATAGGCATGTCTCGCTATAACTATGCAAGGTACATGTTAGACCTCACCTCGAATACTATGAGCAGTGTGAGTGCCCGAAGGAAAGATATTGTCGCATTGGAGGCAGTCCAGAGAAGGTTCACTTGGTTGATCCTGGGAATGGAGGGATTTTCTAATGAGACGAGGTGGAGTAGGTTGAGTTTGAACCCATTAAAGTTTAGAAAATGAGAGGGAAATGGAATGAAACATCCAAGATTCTGAGGGGCCCTGACTGGGTAGATGCTGGGAAGTTAGAAAATAGAACAGTACAGAACAGCAACAGGCCATTCGGCCCGCCATGTCTGTGCTGTCCAAGATGCTATTCTGACTCATACCATCTGCCTGTACATGGTCCACATCCCGCTATTCTCTGCCTCTTCATGTTTCTGTCTAAATGCCACTTCAAAACTTTACTCACATTTCTTTTTCTACGACATCACTCGGAAACATCCACTCTCTATGTAAAAAATAACTTGCCTCACAGATCTCGTTTAAACTTTCTCTTTCTCACCTTATACTATGCATTCTAGGATTTGAAGCTTACACATTGGAAAAGAGATTCCGACTATCCATATTATCTGTCCCTCTCCGAATGTTATATTCTTGTACATGGTCGCCTGTCAGCATCTGATACTCTCGCAAAACAATCCAACTTCATTTAATTCCCTCTTGTACCAAAGACACCCTTAAAAAACCTAACACAGGCAACATGCTGATAAACCCCTTTTGCACCCTCTCCAAAGCCTCCCCATCCTTCCTATTATGTGGAGATGAGAACTGCACACAGTACTCCAAGTGTGACCAAACAAAAGTTTTATACAATTACAACATCAGGTGCAAACCACTTTACCCAAAGTTGTTACCGATGAAGGCCAGTGTTCCATTTGCTTTCTATCCCATCTGAAACACTTCTGTTGCCATTTTCAGGGAGTTACTCACTTGCACCAAGATCCTTCTGTATATCAATATCCCTCAGTATCCAAACTTTCTTCTTGACTTTCTTCTTCATCATCTCACACTTGTCCAGATGAAACTTAATTTGCCATTTCTCAGCACACCTTTCCAACTGATCTGTAACCTCCTGCAAACTTGGATCTCCTTGCTCATTCACCCAAACTCCACTAATTTTCATGTCATCTGCAATAATTATCTTTGTCACTGCCTTTCCTTTCAATTGTGTGTGAATCTGTAATCAGGGAGCAGAAAATCCCAGCAAGGGCTCACCCATTCAAGATGGAGATGAGAAGGAATGTCTTCACTCAGAAGGTAGTGACTCTGTGGGAATTCCTGACTGCAGGGGGCTGTCGAGGCTGGGTCATTGAGAATATTTACAGCAGAGCTGGACAGGTTTTAATGGATCAGGAAAACAAGGGGTTTGGGGAAGTGACAGGAAAGTAGAATTGAGGATCATCAGGTCAGCCATGATCTGATTGAAAGGCAGAGCATCTTCAATGGGCCAAATGGCCTAATTCTGCTCCGACATCTCATGGTCTGATCTCAAATTCAGTATCTACATTATAACATTATGGATCTCTGCTCACAAAACTCCTTTATGATGTGATTATTGGATATTTATTAGTACTCAGCATTTGATCTACAATAGACAATTTTGTTGATAGCTCCTTGATATGTTGTTATAGAAACCCATCTTAAATACAATCCAGGATTCCATCCATTACAGCCCTGATACTCATTAGTTATCCAGTCGGAATGGAGACCAATGTCACACACAGTTACTGTACTGCCCTTGTTACAAGAACATTCAGTGTCCTGACTGTAACCATATTGACATTACCATCAATGTGCCTATAGAAGAATTCCTTGTAACGGTTGCTACTGCTTGCTTAATCTCAACTCCACCCAAATAAACTCCAAATTTTGATCTTCAGATCCACATGACTGTCTCATTAATGCATTAGAGCTTAAAATTGTGTTGCTGGAAAAGCGCAGCAGGTCAGGCAGCATCAAAGGAGCAGGACAATCGACGTTTCGGGCATAAGCCCTTCTTCAGCCCTCATTAATGCATTAACCTCATTCTTTCTTCACAACTTGTTGGCTTTTTGCGTAGTCTGCCTAGATCCCAACACACCTTCAATATTCCCTTCCCAGTAATAGTCATTCTGCAGCTACATCTCCGGAATGACAGTTGTATAATAGCTGTTCACTGCCATTCTATCTGCCTTATGGCGAATGCAGGGAGTCATTCCTCAGCAGTGGGGGTTTGAACAGATGGGTCGAGGTTACAGAGATTGGGAGGCTTTCAGGGACTCGAGAATGTTAGAGTTAAACAGAGTTATATTTGGTCAAGAATATCAGGGGGACAAAGATGTTTGGAGATTGGAAGAAATTACAGAGACAGAGGGAGCTGGAGTAGATTCTGAAGGTAGGGATAGGAATGGAGAAATGGAGAGGTAAGCAGACTGAGAGGCACAGACGGGGGGGGGGGGTGTAACAGTAGGTGAGTATTGTGTATACTAACAGAGATATGGAAGGTTGTAGTGACTGAAGATATTTACAGATATAAGAAGGCTTCTAGTTCTGGAGGCTACATAGATAGGAAGGCAATGGAGAATGCCAGGTTGCTGGGTTGGAGACAGTTACACAGATGGGAGGATTGCACAAACTGAACGGGTTTCCTGTAGTCAGGAGGAGTGTGGTGGGGTGGGAATAAAGGGTGAAATTTAAGAAGATTAACATCGAAGAATTGGAGAAGGATAAGGATATTATAATATTTTTACAGATAAGATAGGGTTGTAGGAGCTGGAGAAGATTACCTGGGTAGGGACCGATGGAGAGGTTAAAAACAAACCCAATGACATGGAGGGTGGTATTGATAGGAGGAGCTTACAGGGATAGACAGGACTGTCAGGGTTTACAGGAATGAAGGAATTTAGTATCTACTGCAGAAGTTTAGGAATTAGGGTATTAGGGATTGGAGAAACTGACTGAGACAGAGAGAATGGTGTGGACGAAAGGAGATTCCAAACAGAGATATATTATCGGGACTGAAGGATATTACAGAGGTCTCTCATATAGCATGGGCAAAGACTGATGCCTGGGATCTCCTGTGCTGTTTCAGGGAGGAGCAGTACAGCAGAGGCGAGAACAGGACCCTCACAAGATGGTGGGATTGAAGCCTAGTATGTTGCTTTTCCTTGCCCAGCTCTGTATCTATGTCCTGTGTTCCAGGTCTGAATAAAGACGGCCACTAACTCCTCCCTGTGCTATTTACTGTGAGTGATTTTACCGGCTGCAGGATTTACTGAAGGCTCCAAATCTCCCTCTCCCTCTCTCTCTGGCTGACCAAGCGTTGTCAATGTGGTGATAGTTGAGACAGGAGTTATAAACATCCTGATTAACTGCACGAGGCAGAATCAGACAGAATGGGAAATTAGACTGATGCAGTGAGGATAACTCAGGTAGAGTAGCATTGAGTCCAGCAAAAAGCACGAAAATCCCAGTCCCCATCGCTGGTCTGTGCTGTTGCGGATCGGAGGATTCTTTTGGCTCCAGATCTGGAGTAGCTGTAAGAGTGAGACACGCTGACAGAGGCAGCAATTAGACCCACACAATGAGGGATACCAAATGGAGAGCGATTGAGTCATATCACCAGAATGCTGGAAGATTTCGGGACCAAACCATGGTGTCAGAAAAAGTGGGGCTTATGCAGTGGGCACTACTACCAGTACTCAGGGAGGAGTCAGCTATTGTAATGGGATGGTACTGTGCTGGGACCAGTGCCTTGGTAAATCATATGACCAGGATTATATAGAGTGCTTTAAACTGACACAGACGAGGAGGAACAGGGCTCAGCTGAAAGGAAATTCCCAATTCCATAGAGAAATGTTCAAATATTGATACATGGGGCTGTGGCTAAGGAAAAACAGGAAGAAACAGAAAGAGACTGAGTTTAACCAGAACTGTAATCAGCAGATAGGTTTGTGACAGGAAATTGTGATTTCAAAAGTAAATTACTATTTCTTAATTTGAATGCACGAAGCATTTGTGATAAGGGATATGCTCATGTGACTGTGATTTCTATCCAATAACCATCATAGAGACGTGGTCACAGGGTGAACAAAAGATGGGGCATTAATATTCACGGATACACAATATTGTGGAAAGTCAGGCAGAATGGGAAGGAGAATGGGGACCTCTCATCGTTAGGGATCACAATGGGATTATATGTGGCCTCACACTATCAAACATTAGGAAATCAAATTCTGGTTAATAGGAGTCAGAACACAGAAGTGGAAGGGCAGTGTTAAGGCCCCTTTACAGCATTACATTGTGAGGCAAGACATTGGGCAGGGAATTATCGGAATTTGTAACAGACAGTAGAACAATTGAAAGAAGATTAAACTTCCCTATCGCATCATCTCATTGGTGGTAGGTCACAGACGGGGCTGACTCTCTCCCACTCTCAGGGGGAGTCTGTAGGTGGCTGTTCAGACCGATGTGGCCTTCCACAGACTCTGCTACACTTGGGGCAGAAGGTGGCCGTGGGAAGGTGTGGATGGGGCGTTGCAGTAGCTGCGAGCTCCTTGTGCTGTTTTCTCCTGGATTCCCCTTTTTCCCCACAGAAAGTCTCAAGGTGCTCGAAACCTTCCCAATGCTTCTCCCCCATTTGGATGGTCTTGGCTCAGTCATTCCCAGGATTTACCAGATCTCATTAAGAGATTCTTAGAAGATAATAAAAATAACACCCAATAATTCTGAAGAAGCCAATGCTTTATAAACATGGAAGTATTTGATAAAGGGATCATTCGGGGTCTAGTAGCAGGAGGAGTGCACCAGGAAAATGAAACATTGTCAGGGTTTAATGAGATGATAGGAACAGGGAGAGGTGCTGGTGCTGGAGGTGGTGAGAGTGTTACAGAGAGGGGCAATGTTACACAGCCAATACGAATTGCTGCAGCTGGAGGGGTTTGCAGCGGTAGCGATGGAAATATGATTTTTTATTTATTCATTCATGGGCTGTGGATGTCACCACTTGGACCAGCACACATTACCCACTGCTAATTGCCCAGAGGGCAGCACAGTCAGCCATATTGCTGTGGGTCTGGAGTCACATGTGAGCCATACCAGGTTAGAATGTCAGCTATCCTTCCCTCAAGGACATACGTGGACCAGTTGAGTTTTTCCACATAATCCCCTGTGACACCACTTTCAAAGAACTGTGTACCTGTATCCCTGGGTCTCTGATTGACAACACTACCCAGGGCCCGAACATTAACTGTACAATTCCAGCATGGTTTGCCTTCGCAAAATGCACAATCTTGCATTTGTCCACATGTTATTCCTAAACTCACTGCCCCAGAAGTACTGTTGAGCTCGTTGTACTGTCAGATAATCCTCTTCGCCGTCCACTTTCCCAGCAATTAGAGTGTCACTCACAAACTTGAGAACCATGATTCCCGTGTTATCATCCAAACCGTTTATATAAATGATGCATAACAGTGACCCAGCACCGAATTCCATGGCATACCATGGTCACAGGCATGTAGTCTGAGCAGTAACCCTCTCTGAACATGCTCTGTCTCCTTCCATCAATCCTATTTTGTATCCATTTGGTGAGTGCTCCCTGGTTATGTGTGATCTAAACTTACTAACCAGTCTGCCATGCAGACACATGACAATACATGGAGACATAATCTACTCCTCTGCCTTGATCTATTATTTGTCTACCTCCACAAACACTCAGTCATCATTTTCCACACACAAAGCAATGTTGATTATCGCTAATGAGTTCTTGCCTTTCCAAATGCATGGTGATCCTCTCTCTCAGAATTTAGTCGAACAAATTACCCTCCCATCAGTCTTACTGGCCTGTAGTGCCTGTCGATGACACGAATGCCTCTGCGAGGGGCCTTGCAATTTCATTCCTAGCCTCCCACAAGGCGCTGTGATACATCTGATTATGTCCGAAGGTTTTATCAACGTTTTTGCATTTTAAGACATCCAGCAACTCCTGTTCTCAAATGTAAACTCTGTTCAAGACATCACTATATATTTTCCCAAGTTCCTGAGCTTCCATGTTTTTCTCCACAGTAAATCTTCATTGACCTTTCAGGGGCCCTATTCTCTCTCTCATTACTCTTTAGCCCTGTTTGGAATTGACAAAATGCCTCTGAAGTTTCCCTCTACTGCCACTAGCCTCCCCCAACCTTATCTATTCTGCCACTTATGGTCACACCGAAATATAGAATCCAACAGATTTAAAAAATATTCTTCTTTTAAAATATCATGCATCTCCAATTGTTTCTAAGTGTCCAGTTATCATTTATTGCCATATCCTTTATAATATATTCCAACACATTCCTGACTTACTGTCAGGCTAACACTGTTTGGTTTCAGACTGACTGCACAAAGGGTTTTGGGAATCCTTGTGGATCAATCTGAAAAAGATAGCTTACAGGGTCAGCAGGTAATCGAGAAGGCAGATCAAATGCTGACATTTATTACAAATGTAATGGAGTCGTAATATATAGATTTCTTGCTAAACTATACAAGGTACCAGTCAGACCACACCGAGAATACTATGAACAGTATGAGTTCCCGAAGGAAAGATATTCTTGTATTGGAGGCAGGCCAGAGAAGGATCACTCAGCTGATCCTGGAGATAATGGGATTTTCTAATGGAATGAGGTGTAGTAGATTGAGTTTGAAACATTGACATTTCAAAAAATCGCAAAGAAATTGAACGGACCATCTAGGATTCTGAGGGGCACTGCCATGGTAGATGCCAGGAAATTAGAAAATCCAACAGTAAAGCACAGCAATAGGACCTTCGGCCCGCCATTTGTGGAGGTTGTGGATGGAGTGATTTGGTGATTTATGGAGATGGGATGGAAGGAGTGACTAGCGGAAGTGACAGAGATTGGGACGGGAGGAACGACTGGAGGAGATGACAGAGATAGGGAGGCAGGGAGTGAATGGAGGAGTTTACAGAGATAGGAAGGGATGGGTTGACTATGGGAGGTTACAGAGATAGGGAGGTTTTTGGAGTCTGATCGAGATTTAATGAGATAGGGACGGTCATTCATCTGTGGAGGCTAGAGGAGGTGACTGAAAAGGGATGTGTGAAGGGGTTGGAGAAGTTTACTGTGACAGGGAGGATTATAGGAGGTCGTGTTCATTGGGAAACATATATTGTCGTCTTTTCCCCAGAAGTAGTAATAAGCAACTGTTTCTAAAGATTCAATGAGATTACATGCACATGGAGGGGAGTAGGAAGAGAAGAGTTTGCTGAGATTTGGTCTATTTTGTAGAGATAGAAGAGATTTATTATGATCGTGAGGGTTTCAGAGATGAAATGACGTGATAGGGAGGGTAGTAGAGGCAGGATGGCGTACAGTGATAGCGAGGAGCTGGAAGAGGTTACTGCGATAGTGAGCTTTGTGGTGATGTCTTTTGAAATTGGATGAACTTAGTAATACAGAGTGGTGTAGACACTGGATGATTCTTCAGACAGAAGGTGGTTATAGAGAGGGGCCTGTACGGAGTGGGCTTGGATGCAGCCACAAAGAGAAGTTCCAGGTTCATCGATGGTATTAGTGGCGACAGGAGGTTACAGAGTCAGAAAGGTTAGTAGTGATGGCAGGATGTAGAGTAACGAAGCATTGCCGTGAGGGAGAAGGTCACAGCGACAGAGGAGATCACAGATGCGATTGCAGACATGGGGAAGGTTAAATTGGTTTCAGAACACTATGCACAGGGAGGGTTGCAGGGACTGGAGCAGGTTAAACTGGCAGGAAAGGCTGAAGAGATTGGAGGAGCTTACACAGTTTGGGAGGTCTGTTCGGAAGGTATGTTTTCAGAAGTCATGTGGTGACGTAGGACAGGAGGCAGGAATGTTATAGGGATTGAAGGTGACAGTGATATCATGCGCTGTACGGGCTGGAGGAAGGTATGCAGATGGGGGTGGTTGGTAAAGTCTGGAGGATGTTACAGGGATAAGATGGGCTGTAGGTATTGTGCAAGATGACAGGAATAGGGATTATTGTAATGACTAAAGGAGGAGATTGTTGGGATTGGAAATATATTATTCAGATTGGAGCAGTTTACAGAGACAGGGAGAATATTCAACATTGGAATAGGTTTTAAATATACAGTGGGATTGGAGACAAAGGGAAGAGTTTACAGAGATAGGAACTGTTCTCAGAGTTTGAAGCATTCAAGGCACAGGCTCAGATGAGGTGGACTGAAAGGTAAGTTTCCGTGCTGTATGACTCTACGATGGGACAACAGAGAATGTAGGAGAGGGAACAGAAAGATCTTAGGCTTCAATAGTACTTTCATAAGCGAGGCCTGTTTTCCCCTCTGTTGTACTGATCTCACTGAGACTGCACAGGCCTGGATTTATAACTGTTAACTCTCCATACTGCCTTAGGAAGGCTTAGGGCAGCAGAGCTGAAACTCATCCTCTTACAAGAGGGTGGAGATTGAGCCTGGGAGCTTTATGATCTGTGTTTACCCTTCAGCACTGTATCTATGACATGTCCTGTGAGCTGAAGATTCTCACTCTTTAAATGCCTTCTGCTCTGGTCACTGTGAGTGATCTTACCTCGCTGCAGGATTTATTGAAGGCTCCAGAACTCCCTGCCCTCTGGGTGAGCAACTGTATTCGATGAGGTGATGGACGAGACACCCAACAGTTGGGAAGTCTGTTGAGTCAGGACCTTCCTGACTACGTGCAGGAGGCAGAGAAATAGGGAGAATGGGAAATTAATCTGATGCAGTGAGGGTTACACATGGAGAATGGCACTGAGTCCCACAGAGATCTGGAAAATCTAGTTTCCATCCCTGGCCAATGCTGTTGCGTCTCTCTGGAGTAGAGAATTCTGTTGGCTCAGGATTTGGATTAGCTGCAAGAGGGAGAGGTGAGCTCAGAGGTAGCAATTAGACCTCACAGTGAGGGATACGACATGGAGAGAGACTGAGTGATATCACTCGAGTTCAGGAAGATGTCAGGATCAAACAGTTGTGTAGGGAGAAAGGGTTTAGCTTCATGATACACTGGTATCCGTGCTCAGGGATGAGCAACGTGTGAACATGTGAAGTGATGCCCTCGTGGTATCAATGTTGGGGCATGTTCAGGGGAGGCAGATTTGAATCCCACCATCAGAAATGGTGGAAGTTCAAATCAATAATTTAAAAACAATAATTAACAATCCATAAATACGTATGAAACCATTGCTGATGTACAAAAAGCCCAAACACTTGTCCTTTCGAGAAGGACATCTGCCTTTCCTCACGTGGTCTGCACGACATACCCACAGCAAAATGTTTTCCAAATCCAAATAGTAAAAGTGACGCATCGAAACAGCATGGGGATGTGGCTGAAGACAAGCAGAAAGGAACAGGATGGGACAGAGTTTAACTAAAACTCTACATTAGCGAATTGGTTTGTGATAGGAAATAGTGGAAAAGAGTACAGAACTTTAACTTTCCGCATCGACAAACTCTCTTCAATAAGGTAGGTGGACTTGTGACACAGAGATGAGTGATTTAGACACCAGAGAGATGTGGTTACAGGGTGAACAAAAGGTGGAACATAAATATTCAATGGTTCACAACCTTGTGGAAACTCAGGCAAAATAGACGATGCTAACAATAATGGGTAACAAAGGCATTAGATAGAAAGCGGGGGGAGGGGATCTTGTTACTTAAAAATGAACGGGCAAACGATGGTCACAAAATATCCTTAGCAGATAATGTTAAGGATAAGCCACAAGATATTTAATAAGTACAGTTAGAGTAAGAGGATCCCCCAACTAAGCAGTGGAGCCTGTTAGAAACCAAAGGGACATTCAGTGCATGGAGCCAGAGGAAATAGGTGAGGTCTTCAATGAATAATTCCCATCTGTATTCACACAGGAGAAAGACATTGTAGCCGGGGATTTCAGTTCAGATGGTGAGGTTCTGGAACATATTAAAATCAATTAGAAGGAGGCGTTAAATGTATTCACAGGCAAAAAGGTGAAAAAATTCCCAGTAACAATAAAATATATCCCAGGCTGCTATGGGAGAGAAGGGAGCAGATTGCTGGGGCCCTGGCGGATATATTTAATAATTTGCTGGCCACAGATGAAGTGCCGAACGACTGGAGGATAGCGAATGTTGTTCCTTTGTTCAAGAGCAGCAGGGATAGGCCAGGTAATTACAGAACAGATCATCTGACAGCATTGGGAGGGAATTTATTGGAAACAATTCTGAGGGACACGATGAATCAACATTCAACAGGACAGGAATACATTAGGGATTGTCTGTATGGATTAGGTAGAGGACTGTCCTCTGATATTAGTGAGGGCTGTGCAGATGATGTGGTTTACATGGAGTTCATTAAGGTCTTTGACAAGGTTCCACATGGAAGGCTGTTCCAAAAGGAAAGAGCCCATGGGATCCAAGGCAAGTTGGTAAATTGGATCCACAATTGGTGGAGAGTTTCTTTCACGATTGGAAGCCTTTGCCCAGCGGGTGTACCACAGGGACCTGTACAGGAACCATTGCTGGTTATTTTGTCCATTAATATCTCGCATGTGAAAGTAGAAGGTATCATTAGGAGGTTTGCAAATGACATGAAAGGTGAGAGAGTTGGTCACAGTGAGGGGGATGGTCTCAGGCTGCTGTCTGATATCGATCAGATGATAAACTGAGGAGAGTAATGGCAAATTGAGTCTACTTCTGATTACTTTTGGAAGTCTAATAAGGTAACGATATCCATCATGAATTGTAGGTCCTCCTGAAGTACTGAGGAACATATGGACGTTGGTGGATATGTCGCTGGATGTCTGAAGGTGTCAACAAAGGCAGACAGGGTGGGTAAGACAGCTGAACTGGGAAGAGGAGGGGACCCACACCCTGGTGGGGAGAGTTGCTGGAACTGGTCGAGAGGATTTAAACTCGTTTCACAGGGTTGTGGGACAACAAACAGTCGTAAGGCCAGAAAGAAGTTTGAGGCTGGTACAGACGTTCTAGACAGCAATATAAATAGAAACGGCAAGCAATTGCCGAACATGAGGGAAAATCGATTAATTAAACTGCATTTATTTCAATGCAAAGTGCCAGACAGATAAGGCAGGTGAACCCACAGCATTGATGTGAACATGGGACTGGGATACCATAGGTAATACAGAAAATCAGCTAAGGACGGGCAGCTCAATGTTCTAGGGGACAGATGCTACAGGAAGGATAGAGCAGGAGGCAAAACAGGAGGAGAGGTGGTGGTTTTGATTGGGGGAAGCATCACGGCAGTAACTAGAGAGAGTACTCATGCAGGATTGCACAGTTAAGCGATATTAGTGGAACTGAGAAACAAAAATATGTCATCAGTTTGCTACGATTGTACTACAGCGATAGGCAATGGGAGATGAATGAGCAAATATATCAGGAGATCTCAGATATCAGTTAGAATAATAGGGTTGTAACGGTAGAGGTTTTTTAACCTTTCCAAACCTGGACTGGGATTGCTACTGTGTTACGCATTTGGATGGAAGGAATTTGTTAAGTGTGTTCCAGGAACTCCTTGTCATTATGTAAGTGGCCCAACTGGAGAAAGGGGCTAAACCTGACCTTCCCTTGGGAAAGAAGGTCGGGAACGGGACTGAGGTGTTAGTGGGAGAGCACTTTGGAAAATCATCACAAATGCATTAGTGTGAAAATAGCGATGGAAAAGGACAGGTCTCGTCCACAATTTCAAGTTATACAATGGAGCAAGATAGTATTAGACATGATTTTTTAAAGTAGATTTGGGGAGGCTATTTGTAGGTAAAGGGAGGTCTGGCATGTAGGAATATCTTAAAACCGAGATAAAAGGAGCGTTCAGCACGAGCATGTTCCTGTTAGTGTGCAGCTCAATGTTGACAGGATTAGGCAACACTGGATGAGTTTCGAGGTTCTGGTCAAGAAAAAAGTTGGCACATGTCAGATAAAACAGGCTGACTCAAGTGAATCCCTTCAGGAGCATCGGAGCTGTGGAAATAAACTGAGGATGGAAATCAGGAATGCAAAAAGGGGACATGAGATAGCTTTGGCAGAGAAAGTTAAAGAGAGTCCAAAGAGATTCTACAAGGGTATTAAGAGCAAAAGAAGAGCTAGGTATCCTAAATGATCAATGAAGCCAACGATGTGCGAAACGACAAGATCTGAAACTAATACTTCACTCTGGAGCTTACTGTGGATAAACACTGGGGTGCTCAGGGAACAAAACAGTGTTTGGCCTGACCACTATTGGAATACTGTGTGCAATTCTGGTCTCAATGCCATCGGAAGGATGTTGTGGAACATGAAAGTGTTCAGAAGAAATGACCAAGGATGTTGCGAGGGTTGGAGGGTTTGCGCAACAGGGAAAGGCTGAATAGGCTGGGGCTATTTTCAACTGAACATGGGAAGCTGAGGAGTTACCTGATAAAGTTGTTTAAAATCACGATGGTCATCGATAGGGTGAATCGACAAGGTCATTTCCCCAGGCGAGGGAAACTTTTCAAAGGGACCTAGAGGACAACTGATTCCTGCAGACTGAATGGAATAAGCTGTCAGAGGAATTAGTGGAGGCTGATAGAAATACATTTAAAAGGCATGTGGATGGGTACATGAATAGGAAAGGTTTAGAGGGATATTGGCAACATTCTGGCAAATGTGACTAGATACGTCATGCAGAAGTTGGTCCGAAGGATCTGCTTCCGTGCTATACATCTCTATGACTCAATGTCTTGAAATGATTCCACCTTATAGAAAAGGAGGTGCTGGAGGGTTTAAAACAGGAAGGTAGATAAATCCCCAGGACCTGATCAAATGTATCTCAGGACATTGTGGGAAGTTGGTGAAGACATTGTAGGGCCCCGAGCAGAGATATTTGTACCATAGAGAGCGATGTGCGATAGGCTGGTAGACTGGAGGGTGGCATTGTTGACAGTGAAGAAGGTTTCCGAAGATTACAAAAGGGTCCTGATGAAATGCGTGAACGGCTGAAAAACCGTAGATGGAGTTCAGACTGAATAAATGCGAAGGAATGCATTTGGTACAACAAACATGAGCAGGGCTTGTACTATTAATGGTAGGACCTTCGGTAGTGTTATCGAACAGAGGGACCTCGGGGTTCAGTTACATAATTCTTTGAAGTTTGCAACATGGAGAGACAGAGCTGAAAATGTGTTGCTGGAAAAGCGCAGCAGGTCATACAGCATCCAAGGAGTCAACCAACCCAACCACCCCGTAGCCCAACACTTTAACTCCCCCTCCCACTCCACCATCGCCAGACCATGGCAACACGACGGTTGGAGGAAGTGCACCTCATCTTCTGCCTGGGAACCCTCCATCCACAAGGGATGAACTCAGATTTATCCAGTTTACTCATTTCCCCTCCCCCACACCTTGTCTCAGTCAAATCCCTCGAACTCAGCACCACCTTCCTAACCTGTAATCTTCTTCCTGACCTCTCCGCCCCACCCCACTCCGGCCGATCACCCCCACCTTGACCTCCCTCCACCTATCGCATTTCCAACGCCCCTCCCCCAAGTCCCTCCTCCCTACCTTTTATCTTAGCCTGCTGGACACTCTTTCCACATTCCAGAAGAAGGGCTTATGCCCGAAACGTCGATTCTCCTGTTCCTTGGATGCTGCCTGACCTGCTGCGCTTTTCCAGCAACACATTTTCAGCTTTGTTCTCCAGCATCTGCAGCCCTCACTTCCTCTTCGAACATGGAGAGACAGAATGGCTAAAAAAAAGTGCTTGCCGCACTTGCTTTCATTGCTCAGTCCTTTGGAGATAGGAGTTGGGAAATCACATTGAGATTACACAGGCCATTGGTGAGTCCTCTTCTGGAATCCTGTGTCCAGTTCTGTTCGCCCAGTTGCAGGAAATATATTATTAAGTTGGAGAGTGTTCAGATGAGATTTATTGGGATGTGGCTGGTTATGGAAGTTTTCAGTTATAAAGAAAGGCTGGTTAGGTTGGTATTTATTCATTGAAACCTGAATGTTGACAGATGACGTCATAGAAGTTTATAAAATAATGAGGGGGATAGATAGAGTTAATGGGAGTTGTCTTTTCCCATGGACAGGGCAGCTTCAAGACTAGGAGCTACATTTTTAATTTTAAGAGGAGAGACATTTTAAAAAAAAGACATGAGAGGCACATTGTTACACAGAGGGTGGGTTGTGTGTGGAATGAATTTCCCAAGGAAGGCGTGAACATGGGACAATTACAATGTTTAAAATACATTAGGATTAGGACAGGAATAGGAAAGGTTTGAAGGTTTATGATCCAGGAACAGGCAGGTTGGACGAGATCTGTTTTAGAGTATGGTTAGCGTTAACCGAACAGTGCGGTATGACTCTGACTATGAATATAATGTTGTGTCATTAATTAAGAAAGGCTGCAAGAGAAAGCCAGGAACCTACAGACTGATGAGCCAGACAGCAGGGTGGGTCAGATGTTGGAGTAATTCTGAGAGGTAGGACTTACATGCATTTGGAAAGACAAGGACTGATTACAGATGCTTTGTGCATGGGAAAACATGTCTCACAAACTTGACTTGAGTTTGTTCAAGATGTGACCAAGACGATAGACAAAGGCAGAGCAACAGATGTTATTTCTGGCTTCAGCAAACCCTTGGTCAGGGTGTAGCATGATACATTGGTTAGAAAGGGTAGATCACAAGGAATCAGGGAGAGCTAGCCAACTGGATACAAAATGGGATGACAGGGGGAGAAAGAGTGGGAGAAGGTTATTGTTCAGACTGGAGACCACTGACCAGCAGTGTGCTGTAAGGATTGGTGTTGGGAACACAGTTGTGCACCATTTACCTAAACGATTTGAGTGAAAATATAGGAGTCACTGTTAGTATGTTTGTGGATACCAAGATTAGTGGAAGAGTGGGCAGGCAATATAGTTATTGAAACGGATGGTAATCAACTGGGCCAGTGGACCAAGGAATGAAAGGTGGAGATTAATTCAGGTGTTGGATTTAGTTAAGCCAAACAGGGAGGACAAATACAGTTAATGGTAGGGCCTTGGGCAGTGTTGTCGAATAAAGAGAGACTAAGGGGTACAGTTACATTGTTCCTTGGAATTGGCATTGAATGGGGACAGGGTGGGGAAAGCAGCATTTGGCACACTTGCCGTCATTGGTCAGAGCGTTGAGCACATGAGTTGGAGATATGTGTAACATTGTCGTCAATATTTCTCCTGGGCAGAGGAGGCCACGGGGTGAGCTGATAAATGGTTATGAAACCATGAATGGCCTAAATAAGGTGAATTGCCAAGGGTAGGTGAGTCCAAAGCGAGAGGCATTAACGTGAGGTGAGCGAGCTAGGATTTAAAGAGGGAGCTGAGGGGCAACATTTTCCACAGAGGATGGTGCATAGACAGAATGGAAATGGTAAAAACAAGTACAATTCAACATGGAAAAGACACTTGGGCAGGTATATGGAGAGGAGATGATTTGAAGGAATATGGGCCAATCACATGCAAATGTGACTCATTCCATTTCAGAAACCTCGACCGAAGAGTCATGAAGCACAGAAACAGACCCTATGTCTCCAGTTGTTGGAGGAGGAGACTATCTAGACAAGGTATGTTGTAGAGACTGAAGCAAGTTACAGCGATATGGATGGTCGTCTGAACTGGAGGCTTCAAATATGTGAAGTAATTGGTGAGAGGGGAGGAGATGACAGAGGTAGGAATTCTTATAGAAGTTAAAATGATTGAAGACACTGGTCCACAAGACATGCTATCGATACAGTGTTGGAGAGGGAATAGAAAGATCCCAGGCAGCATAACCACCTTCTCGTGGGAGGCCTGCTTTCCCCTCTGTTATCCTGATGCTCACCAAGACACCACATGCCTGGATTGAAAACTGGGAACTCCTGATACTGTCTCAGTACAACAACACTTAAAGTAAACGTGGTGAATGAGCCTGGGGTGTGTCAGTACTGTGCTCCCACTCCAGCACTATATCTATGTCATGTCTTGCTAGCTGATGTTTGGAGCCCTCTCATTGCTCTCTGCTCTGTGCACTGGAGTGATCTTACCTGGCGGCAGGATTTTTGAAAGGCTGCCGACCTCCCTGACCTTTGTCTCTTTGGCTGACCAACAATCTTTCCAACCAGCAATTGGCAAGTCTATTGAGTCAGCAACTCCCTACGTACCTGTAGAAGACACAGAAATAGGCAGAATGGGAAATTAGATTGATGCTATGAGGGTTACACATGGAGAATGGCACTGAGCCCCACAGAGATCTGGAAAATCTCAGTCTCCATTCATGGCCTGCGCTGCCTCATCTCTCTGGAGTGGAGAATTCTGTTGGCTCAGGATCTGGAGTGACTGCAAGAGTGAGAGATGCTGACAGAGGCAGCAATTAGACCCACACAGTGAGGGATACCACATGGAGAGATACTGAGTGATATCACCAGAGTGCCGGGTCAAACAATTGTGCAGGAAGAAAGAGTTTTGATTCATGTTACACTGGGATGCGCAACCTGTGAGCAGGCGAAGTGCTGGCCTTGTGGTATTATTGTGAGACAATTTATCCAGAAATCTGTGAGTGAGTATTAAACAATTGCTGATGTTAAAAAAAATCCATCGGGTGCATTCATGTCTTTAGTGAAGTAATCTAAGTTGGGACTGGGATATCACAGGTATTACAGAACAACAGCTGAGGGAGGGACAGGACAGGCAGCTAAATGTTCCAGGGGACAGATGCTGCAGGAAGGACAGAAGGGGAGCTGAGAGAGGAGGAGAGCCGCTGGTTCTGATTGGGTGAAACATCACAGAAGTACTGAGAGAGGATATTACTGCGGGATCGCCCAGTGAAGCTACGTTCGTGGAATCAATCAATAAAAATGGATCTTCCCTTACTGGGTCCTGGAGGGTCTATTTCGGGTATTGTTTTTATCTGTATCCAGGACTTGTGAGTTCTCTGCGCTCCTTTCTCCCAGCGAGGCTCTGAGCATCGCTCTCTGAAGCTGATCGCAGCCGCTGCCGGAGAAAGCAGCTCCATGTCTCTCTCTCTCTTGCTGTGTCCTGACTAATGTGACACTGTTAAAAATCACACAACACCAGGTCATAATCCAACAGGTTTAATTGGAAGCACACTAGCTTTCGGAGCGATGCTCCTTCATCAGGCAATTGTGGAGCGTCGCTCCGAAAGCTAGTGTGCTTCCAATTAAACCTGCTGGACCATAACCTGGTGTTGTGTGATTTTTAACTTTGTACACCCCAGTCCAACACCGGCATCTCCAAATGTGACACTGTGCACACTCTACATAGAAACTAAACTGCGCGTGCGTCTGACGTTATCGGTGAGTTTATAGAGAATATTCACACCTGCACAGAATCATGGGTGGAATGTTAGTCATTAACAATTGCTCTGTCGAGTTACAGGCATTGAGCTGTTTAGCATGCAAACGGACTGTTCCGTCCAACTCAACCATAATGACCAGGTATGTAAATTATCAATCGTTCTGGGAGTTTGAAAATAAGTTTCTTACTCGTGTTGTGCAAATCTGTTGTATATATGTACGTTATCAGATTTACATCTCAACTATTTCTAAAAATCTCACATTAATTCATGCTCCACTATGTAGTAAGAATGATCAATCCGACAAAATAGTTTGCTTTCTGACCAATCCTGAAGCGTTCACTCCCGAGAATGCTTTGGGCTCGCTCCTCACACATGCTGGTTGGAGGACCGGCTGCTGCTCGGTCCTCAAGTTCTGACCCTTCCTCCCAATTGCAGAGTTGATTCAGGCGTGACTCAGCAGGCTAAGGGACAAAGGAAGTTAGAGTCGATGCCTTGTGATGTGGTGAAAATATCCCGAATCTTGGACCGAGAGGCCTGGGTTCAATTGACAGCTTGTGCAGATGTGTGTAATAATAACTTTGAACAGGTTCATTAGGAAAAACAAGGGAAGTCAGGAACAGAGTTAAAACAATAGACAATGCATGCAATGTGGTGGAGCTCTCAATGCTCAGATGAGTTTTGTCTTTACCAAGTGTTTCAGGGCCCCCGTGGGTCCCAGTACAGACTATTGCACTACTCCTAGTGCACAGCCAGATACCACGATTGTGGGGCAAAGTGTTGTGGTGGGATATAGAGGTGCTCTTCTGGAAGGAGCTGGCTTTTGGACGTGAAAATAGGTGAGAAGGAGGAGGGTTTTGTATGGAGTTAGCTGTTACCCTCCTGTTGCAGCATCTTATTATTGCCCTGACGCGACCTCGTATATGTTTGGTAGAGATCAATTATATTTCGTAAGCCCACAATACAAGATGCGTCACTCTGTTTAAGACAGCAGAAATCTCTTGTAGCACTTTAGTCATAGAACAATACAGCGCGGAAGAGGCCCTTTGCTCCATGATGTTGAGCTGACCTTTGAACTGTTCTCAGCTCGTCCCGCTGCAATATCCCAAAATCACCCATGTGCTTATCTAAGGATTGATTAAATCTTCCTGATGTGGCTGAGTTGACTACATTAGCAGGTAGTGCATTCCACACGCGAACCATTCTCTGAGTAAAGAACCTGCCTCTGACATCTGTTTTAAATCTATCACCCCCTAAATTTGTGGTTATGCCCCCTCGTACAAGCTGACGTCATCATCCTAGAAAAAAGACTTCCAACGTCTACCCTATATAAGCCTCCGATCATCCTGTATGTTTCTATCACATCCCGTCTTAGCCTTCTTCTTGCCAATGAGAAGAGGTTCAACTCTCTCAGCATTTCCGTATAAGACGTTTCCTCCAGACCAGGCAACATCCTGGTAAATCTCCTCTGCACCTTTCCCAATGCTTCCATATCCTTCCCGAAATATGGGCACCTGAACTACACACAATATTCCAAGTATAACCTCACCAGCATTTTGTATATTTGCAACATGATATTGCGGCTCCGGATCTCAATCCCTCTATGAATGAAACCTAACACACCGTATGCCTTCTTAACAGCACTATCCACCTGGGTGGCAACTTTCGGATATCTATGTACATGGACTCAAAGATCCCTCTGCACATCCACACTAACAAGAATCTTTCCATTGACAAAGTACTCAGCCTTCCTGTTATTCTTCCCAAAGTACATCAGCTCACATTTAGCTGCATTGAACTCCATTTGCCGCATCTCACCCAATTCTGCAGTTTATCCAAGTCCCCCTGCAACCTGTAACATTCTTCCACATTGTCCACTACTCACCGAATTTAGTGTCTTTGGCAAATTTACTAATCCATCCACCTATGCCTGCATCTAAGTCATTTATAAAAATGACAAATAGTAGTAATCCTAAAACAGATCCTCGTGGCACATCACTACTAACTAGACTCCAGTTGAATATTTTCCGTCAACCATCACTCGCTGCCTTCTTTCAGAAAGCCAGTTTCTAATCCAAACTGCTAAATCACCCTCAATTCCATGTCTCTGCATTTTCTCCAACAGCCTACCATGTGGAACCTTATCAAAGGCTTTACTTAAATCCATGTACACCACGTCAACTGCCCTATCCTCATCTCCATGCTTGGTCATTTTCTCAAAAAACTCAATGACCTGCCCTTGACGAAACCATGTTGACTATCTGAAATCAAATTGTTGTTTGCTAGGTGATTATGAATCTTACCTCTTACCTCTTATAATCCTTTCCAAAGCCTTTCCCACAACACTTAATGGTAATGTCCTAGGGAGTGCTGCTGAACATAGAGTGAAGGTTCATAGCTCCTTGAAAGTGGAGTCGCAGGTAGATAGGATAGTGAAGAAGGCGTTCGATATGCTTTCCTTTATTGGTCAGAGTATTGAGTACAGGAGTTGGGAGGTCATTTTGTGGCTGTACAGGACATTGGTTAGGCCACTGTTGGAATATTGCATGCAATTCTGGTCTCCTTCCTATCGGAAAGATGTTGTGAAACTTGAAATGGTTCAGAAAAGATTTACAAGGATGTTGCCAGGGTTGGCGGATCTGAGCGACAGGGAGAGGCTGAACAGGCTGGGGCTGCTTTCTCTGGACCGTCGGATGCTGAGGGGTGAACTTATAAAGGTTTATAAAATTATGACCTGCATGGATAGGATAAATAAACAAAGTCTTTTCCCTGGGGTCGGGGAGTCCAGAACTAGAGGACATATGTTTAGACTGAGATAGGAAAGATATAAAAGAGACCTAAGGGGCAACTTTTTCACGCAGAGTGTGGTACGTTTATGGAATGAGCTGCCAGAGGATGTGGTGGAGGCTGGTCCAATTGCAACATTTAAGAAGCATTTGGATGGGTATATGAATAGGAAGGGTTTGGAGGGATATAGGCTGGGCGCTGGCAGGTGGGACTAGATTGGGTTGGGATATCTGGTTGGCATGGACGGGTTGGACCGAAGGGTCTGTTTCCATGCTGTACATCTCTCTATGACTCTATGTGTAGCGTGTAGTCCCAACACTGACCCCTGTGGAGCTCCCCCATCACCAGTTCCCATTGTGCCAATCAGACAAATCCTCTATCCATGCTCAGCATGTTGTTCTGAATGGGAAATTTCATTTCGCACACACTGCTGGATTTATTTTTCTGTCTGGCTGTAAATAACAGAGTTTCACCATTACCTTCCCATCAGTACTTCCCTGGAGAAGGTGGTGGTGAGCTGCGTTCCTGACCCATTGCAGTCCTTTGTGTGCAGGGACAGACACAGTGCTGGGAGGATGGAGCGTGGCTTGGAGGGCACCTTGGAAATGCTGATGTTCCCGTGCACCTGGAACTAATGTACTTCCAGGTTATAGTGCTTCCGGGTTTGTGAAGTGCTGTTGAAAGAGCCTTCATGATTGACCTCAGTGCTACTTGTAGATCTTTTATTCCTTCATTCATTTATGAACATGAGCTTTGTTGGCTGAGCCAGCATTTATTGTTGATTTGGAGTTGTCCCTGAGAAGGTGGTGGTGAGCTGCCTTCCTGAGCCACTGTTGGAACTGTTGTTATCTGTGTCCCGTCCGGCAGGCGCTACAACACTCCTCATGTCTGTAACTGCATACAGACAATGCAGCGCTTCCTTTTATATCTGCCATCCTCCCCGATTTATAACTCTTACAGTTCCTCACGATATCTCACCCCCTCCATTCCCATCTGTGCTAGAGATCTCGAAAATTTCTTTATTCTTTTTTAAACTTCTGACCACCTAAAATCTCTCCCTTTTTAAATTTGTAACCCCTTCAGTTTCTGTAACTCTCCATCTAACTGTACTCAATGACAGCACAGGTTCCCTTCCTGAAATCTCTATAATTACAATGGTTGCATGTGCTAAATTGGCACTTTCATCCTCCTTATCCATCTCAGGACTTCCATCTCCTTCAATCCCACTATTTGGAATGCTCCCATTCTCTGCAGCTCCCCATGTCCTGGGGGTCCTTGAACACCACCAGTGCTCCAAAGGTTTATATTTCCCCCAGTTACTGCAAGTCTTCCAACTCTGTAACATCCAACAGTCTCTAGTACCATACAACACTTGCTGGCTCTCAATTTGGATTTTTTGAAGTCTACACATCTATATAAACAGCTCAGAAAAAGCCCTTTAGACTCCACAAAGTTCCGTCATGAACAAGCCACCATCTTTCTATTTCCTTTGCCGCCTTCAGTGTCTGCAACTCTCACTGTATCTTCAAGTAAACTTCGTTATTTGCTGCAGGTCTGCCGAGCTCCCCAGATAACCTGTTCCATCCCATACAGCTCGCTCAATCACTGTAACATCCTCTGGCCCCTCGAATCCTCCTTTTCTCCACTGTCTTCCAGGCACAACAGCAATCCTGTAAGAGAGCAGGGCGGAATGGGATGTTATAAATGTCAGCTGAGGCTTGAGGTCTACCATTACCTCGGAGTCACAAGGTGAGAGAACCTGAGAGAGAGCAGCACAGAGCAGGAGAATATTAATCAGTAGCGAGGAAGAGGGGGAACTGGGACTTGGAGTTGGAGAAACAGCAGAGCAGAAGGCTCGAAATCAGGTCCGAGTCACAAAGGGAGTGACCATGTGTGGGAACAACTTGGAGCAGGAGCTTGAGGCTCACCCACACCTAGGAGGTGACTGCAGCAAAGTGGGAGGATATAAATCAGCTCTGAGGATCGAAGCCTAGTCGTGCCTGGGAGTCACAGAGACGGTGACCCTGTGAGGGAACAGAGTGGAGTCAGAGATCGAGGATTACACATAAATGGGAGTCACAGAGACGGTGACCTTGTGAGGGAGCAGAGTGGAGTGGGAGCTGGAGGATTACACGTACCTGGCAGTTACAGAGACTTTGACCCTATGAAGGAGTAGAGTGGAGTGGGAGCTGGAGTATTACACGTACCTGGGAGTCATGGAGATAATCTTCTGCTGCTGGGGCCTGCCTGCACTGAGTTTGAAAGAAGCGCAAGAGCCATCACAGAAAAGGCTGTAAGTTCATTGGCTGATAATAAACCGTTATTATTGACTGTCAGTTAATTGCTGTAAGTCAGCAAATTTATTTTGTCAACTTCTAAATTAAGGATTGAACTCAGAAATATGAGGGAGATGTGAAATTCTGAGCCAGTATAGTAAATTGCCCTCAGTAAGCCACAGTTGAATAAGGGACTTAACCATATTGTTTTGTCCCGGATGTTAACTTCATTCTAAGTCATTAAGTAAGTTACTCTAGACATGTTGCATTTTACGACATGACATGACATGTTTGATAGATGGAAAATGTGTTCTGTTACATTGGAAAGTCATAGCCCCTGCTGGTGTCCGAGATGAACACTGGGTCTTGGAGATCAGACAGTGACGAGAGACTCTGTGAGGCTGAGAGTGAGGGGGATAGCGCACACACACAGAACAAATCACCCTGCAGACATGACAGTCGAGAATAAGGAAGGGAATGGGGAATTAGGCAATCGAAGAGAAAGAGTCAGGGAATCCAGGAATAGCCTGATGTCTCCCTCCCAATTCAGTTTCCCAGTTTGGAAGGTGATGAAGGTGCTGGCTGCTCAGGGGAGGACAGTCAGAGCCATGTCTGTGGTACCACAAGCAGCCTGACTTTACAGGAAGGGAGGGAGAAGGAACGAGGAGCAATAGTCACAGGGGAGTCAGGATGATGAAGAAGGTGTCACTGTTTCTGTAATTCCCGAATAGTGGGGTGAAGAATGTCAATGTGTCTGCAGGACATTCTTCTGGGTGTCAGTGAGCAGTCAAAGGTCATGTCCATGTTGGTAGGAATGACCTGGGTAGGAAGGGTGAAGTGGTCTGGGAATCAGAATTTAGGGAGCTAGGTGGATGGTTAGCAAGCAAGACCTCAGATGTGGCAATCCACGGAATAGTCCCAGTGCCGTGTGCAAGTGAGAACAGAACTCGGAGTTTTTGGTAGGTGAGTGTGTGACTGGAACGATGGTGCAGCATGAAGGTCTTCAGATTCCTGGGACACTGGGACTGGTTCTGGGGAAGGCAGCACCTGTACAAGCTGGATGGGCTAACGTGATAGAGCTGGGACTGAATTTCCTATGGGGTGTGTGGGAGGGATTTAAAATAACTTGGCGTGTGTATGAGATTCAAAAAGGAATAGTAGAGGAGACTACCAGGAATCTCAATATAATGGGAGATACAGTTGGTACTAATTTACAACAACAAGCGTTAGTAAAGGAGTCCAAGAGAAAGAGGACCCGTCCAAGGACAGAATGACATTGGCTGGAGCTACAGAACAAAAAGTATACAATTACACTGTGAGGTACAGTCTGCCGGCCAGCAACCAAAGAAATGATGGAGAGAATAAATATGCAGGTGCATTTGAGAACGATGACAATACTACAGATTAGTTATATTGAGAAACTTAATTTATCCAGATATTGACTGCGTTATTTTTGGTTCAGGGTCACAAGGGGCGAGTATTCCTGGATTATATGGAGGAATGCTCACTGCAGGAGTATGTGTCCAGCCCAAGAGAAGATGTACTGTTCGACCTGATCCTTGGGAAAAGGTGGGGCAAGTTGATCCATTGTCAGTAGAGGAAGATTTTGGGTCAGAGTGTTCATTTTATTGTAAAGTTCAGGATGATGGTAGAGAATGATATGCAATTATTGAGAGTGAGAAACACTAGTTGAATGAGGGCAGCCTTCAATGGGGCAAGAATGAAGCTGGGAAGGTTTGACTGGAACACCAGTTTGGTCAGAAAAAGATAAAGTGAACCATGGGCTCCCTGCAATGAGGAGATGGCTTGGGTCCAGTCGAGGAATGGTCCCTCAAATAGGAACGGAAGTATAAACAATCCCAATGTTCCCTCGGTGACAGTGAAGAATAATAGATTTCGCGTCAGTTGGAGAATCGAGATTGGAACCAGGAGGAATGCTGGAGGTTCAGAGGGGAGATGGTAGAGCAGAGCGGAACTATGGGAAAACTGAGAGTCACCATACAGCTGTCTCAGAATCTTCCTATGGACCCCTCATAATGAGCGTGTTAAAAGATGGAGTAAGGCTGCATCGAAATTAGAAAGAGGATTTCTACCTGGAAAAAGATCTCCGAAAGTAGTTAAGATGTACTTAGATGCGTTCTGGCTGCATGTTTGACTGAAACATTCAGGAGGCGATTGGATGATTTTTGATACAAAACAAATGTGAGGATGTGAGTGAAGGAGGAGATCATTACTAAGCAAAGAGTTCAGTTGAATAGCTGGTTTAACCATGATTGGCCATATGACACCCTTCTATGCCATGAGGCGTCTGTGCTATTCAGTGTAATGTCTTGAGAGTCCTCTAAATCCATAAATAGCCCGTCTTTGTAACCTCGTCGATCCTATGTGATACATTCTAATCTCTGCAACCTCCATCAGCCAATGTCCCCCTTCTTATCTCTGTAATTCATACAGGCCATATAAACCTTCTTTCCCTGGAATCTCCACCAGCCCCGATAAACTTTCCTCTCTATAAAATATTTCTCAAGTCTTTACAGCTCTCCCCTTCTCTGCAACTACTCTGATCCATAGAAACCAAATCTTTGCAATCTCTTCGAATTCATACAACAATCAGCGTTACTAATCTCCTTCTGCCCTGACAGACAACCCTGCCCGCCTCTTTTCTTTGCTCCAGTCTCTACAATTTTCGCTGTTATGTAACTTAATCCAATGCCGAACCAGCCGTGTAACATCCTCTAGTCCCGATAGTGCTCCTGATTCTGGAACCATCTTCTGCTCCGACACAGCTCACAGTCCCTGAAATCTCCAGATTCTAAACCTGTCCAGATGAGAAATGTTCGTTTAGCACCTCTCCTATCTCCACAATCAACCTCCCACTTCTGTCTTTGTTTTACCCCATTCCTACCCTAATCATCCTTTTATTCCTCACATACCTATCGAAAGCTTAAGGGTTCTCCTTTATTCTATTTGCTAAAGACTGCTCGTGTACTCTCGTTGTTCATCTTAACACTCTATTTAAATCCTTCCACGCTGATCTGTAACTCTCCATCGCCTCATCTGAACCATCTTGCCTCATCAACATACAAGCCTCCATCTTCTTCATAAGAAGCAATGCATTTTTTGTTGTAAACCACGCTTCCCTTACCTTATGACTTCCACCTTGCCTGACAGGGACACACCTGTCAATGACATGCAATATCTGTTCCTTAAACCAGCTCCACATTTCCATTGTCTGCATCCCCTGCATTTTTCTACCCCATTTTATGCATCCTAATTCCTGCCTAAGCACATTATAATTGCCACAGCCCCATCGATAATTCTTGATCTATGGCATGTACTTATCCCTTTCCATCGCGAAACTAAACGTAACTGAATTGTGGCCACTCACTCCAAAGTGCTCACCTACAAGTAAATCAAACATCTGACCTGGTTCACTACCAAACACCAGATCCAATGTGGCCTCCCTTCTTGTCGGCCCTTCGACATACTGTGTCAGAAAACCCTCCTGTACACATTGGACAAAAACTGATTCATCCGACGTACGAGAGTTATTGCATTTCCAGTCAATGTTGGGAAAGTTAAAGCCCCCATAATGACTCCCCTGTTCCTTTCGCTCCTCCCCAGAATAATTTTGCTACTCCTCTCTTCCACCTTCAATGGACTCTGCGGACGCCTATAAAAAACTCCAAGCAGTGTGATCTCTCCTCTCCTGTTTCTAACCTCAAGCCACACTACTTCATTAGACGAGTCCTCATCAAAAGTACTCTCAGCCACCGTCATACAATCATTGACTAACATGACTTGCATGGACCCATTGCAGTGCTTCAAACTCCATGAGGCAGCCATACTCTCTATGACAGACAGACTCAGTCTGGAACCTCCTCTGTCCTTAAGATCTTATACACTGCCTGCACTCCTCCGTTTCCCCTTTGCATGTTCCCTTTCCAACCCACCCCACCTGCATCACTCCCCAATTGGAGCTGTCAAGGGCAGAAGTCTGTTAAATAGCCTCCCGAACCTTCTCTATCCTCCTTTAAGATTTTTTTTTATATCATTCTCCTTAATCAACGTTTTGATCATCCATGAAGCACCTTAGGAGATTTGCCATTGAGAAAGATTCCATACAATGCAAGTAGTTGTTGTTATTGCTATACATTAGGAGAAACAGGAATGATGCATTCAAAATTCGAACAAGAAAGTCACTGATAGGCGCAGTGTGTAGGCCAAATAATAACATCACATTGGGATGGGCAATAAACAAAGAAATAACTAATGCCTGTAAAAATGGTATGGTTATTATCATGGGTGATTTTAATCTACATGTAGATTGGCCAAATCATCTCAGTCAGGGTAGCTTTGAGGAGTTCATTAAGTGTATCTGTGATATCTTACTTAAACAGTATGAAATGGATCTACAAGGGAGCAAGCTATCAAAGATCTGGCCCTGTACAATGAGACAGGAATAATTAGTGATCTCAGAGTTAGGGATCCTCTCGGAAGAAGTGATCACTGTATGGTTGAATTTAATACATATGGAGAGTGTGAAGATAAAATCTAATACCTGGGTCCTGTGCTTGGACATGGGGGACTACAATAGAATGAGGGAGAACCTGGATAACGTAGACTGGAAACAAAGATGTTATGGTAGGACAGTTTCTGAGCAGTAAAAGATTTCCAAAGACACTTTACAAAGTCCTCAGCAAAGGTATATTTCAGTGAAAAGGAAGGACTGTAAGAAAAGGCATTCTCTGCGATGGGTATCTAAGGAAAGTGATCAAATTGAAAGGCATACAAAGTGGCCAAAACCAGCATGAAACTAGAACTGGGAAAACTTTAAAGGTCAACAGAAAGCCACAGAAAAGCTACAAAGAAATGCAAGATAGAACATGAGAAAAATAAACTAGCACAGACTATAAGGACAGAGAGCAAAGGTTTATATAAACATACATAATGAGAAAAGAGTGGCTAAAGTAAATGTTGGTCCTTTGGAAAAAGAAAAGGAGAATTTCATTATGGGATATCACAGTGGAGGATACTAATATCTTGCCAGTAATTAACAAAGAGACAAAGGTAGGTGAGGATTTGGAAACGATCATTATTACGGAACAGCTCGTTTTGGACTGTTGGAGGCAATTGAGCTAATAATAGAAAATTCTCCTGGCCCTGACAGAATATATCCCAGGGTACTAAAAGAGATGACAGGAGAAATAGCAAATGCACTGACAGTAATTTTTCAAAATTCACTGGACATTGTGGCAGTCCCAGCAGATTGGAAAGCAGCAAAAGTGACACCACTATTTCAAAAAGGAGGTGGACAGAAAATGGGGAATTATACCCCAGTTAGCTTTTTCTCTGTAGTGGGAAAGATGCTTGGTCTATTATCAAGGACGAAATAGCAGGGACTCGATAAAAATTGACCCATTGGACAGACACAGGGTTCATGAAGTGGAGGTCATGCTTGACAAGTCTTTTGGAATTCTATGAAAACAGTTCGAGCAAGGTGGACAACGGGAACCCAGTGGATATGGTGTATATGGATTTCCGAAAGG